>NC_090921.1:1047022062-1047647062 GCF_040938575.1 Ambystoma mexicanum | reverse complement strand
ACATGTTCACCATTCCTCTGTCACCTTGCATTACACACAAATCAAGTACTCCTCTCACACAGCATAGGAACACCTCTAATAATCCCCACTCTTTCTCACACCAACACCACCAGCACTGTACAACTATGTCACAAAGCTACCACCTATAGTTGTCTTCCAGCTATATCTACCCATTCTCGCTTCCAAACAGGCCTCGTTAGTAGTCAACCGAGAAGGATATCGCCACCTGGGACACCCTTCTGGATGCACATGCCCCAAGTGCCCCCACCAGAACTTGCCCAGAAAAATACCTACACACAGAAAACTGGTTCTCCCAATCTACACTTATCAGCACCTCAGGTTTAGCAACATTCAAGACCACATTACATTAGAATACATATAAAACCTGCCTGTGGTTACTGTCTCCCAAAGGTTCTTTTCTATTTTAACATATGGCTCTAAATGATCCCCACGTATGCAAATGTTCAACAATTTTAATCCACCCTCCTAGATTGATCTGCAAAAGTTTACTCAATGAGAAGACTATCTGACCTTGCGAGAGCCCTGGACAGTCCAGCGCATGCTTGAATGGAACATTACCAGGTCACTCTGGAAAGTCTGACTGGTGCCTTTGCAGTGATGGGCAGAGGAAGGGAATTAGAAGAAAAATTGCTTGTTGAGAGTGAATGGGCGACAGTTGAACCTTAAGGGTGAAATGGCATTCCAAAGGGAGGTAGTCTATAGTTTAAGAGGGAAGGAGCAGTGTATAGAGCGTTGGGTGATAGAGAAAGGCAAGGGGAGGAGTTGGAAGAGCTCCAATATATGTCCATTTCATGATGTGTAATATTACTCCAGTGGTAGAAGTGTACCTAAAAAAGCATTGGCGGGGGACGGGGTACTTGGGAGCATAGTGCAACGTGTGAAAAGGTGTTGCGTCTGGCGTGGTTTAACAGTCGCCGCATATTGATATTGATATTTTATTTCTATTGCGCTCGTACACAAGTGTTTCAGAGCGTGAACATGTATATAATGTTGCCGGGAAAAGGTTGTGGGACATATAGGTGACCATATATATAGGGACAGGGGAAGCAGGAGTTGCAGGCGTGTACCCCGCATGTTCCATTTAATAATGTCCCCTAAAAAAAATTCTGGCCAATTTCTTTGCATGCCGATATTTTTGAGGGGACATTAATACATGGAACCGCAGTAAGGGCAGAAACTAGAAAAAGCGTGTGCAGCCATTGACAGAATTTGGTAATTTACTCCAAAACCTGTGTCCCAAGAATGAAAGTCTGATCTCCTCTGGCCTGATAGAGTTTTAGGGATGAATAGTCTGTGATCCTCCATAAGAGAAAGGTTTCATCCTGGGATATACTGTGTGATGCTATCCTGAAAATAGGTAGCAGCAGTCCCATGGAAGCCATTTTAAAACTGAATTTTCTATTCTTCTGGAAGCCACACCAGGTTTCTGTTAACCGTTTGGTTCCTGGATGTAGGAAAATCGATCATGTCCAATCAGTTTTGAGCCACCTGGAGGTTGCTAATAAGTTTGATTGAAGTAACCCCCAGGAGTGCATTGTAATAGTCCAAACGACTAGTCACTTAGGCTCCTACTACAATTTTACATTAACCCATGGGTATGAACAGCCAAATCCTCTGCAGACATCTGATATTGAAAAGGTATTACTTGACAATGGCTTACACCTTTAGGAACTAGATAGTCTTAGCCTTATACCCGAGATGACAACTTGACAAGTTTGCCAAAAATAAGGGGGATGTAGAGGGGGAGGAGACATTTCTTCTTAGTGTTACCAGGACTTACTCCATCTTCTCCTGGCTAAGATTAAGCCAGCTAGAAGCAATCCAGGCTATGCCACTTTGGCTTCATAAATGTACAGTCAGATTTCACTTTAGCTGCAACATCTATAAGATGCTAAAGTTAAGAGGTATGCTTTAACTTCAAAAAGTACTGTTCTGGAATGGTGAATATGGCTCTAAAAAGTAGAGGACCTGTTAAAAGAAAAGTAGTGGAACTCCGCTCATGACTGTTCCTGCTCACTTCGATTACTGTATGACTCAAGCGAGAATCGCCAATGATGCAAGTGGGCTGGGTTGTACAAAAGATGGTTTGAAGACCGCATAGGATTCCAAGAGGTTAAGACTAACGGAGAATAGAGCTTTCTGATGAGGATGTTGCAGACCGGAACAAGACCCGCCTCGACATGTGATGTTTGCAGAAC
The DNA here is from genome assembly GCF_040938575.1 of Ambystoma mexicanum. Classification (NCBI taxonomy): domain Eukaryota; kingdom Metazoa; phylum Chordata; class Amphibia; order Caudata; family Ambystomatidae; genus Ambystoma; species Ambystoma mexicanum. Next base: position 1,047,644,843 of record NC_090921.1, on the reverse strand, counting down.
CAGGACATTAAGGGCCAATAGGTTCTGCGCACAGAGAAGTAGAGGGTGAATCTGTGAACTGCAAGCCTCTTCTGGATTTTTGAAAAAAGCGGAGGAGAGATATAAGGCAATAATTAGAAAGGATAACAATGTTTTTTTTTTACCTCTGGATACACCATCCACTGTTTTGAAATAAGGGGACAGATTCCTTTTCATTCAGGCTGGGTAATGAAGTGGAGGTGTGAGAAAGGTGGAGAGGTTTTATTATTCGAAGCTAAGGAGTACAATGTGGCACACAAATTATTGAATAAGTGGAGAAAGGGAGTGAGTTGAGTAAGTGGAGTAGTAGGAGTGCGCGGTGTTGCGAACCAGAAGGAGGAGTTGGACGAAGTACTGGCATGTTCAAGGGTACTTTTTAAAATAAAATGAAAAACGCCTATATAGCCCTACAGCTATTAGGGAAGTTCCCTACCTAACAAACTAATAATAATGGAGCTCGTCAAATGTCCCTAAAGAAACAGCCCTTAGTTCAAATCCAATTCAGTTAACTGGCCCTACCACTTAAGAATAATTAACAAAAAGGAGGAGGCTGGAGCAGTTGCTTCTGTCTTGGGCTTCTGCCTATTCCCACACTTTGATTCCTTTTCCAAGAAGAAGGTTTTTAAAAGTTCATCAAAGTTCGTCAATTTCTTGTAGTACAGTTCTCAGCCTCTCTAGGTCACGTTTTAAGTCTTTAGATATACTTCATACCGTTTTCTTTTTCTCAGTAAAGACAAGGTTTGCTTAACATAACTCAAGCAATCTCGACTTGGTATTTATCAATGATCGTGTTTTGTACTTGATGACTGGAATCCTCCAGGTCCTCTCTTCCTCCAATTCAGCATTTTATATTTCGGGGTTCTTGGACTCCCCAAAGTTCTCTGTCCCTTTGACAGGCTTGTTTTAGCTCATATTTAGTAGGGCATTTTCCTGCTCTGGTGTATATGGCTCCCGTAACCTTTGTGGCCGTTTCTCACGACTTTCCAAAGCCGTCTGACCCTAGGATAGGCTTGCTTTATCTCTTTTCGGCTTTCTTTGGCTCCCGTGACCTGTGTGACTTTGCCAGCCTCAGATCTTGTTTCCAGAACTCCCCAAAGTCCTCCGGCCCTCTGTTATGCTTGCTTTAGCAGGGCCTCTGTATGGCGTCTGCTTGTTCAGGTTTTCCGGGCTCCCTAAACCCTTGTGGCTTCTACAGCCTTAAATATCAATGTCTTTCAGTTTCCCAGGGCTCGCCAAGGTCCCCTGGCCTACTGATAGGCTTGCTTTGTCTCTATTTGGGTTTATCGGGCTACCATAACCCTTGTAGCCTTCCCAGCCTTGGATATTCAAATCTCTATTCGCCCCCCTATCCACAGCGTTACCTTTTTGTGAGTATTTGCTTCCCTTGCGCTACTAAGCTCAGCAGGTATTGCACTTCACGCGTAGAGCTCGGGGATCTGCAGTCTGGTCTCAGTGTCGGTTAACGTGAGACCGTTGCTTTACCATCCCTGTCTCCTTTTTGACCAGGCCTCTCTGCCGGTCAGGAAACCAGCCTTCCGGTGTCTTGCGAGCACCTCGTTCGCTCTCCACGATACCACTGGCTCTGCGGTCTGGCGTGGCTGTGCCCCTCCAGGACGTCTTCCCGTCAGAGGCCCGCCTCTTCCTAGGATTCTCACCTTCTCTCCATTCAGGGTTTCTTGTCTATATACGTCACCATGAACAAAATGGGCGTATCGTTCTTCTTTGACTGTGGAGTTCAGGTGTGATCCAGTATTACCTGAAGCCAAAGAGATTGAAGAAATCTCACTATTGGGAGAGTTCCAAACAGAAGGAACAACATTCTTTCAGATTGCCATGTAGGCAGACAATGTATTCTGCATCGAGGGTTCCATATCGGAATGGGAGTCCTTGTCCCCTAGAGGGGAGTCACTCCCAGTGAGGTCCCACATGCCCAGACTCCTTGATATATGATATGGCATTTATAACGTGCCTATACACAAGTGTTTCAAGGCGTGACGAGGCAAGGGAGGGGGAACAGAGGGAAGACAGACAATGATCTTACTAGGCCAGGTGTCATTCAGATCGCGCAAGTGCATGGGAAGGGGGAAGGGGAAAGGTGCTTGGGGAAAGGGGAAAGGTGCTTGGGGGAAGGGGGAGGGGAAAGTGCAGTACATGGGATAATAGAATAAATAAGATAAATAAAAAATACGGCCTGCTGGTGGCAAGTGCAAGGTAATTGCAGACATAGGTGCTGGTAGTGGGACTGTAGGTATACAGAAAAACAGTCCCCAGGTGCAGGGGTTGCCAGGGAGGCAATGCAGGTGTGCAATTGGCAGGGCCTGGGCCCGAGATCAGAAGGGTGGCTAGGTAACCAGTGCAGTTTCAGTTACAGACAGGGATTCAGCAGGGGAGAGGGGGAGAGAAAGCAGAAGCAAAGAGGAAGGTTTTAAGGTGCTTCCGGAACCAGGCATGGTTCTCCTCAAGTTTCAGGGAGGCTGTTCCATAGGGAGGCCCCAGCCGAGGAAAGAGATCTACCACCAACTCGTTGCTTGGAGAAGCGACTGACCCTGAGGGAGTTGGAGGAGGATGAGCGAAGAGCTTGAGAAGGAAGATATTTAGGAAGAGAGAGTTGAAGGTATTGAGGCCCCAGAAGGCCTTGTGGACAATGCAGAGGGTTTTGAACTTAATCCTTGCAGCCACTGGGAGCCAGTGCAGAGATTTCAGTCCTGAGAGATGCAATTCCTGGGCTTGAGGCCGAGGACAAGTCTCGCAGTCCTTTTCTGGATGAGTTGCAGAGGGCGGAGAGTAGAAGCAGGCAGATTTAGCAAGACACTGTTGCAATAGTCCAGCTTATAGAGAACCAAAGCTCTGGAGACAGTGAGCTTCTGGGGGAAGGAGAGGAAAGGAAGAATACCTTTGAGGAGGTGCAGCTGGTAGTGTGACTTCTTAGAGACGTCAGAGATGTGAGGAGAGAAGGAGAGGGTGGAGTCGAAGATGACCCCAAGGTTTTTAGCCTCGGAGGTGGGAGCAGGAAGAGGGTCTTGCTGAGCGGGCTCACCTCCCTAGCCTCATAAGGGGTGGTTCCCCTCTAGGGAGATCAGAGCTGGGAAGCTCTCGCAGGGCTTGACAGTGGAACGAGTGCATCCCTGAGCAGAAGACCGCCACCCAGACCCATAATAGCCAAAACTATGAATTACAAAGATTGAGAACGTATACTGGCTTTCTCTACGGTGGGGGGACCATCTGCAGAGCATCCTCCAAGCTGGCTATTTTTCCGGATTACACCTTGCAGGTACAAAGGAATAAGGCCCAATTCGGACTCATAAAGGAGAGACTGTGCCGAGCCAATAAAAAATACATGCTGATTACCCAGCCAAACTCAGGGTTATTCATAAAGGCAAGACACCCTTCTTTGATATAGGTATATTAAAAGATTGAGAGTCCATGCTTAACTTTGTAGGAAGAGAATCGACATAGCGCTCCTGCAGGAAACCTACATTATTGCAGAGGGACAGGCCACCCTGGCGAGGAAATGGGGAGGGAAGTTTTTGAGATCACATTCTGCATTCGCAAGAGGTGTCCTGACTTGGATAGCACCCACTGTCCCCTTCAGAGTGCTGGAGACGAAGCAAGGGCAGGATGAGTACTTGGAGAATTGTGAGGTTTGCACATAAGCACCAAACCATAAAGCAGGCCACTTTTTCAGTTTGCTATACCCCCGGTTGGCCATACATGACATGTCGGTTGGGAATTACAAAAAGCAGGCACCCCTGACCAAAACACTGCTAGAATTGTTGAGACACTTAATGTTCATAGACCTATGGTTGGCTGAGCATGGGCAGACACAAGGTTATTCACACTACTATGCCCCACACTCCATGCACACGCGCATAGATTACATATTTACTGGAGCAGAGACAGCCGGAGAATTTGGGAGCACTGAATACCTACCTATGGTGCTCTCGGACGATGCCCTGCTGGTTGCGGTATGGCGGGAGACCAGGTACAGACCACCGATCCCAACTTGGAGGTTACGGGTGGAAGCATTACAAGATGACATATTCAGGGAAGACATAGCAGACAAGATGGGTGTATTCTTTGAAGTAAATATGGGTAGTGTCGACGGTTGTGGAGTACAGTGGGAATCCTTCAAAACAGCGATAAGGGGAAAAGCATTTGGGAAAATGAGCGGCATTAGAAAAGAACTACTAGCAGATCTTGCCTCAGCAGAAGAAGATCTAGCGGAAGCAGAACAAAGGCACATCAGGGAAGGGGGCAAGAGGAGGTGCTGACCTAGCTCAGACAAGACTGCATGGCGAGCTGGAAAGGTTGCATGGAGAAGGGGGTAAACCTGGTAAGCTGCTGGCGTGGGTATGCCGTAGAGAGAAAAGGGAAATGATCTGTGCCATCGAAGATAGAGATGGGAAGTGTGTAGAACGCAAGCTGAAATAAATGCAGCATTCGCTGAATTCTAGGAGAAACTCTATTGTCAGGAGGAGGTGGGACACTATGAGGAAATAGGAGAGGCCTTGTCCCAAATTGTGTTACCATGCCTAGACCCCGAAAGGGCAGAGATAGTAGATGCCCCACCTTTGATAGAAGAACTGCAGAAGGCTATTAGGGCTCTCCCTGCAGGCAAGTCACCGGGAGCGGACGGGCTGCCTGGGGAATTCTATAAAGAATACTTGGAAGAACTGGCTCCTAAACTACTAGAACTGTATGAAGAGGCCTACGAGTGAGGGGGGTTGCCAAAGAGCCTGCAGTGATCTATTATTGTACCAGTTCTGAAATATGGGAAGCCCACTTCCCAGTGTGGTTCTTACAGACCTCTCTCTATGATAAATGTAGATTGTAAAATTCTTACTGCGGTCCGGGCCACCTGCCTCCAGAAGGTAATGTGTACATTGATACACCAGGATCAGATACGCTATGTACCGGATAGGAACACATACTGAAACCTGAGAAGACTAAATCACTTGATAGACGGTACTAATTCAATGGATGAGAGGAGCGCAGTGGCCTCTCTGGACGCTGTAAAGGCATTTGATTCCGTCAGGTGCGACTGGCTGTATGTAACGCTGGGACGATTTGACATAGGACCAGGCTTCCTGGGATGGATACGGCTGATATACACAAGGCCTACAGCCAGAGTACGGACAGGAAGACACATTTCTGGGACCTGGGAATTGAAGAGGGGCACACGACAAGGGTGCCCATTATCCCCCATGTTTATTCTGGCCCTGGAACCACTGGCAGTGTTCCTGAGGGCGGAATGCATAGACATAGGTATCTCTGTGAAGGACACTAAACATGTCATATCACTGTATGCAGATGACATGCTGCTTTACTTGAGAGACCCAGAGGATAGTCTCCCCTACGTGTTAGTGGTACTAGACAGGTACCCAAGACTCTCTGGGAAACAGATTAGCAGAGCAATCCTGCTTGTTCCCGCTGGGTAACCTGCGAGGCAGAGAGGAATGACAACTTCCGATATTAAAGCTAAAGTGGTCACCACATACATTCAGATATCTGGGGGTGAAATTCTGGCATGACTTTGTGGATGCTGCCGCTGACCCACATATACTGTACCATCTAGTGAACATCCCATATGAGATACCCAGCAAATTCTTTCAGAAAGCGGACAGTATCATCAGGGAATTCCTCTGGATGGGGAAAAGAAACAGGATTGCGCTGAGCACATTGCAGGGGGACTATGCCCAAGGAGAAATCAGGGTGCCTACCCTCGAGCTGTATTACGTGTCCAGACAACTCCAGTTTGTTGTGGACTGGTTTGCGGATGAGGCCACGCTTGATACAGTTACTACAACGGTGGGAGAACTGACACAGGAAGGCGGTTAATGGACTTTAAGATGTTGACCCGGGAAGGGGGGATCTCAGCCGGGCAATTCCTGGTGCACATGCACATAACCCAGAATATGCTGAAGAAATGGCCAGAGGTGCACAATGGGATAGAAAAAGATGCCACACTAGAGATCTTATGCGATATGTCGGAGGGAGGCCACGTAATTTCTAGAGCATATGAACTGTTGTCCAGATGTCAAGAATCTGCCAATCTGAGAGCATGTGGGAGCTGAGCGATAGAGCTAGGGAGAAGTTCACTGATACAGAATGGACTAGGGCACTACTCTATACAAAGCTGGTCTCGAGAAATGCTAGGTTTAAACTTGCGCAAGTGTACCTAACACACCGAACATACATGACTCCACATAGGATTTTGTTGATGCCAGGAGCCGAGAGACATGGTTGCCCTAGATGTGACGAAGAGGGGGCAGGACTGTTACACATGTTTTGGACCTGTCCGGTGATTAAAATATTCCAGTCATCAATTGCGGATAGAGTGGCAAAAGGGGTAATTGAGATGCGCGAGTGGCCGCCGGAGGTCTGCCTACGGGGCATGTTCTCTCGGAACAACAAGGGCGCCACCTCCCTGAGAAAATGAAAGATTTGATAAGCATATTAGTGAAACACAGACTAACTATGGCCTGAAAGGCGGCAGTGGCCCCTAACATTCATGCATAGTGGGGAGACCTGAAGAGGTGGGTACTAGCAGAAGAGGTGGGCACTAGCAGAGACAGCTGTCTGACACAGAGCAAGGCGTAGAGGCCTGAGAGAAACAAGTGAGGATGTGGAGTCCTGGAATACGCTCACACAGATATTGTTTGACACCAACCCAGAGTCGGAGGGTATGAGTCAGGGGGTTGAGCCCCAGGGTACCTAACAAGACATGGGTATTAAGATACAAGGGGATGGTGAACTCGAATGGGTAATGAAATGTTGGTATATATTTATAAATACTGTAAGTGACTTGGACAGGTCCGGAGAGAGAGTAAGCCTCCCTGACGTGAAACATTGTTCAGCCCGCCTGTAATACTATATAAACAAGACTTTGTATGTGATGCAAGAGTTTGAATGTTTACAGAATGAACAAACTGATATCAGACTCTGCAGGAAGGAAAATTGACTTCTTCCCTCTTGCGATGCCGCCCCGGGATAGGGAATGTGGGCGGGGGGCCAGGGAGTTGTTGAATGTTTTGTTAATTGGTAAAACCAATAAAACACATTTTTTTTAAATGTAAAGGGTTCTAAAGCATGCACTGGTATTTGCCCCACTGCCCAGAATTACCATCAAGTGAACAGTTACTTGGCCATGTTAATGATTGTCATTAGCTTTCCAGGTACTGGTCCCCTCTTGCACCAGACTCCTGTAAACTGCCAGTGGACAGGAGGGGAATGCACCAAAGATCCACATGTGGCAGAAGAGTACAGCATTGCTTCTCTCTCCCGGACCTGCAAGCTTTCTGGCTCCTACTTCCACCAATTGCAGGTGGGATTGGGTAGGTGCAACGATGCAGCATTGTAGCTTCCTATATCTTGTTGGGGTAAGGGAGCCCTAGCTTTGCAAACCATCTCTCATTAAGGGGCCTGCAAGACTGGATGGCCCACAAGACCCCCGTTTCTCTTTTCCTATTGTAAATTAGCCAGAGCTGAGAGAAAGCTGGCATGTGCAGAGCTTAAAGGAGTTGGCTGGAATGCCTCACGTTGACACTGCAGTCCTTTGACTGATCCAAGTCTGTCTCCAAGTCCACCCCTCAGTACCAATAAGTTTATCTTAGTAGGCATTAGGACCCATGTCTGAGGAAACAACCAAGTACAGTCAGTGGAACCTGTGCTTAACGTGCTGGTAATGATTGCAAATTGTGAGGAATGTGTTCAAATTGGCGATCGTCACATGATGGCTCGAACCCCCTCATGCAACAAGTCATTTGGGGCCGTTCAAGCCAGCAGTAGTGATTACTTCCATACCTGCCAATCTGAACCTTTCCACTCATGCTCCCTCTGCCCCGTTCCACTCTCCTCATCTGGGCATTGTTTATTTTCCCCTGTGGCAGTCCTTCCTCTTTCCACATCTCTCGCCCTGTCCACACCTCAAGTCGTGTTCCAGTGAGAACTGACATAGCTCACGTTATTAGTATCCGGCGACTCCATTGCTCCTTTCAGTTTGTCCCCGGGAACTAGCAGCTATAAGTCCCTCACCGTCAGACTTTCCTAGACGTTAACGGTGCCTGTGGACTTTGTTAAAGGTCTGCAGGCTGTTACTGCCTGGGTAAGTACACCCGTTCCTAGATTATTGCTAAAGCAATGGTCCACGACTAAAATGAATTTAGAGGAGAGAGGAGGATGAGTGAACTGGAAGGCATGATTGTATTTGCATTTTGGATTTATTGAATTACCTACAGAAAAGAGTTTTGACAAGAGCTCTGTATAGCATTACATATGGACACAGGGCAGTCCAGTGGAGGGAGTGGATCTGAGGCGGGCATTCAGGGGAGGTGCACCAAAGAAGATGCTTCACCTTCCTGAACTGGGGAACTGGTGCTGCTGCTCCTGGCAGCCGAGCCCTGGTGGTAGTCTTGTGTGCTGCCCTGGGCCAATCGTCACCCCTCCTGCACCTGTGATGGCCGCTCGGGGAGATCAGATGGTGACAGGAGAGGGTCTGCGAGGCATAGAAGCAACTGGGAACTTTTTGTGAGGGCAACTCTAGGTCTTTGTTAGGGAGAATTCTCCAGAATGGCTAATTTCACTTACCTACTGAGTCCCTCAGCAGCTTTGCTGGATTTCTAGGATTTATTTTTTTCACCTCGTAAGAGTGTGAACCTTTTTCCCACTCTTATATGTGTTTTGCTGTGTGTGTTTAACATTTTTGTGTTCATAGACTGTGGAGCCTCACCCACTCCATAGGCAACATATTTTTACTGTGTGCCATACAGCACCTTTAGTGCAGTGACACAGGGTTGTCTTTTTCAGGCTTCCCACTTTAAACTCCATATTCTCGGACTGACTACTGTCTCTCAGAACATGTAAAGTTGCCATTGACTTTATTAGTCTTTTTAAATTCACATACCCAGTACAATCTATCTTCCATAGAGTACTGGAAAGGGTGAATAGTTATCCCTTTTTGTCTGTCTCTCATGGAACATTATTTTGTTCTCCTTTCGTTAAGATTTGGCTGGTGGCAGTGGTATCTACCCTATTTTTCCTACCATGGTCTATGTAAATAGCCTTGGTACTGTTTTAGGCTAAGTTAGTAGCCTCGAACTTAAATCCGCTGGACCCCATTTACTTGTATTTGGTTCTGGCTGGTTTTATTCGCCATTTCTTTTTGTAAAGGTCTTTCTCGTGTTTTACTCTGCGCGCCAAACCAGGTTTGGTTCCTTTGTTCGCCGTCCTTTGGCGGGCTTCTGCACAGAAGCCCTCCTTAGGCACCTGAATGTCTGAGGGGGACAGGGGTTTTAGACTCCCTGCACATGGTCTCCTTGGAGACCCATGTCGCACTCTGTATGATTGGCTGTTGTGACTGTCCCGCCAAGACAGCCACCCTGCTGTGTGATTGACAGCCAGGCTGTGTGAATGGGGGAAAACTGCATAAAAAGCAGGTCTCTGGGGCTTGGAAGGTAGAGACGCCACTGGATCGAGAGAACCAAAGAGAAGCTGAAAGAAGAGGGCCACTACCACGACTGAACCTCCCAGTGAAGCCCTGCTGTGGGTCCGAATCTCCAAACTTCGACGCCAGAGAACTGCAAGTAATCTTCTTCCCTTGAGCTGGTGGGACCAACTAGTTCGCCAAACCCCAAGCAAGGCCTCCCTCCCCTGGTCGAATTTGCTGTGCACAGCTGCAGTGAACCGGATAGCCAGGATGACAGGACCCTGTTTAGGTTATAAGGAGCGCACCTTTTATTTGTTGCTCCTACTTCGTGTCAGTCTGACAGTCGCTTCAGGAACCGTGAGCCTGCAGGATCTGCCAGGAACGTCTGCCAAGCTACAAGGCAAGGTACTAAAACAACATGAATATGCAGAAGCATAATGCAGGTGGACCCCATATGGATCCATTGTACGCGCTGCCTGCTATAGTTGCATGTTCAGCAGTGTTCACAATGAAAATTAAATGCAGCCCGACATGCTCCCATGTCGGACAGCGTTTAATTGTAATTGTGAGCGTGGCTTGGCATGCGAGAATGTTAAACGGCGCTCAAAAGTAAAAGAAAATGTTGCCTGTTATGCAAGCATGCTTGGCAGCGTTTACTCACTTTGCACGGTGGAGTGCAAAAGTTCAGGCCAAAAGGTGTCACATGTATCTGCAGTTTGCCCTGCACTTAACTCAACACTTAACTACTCCCTGCCGCCAAATTACTCATTTGAAAAAAATGAGCTCCTAAGAGTTAAAAAGTATAATGTGCCTGAGTCTGCTGCGTTGTTTTGTCCCAAACAGACCAAGCCGGACTGTATTGTTTTTAGTTGAAATTCAGTTTCTCCAGCTTCTACCTGTACTTTGCTCCTGATAAGGATTCAAGGAAGTTGGATGACACAAGTAAAAAGGTCATAATCTACTCTGGTGGTGAGAGTATCCAATATGACAGCAGTCTTGTCCTTTGCAATGGGGACCTTGGGGAGAATGTACATGCATTATTTGAGTTTCTGCTAGAAGAGAAGCAATGAGAGGTAGAGGATTTGTGCAAGGAGGGAGTTTTGACCTTGGATAATATCACAATGGCACCATCAGACTTGGTGGCTGTGCGCTTCCTTGGTATGAATAATAAATGTTCTTTTTGAAAGGTAGTGCTCGCTAAAACTGGCTGGGTGTGGGCAGAGGTCTGGTCAAAAAGCTTAGATTTTCCTTTTGAGGGAATTCACCTGTTTGGAAGTTTGCCAACAATTCTCTGTCAACCCTCAAAAAGGCACTGATGAAGCCAGCAGGAGCAGTTGGGGCTTTACCTTCTAGGTGCCCATTTTTATTGTCATATTCATGCATAGGAAGAAGCTGATATTTGATATTTCAGAGGCACCAGCCATTCTGACACACACCTTCGAGGTCTAGATATAATAAACAGTGAAAGAGGAGCCACATTTTTTATCTTTTCCACACACAAGCTCTGCGAGGAAGAAATCAAACTTGAGGAACTCAGCCTTAACAAGCCAAGCAAACCTAACGTTCTTCTGGCTCCTGCTATTGATGGCGCTCTGTGGGAGGGATGATCATTGATTATTTTACAGCTTTGTGACCCATATCATCAGAAATTTGGTTGCTATACATAAAGGGTCATGCTTTGGAGTTTCAAATTAGGCCTTTGTACATACAACCATGCCATACTTGTGCCAAAGGAGTACTTGGAACAGTTAAAGGAGGGGTACACCAAATGGTTATGAAAAGGGCCATCAAAGTGGTTCCAAAGGAACAAAAAGATTAGGGAGTGAATTTAAAGGACATCCAAAGGACAGAGACAATTATGGATTTGCAAGCATTAAGTAAGAACATCATAAAAAGGACATTCAAAATAGTGACATTGGACAGTGTGATTACTTTGATTTGGACAAGAGGCTATCTATGTCCATTGAATCTAAAGGATTCTTATTTTCATCTGCTCACTCTAAAGAAACATCAACGGTTCCTTAGTTTCAAGTTCAGAGAGAACATTAACAGGTAAAGTTGTTGCCTTCAGCCTCCATTCGGCGCAAGGTGTTGTGAAGAATGACGACTATGTGAATCTAAAGTGAGATGTGTCGGAATGGTGCCTTGCTATGTTGGTTGTGTTGTTTTTTTGTTGAAACACAACGGAAAGGGCTCACCTGTGGGAGGCAGATAAGATACCTGCTCACCTGAAGGACAGCACCTGACATATGACGTGGATTCTGCTACAACCCCAAACATTTCCAAATGATAAGACAAAAACACAAGCGATCCTCTTTTCTAAATAAAATCATTCTACTTCCTGCTATTTAGGAAGAAAAGGATGTGCGTGTTAAACCCCTGACATGCTCATTGCGAAAATAAACATGTGAGAAATGTTGCTAAGCACAAAATAAATCTTAGTTTGCATTATGGAAAGGTAATGCAAATGTAGCTGCACTTAAAGAAAATCCTCTTGTCATTTTACAAGCTCATATCTGATGTGATTCAAATGGAGCACCTTTTGTTTAAGCAAAAAGAAATGGAAACATGTAATAGGGCCTCATTACGAGTCCGGCGGTAACCCTGCCGGTGCTACCAGCGGGCTGCCTCTGGACTCGTAACATTTTACTGGCTCTTGACTTCCCGGTGCCACTGGAACATTACAAGTCTACCGGCCTGGGAAGTCAGACGCCAGTAAAATGTTAGTCCCCATTCCTATGCAGTGTGGACTCCGAAGCACTGGCACCATTGTTAACTGTGCAGGCGCTTCTGTGAAGAGTCTGCCTATCGTGGCCGCCGCACCCGGCAAGGTCAGACCTGTCGGGCGCAGCAGCCCCAGCAGGCAATCTCGTAGTTTACCGGCACCTGTGTTTCCAGACCGGCAAACCTGTAATGAGGCCCATAGTTTGTAAACTGCAATGTGCCGTTTCTTCAGAATATATTGAACACAAAGGAGAGCAATCAATGTAAGGTATTTATAAAGCATGGCTTGTGCAGTGTCAATCCAGCAGAAGTAAACAAGCCTTTCATATATAGGAAATCATGTGATGATCTGATGTGGATTTGGCAATGCTAGTTTGGTAGTTAGTGCCTGGAAACCTTACAACACTCTTATTTCTGTTTGGCCTTGCATACATTGTTGAATGGGGGTATGGCTGAAATCCCAGGAGATTAGCTTGGCCCTCAGGAGAAAACAAACCTATATAATTAAAACCATTACAGAAAATCATTACATTACTCATGACAGAGACCCATGTGTTCAGAGCTTCTGAGTAGTGAGATGTCCCCACGAATATAGGCTCATTTTAAGAGAAATATTCTTTAAAAAATGCATCTTTACATTCCAGCAGTGCTAAATCCACAGTCGTCTTAAGGCTCTATTTTACAGGCCCAGTTCTTCAAAGGCCAAAATCAACTTAAAGATGTTACCTCATGAACTAGTCCACCAATAGAATCTACCATCCGACAAGCCATGAAAAGCTTTGCACACAAGAGGCCTAATAGCCAATCCTGTTAATCAATGACTGACATTTTGCAAAGGGGGCTCCGAGAGCTGCTCACATTGTTTATTGTGCTGACAAACAGAATGTAATTAAACGATTTGGGCTCGAACGCCACAATGATATGATGTAGAGTCGAATGCAAAGGTGTTTTGAAAACATGAGATTTGTATCTACAAAATTAGTCTAAACATGGTCTTTATAGAGTTATTAATTGATAAAATTATCAAAATTAATAACTACGTCATATTTCATCAAACATACTCATGTCATGTGTCCCTGAATTCGTGAGAATCCATATGCCATCGATGTGTCTTGTTGCTACGATGACCTATGGAACAAATATGATTTTGAGCTAAAATTGTTTGAAGTGTACAGTCCCCACCCTGTCACATGTTCAGAAATATTAATCAATAAGTCAGGAGAAAAGGCCAAGCTCACTCTCTGCAGCTCCGCTGCGAGTGAAACTCCAGCTGACCCCTTCTCCGTCAGCTGTACTGAGCACCGCCATTGGGAGCGCCGCCGTAGCACAGGAGTGCTTGAGGATGCCCTCCATTCCTCATCAACAGCCGACTACACCGTCAGCTGTTTGGAATGCCGCCGTAGCACTGAAGTGCTTGAAAATGCCCATTGAGTCCATTGCGTGCCACGAGATGCAAGGAGAGCCTAAGATGGCCGCTGTAGCAACCAGGAATAAACAAGCCACTGATGAGGCCCGCAATTGGTCCCCTGGCCTAGCCAGCCCCTCCCCTCCTGCCTTTAATGGAGGGGGGGCACAACACCAGGCGAAGCCGCAGAGGAGCGAAGGCCAGGAGAAAAGACCAAGCTCACTCTCTGCAGCTCCGCTGTTCGAAGGCATAGAAGGCCACCAAACCATGTCCATCACTAGGTAAGCGCACCCTGATAGCACCTGCTGCCTATATCCCTAGCATAACAATGCGAAATGACTGACTGCGCGCACGCACGATCCAGTCAACAGTCGGCACCTACTGCCCAACCAGTCTACTAAGACTATCTCACCTCAGAGCAAGACTTTACACCCATTCAGGGCCATGCTGACCCCCTCTATTGCTGCCGAGCACCTGCTTGCACCGCCCTGCACGCACAGCGTTCACCAAGGCCGCCCACTCTCACCCCTGGACTCCACCCCCACCAAAGGATACACCCCCCTCCTCAACCAGCTCCCTCCCAAGCCCAACAGTCCGCAGCACGATAGGATAGGCGTCCGCCCGGCTGCCTTCAAAATACTGTTGCATAACAATGGTGCTCCGCCCACGGGTGTACCCTCGGCACGGCCGTCAAACTCGCCGCCTCATCACTCCATCACTGACTTCCAAGGAGATAAGGAAGCACTCAACATCTCAGAAACAGAAATCAACAATTCTGCCCCAAATTATGTATCTCCACCTATGACACGCCTACCACAGTGGCCTGCGTGCCACACATCTATGTTGTTACACATTATCAACGTTGGTCATGGTGGCAAAGCCGTAGAATAGGGAGAATGGCGCATAACGTGATAATGCAGGCTCCCATAACGGCGACTTTTCCTAGAGACAACAACGGTCTAGTTGTTTCACATACATCTGACGCTCTCGTGCCGGGTCACATGACTCCTGATAAGGAAGGAAGTGCTTTCTGTAAACGCGTTGCTACTGCCTTATTGGATGCTCCGTAAGTTTGCTTCTAGGACTCACACTCCTTTCCTCTACTGACTCAGAGTTTCTCCTTATTCCTTACTTCTGTTCTGATTTCTATTCCCTTGCTTAGACTCAGCTGCTGGCCGTATTTGGTGGGATTCGTGGATTTTCTGGTAGGTTGGCCGCCCGTGTTAGTGAGTACAATCAGACTCATCTCTCTTCAGTAGGTTTCTCTCCCCGGCATTCTAAAGCTTACTTTCTATTCTCTGTTTGCTAGCGCCACCACTTACCCGGAACAGGACCGGCTTCTCAAGCCCTCAGACACTTCCGAGAGCAGTCTCTTTCCTTAGAGGACACCCTCCTTAATCCCTTGTACGTAGTTTCACACTTCCCACTCTCACTTATTTCTCGCTACCAGTCTTCCTGGAACTTACCTGTTCTATCTTGTTTCCTTTGAACGGTCTCCGACCCTCTTCATTGTCCAGCGCGCCTAGAGGATCCGTCCAGACTTCCACCTCCCGTTCCGAAGAGTTGCAGCGGCTCAGGGTTTTTTCCCCCAGGAGGGTTTCCCTGGGGATCCTGCTCTCCTCCTAACTGGTTTATCATTCAGGGAGCTGGGAAGCAGGACTCCCACGGGGGATTCATCCATTTCCACGACATCCGCCAGTTGTCTCCATTCCGGGTCGCAGTCTGCCCGGGTTAGTGCAATTTGTTACCGATTTGACAGTTAGCGACGCCCAAAAAACAGACTGGCCGCGGCAGACGGCAATCTGAAATGGAACAACAGATGCACCAACTTATGGCGGCAATGCAGTCCATGACATTGGAAATGCAGACTTTAAAACAGGATAACTCGCAATTAAAACAACAGTTAGGTCGGGCATTTTTTGATCTTCCTCCGTCAACATTCCAGATAGACAAGTTTGACGGGAATCTGCTTAAGTTAAGAGTTTCTTGACACCTGCATTGTTCAGTTCACCTTTAAACCTAGATTTTTTCCCACAGAGAAAGATAAGGTGGGATTCGTTATTTCCCAGCTATCAGGCCCAGCCTTAGCATGGGCTACCCCCTTGGTAACTTCGGGAAATATCATTCTCGATTCCTATGCTGCTTTCACCAGTAGCTTGAAAACCATGTTTGGTCGTAAAGAAATTTCAGTTTCAATTCAGGAAAAATTACTTGATTTAAAGCCGGGATCTAGAGACCTCATCTCATATATCACACTTTTTAAACAATTGTCTTCAGAGACAGGAGGGCCTGATGATGGTCTGGTTACTTTGTTTCGACGAGGGCTCTCAGAAGAGCTCAAAGACGAGGTGTCCAAGGTCCCTAGACCAGCCAATTTGACAGAGATGATTTCGATCTCTATGCAGATAGACTATCGATTGCAAGAACGCCATCAGGAGAAAAAGAAGGGAAAAGCTTCTCGGGTTCATATGGAATTCTTTCCCGGAACTACCAAGACACACTCTCCAGAAGAGCCAATGCAAATTGGGACCGTGAAGAGCCCTCTTTCCAACTCCGAAAGGGAGAGAAGAAAGACTTGCAGTCTGTGTATGTATTGTGGTTCTTCCTTACACCTTCTAAGAGACTGCCCATGTAGAATTCCATCTCAGCTTTCGGGAGACGCAAGAACCCTACCGTAGGGGGAACCACGGTAGGAGTCTTTCGACAGGGTTCCCCTACTAACAAGAATTCTTCCTCAGATCCTGGACAGGTAGAGCAGTCTATGGTTGTGATTTCTTTAACTATAACCCTTCCAACTATCATCCTTACTAATGTCCCGGCACTGATTGATTGAGGGCCGGCAGGCAATTTTGTGGATGATGCATGGGCGACCAAGAACGGAATTCCTAGGGTTGACAAGATACTAGCCACTCCAGTTCAAGGGGTTGATGGGACGCCTTTGAGTTCAGGTCTTATCAGGGAACAAACCGAACCTTTACATTGTGCTGTAGGGACACATCAAGAAAACCTAGAATTTGATCTCATCCGGACGGCACATTTTCCAATAATCTTGGGGCTCCCGTGGTTGAGATTGCATAATCCCTTCATCAACTGGTCAGCGGGCACTCTCTTTTTAGGCTCGGAGTATTGCACCACTCATTGTTTGTCCCATACTACAGTAGGAGTACATATTCCGTCTGAAATAGAAAGATGTCTGAGCATTCCATCTATTAGTCACATTAGTAGGATTCCTGATTGTCATCAGCGATTTCTGTCAGTTTTCTCTAACCCCAAATTTCCTACTCTTCCACCTCATCGCAGAGATGATTGTCGTAGTGACCTATTGCCCGATGAGCCTATTCCTTTCGTCCGCATGTATGTACTATTCCAGAAAGAAAAGGCTGCTCTAAAAGAATATCTTCACCAAAACCTACAAAATGGGTTGATCTCAGAATCCACTTCCCCTGCGGGTGCATCACTATTTTTTATTCCAAAAATGGACTCAGAAGAATTACGACCGTGTATTGATTTCCGCGGTCTAAACCGGATCACAATCCCAGACAAGTACCCCATGTCACTTATTACTGACATCTTGTAGGCCGTTCAAGGGGCCTCGGTTTACACCAAACTTGATCTCAGGGGAGCTTATCATCTCATCAGGATAACACCGGGAGATGAATGGAAAACAGCATACCGCACTCCCTTTGGCCATTACCAATATCACGTCATGCCCTTCGGGCTAGTTAACGCACCAGCGATCTTTCAAAGATTTATGGACCACCTATTTTCTGATGTCCTCCTTCACTTTGTCATAATTTATCTCGATGACATCTTGATTTTCTCTAAAAACAAGGAAGAACACATCAGTCATGTAAACCTCGTATTATCTCGTCTGGAAGAAAATCAATTATATTGTAAAGCAGAAAAGTGCGAATTTCACCAGAGCCAAGTTACATTTCTAGGATTTGTGCTGTCCCCTCAAGGGATTTCTATGGACCCCAGAAAGGTTTTCTTAGTATTGGATTGGCCTCCTCCATCGTCAATAAAAGAAATCCAGAGGTTTCTAGGATTCACTAATTTCTACCGTAAATTTATCCCAAGCTTTTCAGAAACCGTTCAACCCATAACCAGACTGCTTAAGAAGGGAGTTTCCTTCGAATGGAATACTGAGGCGCAGACAGCCTTTGTAAAACTTAAACGTCTTTTTACTTCTGCTGAGATATTGGCTATCCCGGATCAAAATTGACCATTCGTGGTAGAGTCGGATGCCTCTCACCATGCTCTGGGGGCCGTGTTACTCCAGAAGAACGAACAAGGAGATGAGAAACCAGTAGCTTATCTATCCAAGACATTCAATCGTTCGGAAGAAAACTATTCTGTTCTAGAAAAAGAGTTATTGGCCATTAAAAGAGCCTTTGAAGAGTGGAGACATTTGCTCTTGGGAACGAAGTATCCAGTGGAAGTGCGCAAGGATCACCAGAACCTTAAGGTGCTGCAGCAAGCATATACCACGAATAGCAAGCAGGCAAGATGGGCACATTTTTTTTTGCCTTTTAGGATCGAGTTCACCTACCTCCCTGGTAATCGTAATCTTCGGGCAGACGCTCTTTCACGAAAAGACTACTCCTCCTATAAATTCTCTCCAGAACCCTTATTTTCCAAAGCTAAATTTGTCGCAATGACGGGTGACTTTCTTCAAGAATTAAGACTGGCCACGTGCCAGAACAGACAAAGATGCGAAGAGTTAGCTGATCTTCACTCGCTCAATTTGACCCAAGGTTGCTACTTTCACAAGGATGAAGTTCTTGTACCTTCTGCATCCTTACAAAAACAGGTGCTCCACATGTGCCATGATTCCAAGGCTGCAGGACACAGAGGAGTTCGAAACACTCTAGAACTTATATCTCGACATTTCTGGTGGCCCGCGATAAGGAGTGATGTTAATGATTATGTCTCCGCCTGTGTTGTGTGTCAACAGTCTAAAACTCCTTGTGTGTCTCCATACCGTCTGTTAAACCGTATGCCTATCCCAGATCGACCCTGGAAGTACATTTCTACAGATTTTATTGTTGATCTTCCCGTTTCATCTCAACACACGACCATTATGGTAACTATCGATTACCTCACTAAAGTGGCTCACTTTTCTCCTCTTCACAAGCTTCCTGGGGCAGAACAGATGGCAAAGATATTTTTAGCGGAAATATTCTCCCGACATGGCCTTCTAGACACCATTGTTTGATAGGGGTTCTCAATACACCTCTAAATTCTGGAGAATTTTATGTCGGAAATTGGGCATCAAGAGATCCCTTAGTTCCGGATACCACCCGCAGACCAACGGTCAGACTGAACGCTTGAACCAGACATTGGAAGGGTATCTACGATGCTTTGTCTCCGCAGCTCAAGACGACTGGCTGGAGTTGCTTCTACTAGCAGAATTCGCATACAATAATGCGTATCATTCTGCATTGAAGACTACTCCTTTCCATTGCTCTTATGGTTATCACCCTTCCTTTCTCCCTACCGTCTCTCCTTCTTTGTCACAATGCCCAGGGGTCAAGCACATTATGAGCAACATTCAGGAAGGTCATCGCTTGGCCCGCAGGTCTTTGAAGGACGCTCAGGACCGAGCCAAACGATATGCAGATCGTCATCGCAGACAGATACCTACACTTCAGGAGGGCGACCTGGTTTGGCTGGCTTCCCGTTTTCTCCCCAAACATTTAGTTCCTTCTAAATTGCCTCCTCGATTTTTTGGTCCCTTTAAGATCCTCTCCTTGGTAGGATCTTCGGCGGTATGTTTAGAGCTGCCTCGTTCTTGGTCTCGAATGCACCCGGTCTTCCACATCTCCCAGATTAAACTATCCATACCAGACCGTTTTGCGCAAAGACCTAATTCTCACCCTCCTCCAGTGGACACAGACACAGGTCCGGAATACGAAGTGGCCAATATCTGTGACTCAAGATTCAATCGAGGTCGACTTCAGTTCCTTATTGACTGGAAAGGGTACTCACCTTCAGAAAGGACGTGGGAAAACGCTTTGGGGGTTCATGCCTCCAAATTGGTGAAAATGTTCTACCGTTTCCACCCCGGAAAACCAGGAGCACCCCCCCTGAGGAGGGGTCATACTGTTACACATTATCAACGTTGGTCATGGTGGCAAAGCCGTAGAATAGGGAGAACCGCGCATAACGTGATAATGCAGTCTCCCATAACGGCGACTTTTCCTAGAGACAACAACGGTCTAGTTGTTTCACGTACATCTGACGCACTCGCGCTGGGTCACGTGACTCCTGATAAGGAAGAAAGTGCTGTCTGTATACGCGTCGCTACTGCCTTAGTGGACGCTCCGTAAGTTCGCTCCTAGGACTCACACTCCTTTCCTCTACTGACTCAGAGTTTCTCCTTATTCCTTACTTCTGTTCTGATTTATATTCCCTTGCTTAGACTCAGCAGCTGGCCGTATTTGGTGGGATTCGTGGGTTTTCTGGCGGGTTGGCCGCCCGTGTTAGTGAGTACAATCAGACTCATCTCTCTTCAGTAGATTTCTCTCCCCGGCATTCTAAAGCTTACTTTCTATTCTCTGTTTGCTAGCACCACCACTTCCCCGGAACAGAACCGGCTTCTCAAGCCCTCGGACACTTCCGAGAGCAGTCTTTTTCCTTAGAGGACACCCTCCTTAATCCCTGGTATGTGGTTTCACACTTCCCACTCTCACTTATTTCTCGCTACCAGTCTTCCTGGAACTTACCTGTTCTATCTTGTTTCCTTGGAAAGGTCTCCGACCCTCTTCGTTGTCCAGCATGCATAGAGGATCCGTCCAGACTTCCACCTCCCGTTCCGAAGAGTTGCAGCGGCTCAGGGTTTTTTCCCCCAGGAGGGTTTCCTCCTAACTGATTTATCATTCAGGGAGCTGGGAAGCAGGACTCCCACGGGGGATTCATCCATTTCCACAACATCCGCCAGTTGTCTCCATTCCGGGTCACAGTCTGCCCAGGTTAGTGCAATTTGTTACCGATTTGACATCTGTTCCTCTAACAATACCCTGCCTACCTTCATTATGCCCTGTACCATTGCCGCCTGCACTGCCCTACCATGCACGGCGGCTAACACCGCGTGCAATGCTCCCACACCCACCCCAAGCGCCACAATGCTATGCAATGAGACCCTGCCTACTGCCAAGATGCCTTGCACTGTTCAGCCTCCATGTACTGATGTTGATATTGACTTGTATGTGCCTTGTATTGACTTGCCACCATGCAGTAATGTCCAGCCTCCATGTACTGATGTTGATATTGACTTGTATGTGCCTTGTATTGACTTGCCACCATGCCGCAGTGACCTGACATCATGCACTGATGCGGAAACTGCCTGCAATGTATTCACACCTGTCACACACGCCACACTGTCCTGTAACGATAACCTCAACCCCTTAAGTACTACTGCTCCTCCCTCTCCCAGCTCTTCCTCCCTTTTCCCTCACCCCAAAACCTACCTTAAATGTGCCCTAATCAATTCTCGTTCCCTACCAGCCCATGCACTAGATATACATAACCTGGTCACCAGCAACAAGCTTGACCTCCTCTTCCTTAGCCAAACATGGCTATCAGAGTCCTCCGGACCCGCCCTTACCCTGGCTGTACCTGAGGGGTACATTATCTATAGACAAGACCACTCCTTTCGCAGAGGGAGTGGTGTCGCTGTCATCTCCAAGGACTCCCTATCCATCAGGACCATTGAGAAGGACCTTGATCAGAACTCAGACTACCTCCTACTCAGGCTCAAGCTCTCAGACAACTGCACCTATACCATCCACCTCAACTACCGTCCGCCCGGCCTCTCCAATGACTTCCAATATGCTCTACCCCACTCACTCTCAGATAACCTTAAAAACTCATCCAAAATTCTGCTCTTAGGGGACTTTAACTTAGGTCCCAATGACCCTAAAGACCCACAATCCAAAAACCTCAACAGATCACTGAGCACCCTGGGGTTCGCGCAAGTCATCTCCAGCCCCACTCATATCAAAGGATGCACCCTAGACTGGGTTGCCCACCATAACTGCTCGCTAAGCCACCCTGTGATCATCCCACAACCCTGGTCTGATCACCACTGTATTCTGTTCAATATCCTCACCTCCAGAGGTCTTCCACCACCCACCTTCACTCTTCCTGCATCCATCACCCGTAGTTCCAAACTGCTCACCCACGACATCCTATCTAAGCATCTCAGGGTACCTGCTATACTACCTCCCTTCTCTGATGACCCTGATCGCCTTGCCAATGACTTCACGACTGTCCTCACCCAGGCTGTTGACCTTGTGGCACCCCTCACCCTCAAAAAAGCTAAGAAATCCAAACACTCTAACGCCTGGTTCACTCAGGATCTCCTAAAACTACGTGGGGAAAAAAGGACTGCTCTTAAAACATTGATTAATAACCCCACTGAGGCCACAAGAGTCGACTTCAAATCCATCTCTAAACAATACAAAACTGCTATCACCAATGCTAAAGCCTCTTCCTACAATACCAGGATATTTATTTATTTATTTATTTATTTATTTTAATTTTTGTAACGCGCCAACATGCCCGTGGGCCTTCAGCCAATGCTAAACCCGGAAGTAGAGAAATATTTACCATTTTCAAAGCACTTGAGACCCCCGCCTCTCCCCCATCTCCAATAGTGAAGGATGAAGCCTGGTGTAACGCCATTCAGTCTGCCATGCTAAACAAACTGAAAACCTTGCAAGCCAAAATCCTTGCACACCAACAAGAGCTCACTAAACTGATCTCCAGTACTCAAGCTGTCCCCACACCAGGAGACAAACCCACATGTTCCCCCATGTTTGACTTCAGAGATATGAGTGAGAAGGAGGTCTCCTCACTTCTCCAATCCATCAAACCCTCCAATTCTAAGGGTGACGCCTGCCTCGCACAAGTCATCAAGGACTGTGCCCCCTCACTAGTCCCTATAATCACAGCATTCATCAATGCCTCTTTCCGTTCTGGCTACGTCCCAGTGGGACTCAAGGAAGCGTGGGTTCGTCCGCTCCTAAAAAAAAAAGCCCTCCCTCGACCCCTCCAACCCAGGGAATTACAGGCCCATCACCACCGTCCCATTCCTGTTGAAAATTCTGGATAAAGCAGCCTACCTGCAAATTCAGAAATTCCTAGAAGACAACTTCCTCCTAGGACTCAGGCGATCAGGATTCAGATCTTGCCATGGGACCGAGACAGCCCTCCTTGACCTCAAAAACCAAATCGATGATCTCAGAGACGCAGGCAAACCTGCACTTCTCCTGCTGCTGGGCCTCTCAGCAGCTTTTGATCTCGTCGACCACAGAACCCTCTGCCAGCACCTTTCGTCAGTGGCCAATTTCTCTGATAGAGCTTGCAAATGGATTGACTAATTTCTTAAGAAACGAGTAATGAAAGTCTTCTCTGATTCTTCTAGCGCCAACCCCAGCACCATCAAATGTGGGGTCCCGCAAGGCTCCTGCACTGCCCCCACCCTCTACAACCTCTTCACGAGGCCACTGTTCATAATCCTGGACTCCCTGGGCATATCATACACGAAATATGCTGATGACACCCAGTTACTCATCCCCCTCTCGGGTGATTACCAGGCCGACCAGAAAACCCTAAATTCCATCTACACAACAATCCAATCCTGGATGGCAGAAAACTGGCTATGTCTCAACAGTGAGAAAACAGAACTACTGCTAGTTGGTTCCCTCTCCACCTTGAGCAAACTGGATAACAAATATTTCACCTTCTCCATTGACAACATCCCCATCACCGTGTCACCCTCCATCAAAACACTAGGTGTTTACCTCGAACCAGACCTAACCATGGAGAGGCAGGTCAATGCCATAGCCTCCTCATCTGCCTATCATTCTAAACTCATTAACGCAGTCAGACCCTTCCTGTCTCAACAGAACTGTCTCTCCATCGCCAGGGCCATAATTGGCTCCAGGCTTGACTACTACAATGCACTACTCATCGGCACTTCTGCCAAGAATGTCGCCAAACTCCAAATCGTTCAAAACAACGCGCTCAGAACCGCCACCGGCCTCACGCGTAAAGAACACATTTCGGTACTTAGAAGACAGGTCCACTGGCTCCCAGTCAAGGAGAGGATTGCATTCAAAGCCCTGTCTTTGACTCACAAGTGCCTCCACAACCTTGCCCCCCTACTTGTCATGCAGAATCACCAAACCTGCCTCCCTTAGACCTTCCAGAACCCATTACTCTAATCTCCTAGCTGTCCCTAGAACCCGCAAGGCCCGGGCAGGCGACTCCAGCTTCTCTGCAGTCGCTCCCTGACTCTGGACCTCCCTACCGCCCCACATCAAGTCCATTGAATCCCACTCTGCCTTTCGCAAAGCTATAAAAACTGACCTCTTTGTCTGACTGTTTATTTGCACCTGCATGTACTCTGTGTGACGCTGTAAACACTCTCTCTGAACTGAACTGTAACAAGTATTACTGGGTGGCTTCTTTGTAACCCTTAATCAAGCCTTCTTAAGCTCTGACATAGCGCCTCGATGCCTGCGGGCTGCTGTGCGCTCTACAAATTTAAATAAATAAATAAATAATTGATCAACTTATTAAACTTAAGGGGTGTATTCCCTGGCAGTGTCAGCCCATTAATCAAGCCAATGAAGAGACTTTGCCAGTCAAAAAGCATGATGTCCGGTATGACATAGTGTGGGAATATTACCTATTATATAAGTAAAGTATTACATTTGTAATTTTAAGAAAAATCACATTGTATTTTTGTTTTATTGACTTTAAAAAGTCTTTCGCATAAATAACTGCATGATCTTTTGAAAACAATAATGCTCCTCAATGGCAACAGTATGGACAAGGTTCGCCATGGTGCAGGAGGTGAGAGGACCAAACCATTCCCTATTAAACAAGCATTGGCAATGCCAATCGTTTAGGCTTGTGTGGGCATGGGAAAGATATTTGCTAGGCACAGCCGTAGTGGTATTAACTACCCATTGTTGGTAGCAGGTGCAAAATGGAACGAGTACCTGGCATGAGGTACCCTAGGTGGTCGGGGTGTTTGCTAAGACAAAGCTCCTCTCCCATCTGGCATACAGTAAATGGGTAGGGCAGTTATTTGTGTGCATTTTATTGCTTTTTTGTAAAGTGCACAAATATAACAAGTTGGTTCTCTGCGTACGCAATACTAAAGCACCTGGCTGGCAACAATGTACGACAGTATCCATGCTGAACCTACAGCAGACAGTATACTTCTGCATCCTGTGTGGAAGTAGCAGAAAAACTGAAGCAAGTTACAGACCCTTCTGCTGGAAGTAAAGCGGGCAGCGACGCATACCAGTCTGTGACACAAAAGGCACCTGCACTAGGCAGACTCCTCACCTTCCCTGAAGAATAATGCATAGGGGGACTGTGCATCACACTTTGAGGGACAGGCCCAGTATTTTACACTATGTCCCCTATAGGGCAGTAGCTTCATCATGGTCCGAAGTACATGGTGCCGGCCTATTTGAAATATATAGGGCAGCTATTTGGTCCACCTCACATACTTCTATGCTTAATAAACTGAATGCCGGAAATGGTACGGCTGCACATCTGAGTTCAAACTTTGTGCAGCCAGTGTTGAATTGATTTTGGTGTGTTACTTTGCCTTCTACTGTTTCTTGGTCAATCACTTTCTTCTTTACTGCCTTTCTTGTTTTGCTGCATTAGATCCTGATAATTTGAGGCTGTTGAGTGAAGTTACATGAAGGGCTTCGTGATTTTTTACAGGCCGCAGGCGTTTAACAGATATGTTTTCACTAGTAGCAGAGAGGTTTCTGGGGGGCTGTTACGGACCCCTTATTCTTTCAAAAGGGCCCAACGAAGAGCAAGACGCAGCATACAAGTACATTTGGACGACGTATGTTCTCCAATCTGAGTGCATCATCACCAGGCATGCCTCAAGCAAGCAAAAGTACAATGGCAGCGGTGTGTACCAAAATCATTTGAAGTCTTTCCTGGCAAGCAGTGCCACTGTTATAATGCTGCCAGAGAACTCAATATCTTTGATCACGGGTTCTAATGTTCATTGTGTAAAAGCAAGGAAATATCGAGGCTGAGTACCATAAAAGGAAATACATAAACGCGGGCTATAAAGATTCACAGATCTTTAATCTGTTGTACAGTTTACAAAGAAAACAGAAAATACAGATAGCTATCTGGCTCTCAATACATCACAATGAGTACCCGCCCGTCAGAGTGAGGAGAGAGAGTGCTGGACATCTAAACATTCACGTTTTTTTATACATTTCTTACAATATTGTCCAGCCCCTCTACAGGTTAATAATCTGTGGTCTAGAGTTTGTGCCGAGTTCACTTATAGCTCATACAATAATATGCAGAAGGATTACACGAGTTTGCATTTCTGTCAAGTTACAATGGCGATGTATATTCTCAGCTTCAACAGTAAGCCTTAGTACATATCCCTTTACAATGCAGTTCAACCAGTGTCCACGCTTGGGTTTTGTACAACATTGTCTCCGATGTATGTCCGTGGATGAGGCTTGTTAGTGCAGACAATCCTAGGACAACAAGTCATACTAAGTACAAGGTCTCATTACCTAGTCTAAACAGTTGGCCCACGGACAGTCTAACCATTAACAAGATTCAAAGGTCGGGACGGCTTGGTTGCAAGTTAGAAACACAGTCCACCATTTTAGAACAGAGAATCATTCGAACAGAAATCAAAATGGCGGATGATTCTAAAATGGCAGCGAAGTCGATATAAAATTGGAACTTTGCAACGCGGTTTTCTTCGCAGATCGACTAGGCTTAGGCCAACATAATCGAAAGGAGGCACTAATATGATTTCCGTCTAACAATTGGTGGGATAACCTAATGAGTCACATTACCTCACTTCAACCCTTCTGCAAAAAAAAAGTAAGCACTGAAATAATGCTATTTCTGAGGCTTTTGGAATCTGCTTAGATCACATGCTGTGCATAGGCCGACATCTAGTGGAAGCTGCGGAGTATTAGTTTGTTTTTTGAAACTCGAAAATGGGCATCGACACAGGGCGTACCAGTAATAATATCCCTAGTGTGATGTCCACTGTACCCATGATCCCTCACGCATCTAGGACCCTCAGATTGTTTTATTCCACCATACTGGTCGGAAGCATCCCGCGGAGTTCCCTGGCCTTAGCCATAATTTTGCAAAATATCTTAATATTTCCCCATTTTCTCCACCCCAACGTCGAGTCACCAAACTTCGACACTCGACGCCGGCCCGGAGAAGAAAACAACCGTCGAGAGCTGCACAACGGACTTGGGCCTCGGAAGGCCTCTCGCCTCGGCCCGGGCCTTGGAAGGCCTCTGGCCTCGGCCCTGCAAGTAGGGAGAGTGGGGGGAGGTACATACTCTACACTATATATATATATATGTACATTTTCTTATATATTCCTATACACACTAGCCCGCTGCCACATGGTGCGTAAGGAGGGTACCCCTTTCCAATTTTGCCCCAAGTGCAACCGCAAGTACCCTTGGGTTGACAGACACGCCACATGTAACCTCTGCTTGCCGAGGGACCACCCCAAGGCGAACTGCAGAGCGTGTAGTCGGTTTAAACCGAAGACCCTAAAGGACCGTTCGATCAAAAGTTGGGCCCACCACGCCAGGCGACAAGAGGCCATGGCAGCGGAGGGCGCCTTCAGTATGGCAGCGACGCCGTACTTTCAGACGGCGAGGGCAACGTGGCGTCGAGAGACAGCCAAGTGCAAATCCCTGACCTCTGAAGGTTGTCCGGCAGGGCAGCTATGGGGAAAACCCTCGGCGACACGAGCGCTACCCACAGCACTTCCACTAACACGCGAAGTCCAACCGAGACTCGACGCGCACGTCGAGTTCTCGGAAAGAGGCACACAGAGAAGGGTCCACCGAATCGGTGTCCTCTGGGCGTTCTTGATCAAGATCACCGTATGACACCAGGCAACCATCCACTGTTGCCAAAAGTGCCTCGTTCCCTGAGGTAACAGAGGTTCGATCGCCGGAAGATGAAGCCGACCTCTATCCCCAGGCCGCACTCCAGGAGTCAGCGTCAGCAGACCGCGTGATGGCTGCTCCCAAGTCCCAACCTCCACACTCTAGAGATAGGGACACTACCCATGAATCTCGACGCCAGACGTCGAAAGGCTCCAAAGGAGCGAAAACACCGGGGAAACACTCTTCCACCCACGGGGAGGGAGAAAAACCGCAGAAGAAGCACTCTCAACCTTCTTCTACACCGCAGAAACAGACAGACAGGTCACAGTCTTCTACACCACAGAAACAGACAGACAGGTCACAGTCTTCTGTTAATTTACCCAAGACCCCTGCACAAGGCCATAGATCCAGTCAGGATAGAACAGGGAAACTCTCCCAGGAAAGAGTAATCCCAAGCTCTAAGGAATGGTCTAGTGAGGACATAGACAGAGTTATAGGATGTCATCCCTGGCAGACTTATATGCCAAGAATGCTGAGCACTTCCTCTCCTATACCCCTGACGGGGCTACACCCTCAGGGTCTAGGGACCCAGTACCTCCAAGTAAGAAATCCCGGGTTGAAGCACCAACACAAAGTCGGTCTTCGGACCCCTTCTGTATACAGCCTTACTCTCAATATAATGAGGATCCACTTTTGATTGAGGATCCGATTTGGCCTCG
The DNA here is from genome assembly GCF_040938575.1 of Ambystoma mexicanum. NCBI lineage: Eukaryota > Metazoa > Chordata > Amphibia > Caudata > Ambystomatidae > Ambystoma > Ambystoma mexicanum. Next base: position 1,047,616,604 of record NC_090921.1, on the reverse strand, counting down.
TTGGGAGACCAAACTGGGATGCACTACTATGGGGTTGACGAGTACCAAGAGGAAGACGAGGATGACCCAGAAACCTACAGGGTAGACTCCCCAATAGACAAAGAACCTCTGGTTACCGACTCCCCAGTCGACAACCAACCTCTCCTGAATAAGGTGTTGTCTAGAGTGGCAGAACACTTCCGCATAGATACCCAGGGAGCACAGAAAGAGAGGGATTTTGCTGAGGAGCTAGTGGGAGAGAGGAGACCTGTTGCCCAGGCCATCCCTATTCTCAAATCTATTCAGAGGAGAATAGACCCTTCCCTTCTAAATCCCAACCTCACCAGGGCGGTAAACCCAAGGATCGAAAAACTATTCAGGGCAGCCCAATCGGACCCGCTGTACATAAGAGGGCAACTGAAACCGGACTCACTGGTAGTGACAAATACCCGAAAGAGGGCGGGAACACCCCTATCATCGTCTGAAGCTCCCCCCGACAAGGAGAGCAAAAAGATCTATGGTTTGGGTAGAAAGGTAGCTTCCACTTCTGCCTACCAGGCAAGGATTGCCAACTCCACCACCCTACTGGCGAGTTACAACTGCCATCAGTGGGAACAGGTTGCGACACTCATCGACTTCGCCCCAGAATCTTTAAAAGGCCAGTTGGCACAAGTTGCATCGGAGGGAAGAGCCGTGTCCGGTTGCATCCTTAAAGCAACCTTTGATGCCGCGGATAACGCCGGCAGACTGATAGCAGAGAGCACTGTTATCAAAAGACATGCTTGGTAAGACAATCTGGGTTCAAACCCGAAACACAAGCATCTTTAATAGACAAGCCGGTGGAGCCTGATCTACTGTTTGGCAAGGCGGTAGAGGAGGCGCTAAAAAATGCTGAGGGTGAGTACGAGACTCTCAAATCCCTGGGCCAGTTAACTAACAAACCCCCGAATCAAAGAGGGAAGGGCAATTTTCTTCGCCCACGCGGCCAAAATTCACAAAGAGGCTCCAACTATTCCCAGGGGCAGGGTACACCATGGAACAACAACAACCAGCAGTCCACCCAGGGTTATGGCGGGGGTAACAAAAGAGGACGTGGTAATGTAGAGGCAGCCCCAATAGAGGCGGCGGCACGCCTCCCCCAAAACAATGACGTTCCGTTCAGGGTCCCTTCTCACGCATCCCAAGTAGGGGGACGCATTTCCAACTTCACCCAAGCTTGGGAAGGGATCTCATCAGACAGATGGGTGCTATCCACAGTGTCCACAGGATACTGCATAGAACTGTTAGAGCGTCCCCGAAACCACCCTCCACGACAAAAAGTACATTCATTAGACCACCCGAAGATCCTCCTCGAAGAGATCGCCAATCTTCTAGCAAAGGACGCGATAGAACTCGTCCCGGGACTCCAGGTAAACAAGGGTATTTATTCAACTTACTTCCTTGTGCCAAAAAAAGATTTGACAATGCGCCCAGTATTGGACTTGCACCTGCAAACAAGTATGTCAAGCCCCAAAAATTTCGCATGACTACTCTCCAAGATGTAATCCCCCTCCTAAAAAAGGGGGGATTACATGACAACATTGGACATGAAAGATGCCTATTTTCATATTTACTTGTTCCCAGCGCACAGAAGATACTTGCGCTTCAAGGTGGACAGTCAGCACTACCAGTTCAAGATACTTCGGGATAGCCTCGGCTCCAAGGGTATTCACCAAAGTACTGGCGGTGGCACACCTAGGCAGGGAGGAAATCCCAGTGTACCCTTACCTGGACGACTGGCTCATCACGGGGGAGACCCCAGAAATTTGCAGAACAAACATTCAAAGAACGATCGACCACCTCTTCGAGTTAGGTTTCTCCATAAACAAGAAAAAGTCAAGTCTCATCCATCAGAGGAAAGAATTCGGAATATACTGCTGCAAATTCCGCAATATCAGGCCGGTCGCCAGATAACGGTACGCAAAGCTATGCGTTTGCTGGGCATGATGGCATCATGTATTTACCTGGACCCCCACGCGCGCCTGCGCATGCGTCCCATGCAAGAATGGTTGGCGAAACAGTAGTCTCAGGCAAGTGGTCAGTGGGACGATCTAGTGGTCGTTTCGCCAACACTTGTACAAAGCCTTCACTGGTGGACAAGAGGAAATCTGTCCAAGGGGAAACCCTTTTACGATCCCGAGATACAGGCGGTAGTCACAACGGACGCATGCCTGTCAGGGCGGGGAGCACACCATCTCCACCACACAGCTCAGGGTCTCTGGTCTCACTCAGTGGCCAAGAATCATATCAACCTGCTAGAGCTTCTGGCAGTATTCGGAGCGCTTCAGGCGTTCGAGCCTTACCTGTTGAACCTGTCAGTGCAGATCCTGAAGTACAGCACTACAGCCAAGTTTTATCTGAACAAGCAAGGAGGGACTCGTTCACCAAATCTGTCCAAGCTTGCCCAGAAAATGTGGTTATGGGCACTCAGACGGAAAATCTTCCTGTCATCTCAACATGTTCCAGGGGATCTCAATTCTGTGGCGGGCGCTTTGAGCAGAGATCCCCTCCCAGAGGAACACGAATGGGGTCTACACAGAGAAATCGTAGAAGATCTCTTCTCTCAGTGGGGTTTCCCCACTATAGACCTATACGCCACAAGCGAAAACAGACAGTGCCTAGGATTCGCATCCAGGTTCCCCCAACCAGACTCCCAGGGGAATGCCCTGTGGATGAACTGGTCAGGGATGTTTGCGTACGCTTTTCCACCAACACCTCTCATCAGGAAGGTGGTCAACAAGATGAACAGAGAATCGATGACGCTCGTCCTAGTTGCTCCCATGTGGGTGAGACAACCGTGGTTCCCACACCTACGCAGACTAGCGGTGTGCGAACCCATCAAACTCCCGGCCTGGTACAACCTACTGTCCCAGCATCAAGGTCAGAAAGTGCATCCTCAACCCAACTCAATGAACCTGGCAGCATGGCTCCTGAGGTCACAGAGTTTGGACATCTCAATTTACCGCAGAGATGTATGGACATCCTAAGAGAATCTAGGAAGCCAAACACGAGGCACTGCTACTTTGACAAATGGAAAAGATTTGTTATCTGGTGTCAGAATAAGCAAATCAACCCAGTTGATTGCACTCCTTCCACAATTGTCACATACATGCTCCACCTGCTGGACGCAGGGTTGGTTTTTAACTCACTAAAGGTACACCTGGCAGCGCTGTCAGCATACACCACCTCCCATAACAAGGTGTCGTGGTGGAAAGTACCAGTGGTTAAAGCCTTCATGGAAGGAGTAAAGAGACTTCACCCTCCCATTTCAAACCCACCACCAGGATGGGACCTTAACGTGGTGCTATCTAAACTCATGGGGCCCCCATTCGAGCCCATGCATAAAAGCAGTCTCAAACACCTGACTTATAAGGCGGCCTTCTTAGTAGCAATTACTTCTATAAGAAGGGTCAGTGGAATTCAGGCTCTGTCAGTGCAGGATCCTTTCTTTACGGTTCATAAAGATAAACTGGTTTTACGTACATACCCTAGGTTCTCACCTAAGTTTATTTCTAAATTCCACATGAACCAGTCCATCGAGCTTCCGGCTTTCTTCCAAGACCCACAAAGCTCGGCTGAGGTGAAACTACACACCCTAGATGTGCGTTGGGCGGTCCTATACTATGTAAACAAAACCAGACCGCTAAGGAAAACCAACCAGGGGTACTAGACGCGTGAGGGATCATGGGTACAGTGGACGTCACACTAGGGATAGTATTACTGGCACGCCCTGTGTCGATGCCCATTTTCGAGTTTCGAAAAACAAACTGTAATACTCCGCAGCTTCCACTAGATGTCGGCCTATGCACAGCATGTGAATCTAAGCAGATACAAGCATCAGAAATACGATTACGGTGAGTAATGTATCCCATATGCAAGTCCTGCCCTTTCTGCTTGACCTTTGTCACTGCCTGCCTTGCTTTAAGTCCAAGGGCCTCATTACGACCCAGGCGGTAAGGGATTACCGGTACCGGTAAGGGCACTGGTGCCAGTAATCCCTTATCGCCCAATTACGAGGTCCCTTTGCGGGTCCCTACTATAAGGAAGGGACCCGCAAAGGGACCTTGAAGGTAATTACGGTACCGCAATTTGCGGTACCGTAATTACCGCCTTCCCTATTCCCATTGAGCCCTATGGGGCAAAAATGGGAATGGGGAAGGGCCAATGGTGAATGGGGAATTACCACTCCTCCAACCTTGGAATGGGGCGGTAATTCCACCATTCACCATGGCGGATTCCGGCATCAACCATGGCGCTAATGGCGCCATTGGTTAATGCCTGGGTCGTAATGACCCCCCAAGTCTCTAAGAGACATATAAGGCTGGCATACTCATTTAATGTTGATTCTTATATGCGCTTAATTCCTTAACAATAGTAACTTAATTCCAAAATAAAAATGTGGCAGTTATCTAATATTTAGCTCCTAGTGCCTGGCTGGCAGTAACTCTGGAAAAAAGTAACCTCTGAAGTGTTGTTTTAAGTACTTGAGAGCGGCTTCTGGTAAATTAGGGCAGCAAAATGTTGGTATTCCTGAGGTGTGGAGAGAGTGGAGAGAAACTCTTGCGTTTAGAAAAGGACTGTTGACTGCCAGCGAGTTTACGTTGCATGTTGATGATGAGAAAATTGAGCATTTTTGATGGCCGTGCGCAGATAGAGCTTGTTAGCGTGAGCGGCTGCACCGAGCCTGTAACTGCCTGTTTTTAAATATTGCAAGCACTTTGACCGATGATCGTGGCATTACATTTCTATTCATGGAGATTTCTTACGGGGCTTCCTCGTCTCATTTGGATTCATCAGCGTTTTGCAGTCCTGTCGCGTGCGTATGTAATTTGAGTTTCTCTAACTGGTTGCTGTTTTTCTATGCTGGCGTGCCTGTGTGATCGCGTATCACATGACTTGGATTTTTCCATGTTTCCGAGTGATTTTGGTTGTTCGCCAGGTGCCATTATTAAGAGGAGTGTTGAATTGACCTTCTATCTGTATGTGCTGTTAAAAAAATATATAATACAGGACATTTTTCTGGCCCTGGGTGTTACTACTGGGCTTGATTCCACTGATGGTATATATATATATTTTTCACCATACATTTGGTATGCATAATATCCTATTTCGCCAATTTCTGATGTTCTGGCGGTGGATGCCCCTAGTCTGAATACCACATCAATGGGTATTTTATTATTTGCTGATTATGCAATATACATGAGTTGGTATAAAGCTAACGCTCTATCCAATTGTGAAAATACCAATCCATTTTTAAATTACCTGGCTATTAAAACATGCCCATTTTATGTGCTTTACAATGACCATGTTCATATTTATTCTGTCAGAAGTCTTTTAATGAAATTAAGAATGGGCATTCTTCCTTTAGCGAAACAATCCATCATTTTTTATTTCTGTGTCCTGCATATGCCAATATTCGTGACAATTTGAAACCATGGCTGAGGGCAAGGGGTTATCATATTTTGTCCTCTGCCCTGTTGCTTTGTAAATCACTGTCCACTAGGGACAGTATTGATGCTGTTTTAAATTATATCATGAATGCTTGGCCAAGAAGGACGAGATTATTTGGAGAAACCTCATAAAATTCGGTTTATTTGTCCACTGCTGCATTGTAACATAGCTTAGCTAGTCACCTCCTAGCATACAAATAATTGCTCATAAATCTAGTAGGGCTCTTTTAAGTAATATTTATTGCAATCCTACTACTATTTTAATCTGATGATGATATGCTTTTGTATTTGTGCCATGCTTGTGAATTGTATTGTTGCATGCTTATGTTTATTTACATGTTTGATATTGCTAGAGCTACGATGATGATGATGCTTTCATGATGATTAATGAAATGAAATTAGTAGAAACACACAGGAAAAGAGCTCTGGGATTGGGAAGGCTGCAGAAAAGGGAGTTCCAAATGGATGAGTGCTGGGCCTGGAAATTATGTGGAGGACATTGGGCCTTATGCATGAGGAATCCTAATGCAGATTTTACCTGAGGCAGTCCTGCTTTAGTAGAGGAGAGAGAAAGAGTCCAGAAAGAGACTAGCTGACTGTGAATTGCCCAGAGATTCTTGCCCTTGCTGGCTCTGTCCCTTAAAGAATTATTAAGAAGTTATTATCTCCCCGACCTTTACAGAATGGCTGAATAAGGCACATGAGCTGTACGAGATAAAAATCCTGACTGCAATGTTATTAGAATCACATATGTACATTGACATGTTATTGAATACTACAGGTCTCATAAGGCTGTGGATGAGGGAGGAGCAAGACCAACTAGGTCAGTGTTGTTCAACTCCAGTAAATTTTGGATTTTCAGGACACCCCTCATCAATATTCATGATATCAATGTGCATACATTTATTGTAAATGTATGCACATTTGTGCTCATGAATATTAATGAGGGATATCCTGAAAACCTGTCAGGTTTCCGGCCCTCAAGGCCTGGAGTTTGACAACTCTGAACTAGGTGATCGGAACGCCGTCACAGAGACCCTCGTATTCATTGACTGGAGGAATACGGTAGTCTAAACATGCATTTACTAATTTAACTAACCCGAGGATACAGTAGTAATAATTTATGTTGTTCATTGTCCGTAGCACCCTTCCTCTGAAGTCGCCATTGTCCCAGCTGGGGTTGGGAGGTGGGAGGGAAGAAAGAGGTAAAGTTTTATTAGAGAACAGGGCAGGTTATACTTTAAAGATTTTCTGGGGGAACTGTTATACTTCTGTGGATTATTTTGTTTTTTGAGAGGTTTAATTCATTGACTTGAACAGTTCTGTGCTTTTGTAAGATGCACTTTTCTCCAATGTGATCTGTTTTACCTCTTTCGAATACTTAAATAAAAACATATTTTCAAAAGAAAGTGATTTATAAAACCCCACAATGTATTGGGACATTCCAGATAGAATGCTTTAACATTTTAGTGTGCAAACCCGATTTCTTGCTACATTTAAAGCTAAGTGGAACCTCGTTTAATGACTGATGAATTATCACCAACCAAATTGGGATGGGATGTTGTAGTTTGTTATTTTGAAAGATATCCTGCTTTCACTGTATTCAAACCTGAGTGAGATTACATTTAAATAAGAACAAATAGCAATTCTGTTCTGTGTGTGCAGTGTAAAACAGAGAGCAGTATTTGTAAATGTTAGCCAAATAAACTGAACCACAATCGTTTTTCACAGATATAGTCAACAAGCGGGGCTATGAACCGAGGTACATGCTTCATAGCCTGACAGAAAATATATAAAACCTGTGAAAACCATAAATATTTAAAAAATAGATTGGGATGAATAAGAGGTTAGTATTTGCATTTACATAGAAAAGATGCGCTTTCAAACAAACAGTAAAATTTCACCAAACACACTGTGTTGAAGTGAGAGGATCCCGAATTAGATACAACCACACCATTCCAATGTAATTGGTTGTATAGTTGTGTCCCATCCATAGTATAGATACATCAATATTCTGTGCATTATACATTGTTAACGTAGCCACTCCAAACTCAAGCTTGTAGAGTTTGGTGAAATCCACCATAGCGTGTATATAATTTTCTTGTTGTCACAGATGGCACAAGAATCACTCAAAATCTTAGATGCGGTTCAAGCCGTTTTATTTAAATATCAGTGTACTCAATGGCAGCCCTTCTCCCCCCGGTCTCAACAAACCTCCACCCTAGAGCAGGCAAGCTTATCTCTAGGTTAGTTTATAGTGAGTGTTTCACCCTCAGTATGCTTATTACTAAACGAACTGAGATGTTCTGATAAACGTTCTTGTTATTCTCTCTCCAAACTCCCTTAGTGACTTCCTAACTTCTTCTCTAGCCAGTTGTTAGTGCTTTAAATGGATATGGGATTTGTGCCTCACAGCAATCTGTTTAATTTTTACTTTTCCCCTCACGCTCACATTCTCCTCTCCCTCTCCTTTCCTTCTTAATATCCTCTGTCTCCTATTCCACCTGCCTCTAATATACTCATCCTCTGTCCCTCTGATGTCTCGCATTTCTGAAAGGCCTCCATCCTAAGATGTTATTACTTCTCCTCATTCCAAAGTCCTCCGTCCTCCACTGTATGGCTCTTTCCAATCCATTATACAACTCCCTTCTCTATAACATGTTACTCTACTCTACAGCATCCTCCTGCTCTCCATAATTCCATCCTTCACTCTACAACTCTCTCCTCCACTCTGCAATTCCCTTTTCCACTCTACAACTCCGCCCTCCCAACTACTACCCCTCCTCTTTCCAAACCACCACTCCTCCTTCCAAACTACTCAGACAACAACCTTTCACTCGCACATTCACTTCACACTCGCTCCTTACTCTCCTTCTCCTTCCCTCACTTGCCAGCACTTTCACACAACACTCAGAACGCAGTACCACTTTCACTTACTAGCCAATGCCTCACGTTCTCCAGTAATTGCTTTCACACTCCGCCATTCCTACATGCTGGTCTCTTGATCTTCCACCTCCTCCTCTGACCTCAACCGAATAACCCACACTTCCTCTTTCCTGTGGTCATTTTAATTCCTCTCCCCCTCACTGGAATGGGTCTCTTTCCTTTACCAAACTGGCCCCAGTTTCCCTACCCGGGACGATGTGATGATCGGTAAGGTTACAAGTATCAGGCTCAACCCACCCACTTCCTCTGCGTGGGTCCATCGCGGAACAGCCATGGTGGCCCATGAAATTGAAAGTCCTTGTTAGTTTTAGGGGGCCTGGTTCCTGCCACCCCTCAGGTAAGTCCTAGTTTAATGAGGGCTTTTGTCCCTCTAATCAGTCCGTGGCCAATACGTTACCTTCTACAATAACCTCCGTCACAGTCCACTGCCCTTCCTCCCTTCTACTGGTCTCTTGGTCATCATCCACCTGTGACATGACCCGAATAACTCAAGCTTCCTACCTACACTGCCCTCCCCTTCTCCTGATTGGTTCTCTTTCCCTGGACAATCTGGCCCTGTCTTACACACCCCGGATAAGCAATATGCCATGCAGTTTACAAATCGGGGGCTAAACCCCACCAGCTACCCTTGTTTGTGCTGACTGCGTGAAAACAACAATGACGGCCTGGGAGGTTTCATGTTCAAGTCTGTGTTTGGGGGCTTGTCTCTGTACGCTCCCAAGGTAAGTACTTGGTTTATGGGGGTTAATTTCATAGCACATAGCAGTGGCGATATGACTCTTTCAGCTCCTCTGCCGGCAGATGATGTGCTCAAGAGGAACTGGATGTTGCTGGTCGGGTCGTGGTCTGCTGGTGGTGGGGCGCTGGCTCATGGCTCACTCACGTTTCGGTGTCTCTAGCTGGGCTTCTCAAAAGCGTTGCTGAAGGAAACAACAAAACACAGACAAGTATTGTGCTGTTGAGGCATGGCTTGAGATAACAGTGGTTGTGACAAATCAACTTCCGGGGCACCAGTGGTCGTGGGATGAATATCGGTTTTTAAACCATCAATCAACCCCACACATCTAGTACACCAAAAGGGATCCAAACAGATTGGAACACAAGTTAACTATAATCTGCCTCGCCCAATTTTGGTCATGTGGACGGACCAGCAGGCCTATCTCCACAAGGTCGTATATCGCTGGTTAGTTGCAACGCATCGAAAATACAATTATTAACCAATGAGAAAAGGGACTGTCCAGTCAAGGTTGTATAAAAATTTCTACTTTATTATTAGTACAACAGGCAGTTCTAGCACACTACAAAATACAACTTACACTGTAAAGGAACACAGAGGACAGACAGTTTCGCAAAGAAAAGGGATGCACTCTGGATACCGACAGGAGGGTAGTCGGTAAAGCAATCAGTCTTAACTGGTTAAGGTTATTTGGTTTCAGCATCAATGGAGCAAGGGGTTGTAAATGTCATAAGGGGCCTTCAGAGAAGAACCAGGGGACAGAACCACAAGGTACCTGGTGTGTGAGATGTGTTTAGTGCTCGACAGCGTCCAGTTAGTTCCAGGGCGCTTTGCAGCTTCTGCGACAGAATTCAAGACGGGAGACCACAGCAGGTATCAGGCGGCAGGCAGTTCTGCAAGTGAGGCTGGACGGACGGCTGCAGGCTGGCCTACACGGCGGCTCAGGGTCAAGCATCGTCTCTGTGCTTGTTGGCAGATCTGGTAGGCTGGCTGAGGCGTCTCGGACGGCTTTAGTGACTGCAGCGTGTTCGAGGGCTCAACTGCCTCAACAATGTACTTAAAAGATGGACACTAGTTGATGCTTGTGTGCCACTCATCCTAGCCTCTTCACAGGGCTTGTGGTGTCCTTTCATGGTGCACGGCCGGCCCAAAGCTGAGGAGAGTGTTTGCAGGCAACAGCATTGTCCTTTGTTCAGAGACTCTCTGGCACTTCCCAGTTAGGAAGCTTGCTGACAGAACCTATCAGGGCACGCTGAGTGCTGGCTGGGTACCGGTTCTGGAGCTGCTGGATGGGTCCTCAGAGTATACTGTCCTTGTCAGAGGGGTTATGGAACCCCTCTCAGCTGGGGGTGTGAGGACTACCATGGAGAAATCCAGAGGCAGTCCTACCCCTGAGGTGGACAGTGGCATTTGAGAGGGCCCTCAATTCCTGCCCCCACATTCTGTTCTTGAGCAGTCCACCTTTATCTCATGCCATACCACCTCAACAAAATATTTGTAAGGCACACATCCCAACTCCCCATAGAAAACTAGCAACTGGAGAGAGTAGGGAAAGTTAGGAAGTCCCTCAGGGAAACAAGAAAGATAACATGTTCAGCCTTTAGGTCCCCTAAGGAGCCAAAGACAAAACTAGGCAGTAGGGGTCAACCGTCTGTATCTACTAACCTGGGGGTTAGGGACACCTGGGTTAGGGAAGAGGTTTGATACAATACGAGAGAGGGAGAGGGGGCAGCCCTAGGGCTCACAACATTTTAAATAAAAACGTTTGAACAGCCTCTGAGATTTGAAGTGATTCTTGAGTTATCTGTTACACCTTTTAGAATTAGATTCAGAAATATAATTAGTTGAGTCATCGTGCAACTGCATGCGTGCACCACATCTTAGTCAGATTTGCACAGGCAGGCCAACTTCTATTTCTGTAAACGAGCTACAAATGTACATATATTTTATTGTGGTGACTTCCCCAGTTGTCACTCTAAATGCAGCCTGTTTCTTGTCCCAGAATTGCAGGGTTGGATTTTATACCATGGGGTGGTAAATTAGGACATTCACCTAAAGCGATATCTATAACTGAATCCACATAATATCCAACCAGGGGTTTCCATAAATGTTCTCTATCCTGTAATAGCTCATTTGAGAAGGCTCGGGGTACATGTGTATTCTTACCTGGACAATTGGTTAATTTGTTTGTTGAACAGGGAAGGGGCAGTGAAGGTCTTGAACGAGGCTATGAATCTGTTTCGTTTAGGTTTATTCTGTGCAACAGGTGCACAAGTGTGTCGGTCTGGGTGCAAAAAAGGATGCTGGGTCTCATTGTCTTGTATACCACCGATATCATTTTTCAGGATGCAGGGAAGGCCCCTCCAGGAGCATTTGTACCTTCAGTGGTTAGAGATTGGGAGGCAAGAATCCCATTGGGATGGGTCTTGTTGATCTTAAGCACCCAACTGATCAAAGTATTACCATTTCAGGAACAGATTTATCAAGTTATGGTAGTGCTAGAAACATCATTATCATAATGTGGAGCTCATGTGGATCAGTATCATGTCCAAAACCTGTAGTGAAAATAGGAAGCAGAGCTTCATATCAGCATGTTGGAGTGCTGGAGTTGAGGATGATTCAGAGGTCTCCGAGAGCCTTTCTCCCATTGGTGGTTGGCAAGTTAGTCAGGATTCCAATAGACAACAAAAAAGTGATGTAATGTATAGAGGTTATTAAAATATCCAGTCTTCAACAGCTGTGGTGCTATCCAGTAAATTATATGAAGTCTCCTGGTAAGCTGCTAACTGGGGCTATGTCCTGTGGCTGGTCAGGACTATCTATGACTTAAAGAAATATTGCAAGCCCTGAGTTGCGCTTATCCAAAAAGAGTCTTGAGGTGAACAAAATGTGATTACAATATGTCTTTTAATTGCTCAGACATAAATTGCAAAAGAAAGATGTTTTGGTACATTTCATGCTTGTAAAGAAACAAAAATACATAGATTCAGGTTACAGTTGCACCACTGTTAAACTTTCAATTTCCAATTAGGACACTTAACGCACATCTTTTTCCCTGGGTTAATTCGGTTTGAGTCAATAGAATCACCTTGACCTTGCTGATATGTAACAAATATTGTTTCTTTAGATTTTTACAAATGATGATTGATGGATGTGTGCCTCGGCACGTGTTTCCCCACCCTGGTTCAGGAGGCGTGACAGAGTGTCTGAAAGTCTTTCAATTAAATCCTTTCTCAAATTATAAACAAGAAGGCTGATATCCCTGTGATACAAAGGTAGAATAGTTTTCTGAGTGAGATTTAAGGACTTTGCAATAGTTGTAAATAGAGCAGATTGAAAATTGTTGAATAACGAGAATGATATGTGTACTTACTATGTTGTAGTTCTCATGTATGAAAAGTATAAGGATCCGGCCAATAATGTTGGAAGTAACGAATATGAGGTCAAGAGTTGGTCCTAGAGAGATAATACAGATTAAATTATACCCATGTGTATTGACGGCATCTAGAAAGATAATCTGATCCTCATTTGAATGTTTGTTTTAAACTAAAATGTCTACATGAAGGCATTTAGAGTTTGCTTACCTGAACGAGTTAAATGGTTCGGGAATGCCGTAGAATCGAATGGTGAGGCTGCCATTGTTGGTACTTCATAATTCAGCCGTATTTATCCAACGCGGTGACGTCATTGCATAAACATACGCGGTGACGTCATTGCGCCGGGTCGAGTCTGCCATTTTGGGTCAGGATTACATCTACGATATCGTGCATACTGATCAGATGAATTGGAAAATATATTTTGAATGTGAAAATTATGGGACAAATTAATAGGCCCCCATTATCACTACAGTAAAAGGCTAAGATATGCCAATAGGTGATGAGAAATAATTATGTTGTGTAAATCGACACTGATGAAACGAATTGGTAAATCCCTAATGACACTAGATGTGACTGAGACAGGGCCAATAGGTGGAGGTGAGTTATCAAGCTCTATATTTGAACTGGATCAGAAACTGAACCGGAGCAGTGTGTCTTGAAGTAGTGTGGGTATGACTGCAGGTCAATCATACCTGATCCTAAAGTGTAACTTATGTACTACATGAATAGACAATCAGAGACAAACAATAAATTCAAAAATGATATATGAATATTATTGACCAGAATGATTTATGTCCATATTGAGAGGTAGGACAGTATTCAAGATATGATTGTTAAAGAAAGTGGTAAAGTTCTTGGTCCGAATTCAATCCAGAATGGCATGTGTCCATGTTACAGATCCATTTTGCTTCCTGTTTATGCAAAATCTTGTCCACATTACCTCCTCTCAGAGGAATATTGATTTTTTTCAATTCAAAAGAATATCAGTGCACTGAGTTGATCCTAAGTATGGTTGGTTTGGAAATGCGCTTATAGCGGTGTTTTTGTATCTTCATTGATTATAGCTCATATGTGCTCCCCTATTCTTTTTTTGAGTTGCCTAATCGTGCTTCCAATATATGTGAGCTCACAAACGCATTTGATGCCATAGATCACATGGGTGCTGTTGCAATTTATCAATTGTTTGATGTCGAAAGTTGTGCCGGTAGGCATTTGAATGGTTTTCTTGGCGTTCTCTGAGTATTTGCATATCTGGCATTGGCCACACTTGTAGTTTCCCCTTAGGGGTGCTTGTAACCACATTGAATTTGTTTTAGCTGGTTCTGATTGTCTGTGTTGAAAATGAGATGGACTTGGTATGTCTCTGAGGCTTTTGGATTTGCGAAAAGGTATGATTGGGTGTTCGTCTAGAACTGTGTTTAGGTCTTGGTTTACTTTGAGAATATTCCAGTTTTTGTATAGGATTTTTTTGATGATATGGTTAGCTGCGTTGTAGGTAGTGATAAATCTTGTCTTCTGTTGGTTAACTGTGGCCGGTTGTGGTCTTTTATTTTGTAATAATTGCTCTCTAGTTCTTCCCAATTTTTTGTGATAGCTCTTTAGATGAAAGCATGGCTATACCCTCTTGAGCAAAAAATGGTCATCATTTGCTGAACATGTATTTCGAAATTTGCTTGGGTGGTACAGTTGCATTTGAGCCTTAACATTTCACCGAAAGGGATGTTATTGATGACATGTCTAGGGTGGTTACTTGTCTCGTGCAAGGTGCTATTTACTGCTGTTGGTTTGCTGTATAACGTTGTGAAGCTCATATAATTCTGTATGTAGAGGTTGATGTCCAGAAAGTTGATGGATTTTTGGCTACTTTGCATTGTCAGTTTTAAGTTATACATATTTGTATTCAAGTAGGTGAAGTAATTGTTAAGTTGTTGTTGACTGCCATTCCAGATTGGGATAATGTTGTTGATGTACCTCGCCCAAAAGATGACATTGTTATTGTCCATGAAGGATGGGTGCCACCATGCGTGTTCAAGCTCGTAGTGCCCCATGTATAAATTAGCATACGATGGGGCGAACTTGGCACCCATGGCGGTACCTTGGATTTGTCTAAACAGTTGTCTGTTGAAAACGAATATGTTGTTGTTAAGGGTGAAATCTAACATTTCCAGGATCATATTATTTTGGTCATAGTAAGAGATAGATCTGGTCTTCAGAAAATATTCCGTTGTATGTAGACCTTTATCAAGAAACGTCCATAGTGACTAACCAGTAGTTTGGTTCCCAGTGTAGGTTTTCTAGTTGCTGAATGATATGTTTAGTATCACGGACATAGGAGGATAATGACGCTGCTAGAGGTTGAAGTTGGTGGTCTATGTATTCCGATATATATGTTCTGTGAAAGATCCAATGCTATTAATGATGGGTCGAGTGGATGGTAGATGTGTAAATGGATTGTGGATCTTTGGTACAAAATATACTGTATATGTTACCCGGAAAGATGTATTCATATATTTGTATTCTTCATCTGTAATTAGATCTGAGTCTCGTCAAATTTGACTCATAAGTTTCCAATCTTATTGTAGTTTAGGCAGCGGGTTAGTGGTTAATTTTTCATAACATTCTTTGTCTGATGTACCTTGGCCATTTTTATATAGTCTTCAGTATTAAGGAGTACTATGTTACCTCATTTGTCCGCAATTCTAACTGTGATGTTGGAGCCATCCTGCAATTCCTTTAGTGCTTTATTTTCGAGTAGTTAGATTATGAGGAATTTTATGTTTTGTGCCTTTCAGATAAATTATTCTGAGGTCTTGCTGAGTGACTTTGAAAAAAGTGTCTATTACATTATCAGGTGCTAGCATTGGTTGCAATATGGACTTTGGTTTGAGAGTAGTGGTGGCCGAGAGGCCCATATCGATTTCTTGTTCTGATGCAAATGATTCCAAAGTATATTGTTCATCAGGGTCTGGTATATTAAGTAATTGCATTGTTTGTTCAACGTGTTCCACTGTCAGGTCTGAAGGTGTGCTGTAGGTTGTTGGACGTTTCTTCATTTCCATTTGTGCAAAGAATTTTTTAAGTCTTAGTTTTCTACAGAAGTAGAATAGCTCCACTGTGGTGGAGAAGTAGTCATAACTATTAGTTGAACAAAATTTCAGTCCTCTGTTGAGTGCCTTAATGAGATGAGATGGGATGAAAGATCTTTGGTTGTCAAGTTAATCACTAAGTCTTGCATTGGGGAATTCTGTGATCTGGTTTTTAGTCCTGTTTTTGTTAGACTTGTGTTTCGACCCTTTCCCCCTTCTGCCCCTTTTGTACTTGGATTGGTTGTTGATGTATTGCTTCTGTTTGCATCCATTCTTGCATAGCTTTTCATTACTTTTTGTTGCATAAATTCTTCTAAAAAAGATGATCGTTTGCCCTTTGATGTGGTATGTTGTGACGAGGGTTATCTAGTGGTTTGTTCTTCCACTCTTGG
This sequence comes from Ambystoma mexicanum, assembly GCF_040938575.1. Lineage (NCBI taxonomy): Eukaryota > Metazoa > Chordata > Amphibia > Caudata > Ambystomatidae > Ambystoma > Ambystoma mexicanum. Next base: position 1,047,600,599 of record NC_090921.1, on the reverse strand, counting down.
TGGGAGGCCTTCTTCCAAATCAATATCACTAGTAGTGTCTGTATCAGAAGTAGACGGTGTGGTAGGTGTGGATTTTGCTCCTTTAGGTGTTTTGAATGTTTGTCTTGCCTGTTGGTTGGGGCGTTTATTAAATGTGTAGATTGATGTAATGTATAGTTGAAAGCAGCAGGGAGGATCAAGTGGTGTGGAAGTGGATATGCAAACAACAGGTTTAAGTATCACAACATCCATCTTTCAGAAAAACAGAATGTCACCAGAGGTAACCTAAGCCGAGCATTAACACATTTCCGCAAAAGAGAGATGGACTTCTACAGTTCAAAAATGGTGTTTTCAAAGATGATGTTGAGTGGTAATGTTTTGTTTTTTAGTTCTGCAGACATTTCTGCATGCGCTAGGCCCTCCACCAAAGACATAGCTGCATCCATCAGGCTGTTCACCAAAGATGTGGCTTGATGCATTATACCCTCCACAACATGACTCCCTGCAAAGGTTGAGCACCCTAGGCATGACTGTCTGCCTTTGGACAGCCGCTAGACGTGATTACATGGTTCAGGCCTTCAACCCAAGATATGGCTGAATGATTGAGAGTTTCCATCCCAGACATGGCTGTACAATGCATCTTTCCACTTGTACATGGTTGATTACACTAGGCATTCCAACCAAGACATGGCTGCATGTACTAGGTCTTCCACCCTAGACATGGCTAGTTTATCCTGTCTTCATCTGTCATTGATGCATGCATTGAACTTTCGATCTTCGCCATGGATGTCCTTTGCTAAGTTGTCCACCCTAGAAATATCTGGATATATAGGAGGTGTTCCATTTTAGACAAGACTGCATGAAAAAGGTATTCTGTTCTAAACATATCTAGCCACACATGGCCACCCTCTCCAAATGTGGCATCATGAGTAAGTCCTTCCGTCCCAGGTATGGTTGCATGTACTGCCACCTAAGACATCGGATTCTGTATTGGGCCTTCCACAGTAGTCCTTTCTGCATGCACCTTACACCCCAGGCATGTCTGTATGTGAAATATGTTCCTGAAGGTACAGTTTTGTGGCTACGAAAGAAGGGGTCTACATGCAGTAACAGACCCATTGTTTATGGCTGTTCAGCTGGCATTGAGCCTCCCAGTGACCTCTGCTCCTTCGTACTTTCTCAGTATTTCCAGCACCAGTGAAATATGCCTTTTTTGCCCCTTACAATGTGTCCATGTTCGAATGTCCCCTTCAAATGCTCCCAGTAACCTCTGCTCCTTCCAACATTTCAATAAAACCTAGCCGCTTCAAACTTTCTCAGTATCTGCCAGTGGTTGACAAGTTACTCTGCCAGTAGCCTCTGCCTTCTCTAGACTAGGGCAGTGTTTCCCTGTAATCTCTTGTTTTTTGTTTTGTTTTACAGAGACTGGAAAACTTGCAGCAAGGGTGTGAGGGTGCCTGCAGTTTACTGCAAAGTGCCATAGAGCCTCTGAAATATGCTGCGCTACCGGAAAAAGCAGCGGTAAGTAACTCATACTTATTGATGAGAAGAGAAAAGGAGTAGGTGGAAGCGGAGGGGGTATAGGGGTTCAGTGAGCCAGCACAGAGTTGTAGCCCATGGAGAAGATTATTAGAAGGATGCATAGAAAGTCAGCACAAGAAGGAAATGAAAAGATGATACAGAAAAGATACAGGGTGATGTAGAGACAGAAACACAGCAAGGCGATAGAGATATAGGAAATATGTGGGGGGCAGAGGCTGATGGCTGCTTGTACAATGCAGAGACTTCATGATTACTGATTTCTTCACATGAGGCACTGAGGCAGACGCAGTTTTATTTCATGTTCTCAAAGTCAATCTCCTGTGCATTATGAGACTAGTTAAGTCAGCAACCAGCCGTTTTTGTAATTTGCTATTTATATCAAGGGGCTATATAGTGAACGATATCATGGTGTCCAATCAGACATCACACTTAACTGTGAGAGTGGGCGGAGCGTACAATGATTTATTATGGGAATTCAGGACGAACATAAATGCCCTTAGCACTTAAGCGATTATCAAAGTGACATTCTGAGTTCTGAGAAATGAAATTGTCTTTTGACTTAATTGCCACTTTAAGGAAAACCAATTTAGAAAATCTAGGTGCTCCCTAAAATGCCTTCCTCACCACTTCTGGCCCATGGGACTCTTGTCAACAGAAACAGCTACCCATTTGGTAGGGGGCACATATTCTAAACTAAGGATTGTACCCCTCATCCACCTTGTTACATCATTCGACTATATTCCAAAACATTCAAACCAAATAAATTGAACAAGCATTGATACTTCAAATGGGTCTTGCCTTATTTTATGCCGGTCCTCCCATTATTTCAATTTAAAGTCCTTTTGTGCAAGATATGCGTCATATGCCATGTCACACTCTCTTGTGCTTACTTAGACCCTCACATAGCCAGGTACTTCATATATCGGTGTACTGCTCCATATGCCAGTTCCCACTCATCTGACCAGGTTCTTACATGTTAGCTATATGCAACCTCATGTGCCCTGCTTCTATTATCTAATAACCAGGCAAATACTTGTATGATCCCAGGTCATGTCCCCTTTCGTCTGCTCTTATGGGATTTCTTTTCAGGGAAGGGGACAGAACCGGAGCATGATGCACCACAGTACAATTAACAAAGAGAATAGCGGGCGCATGAGTGACCTACTTTGCACATGCATGCTCTCGGCTCCAACCGCCATACAGGACAGACACCTTGAGCAACGGCTTTGCTACCATGCACCTATTTATCATTTTTCCTTATTTGTGAAAGTTCTGCCAACCCGTGTCAGGGGTAAAATCACATGCTAAGGTACAGCCATCTTATGCAGGTTGTTGTCTCATATACCCAGGTACTGTTATTTTAAGACAGGTGTAGCCTTACAAGCTTGCCTACAGTCATCATATCCCCCAAAAAGCTTTGTATGCCCTGGTGCAGCCTGGTATTTTTCCAGGTGCATCCTGATATAATGAGAGATACTTACCTTACTGCAAGTGCAGCTTCTTCTGGCCATGGGCTGCAACATATGCCAATGCGGCTTTGTTATTTTGTTTATAATTGTTATAGTTAATAGAAAATTAAACTTTAAACACACTTTGTTAAACAGATAAAAGAACAAAAATAAGAAAATTAAATATACACAAAAGGGAAATATCAAAATAGTGCAGTTCACAAACCAGTGTTCATGCGTTTCTGTATAACTAGGCACCTGACAAAGCCTGCAATACCGCATATGCAAGGATTGTTCTACATCCAATGTTTTCATAAGTCTTATGCAGATTTAGACCTATTCTTATAAAATGTGTGCATAGGCGTTTCGATAGACACTTTGTGCATCACATTCGCAAATGCAGCCAGAATGAACAAAGCACATCTTCATATGCTCAGATATACCCGTAAGATGCTAGTGCAAGCTCATATGCCAGGAGCCTCATAAGGGTAGGTACTGGCATTTTATGTGTAGGAATAACCTAATTAGCTAAGAACAGCTAAGCAATTATCTAATGTTCCGGAAGCACCTAAAAATCGTCCTCTTTGCTTCTGCTTTCTCCCCCCTCCCCCCGCCCTCTCCTGCTGAAGACCTGGCTGACAATGAGACTGCACGGGTTACCTGGCCAACCATCTGAACTCGGGCCCTAGCCCTGCCACTTGCACGCTTGCGCTGCCTCCCTGGCAACCCTGCACCGGGGGACTGTTTTCTGTATCCCTACAGTCCCCAAACCAGCACTTATGTCTGCACTCACCCTTCACTTGCCACCAGCTGGCCGTTCTTTATTTATTGTATGTGATTATTTATTATCCCCTGTACTGCACTCACCCTCCCCCCCCGCACTTTTCTTTCCCCCTTCCCTTGCACTTGTGCGATCTGAATGACACCTGGCCTAGTAAGATCGTTGTCTGTCTTCCCTCTGTTCGCTCTCCCTTGCCTCGTCGCACCTTGAAACACTTGTTTATAAGCGCGTTATAAATGTCATATCATATCAAACTCTCGTCTCGTTATAGTCATTATATTCCATATATAGCCTCATATATATGCTAGTGGCAACCTCATTTGATCAGTTACTGCCATCAACAATCAGGTTCTGCTGCATTTTGTTATTGTTCAACTTTATGTGGCCATGTGCTGGCCTTCTATACCAGCAGAAAAATAAGTAAAGGGGTAGACCTGCACTAAAGTCCCTGATCCTTCAGGTATTGTACAGTTATCACAAAAATTGGATCAGTAGAACGGGATGACACTGGTTAAGTTTAATACATATCACATTTTATTCAATTAATTCATCACAAGAAAAATTAATTCTCGTATCATAAAATCTCATAAAAATCAATCAATTCATACCCTCATTCATAACCACATACAAAACTCATTCAAACCTATGAATATAAAGAACCCTAGTGTTCCCTACAGTAGGTATTCAGAATATCATTACATCAGATATTTTCCATTATCATATTCAACAGTGCCCCAGTTCATAATATCTGGTGTCATTATATACCTGGTATCAAATTCAACCAGATATCTCTTGCAGAAAAACGTCGACACGTGTTTCGGTCAGAGACCTTCTTCAGGACGTCGGGCTTGGAGCGAATACTCCGCCCTGTTCTTACTGTATATGGGCCAGTAATCAATCTAGAAAACAATGATAAAAACCAGAATGTCATCCCTATTTCTTAAAAGAGGTGACAAATGATGTCACATTGTGTCAGAAATTAATAAACACAAAAGCCCTACTCACCCCCAAGATACAATTCTCAGGATCGTGAGTGGGACAGCGGGAATTAATCCTCCACTGGCATCAGTATGTATATTGAGCCTGTGGAACCAACAAAAACAAAAACACCACTCAGTATATTTGGCAGAACCAAGCACGAAATGTGCATGCCTGTAACCCTATATAGTACACAATTAAAATGATAAAAGAAGAACACTTATAAGCACCCAAGTGCCAAAGGAAGCTCCTTCCGGGACCTGCGTGATGTAATGGCAGGATGTACACTAGTGTATAATAATCACTAGACCCTCAGTGATACCAGCATCATACTCTCATGTTGTCAGACTTCGGCTCCACCTCCCCCTTCTCCTCACCTGAATCTTCTGATATTGAGTCCTTTACCGTAGTCCGGATACGGGGTCGTTCCTTCTTCTTGTTAGAGATAAGATCCTTAGGTGATCTAACCTTCTTATCGTGCAAGTAAGGTCTGGCCCCTCCGGAGGCCACCGTGGCAGAAGTGGAAACCTGCCGTGGGGGGCTCCCAGTGGGCCAGCCTCGGTGCCCAAGGGAAAAAGCCGGAACGGCAGAAAAAACCCTTGAACGAAGATCTGCAGGCAAGGTGAGGAGTGGTTCCAGGCCAGGTATAAGGCAGGTTCTCCCAGGCATAGATGATGAAGGTTCAGTTATGATGGATTGAAAAGCGAGAGCTTTCTCCAAAGTCAGGACACTTCAGAATGCCGGGAGTGTCAGATGCTTCGGACACCGAAGCAGATAGAGGCCGCAAGCAGTTTAATGTACAGGAAGGCAGAGCGAAGAACAGAGTGCGGAGGGATAAGCAAGCGGAGAAAAAGTAAACAGAAGGTAAGCAAGAAGCGGAACGCGAAAGGGATCGCGAGCGGAGAAAACGGATTCAGAAAGGCAGAGCGAGGAGCTGAGTGCGAAGGGATTCGCAAGTGGAGAAAAAGTAAACAGAAGGTAAGCCAGAAGCGGAACGCGAAAGGGATCGCGAGCGGAGAAAAAGGATTCAGAAAGGCAGAGCGAGGAGCTGAGTGCGAAGGGATTCGCAAGTGGAGAAAAAGTAAACAGAAGGTAAGCCAGAAGCGGAACGCGAAAGGGATCGCGAGCGGAGAAAAAGGATTCAGAAAGGCAGAGCGAGGAGCTGAGTGCGAAGGGATTCGCAAGTGGAGAAAAAGTAAACAGAAGGTAAGCAAGAAGCGGAACGCGAAAGGGGTTCACTAGCGAGAAAGGCTGAACACAGATAGTCGGTTACGAAAAACCACATAGAACTAGAACACAGAGCGGACAGAAAGGGGAGAGGGACACAGGAGAAAATAACAAGCTCACGCCGAAAACGAGAGCTAGGAGGAATACTCGGAGAAAAGTTACGAGCTACTCTGAGCGCTGGTAGAAGTGTAAGCAATACACAGATACAACGCGCCGAGCTGGAGGCGGGGCCTAAATTTATAGTGGAGGCAGCCATGTTGGGTGAGGACTAGAGCGTCCATCGATCCCACAGCTTCCACCCTCGATTCCTGACACATGTGCAGCCTGTTCTGTCTTGGCGGCAACCCCCAAACTTAAACAATAACACAATTTGGAATTCTCCCAGGAGTCGCAGGCCTGCACAGGGACACCCCTTGTCCCATAATGGCCCCTGCCTCCCAGATGCCATCTGTTCCAACCTCCTGCTCAGAGTGGGATGCCACAGGAGAGGCTGGAATCTGCATGGGAAGAGAAAAGGAGCTCTCACTTCAGACACCTCTGCCTCCTCACACCGCACTCTGCCTAGGAAGCATGATGGGGTTTAAGCAGCAGGAGGATGAAAGTCCCACTCAGGTGAAAAGAAGAGTGTGTCAGTGTGGAATAGGTTAATCCTATGGCCTGTCAGCAACCAACAGAAGGCTTTTGGCGACCAAGAGGTGAGGCAGGCACAACCCCGCTTAATACCACCAACATTGGCTTCCATCACATCCAGCAGAGAGTTTCAGCCAGAGTCATTGACAAGTGTTTTTATGGTGGGGAGATAGGAAATAGACAGGGAACAGAGAGAAAGGTAACAAGATCGGAGTGTGCCTTGTAGAAGGCTCTATTTTGTAGAATAACAACTCTAATGGAGGTGTTGGCTGCCATAATTAATGGTTTTTACTGTCAACCACTGACTATACTTACGACAAGAAGCCATCATTTAAACTTCTCCCGGGATGGCACTGCCCTGAGAAAGCACACTGCTGTATTCAGTAAGACTTAAAAATTGGGGAAAACATCTACTCTTACGTCAGTTGAGATGGAGCATTGCCAGCGATCACCTACATGGCGTCCCTGATTGAAAGACCTTTAACAAGGGGTTTCTCCACAGAATCAGGGCATAAACAGACGATTACATACATTTCCACTTAAGAAAGCTGACTTTTAACTTCATAGTGTACCTGACATTCAATAATAAGATGGATATCTTGGTGTAGTTAGTTGAAGAGGGCTTGCAAACCCTTGTATGTTGAGATATGGTGGATGGCACTGTATTGTACAATTTATCTGGGCGGCTTTGACTCTGTGCAGTTGGCTAGGCTCTTTTATTTTGGGTATAATAAAATACCACAGGTGTGCATCGGATCCCACATGCTTTTGAGTCAGACTTTCTTGGCTGTTTGTTTAGTTTTGGGTACAATATATAGAATGGGTTGGTTGTGTCCTGGATCACATTTGCACTCTGAGCTGACTGCTTTGGAGCGGTTAGTCATTTTGGTATGAAAGAATAAAGTGATTTTGCACTAGCTAATGCTAGATCTCTGATATCCCCCTGTGCGGGCATGAATTGGTATAATTGTGTAGGGTGGCTTTATGCTCGATCAGCATGGTGCTCTTCACAGACCCCCTACCCCCTCACTTGGCTCCGGTTGCAGTTGGACCTACCTGACGCTCTGCTGTCAGCATGTCTTTCAACTTGTAGTAATCATTGTGTATTGTGCAATAATGATCATTGGCTCAAGGTTGCTCTCAGGATAATTTCCATTTTCTCTTGGTTATTTTGGGGCATGATAGCGTGGTGCTGTACTGCATCACATTGGTTTTCTGGACAAATCTCCTGGGCTGTATTAGTAATGTTTGTGTACAGTAAGTTGCAGAAGTACAAGTCTAACAAGAGGTGGCTTATTCGTTGATATAAACTTTTATTGACAACACCAAAAGGAAAAGAAAAACCTATCTTGCCCTATTTACTATGAGGGGTTTCCCTACCTCAACATAAATACTAAGGACCCAGTCAGGATGGCTGTAAAGTAAATGTCCAAACAAACAAACACTGTTCCTCTAATCTTCTGAAGGAGTACTTTTCCTCTGTTCGTTTAAACAAAATGCGCCTTTCCAGTCTTTTACCAGGTCTGTTTCACTAACCTGTCAGACCCGGCCGTAGACTTCCTCAACGGTATGCCAAGCCTGGTTCACTAACCTGGCAGACTTGACTTCCCAACTTTTAGACCCAAAAAGATGTTTGCTTTGTCTCTGGTTTTATTTCTCCTTTTCTAGTTGGGGTCTCCCCGACTGCTTCTGGGCTCCAGCCCATTGCCTGTAATTATATCTGCACTGTTGAAGGCTTTCAACCCTTAGATATGTTACTGATGAGCTTTGCCCGATGCCATTTGGCTCCCAGTCTCTGCTGCACTCTAGCAGGGCTTCTCCGCTTCCATGTGGGTCCCAGACCCTGTTCTGCTTCTGCGCAAATTCCTTCCCACCTTTAATTAGTCTGTACTTGGACATGCCTAGTATACTCTCCTGCCAGACCCAATCCCACCTAGGTGTCTTCCTAATGTTGGTATCAGCTCGAGTACTCTCTCTGTTATCCCTCTATGGTCGTTGGGATTGGTTTAGCTGTTTTCAAAGTTCATGTCTCTTTGTGAAATGCTGCTTTCATCCCCTTGTGTTTCCTGTAATGTAATTACATTGTTTACAAAGTTTGTATCAAATATAATGCCTCTTGTATCCCCTTGTGCTCTCTGGGATCTGTTTGCATGGTCACAGTGTTCGTATCAAATATGATGCCACTTATATCTTCTTGTGCTCTTCGGGATGTGTTTGCGTGGTTCTCAAAGATCGTATCAAATATAATGCCAATTGTATCCCCATGTGCTCTTCAGGATATGTTTGTTTGGGTTTTCAGCTTCTCCAGCTCCCTCAATGCCCTAGCCACCAGTCTGACCCTTTCTGTACCTTTGGGAATCTTCGGACGGTCTCTGGTCTCTTCGGTTGGCAGAGCAGAGCTTCTCCACTATCGCCACGCTAGGTGTTCTCCTTCTCCTCGTGGTTCCGCAGCTCCAGATTCTCCCTCATTTCTCACTGTACTGCATGCTTTGGTTCGCCAGTGGGCCTGCGCCTCCGTGTTCAATCTTCTTCATCCCAGTATTCTTTTGCATCAAGCTTAGGTAAGTCCCCTTCTTCCTCATCCCAGGCTTATCAAGGATACCCTCTGCTTTACTATAACATATTGTGGTATGGGGAACCCGAAGGACCTGAATGGGGGATGAGGTGAGTGTGGACACCAAAGGGGTAAATGGATGCGTGTCCTCCCAGGGCCTGTCTCACTAGTCCCATGAAGGATTTCCTGTCCCATGAGATCCACCTGCCGAGTACCACCTCCATGGGGAATATCGGGTAGCTTCCTCACCTCCCTGGCCCCATGGGAATGTGCTTCCCCTATGGACGCAGTGTCAATACCCTTGGATTCGTCACAGCACATTAAAATGGCTTAATAATAATAATAATAATTTGGCATTTATATAGCGCTACAAACCCTAAGGTATCTGAGCGCTGCTTATTATTACCCACGGTGTGTGGTGCTCATTTATCGACCTCGAAAGGATGAAAGGCTGAGTTTGGCCCCGCCGGGATTCGAACCTGCGTTAGCAGGCTCTGCATGGATGTCAAAGCGAGCGCTCTACTCGCTGTGCCACTTGACCGGCTTGAATATATACTGCACCACACAGCCTCTCTCTGCCTTTTGGGTATTACACAATAGGGAATATGTGCACTGGATTACACTGCTGGGATACCCTGACCCTCTTGGTTATTTTTACCCATGATAAAATAGGGTGGTTCTGCATTGCTTAATGCTAGCTTATTGGGTTGGGCGCCTGGGCACTGCTAGTAGGTTTTTGGTATGTTATCTTATGTGGGATTTGTATGCACACTGCTGTCATTTACACATCCTTGTGGTGGGGTGTAGGTTGGCTGGATCACTGTGGCTTTCTTCTACTAGATTTGTTATCTCTGTTGCTGAGGATGGACTTTTATCTAGGTTTTTGATCTGTGGATTTGTTTAGGCTTTTCTGGTTGTAGTGAATGGTAGACTACATTTGGTTAAGATACTAGATACTGCTGGTTTTGATTTCTCCGCTGAAGTTTAGGATGTTGCCAGAAAATATCCACACTTTAGTGTTGGTTGGTGATGACTTTCACTGGCCAGTCTGGCTTCTGGTAAATCAACACACGTTTGTGGAGTGATTGCTCTTTTTTCAAATGTTATTATTTAAGCACATAGCCAATACAACAAGAGGAAAGATGTGTCAAACAGTAATGAAAGTGGGATTACAATGTATCCAAATATCCAGCAGGTGTTGTAAATAGTCATGATTTTAAATATCACCCACATAAAATATACATACATTCGTTTTTTTTGTAGTGATTGCTCTTTATTCAATTTGAAATTAAATGAGCTATTATCATGTGAGTTTTTTTTTACAAATGATTTAGCTAATGTGAATTGTGTGGAGAGATGAAAAAAGCATTTCCCTGTTCATCATCATATGCATAATTACATTTCTGGTTGTTTGCACATGAAGAATTCAGGCCAAGAAAAGATACAGAGATCATATTCATCCAAACACAACATTGTTTAGCTAGTGTGAGAGAAAGTCTTCCTTAGCTTCGTTAGTTTCTCTCTCATTGTAGTGCTTTTCTTGGAAGCTGCCACCTCATTTTCCTGCTGAAAGGGAGTAGTGGGTAAAATACTGATTTCACTAGAAGAGTATGACTGTACATTCAGGGGATCCGCAGAGTCAGGCCCTAATAAACTGCATATCTGTGCACAGTCGGCCTGGCCTTTCACACACAAACTAATCAAGATGGAATTGGAACCACAAGAGAGGGAATTGGAGTCTGTTGAGAGCTGTATTCTCACACTCCCTCCAAGAGCATTCACTGTTGTTGTATTCATTTAAAATACAAAGATGATGGTCTTGGGATATTAGCTATTCAACAGTGTACCATCTAGCCTAAAAATGCCAGCTCCTCAGCGTAGTGTCTAGAGGCAAGTACTGTTCATCATATCTGTAGGCATTGCAAGGAGGGTCTTGGAACATCTCTGGACCTGTTATGGTGGATAATATCTGCTTTAGTACCTGATTATGCTGACTAGCTACCAGTATACTTAACACCAATGCCATCTAAGAGTCATGTTGTCCTTCCTTGCAGCCAATTCTCTAGACATGGCATATTGACTTTGGTCCTATTAGTATTGATATGTGAGCTGTCTAATTGTGTTGTTTGTATTTTCCAGGATGCAGGCAGATTGTTAGCTAAGTATGGGAAACTCATGAAGAATGTTCTGGATGACACCCGGCTGGTGAAACTGCAGCTGGAAGGAGGTGCCCTGCTGTCAAGGCTCAAGAAGGAGGAGTCATGTGTCACCCTAACCAATGACTACAGGTAGGCGGACACTGGGATGGTGGGCCAACTTAACTTTTGTGGACATGCTTTACCTTAAGTTGGTTGTCCTTTCCGACCATCAATACATAGAACACATTTGAAAAGGGTTTCCACTCTCACAAATGGCTAGAATATATAGTTTGTGTATTGTGTATCCATTCTGATAGTTTCAGTTCTAAGATGGTCCATTCTGACAAATCAAAACAGGTAGTGCCATGAGATTATGGTCTAACCCGACTCATAGGTCTTACCTTGGAAACATGTCACCATGGCTGGTAAGTACGTCAGAACCATAGCAGGTAGTCCACCGTGGCTATTAATCAGCACAGGGTATTCCTTTGGAATTTGGTACTATGACTAGTGGTAGGGCCATGGAAAGGTTGTGCATTCTGGTGGCAAGTAAAGGCAGGACCTTGGGACAATGAACCAAACTAACTGATGACTACAGGAAGGAGGACATTGGGAACGATCCACCCTGATAAACAAACCTAGGCTATTTCTTAAGGAGATAGACTACTGTTTGGTACTTGGGGTGGTGGTCTGTCCTGATCGATTATGCTACGCTGATCCTTGGAAGAGAGGTCCACTCTGCCTGTTGACTACAAGTGCATGCCAAGCGGAGTGTTGATTTGTCTATGAGTGCATTGAGAAAGAAGTCCACTGTGGCAGATTAGTACAGAGGCAGTCTTAGAAATCTGGTCCCGGTGGCTTAATATGGTGGGCATAAGTACTCTAGATACTAGCATGTTGTTTTGGGAGCATTTGTTGTAGTTCATAAATGTAAGTCCAATATGCAAGAAATACTATGAAGTATTCTCTATACATGTAGCAGATTAGAGAACATCAAACAAATAAAAAAGATGAAAAAGCAGATTAAGTCAAAGGGCATGCCCTTATTAAAAACAAGATGCTATGGACTCCATTATACCTTCTGCGTTAGGAACTTGTCAACTAGTACTCCTGCTCTTGACCCCAAGTGTCATCCCGGAGGCTGCTGAATTTCCAATGAAAGGAGTTTTATTGGAACTTCCTCATAGCTTCCCGCTTTCTCAGTATTAATGATGTGTCCCTCGTATTTGAATGGCCATACAAAAACATTTGCACAGCATACATATTTGTCTCTCTTTAAATTACAAGTCCTAGTTAACCCTATTTTTGCTGAGCAGTGGGAGCAACATATCAATCCTGAATTTAATGGAGTTGTCCTAACAATAGAGAAAGTTCCAAATGACCGAACGTATAGTTGGAGAGGAGAACTCACAAGAGTTTTGTATAAGAGATGGAACGGTTCAAAAGAAACCGTCTCTGGTACTATGGCCATCACAACCTGGAAGTATGGCATCAATATTACTTCCTTTACTTAGAAATAGAGTGAATGACCAGATACTGGCAGATACCTGGACAGAAATGATCTTAGTGCAGTGTATAAAAATGACTAATGACAGGGCCCATACAAATATTGCTTCATTGCTTTATTAGATACATCATTTAAGATGTTTGCAACAACTTTACTAACAGCTTTAAATGAACGGGCAATGGCATGAAAGATACTTTCACCGTTCCAAACTGGCTTCAGAGCTGGGTTGTTAACTTTTCAATATGGCCTGTGTCTAAATCTATTAGCCCAGAAGGCCAGAGAGGCAAGTAATCCTCCACTCTGGATCTTTCTGGATGGAGTAGTATGTGACATCTAGGAGACATAGGGATTGATCATGGCTAATTAAATGTAACTATTCTTTTACAAATGGATACCTCAGTGAGGGTATGATTGGCTATGGAATTTACCCAGTTGGATGTAATCCAAATGCAGAATGAGGTAAAACGGGGGTGTATTCTGGTCCCACTGCTTTTTAATGTGTACATAGCAGACATGATCATTCCCCTAACACAAAAAAAGTAACTTTTTCACCAAAGCTAGTTGACTTCCATGTTCCTTACTTAACTTATGCAGATGATATCTTATTTGATGTGACACATGTGGGTCTTCAAAGAAGGTTAAACGCTATACTGGAATATTTCCTAGATCTAAATTTAGAAATGAATGTAGTAAAACCAAAGGTGGTTTGTTTTTTTCTCTTTAAAGTTTAAGACTGTATGGTACTTTAAGGCGTTACCTTAGAAAATCATTTCTTTTATTCAAGCTTAAACTTTATTTACGGGATGAACAAAGTGCATTTGTTGGCAATTAAGCAGACCAAGGCATTGAAAATTAAATTATGACCTTGTTAAGACTTTGTGACCATGAATATGGAGGATTTGCATCATCTCCCTTGCTTAGGAGTTTTCAACAAAATGTATGCCCAAGTCGTCTTTGAGTCTAGAATGCTCTACTTGCTCCCTTTTAATACGGATTGATCGAAAAGAAAGAAAGCTCTTTCGTCATGTTTTACTGTCATTATTAACAACACTACAACTGAGAAAATGTAACTTGTATCCTAGTGAAAAGCAGACACCTCCTTGTTCCCTTTGAGCATTGCTTTCGGCAGACCTTACTAAAGGGAACAACAAGGAATTAAATGTGTTCAAAAGTGAGATAACATGTGGTTAGGAGAAATAGAATGGTCTTTGCATACTTCTACTCCTATGATTATGAAGGAAATCAAAAGAAAGTCACGACATACGACTGGTACTGTAATAGTAAATAAACATCTTGCTACTGAGGTCCTTACATTCTTTCAGAAGAATACGTGAAGACATTCCCTGCCACAACCATGCAAAATGATAGTACATTTTTTCCAGATAGAAATAAGAGAAGGGAGTTCATTCTATTCTGTTTTATTAAAATGAAGGGAAGCGAGGTTGTGGATGCTTGGAATTATATTGTATAAGAATAAATTGTCGACTGTGTGGGGAAATGGCCCAAATTGAAACTAAAGCTTGTAAGTATTCACTGTAATAAGATAGATAATCTATATCAGCAGTGATTGAGTTAATTTGTGAAAGATGCCAGTGTGTTAAAACTTGACAACTGTTGGTAGAGAATCATGCTTAACAAACAGAATTAATGTTCGCTACTTTAAACTTCTGGAGTTGATAACTCTGTCATTTGAATTAATTGAAATGGTGATTTGATTGAATTGGAATTTTATGAATTGGTGATTGTTATAAAGTATGTTTTACATCGATTTGTATTTATTCGAGGGTGTGAAAAAAGTGGTACATAGAACATAGACAAAACTATAAACCAGAGATATATATTAAAGTTTGATATTGCACGTGTTTTATATGTACATTTTGAGGTAAGAGCGTGTTTTGTGCAACACAGGGCCTAATAAACCAGAATGCCTGGGTCCAGAGCACTGTACATTATGCAGTCTCTCTTTGCATTGCCCTGCCCCCTATTCACCAAACTCAAAAAGCTCATGGCACATTTGTCCCTAATCTGTGACAACATCCCACAATAGCGACAGTATTGTGAATGGCAGATATATATATAACTGTTATGGCAAATAGAAAAGCCTTTTTTAGCCACAGTCTCAAAGCTTGTGATTATGAACGGTATCAAGCGTGCTCATCTCTCTTTCAAATTACTTGAATTATTTCCTTGCCCCCATGATCTCCCCCCACTCCATGTACTCTTTTGCACCCAGCCCCCTGGGCTCCTTTCTAAAACCCAAACCCTAGAAACTCTTTGCAGTCCATGGGCTGCATTTCTCTCCGCTGTATCAGATGGTAAGATTTCCATGCATTTCTCTGCACTTTGTAATGTGATTTTGAGCTGGCTATGGAGGAATTAATGGACTGTGGTGATTGGCATACCTCTATGTGGATCACATTCTTTACATAGGCTGACATCTAGTGGAAGTTGCAAAGTATTGCACATTAAGTTTTTCGAAGTTCTAAAGCGGCGTTGAGATGGTGTGACTGTAACACTATCCCTAGTTTGGCGTACCCTGTACCCATAATCCGTCAAGGTAATTCAGATCATTTATTCCGCCATTGTGGCAAGTTGTATTTTCGCGGAGTCCGCATCATAACGCTACTTTAAGCTTTAAGAGTTAATTTCATCCAAACCTCTCGTCAGTTACCGATCAACGCAGGCCTTCGACAGCAGATCTTCGGAGTATCTCAAAGTCTGATTCTGAACACTGAAATGACAGGATTAGGCCTAAACCTGGCTTCTGCCTAATCAGTAGGGAGAGCGGGGGAACTGATCCTTTCTTCTTTTAGAGGAATCCTATTCCCTGATCTGAGTGCCTTTGTCTTGCTGCCTCTGTATCCACCTTCTACTATGGAGCACACTACTTTTAAGTTTTGCGCCAAGTGTAATAGAACATTTCTGTACAAAGACACACACAGGGTGTGTAAACACTGCCTTCCATGTGATCACTTGTAGTCCCACTGCAAATCGTGCAAACTCTTTAGGCCCAAAACCATAAAGGATCAACAGACTAATCGGTGGGCGGCATATGCCATGTCAGTTTGTCTTCGAGTTAGACCACGAAGGCCGAGGCTGCCGAGACTCCGAATTGGAGCTTGAGGACATTACAGAGGAACAAACTAGTTCCTGCTTGACTGTCCCCAGCTCCAAAAGGCAGTCGCAGCACGCTGCTATGAAGACAGCTTCTGGTGACAACGGCGTACACACACTATCTTATTCACATAAGCAGACATCCCCCAGCCGCTCTTCGATGGACCGGTTGACGGAGGGCCGCTCGCCGACAGTAGGTGCCTCAAAGGCCACCAATCAACTGCCGACCAAGCCCGCTGTATTTCCTCCGCCGCCGCGTTTACCACATGGCACCAGAGCTCATACGGAGAAAGACGTGCATACACACTGCTCGACGGCTGAGGCGGAGACGTCGAAACAGCCATAAAAAAGCACAAATCTCACTTGCACGCAGAAAAACACCTTAAGGAGCATCAGGCTCATGGTAACCAGGCCCCTAACACCTCTGAGGACTACCAGGAGGAATCTTCTACTTTTATCTTCTGTCCCTAACAATAAACACCCCAAGGACACACAGAGAATCGACTGTCCTGCAGAGGCACTTCCAGTAACCCCAAGTTTACTCCTGAGGTTCAAAGACCATCTTATCAGAAACTCCTTGGACACAAACACAGTTTGAAGAAACCATGGGGAAAATATCGTTTTTGTAGACTTTGAGCATGTTGCCCAATCCACACAAGCCTGTGGAGCAGCCTTCAGGGCCAGTGGTACCCACTCAACCAAATCCAACTCCACCTCCCTCACCCACACCCTCTCAAGCATTTACTCCCAGGGAACCCTCGCAGGAATCTCAGCTAGGGCATATGCAGTCTAATCAAGGAGACCAGGATAAGTGGGTGGTTGACCTGGATGATCCCGGCCAGGAGGGTGATGACACCTATTTGCAATACCAAGATGACCCAGATCTCATCTTTACAGACCCCATTGACCCTTCAGCAGTGGAGAGTGGTCATACCTCTCACATTTACTTTACAATGAGTTGCTGAAAAAGGCAGCACCAAATTTTGGCATTGAGACAGAAGAATCTAGTCCCGCGGGGACCGACTTCATTGAGGACGTCCTCAACAAGAGGAAACCCATTAGCCAGGCTATGCCTCTCCTGGAATCTATCAACAATAGGGTCTCTCCATCCCTGTCTAACCCCTCTCTTACCACAGCGGTCAACCCACGGGTAGAGAAAATATTGAAGCCATCACCTTCCGATCTTCTTTCCATTAGAGGTCATGTCAAGCCGGATTCTCTGGTGTTTACCACTACCAGAAAAAGATCTGGTGTGCCATTCTCCACCTCCGAGGCGCTTCCCAACAAGGAGTGCAAATGTTTTTACACGCTTGGTAAGCGTATCACTACTTCTGCGGCATACTTAACACGAATAGCAAACAATACTACTTTGCTTGCCAGCTGCAGCAGCACTCAGTGTGCTGGTGTCATAAAACATCTTGATTCGATACCAGAACCGGCTCGCTCACACCTTCTCAAGGTTGCTACCGAGGGCAAACAAGTGTCTCAAAACATACTGAAAAATGTTCTGGATTCTGCTGACACTTCAGGGAGAGTAAATGCTGAGGGAACCCTCCTAAAAAGACACTCTTGGCTTAGGGACTCTGGTTTTAAGCCAGAAACACTGGTAGCCCTTATTAACATGCCATTGAGGAGGGTCTCCTCTTAAGTAAGGCGGTTGACGACCAGATGGAAACCACAAAGGAGCATGAGACCATCAAGACCCCTGGTCAAATATCTTACAAACCCTTCATACAAAGAAAACGGGGTATTCAACACACGCTGAAACTTCCGGGCGCAAGGATTCAGCAGGTCAGGCCAAGCCAGCACAAGTACGTCTAGTACCTCCTTCTACAGTCCCCAATGCCAGTCATCCTACCAGTACCAACAGTGTTGGTTTCGCTGTGGGAAAGGATGAGGCAGAGCTGTGGCCTCTAGGGGCACAGCAGCCCTGCCCCCAAATGATCCACGTTCCCTGCCATGCGTTCCCAGTCGGAGGTTGCATAACACTCTTCGCCCATCAATGGGAGGAAATAGACACAGTGACCAAGGGATGCTCAGTGGAGTTCATAGAAACACCTCACCACCATCCACCATGAATATGAAGAATGTCCTCGGAAACACATCATCCTGCAGGAGGAAATGAAAATTCTATTCCAAAAGGTAGCAATCGAACTGGTACCATTCCTGTTACAAAATCAAACTATTTATTCAATTTACTTCCTTGTTCCAACGAAAGATCTAACAATGTGCCCAGTGCTGGACCTACGCCCTGCAACCGCGTATGTCAAACCCCAAAAATTCAGGATGACAATGTTGCAGGAGGTTATCCCACTGCTGAAACTAGGGGATTACCTGGTAAAATTGTACATGAAAGATGCATACTTTCATATTTCAATGTTGCCAGCACACAAAAAAAACTTGTATTCAAATTGGGAGACAAACACTACCAATTCTAAGTGCTACCATTCGGCATTGCATCAGCCCCCAGGGCACTCACAAAGGCCCTAGCAGTGGTGGCCGCCCACTTGCGAAGGCAGGCCATTCCAGTGTACCCTTACATAGATGACTGGCTAATTACCGCCTATTCTCCCCAGAGGTGCCTTCAAAACATGCAACAGACTATTAATCTGCTGTTCAAATTGGGCTTCTCCATAAACAAAAAGAAGTCAAGTCTAGTGCCCAGCTAAATAACGCAATTTCTGGGGGCACTAATCAAAATAGACGATGGAATAGTCTTCGTCTTAGAAGAGAGGGTCCAAAACATGTTGTTTCAAACACCTCAGTATATAGCCAGTCATCCGGTGATGGTACGAAAGGCAATGCGCCTGCTGGGAATGAAGGCTTCCTGCATTTACCTAGTGCCTCACCCCAGGCTGCGCATGCGCCTACTGCAAGAGTGGCTAGCAAAACAAAGGTCGCAGGCAAGCGGGTTGTGGGACGATCTAGTTGGTGGTTTCGGGTTTACTGTGATTTTACTGTTGATGAAAAAGTAGAGAATGAAATTTTAACGAATCTAAAATATCTGATTTTTCTTTTCTTTTTGGGGGATCCCCCCAAACATACTGTTTCCCCCTGTTTAAACCCCCTGCTCAAAATTCAGTATTTTTGATTAGTTAAAATGTTATTCTCTATTTTATGTTTGGTAACATCACTCGATACTGTGGTTTCGCAACCTTTGGTTAATCGCTACAGTGGTGGAACACAAATAATCTGCTAAAGGGAAAGCCTTTCCACACACCAGCGATCGAAGCCACTCTCAACAGATGCATCAATGACAGGGTGGGGCTCCCACTTCCTTCACCACACTGCTCACGGCCTGTGGACACAGGCGCTAACCAGAAAGCACATCAACCTACTGGAACGTCTAGCAGTTCTCAAAGCACTTCAAGCCTTCAAGACTCAGCTAGCGCACAAGACAGTCGTAGTCCTCAGACAGTACCACAGCAATGTTTTATATAAACAAACAGGGGGGAACACAACTAGCCCAGAACATCTGGCTATGGGCACTATATTACGGCATGTTCCGAGTGGCGCAACATGTTCCCGGGGAACTAAATTCTCTGGCAGACGTGCTAAGCAGGAGTACAATGTTACCCTCAGAGCATGAGTGGCCAGTAAACACAGACATGTAAGACAATGTCTTCTCAAAATGGGAGTTCGCAGAAATAGACCTCTTTGCAACCCTAGAGAATGCACGATGCCAAGATTACGCATCCAGGTTTCCCCAGAAAGGATCCAAGGGGAATGCACTTCTAATGAACTTGTCAGAGAAATTTGCATACGCGCTTCCCCGAACACCCCTTCTCAATAAAATAGTCCACAAGCTACACCGGGAACAAGTAACGCTGATCCAGATAGCTCCAATGACAGACCTGGTTCTCCCACCTTCAAATGATGTCCCTGTGTCTTCCCATGAAACTATCTTGTCCGGACAACCTGTTAACTCAAGATCAGTGAACAGCGATCCACCCATGCTCTCAGAAGCTGAATTTAGCAGCGTGGCTTTTGAGGTTTTACAGACAAGACCACCTTCCTTATAGCTGTTACCTCAATCAGAAGGGTGAGTGAACTACAAGCTCTGTCAGTACAAGACCCCTTGGTAGTTATATACAAGGATAAGGTGGTGCTACGCACACACCCTAGATTCCCACCAAAATTCATATAAAAATTCCATGTAAATCAAACAATAGAACTGCATGCGTTTTTCTAAAACCCCAAAAAAGCCTACATGCACTTGATGTATGGAGAGCTAGTATGGTCGACTTAAAAAAATAAATAAAAAAAAAACAAATCAGAAAAACAGACTTTTCATGTCTAGCCGCTGGAAGAGAAGGGGACCCTTTCTCTAAAGCTGCAATTTATAAATGGATTGTCTATGGATTGTCAACTGCATCTAACTGTATTATTCTGTATTATTCTGTTGCTAAGATGATGTTGCCATTCAAGCCTAGAAAACATTCCACTCGAGGCACAGGAGCAACTCTAGCCTTCATAGCAAATGTACCTCTAGATGCCATTTGCAAGGCTGCCACTTGGAGTTCAGTACACAATTTCACACAACACTACTGTCTAGGCACACACTCTTGAGGTGATACAGTGCTGAAACATCTCTTTGCAGTGCTAACTTCTAACAACACGCTTCTTGCAAACTGTTTAGGTCAAAAACTTTAAAGGACCGCAAGACTAAACGCTGGGCCCACCACGCCATGCAGGCCAAGGCCGCCATGGACGTCGCGGGAGCCTCCTGTGATGGCAGCATCAGTGCCCCTAAGTGACTCCGAGGGTGATCAGGATCCATCGGGTTCACGCGTGCGAGCCCCCTACAGGCAGGCTGGTGGTTTTGTTACAGGGACGACACCCGGCAGCTCAAGCACTACCAGTTCACACCACGCCAAGCACATCCCCCATGGCCGAAAGTCGACCACATCGTCGGCCGATAAGCCACACTCAGTGTCGAGGGGAAGGTCTGAACATTCCCTGTCCTCTGGGCCATCGTGGTGGTCGCAATCACCACATGACAGGCCCCCAAAACCGAGTCTGTTTCCGACACCATGGCTGAATCTTGGAAGTCCTCGGGGTCCAGCGACATGGGCATCGAAAGACGCGTCGACGGCCTCTAAGAAAAACCTCTAGATTAAGCAGATTAATTTAAAAAACACTTTACCGGCACCCTACTAAAGGCCAGAATGCCGAAAAACACGAAATCTTCTACGCCCCACGTTACAAATTCACAAGCTACAAAAAGTAGGGATTACTCTCCCCCTGAGGACACTCTTTCAGGGGCTTTGCATCATAAGCAGACCCCTGTCCCAGAGCCTCCACCTACACGTGCTCCACCTAATCCTGCTCCCTCTTTGTTGCCAAGCTCCTCCCAATGGACCCCAGAACAATTCGATAGGGTCATGAGGACAATGTACAGTTTTATAAACTTCTTTGACGAACAACCCAAACAACTCCACAACCTTCAGTGGCCCTGCAGAGCGGGGCAGCAAGTACACACCACGCAGTCTACAGCTCACTAACAAACCCTTTGGGCAGAGAAGAGGCTCAAAAACACGCCGGTTTAGAGGACAAAACTCCCAGTGGTCCTCTAACTACAACCAGGGTGGGTTTCTTCACAAGGGCAGTCCTCACAAAAGGGCTTTAAAAGAGGCCTACAAGTCTAGAAGTAGGGGAAGATCCTCCTCCCCAAAAGGGGGCTCAACCCCTCCTAAGCAGTGACCACCAGCTACAGGTTCCCTCCCATGCCACTCCAGTAGGAGGTTGTATTTCACACTTTACCTAGCCATGGGAGGGGATCACGTCGGACAAGTGGGTACTTTCCACCGTGGCGGGGGGGTATTGCATAGAACTAATTCAAACACCAGCCAATCACCCACCAAGACAAAGACAGACTTTAGAGGAAGAGCAACGCATCCTGTTGGAAGAGGTCAAAGCACTGTTACTAAAGGACGCCATAGAAGTCGTCCCCGTAAACAAGGTAATGTTTTCAATGTACTTCCTGGTGCTGAAAAAAGACCTAACAATGTGCCCTGTCCTAGACCTGCGCCCTGCAAAGACCTATGTCAAGCCACAAAAATTCTGCATGACAACGCTACAGGAAGTAATCCCTCTGCTGAAACGGGGGGACTACATGGCAACCTTGGATATGAAAGATGCATCCTTTCATATTTCAATGTTTCCAGCGCAGAGAAGATTCTTGCGCTTCAAAATAACGAACCAACACTACCAATTGAAGGTGCTACCCTTCGGCATAGGCTCCACTCCAAGGGTATTCACCAAGGTACTAGCGGTAGTGGGAGCGCATCTACGGAGAGAATCAATCCTAGTGTACCGTTATCTGGGCGACTGGCTGATGACAGTGGTATTCCCCCAAAATTTGCAAGCAAAATACCCAGAGAACAATCAATCTCCTGTTCCAATTGAGATTCTCAATCAACGAGAAAAAATCATGTCTCGATCCAAGCAAGAAAAAACATTTCTTAGGAGCTGTCATAAAGACAGAAGAGGTTTAGTCTTTCCGTCAAATGAAAAAGTCCAAAACATACTGCTGCAAATACCTCAGTATCTGGCCAGATGCCAAATAACCATACACAAAGCAATGCGCTTGCTCGGGATGAGGACTTTGTTTAGAGGGAGGAAGGAGTAGAGAGGAAAGCCAAAGAGCAGGCTACGGCAGTAGTTAAGTTTGCTGAGCACGAGGGTGAAGATAGAATTTTTGAAGAGTGGTGAGAAACTGACACATTTTCTGAATGTTGAGATGGTTAATGTGAGCAGCAGACGCAGTGACAGTGGTCGTAATCAAAGAGGACTCCTAGGTTGTGATCCTTGGACGAGGGAGAAGAAGATGGGGCGGGAAAGAGATAGGAGAGGAATGGGTAAGGGTTGCCTCAGTAGCCGGTAGAAAGATGGCTTCCATTTTCTTTAAAGAAAAAAAAAAAGAGTTCAGCATGAGGAATTAATGAGCCATCCAGTGATGGATTGCAGTGAGCAATTGGTAATCTGTTCTGAGATGGCTGGTGTGAAGAAAAGAAAGGAGAAAAAGATTTTAATGTCGCCAGAAACGTGTCTATAGTGAACGCCAAAGTACTTGTTAAGTCTTCCAAGAGCAGGGGTATTTCAGAGAGTGAGCCGCACTGGTCCAAGGACTTATATTTGGGGGACGTGACAGAGAGTGGGGTGGAGTTGGAGGTTTGCTAGCTCCTGGAGATTTTGAAGGATTTGCCTTGAGGTGCGAGGCAATCCAGGGCAGAGCAGATTTGAGAAACACAGGGTCCTGGTGAGTAAAGAGGAGACAGCTGAGATCAACAGCGTTGAAAGTGGCGGAGAGGTCCAGAATGATGAGTATGGATGAGAGTTTGTGAGCATCAGAGAAGTTGGACTTGTGCATACGGAAACCAGGTTGAAGTTGTTCTCCATGGCCATTATCCTCAAGGTACTTTGTGATTTGGTTGAATTCGCTAAAGGACCTTTGGGAAGGAGGGTAACTGGACAATAGCTGCAACATTTTGGTCAGCAGAGGGATTCTTCAAAATGGGTGGGACAGTTGCAGATATGAAGAAGGCAGGGAAGAGTTCAGGAGAGAGAGAGGTTAAAGAGCTCAGATGGATACCGTCAGTTGATTGAGGCAAAGTGTTTGTCGGTTTGAGGAGCAAAAGGATAGATAGCACAAGATGGTTTGGTGCTATAAAGGATGGGTGTTAATTGGTTAGGAGAGGTAGGAGGGAAGTCGTTAAGAGTAGAAGGGGTAGGGGGAGAGGTGGTGGGCAGAAGGAGGGTGGAAGATAGAGACAGCAGATGGTTGTAAGAGTGTGACGAATTTGAGAGATTTTCGAAAAAAAAGTATTGAGCAAAGTCATTAGCACAAATGGAGTGTTACAAGTAGCTTTCACCCTCCACCACAATGTAGAGCCCCCAGCGGGCAAACACTAGGGAAAGCAATGAGACACCAACACGTTGTATTTTAAGGGTATCACTGGTCTGCCTTTGGCATCCCCTGAGGCCCCTTTTATTACTCCTGGGTGATGACGCATAGCACGTCCTCAATCTTAAAAGGAGCACACAACATAGCATCCCATCCTGACCATAACCAAAACAAACCGGGTACAAGGAATCATTACGTAAATTATGGAACTATCATTGCTATCAGTCATACTATGTACTCATATAATCACCAAGGCTTTGTCCTGGTCACTCTTCAGGTACCATGGTACAGAACCATGCTCCACAGGATTTGGCAAGGAACTGTCAGTCTCTCGTTCCAAGCATCTAATATTCGTTTCTTCTTCAGAACATTCATGATTCAACCATTTTTCTCTTGAAGTGCTTCCAGACTCATCTGAGCATTCTTAGTATCTCCAGTAGATCCTACAGATATGGGTCTGGTCACCCCTGAACCCTTTCAACCTTCAAAAGTATCAATTCTCTTGATGAAACTTGCATTGTGAGTGAAACTTGCATTTCGACCTCGCCACCCTTAAAAGCAAGTGTAGGGTGGGTAGAGGGAGTGGAGGGCATTGGGCACACCCCCTGACAAACTAGCCTGCCACCTGCTCTAAAGGCAGTACAGACTCTCTGTCCTCTCTAAAAAGAGAGCCTACATCCAAGCCTGCATCTCTACATCATATAACAACTCTGCCTGCCATTTTTTGCAGTCGCTCAAATTACAGATTCATTTTTCCAGATGGTCTCCTGGTCTCTATGAAGACAGTATTTCCCATTCTATCAAGCTCGGGTCTATTCAAGTGCTTTCTTGCTTGTTTCCCGCTTATCACTTTTCTCGCACCGCCTCACTGTTTGCTTGGCTCAACCTTATGTGGTTGCTGGGGCTAAAACTGCAAAAGCATCTCCCCATGAGTGCCTCTGCCGGGGCCAGCCCAGTGGGGGCTTGAGGCGTTGGTACAGAGCTCAGCTATTGCTTTTTCCTTGGCCTTGTGCAGTGCAAAACATCTTATTTAGTGTGTTTATAACACGTTCCACATCACCATTTGTCTATGGCCTCACTGGAGTCATTTTGTGATGGCAAATTCCCATGCTGGAGAGATGACTCTGCAACTCTCTGCCCTGAAACGGAGTGCTGTTGTCAGACTTATTTTTCCAGAAAACCTGTATGTGGCAGACATTCTCTCTAGCACGTGAATCCCCGCAGTAGCTGCCATGAAGAGGATGAATTTGTCCTCCCGGTAGCTGGATGACTGGTCAACAACTACCAGGAAATGATGGTACATACTTCTGCTAAATGAATGCTCACACGCTCCCTCAGTTTACTACTTATCTCCGGAAAATATATTGGGGTTTGCCTCTGTGAAAGCCACAACAGCTAGCACCATATGCATTGTGGTACGTATTTGTGCACTTTTTCTTCCAGGGGGGGAAAGCAGACTTTCTGGCCTATTCGCGCCCCAGTTTTTACAGCCACGTGGTGTACTTGATGGACCAACTCTAGTACTTGGGGTGTCAATGCTGCTTGGAAAAGAAGGCATGTGTCCTTTCGAAGCAGGCCTTCAGGAGATGTGTATAGTTCATATCTGACTCGTGACAGTCTCAGCAGGATTGCTTTGACCATCTGTAATCGGTGACCCAATGATTTTAGTATGTTTTTCCATTCACTGATCTGGAGCCTTGGAGACCATCTGGAAGCAGTCACCAGCAGCAGATTGTTCAGGGACATAGACTTCAGTACCATTGCCTCAGTAATCATGTTTGTGAGTTTCTATGTCTCTTCCCTCATGTGTACCTTCTTGATGCTGCGATAATCAGCAGGGTTATCACCCCCAGCGTTAGAATCAAAGGTGGAAGAGTTTACCAAAGCCTGCAGATGGTGCCAAGCCACCGCCCCTCGTGTCAGAGAAGGAGCTATCCAGAGCATGCTCAGAAGCGAGGAGCCATGGGACACCATCCACATGGACTTCAGGTCAACCCAGAGAGAGACTTGCACTTCCTAGTGATGGTAGACCAGTGGTCCCGATACCCAGAAGTCGAATTCGGGCCATCGTTAGCCCTTCAAGATGTAATTCCAGTAATGGACATTTTTTTGCAGCCCACGCTTTCCCCAAAGAAGTGTGCTCGGACAATGGGTCCCCTTTCCAGAGCACAAGCCTGGAAGACTTCCTAGCCAGGAGAGGCATCAGTCACCGAAAAATAACACTGGTGTGGCCACACGCGAACGGCGAGGCAGAACACTTCATGCGTACGCTCAACAAGTGTTTCCTCATAGCGCATGGACAAGGATCGTGTGAAAAGAGAGCCCTCGAGTATAGGACGACCCCACACTGTTCGATGGGGGTAGCTCCAGCCGAGGCCCTCTTCCGAAGGTGTCCACGCACATTTTTGCCCACCTGGAAGGGAGAGTTCTAGGAACAATAGACAATGGAGAAGTACAGGCCCAAAGAGAAGCAGCAATTCAAAGAGAGAGAGCAACAGGCGAGGGCTAAGAGAACACGACAACCCGCCACTCAGAAGGGAAGCTCTCGCTCCCACACAAGCCCATGCCATTGAAGGTAGTGCGAGTACAGGGTTTGTACGTGACAGCCACCGATGACCATGGACTAGTTACACAAAACTCTTGCTTCTTCAGGAAACGATCAGGCCCCCCTCGGCTGCTTGCCGACTGGCGTGGACAAAACCGTGACCCGGCAGTTCACCATCCTGATGCCGATGACGGAGAAGATGACAAACCAGGAGACCCCCATCCAGAGGCAGCTGCCGAGCCAGCACCCAGGGAGCCTAGACGTCTCCCAGAGCTGACCCCTACCAACGTGGTGGAACAGCGCTATCCCACCAGAGACTCGAGAGGGCTGCCGGTGTGACTACGAACTGAGAACCTCTAAAAGAATCACTCAAGAGACTGTGAATAGCTGGATATGCAGGAGCTATAAACTTGACATGTTTATCCACTGTTGCCTGTTTGTTGGTGTCACGTGACCCGCGTCATGAGGAGTTACGTCATAAGGTGGAGATGTGAATAAAGAGGCCTGTTTCACGCCTGCAAGGCAGGCAGACAGACCGAGCCTGCCAACCAGTAACACTGTGTGCGCGCCGTGCCACGCGCCTAGGCCACACACAGGCTCACAACAGTGTTTTTTGCTATATTCCTGGGCTTGTCCCTTAAGAGGTGCAAATGGTGGGTGATTGGAAGGGGGAGGCTGCTTAACGCTGAATGCTGTGGGGGACAAACTAATGGTGGTCATTTACATGCGTTTTCTTTCATTGTGTTTGTCAATCTTGATAGTGCTGTTGTAAAACACATCAGTGGGGCGGTGGTGTGGCCAAAAGGAAGGACCCAGGTATGTGATTCGAATGGGGGGTGTGAGTATGGAGTTGGTGGAGAGCGGGGTGGGTGGGAAGAAGGGGAAGGGAGGAGCATAGTTCCACTACTTTTTTTTTTAACACTTCGACCCCTGGAAACTAGGTTCGACTATGGACTATGGATACGTTTGCGAAAGAGTGTGATTGGTTTGAATAATTTTGAGCTTCCACCTATTTATTCATTTTTTGATCATGAAAAAGTATGACGTGAGTGTCACAAGAGCTTTACTTTATATTATTGATAGACAAACCGAGACTGCAACATTGTGGAAGCTCCTTTACTGAGAAGAACACAGCACAAATAACCTCTTCCCAGGAGGGACTACAACCACGTTTTAACTCACTGTGCCTTTCACAGACTGTGAGCTATGTTTGCCATTGGACCATGAAGACAATAACTGCAGAATTTACAGTTAACATGCCTGCTCATCGAAATAGTTATTGTGGCCAAGGGCTTTAAGATTGGTGTGGTGACTGTGGGCCTTGGTTCTTCATGGCAGCCACAGGTGTTCTAGTCTGGGATGGCAAGTCTAAATGCACAGCAGTGATTTTTAGCCCAAATTTATTGTTGGTGATATTGATTGGTATTTAGGTGCAGCTTGGCTCTAGAATAAAGATTGGTTTTGTGTTCTTTTCCATATTCTTCATGTAGGGTTTCATATTTTTAGGTTTAAAGCCAATGTCATGTGTTTCATCCTGTCCGAAGATGGCTGCCTCTGCTGATGTCCACGGCTTTGGCTATGCAGTTATGCAGTGGTGGGATGTTGCGGCCAGACACTTTGTCACTTATATTATATTTCCACTAACCTCTGATGTTTCGTTCTTTCTATCCTTGGTCAGAAGGGTGGGATTGTTCGACTGGGAGCTCCCCCACCCCCAATAGTTAGTTTCCTTGTATTTTCTATTTAGCAAGTTCAATGTGCTATGACTATTTATTTGCATTTTGAAAGCGCTCACATAGCCCGCGGGCTTCGAGGCGCTGTTACAGGAATTTTTTTTTTTTTTTGGTCGCGTAATTGTTATTTTTTTTTGGTCTTAGTTGCGTATTTATACCACGCTTAAATACCCAGAGGTTTCTAAGCGCGGACCAGGGGATTGAACCTATGTTGCTTCATGTCGTCTTGCTTCCAAGGCAGACACGTTGCTGCTGAGCTATCCTCCCGGGACGGTGTAGTAAGCACTATTCCTAAGGCCCTTTTGAAGTAGAACATGAAAGGATAAAAAGGAGAGGGGTAGGATTAAACAAGACATTTCAGTTTATCTTATATCCTGTGGGGATTTTGCTTCTGTCTGACTTGTATATGGAGTTGAAGGGTAGCTAAGGAGAAGGTTTCTCCTTTTCTGAAGTCCAAGAAAAAAGGGGTAAGCCGTTCCCTCACATCATGACAGGTTTTCACGTCAACAGAATTTGACTCAAGGTATGTACTGATTGCTGTGGTATATATCTGCAGTGCATAGTTTGAATGCTGCGGTCCATAATGTCAAGAAGAGACTATCCATTTGAAAACTACTGTATCTGCCTGTGCTTATGTGGATGTATGAATGCATGTATGGCATTTATAAAGGGCAAACCTAGCTTGGAACAAACAGTGTGCTAAGCATAGAAGACTCACCCAGGGGGTTACAGGCAATGTGTAGGGGTAGCAGAAACAGATGAAATTGGTAAGGGGATCAGGAGTGGGGAGAGCTCTATAGGTGGAGAAGGATTGACTGGGGTGATTGGCAAGATGTTTTTTGAAGCGGAGGGTCTTCAGGTATTTCCTGAATTGTGGGATTGAGGAGGACAGCCTTATCTGCATTAGCAACTTGTTCCAGAATCGGGGAGCACAGCAAGGAAAAAGCATTTTTCCTATTTGTGCAGTTCTTTGGTTCCAGTCTCAACATGTTGTGGCTGGTAGTGGTGTTTTGGCTTCTGGGGATGAGTTTTGCTTGTGGTAGCTTGATAGATTATGCAGGCTATGTAGAACATGATGAGTGTTTAAAGGGATAACCAGTGCCACTTCTTGAAGATGGGAGTGATGTCGTCACAATTTCATAGTCCTGTGATGAATGCTGCAGCATACAGATGGCATTCAGATGGGGCATGGTGACGTCTAGGCCTTCTGCCTGGACATTGAGGCTCATTACGAGTTTTCCGGTATCCTGCCGGTACCACCGGCAGCATACTGGCAAACTGTAGTACCGTTTCTGCTTCTTGGTCTGCTGTAATAATTGGCAGATTCCAAGTGGCAGAAATGCCGGTAAATTCCCATTCCATGGAGTCCCATAGGGCACCATGGGGGGGATTTACTGGTATTACGACACTAGTGTTACCAGGCCGGTAATACCAGCAGTTTTTTGCCGGCTAACTTATGAGGTCCATTGCCTCTAATTAGGTGGGAGAATAATGTTCTGAAACTCAGGGCCGAGATGAAAGGCATGTCTTGATGTTATTGTTGGCGAAGGAGTTCTTCCCGAGGTGCTATGTGAAGGTTGACAATGACAGTGGAAAGGTTGTAGCCTGATGGAAATTCTGGAGGCTACAGGGCTGTGCTGGGATCTGTTAGGCCCCTCTGGATGAGTTGCTCTCTGTGCAAAGATAGGGCAGAGAGACAAAGTAGGATGAACAAGCATAGGTCTCCTTTATCCTGGATATATGGGATGAGCAGGGCTGATAGCATGGATGTTGGCAGTCTCTGTGCTGCATCTTGGTCAAAATCTGGATTGGTAGTCCTGTAGAAGATTTTGCCTAATGATCCCTTCATGCAACTGGACGGCAACAGTCTTCTCGATCCCTTGGCAGAGGAAGTGCAGAAGCTTCATGGCCTGATAGTTGAACAGGTCACTAGGGAGTGTGGGTTTCTTGAGCAGGGGCAGGATGTCCTATTTTCAGTGCACCTGTGATGGTGCCTAGCATGAGGGATGCGTTGACGAAGTTGAGAAGTGGTGCAAGTGCTTGGCTTGTGATGGCTTTCACAATGGTGGATTGGAAGATTTGACAATTATTTTTTTTTCACATCATCATAATTTGCTTTATTTTGGCTGCAAGCCATAAAAGCACAAAAACGCATAAAACAAGCTGAGTAGTAAATCATTATACAATCAATACAGCAGTTTCTTAATACATCAGATACATAATATTAAATATATAAAATCACATTACATGATTAGTTTAAAATATATACTACTTTAACTTTCTTTTCAAGATACAGACCTACACTCAGGTAGGCCTTTTTCCTATCTTGCAGAACAGCAAATCCTCCCAATTTGTATCCTGAGGCACACAGGAACCATAGGTGACGAGTTCCTGTTAAGGTGGGTCACCTTTTCTAGTCTGCATCTTCCCCTCGAGACCCAAACATTGTACACAAACTACATTTGAGTCACAATTTCAGGATGATTCAGATTGCTCCATTCTAGCCCAAATGGAATTGGTTTTCAGATCCAATTGGCCTATCTCTCACAATAGAATACCTCTTCACGAGGCCCTCTTTTCTCAGCAGGAAGGTAGTATACCCCTGAGTTAGGCAGCCATGATGCTCTGGGCCTCACCTTAGGTCATCTCATCACCAGTAACGTGGCATTTTTCAGGGCAGCCCAATAAATGTCAACACAGTCATAGTGTCATAGTAAAGGGTAAGGTACTGCCATGGGTCTTTGGATGAGATCATTTGGCTCCTCACCACTCTATCCTTAAATGAAAGAATTAAGGCGTAATACATTTAAGTAGGGTGCTCGACCTACTGATGCCTCCGGGCGCTGACCCTGCATGACATTTTGCTGCAACAAGTTAACTTTTAGCAGATGTCTGAAATTAGTACGGTCCAAACAGGCAAGCAGATGCAGGGAAGTGCTTTCCAAATTATTGTGGCCTGTACAGCAAAGCTACATTTCCTTATCGGATTTTATTTGTGAGCATCAAAAGCAAATGTAGACTGATATGGAATCCTCTTCTTTATTATATGATATGGTGTGGCATTCATAACGTGTTTCTAGGCGTGACAAGACGAGGGGGAAACAAAAGGAGGACAAAACAACTATCTTACTGGGCCTTGTCATTCAGTTTGCACAAAAGCAGGGAAGGGGGAGGAGAAAAGTGCTGAGGGTAGGATGGAGAAGTGCAGGACAAAGGAGAAAAACAAGAGTGCAGCCAGAGGGTGTCACATAAGTGCAGGACAGGGGACTGTAGGGTTGCAGATACAGACCCCAAGTGCAGGGGAGCCAAGAGGCAGTGCAGGATTGCAGCTGGACAGGCAGGGAACCTGGGCCTGAATTCAGAGGGTGACCAGTGCATGGAACAGGCAGGTGATCAGCAAGGGAGAGGAAGAGAGAAGGCAGAAGCAAAGAGAAAGGTCTTGAGTTGCTTCAAGAACCGGAGATGGTTCTGCTGAAGTTTTAGAGAGGCAGGGAGGCTGTTCCAGAGGCATGCCCAAGCCGAAGAAAGAGATCTGTCCCCAACTCTTTGCTTGGAAAAGCGCCTGACCCTCAGAGAGTTTGTCAGTGGAAGAACGGAGAGCTCGAGAAGGCAGATATTTAGGAAGAGAGAGTTGGAGGTAGTGTGGCCGCCGGCTCCAGAAAGCCTTGTGGACAATGCAAAGGGTCTTGAACTTGATCTGTGCCGCAACTGGGAGCCAGTGAAGGGATTTCAGAGCCGGAGAGATACGATCCCTGGGCTTGAGGTCAAAGACAAGCCTCACAGTCTTTTGCTAGATATAGCCAGGTGTACTTGTTGAGACACTTACAAACCAGAACGGGTACTTTGAAATATACTCTGTCATCCACTGGGAGCCACTGAAGCTCTTTTCTGAGACGACTTGTATGTTTAATCCCTTTGTTCTGGGCGTGCTGAAGGTTCATAGTGCTCATCTTGGGGAGGCCAGTATAGGAGGCAATTCAGTAGTGTAGCATGGAATTAATCACAGCTCCCACAAGGATGGCTCTGGGTCTAACTGATAGCAGTGGCATGAATTTCCGCAGCACAAAGCATTAAAACAAGCAGTTGTGGACTACATTAGCAATATATGATCTTAGGCTCGAGTTGCAATCTTAAGGAAGATCAAGATGGTTTACCTTTTTGGCGGCACCAAGGGACTACCCTAAAAGATAGGTCAGCTTGCAAGAATTAATGTAGTCTATTGGCCCACAAAAATTTAATTTTGTCTTAGCTCTGTTTACCTGCAATTTGTTGATCTACACCCAGTTTTTATACAGTAGATCTCTCATCCAAAGAATTAAGTGTTTGTTCAATGGCTGTATTAAACCGAGGACGAGATGTGCCATGCCAAAGTTAAACCGCAATTGGGATTGAGGAAATTCCTGTAGAACTCATTGTGAGGTATCAGTGGGATGTGAAAATACCCCACCCTTACTTGTTGAGTGTTGGCCTTCAGGGATAAGGGAAACCAGGCCAGGCATCCTTGTACAGCTTGTGCTCTTTTCTGAAGAAAAAGAAGCGAGAGGTCACTCATTTTGAATTTGGCTGACGGATCTAACAGGACCAGCACCACCATTTTGCCCTCAACCACCCACATCACTGCACTGTCCCTGATATTGGTTAAAGATATTTACAATCTGTATATGGGATGAAAGCACTACAGAGTGGGATGTGCAAGAATAACGTTTTAATGAAAAATACATTACAGAAAAGAACAAACTTTTGGATTTTGTTATCCAATTTTGAAAGTGCCCAAAATATTCATCAGGTATAGGCATAAGGGTTTAAACGTAGGGCAGGAGGGCAGGCAAGTGGTCTAACAGAAAGGGTCTCGCAGGAATACCGCATAAAACGAAAGAACCTTTTTTCTTTTCTTTTTTTTTTAAAAAAGGGCAACATCTTAAAAACTCCAAAAAGCATCCGGCTATGCATTTCCCAGCCTTGGGGTTGAACAGTTACAACTTTCTTGCGAATTTCGGAGAGCCCACAGGGTCTAAGCAACCACGCTGACTGCTTAGACTGCATTTAATTAACAGCATGTTAGTTGCCTCTAAACTTCACTGCAGTTTCACAATTCCGGTAATATCACCGGGCCAAGATAGAAGGATTTAGGGAAAGAAGCCCAGATCAGCAGGCACTGGTTCAGAGAATGAAACGTGTAAATTAGCCACTGGACTGCCTCAGAATCTCAAATTTGTCCCTGGAAATAAATTGTGCTTTATATAGTAGATGCTGCAATTTTGAGCATAAGTTGTGATTTTTGATGAATAGCTAATTTAAGCATTTGAAAGAGCATTCAGGTGAGCTGATTTGGGAGCTCCAGATTTTGTTTTAGCTTTTAGGCAGGCTTTCTTGCATTTTTTTTAAATCAGAAATGTGTATTTTGCCTTCTTGACGTTTATTCTTCCGTCATCTCTCTAATCTCCAGTTTTTTTGTGCCCTATGTTTTAACATGGGGGTGAACCAAGGAGCCAAGTATGTTGGAGGTCCCGATTTCTTTACTGCAACTAACACATCTATAATTTTCTATGTTTAATGTATAACTGTGGAAGGTGTCAGGACATGACATGTTGGTTATTTATGTGCACGGGGCCTGAATAAATGGGCATACCTGTGATTCTAACCATGTAAGTGTGGGCTGCTTAAAGGTGGTTTCGGGGTGTAATTTAGCTTTGGATTACAAAGAAATCAAAAAGTATACAGCATCACCAACTGATCAGATTTATTTATTAACAAGAGGGGAAGAAAAAGACTAAGTGAACAGGGCTAGACATTGCAGGGTTTTAAATGGGTAGCACTGTGAGACACGTTTTGTCATTTGGAAGGGGCTCAGAGCTTTCCCATTGACTAATGTGAACAGAAGGAGGAGGATGTTTAGGAGAATCTGTGTGGTAGAGATGGAACCTCCACACGGAGGCACTTGGCCAAGGTAGAGGATGAGTGAGAGAGGTTACAGAGAGTACAAGTTGCAAAGTGAAATAATTTGTTGATGGGGACAAATGAGTTTGGAGAAAGGTCCAAGAGGTGGCTAGTGCTGTAGAACAAGAGTAGAACAAGGTGACTGAGAACAAGAGTTCAAATGAGATATTTGACAAATGAGTGGATATTCATTACGCTTAGCATGGCAGCCTTGACAGTAGAAGTGATGAATAGTTGGAGTTTTACTTCACTTTCGAAGAGGCCTCCAACGAAGCAAGTCTTAAGAGATGGAATGAGGAGATAAGGATACATGATAGATGGAGGGGAGAATGGCAGGGACATGGGAGCAAGGAGGTAGCACTGAAGTGCCATCCAGTAGCATATGGCGGAGAGCCTGTTGGATAAATGTAAGTATAGTTCAAGGTTTAAGGATGGGAAGGAGAAGATGATTTGGGTAGCATCAACTAAAAGGTGTTGGGCCAAGCTAAAGGAGGAGATATGATTGCTGAGGGGGGAGGTGAAGGGTGTGGAGAGAAGTGGACCAAGAACTGTTACCTGGAGGACCTTCACAGGGAGCAGAGGTGTTAGTGTTCCATTAGAGGGAGAAAGACTCGTTTGATAGATAGGAGACAAACCAGTTAAGAGCAATGTTATTGATCTCAATATTACAACTGTTATTGAGCAGAAAGGGGTGGTCGATGCTGTCAAAAGCAGCAATGATTTAGGAAGATGAAAATTGGGGAGAGTTTACAGTGGTGGACAGTGGAAAGGAAGTTGGCGATGTGAGTGAGTACCTTTTCTGGGGAGTGCCTTCTGCGAACAATGATCGAAGAGGGTTGTATAGTTTCATCTCCAGGTGGGTATTACGATGGTTGAACACTACACGCTCTTGCATTTTGGAGTAGTGAGGATGCAATGGAAGAGAGACCAATAATTGACTTATTGTGGTAAGCAAAGTTTTTAATTTAAGTTGGAGCGACAATAGTTATTTTGTAGGAGGCAGGGCAGGCCTAGACATAGGTGTGGGTGCTAGGTCGTTGATTTTCACTGGTGCTGGGGGGTTGACAAGAGCAAAAGGTGCCAGTTTGGCTGGCTCAGTGGGAAGAACATGAAGAGTCTGGAATAATAGTAACATTGGTGTGAAGTTGAGTTTCGGGTGTATCTCTTTTTGTTATTATTGTCTGTGAAGTGATTTTAAAGGCAAACTCTGACTGAGAGAGATTGAGGAGGAGGTGTAGGAATACTTCTGGTGAGCATGGCTCATCAGATGATGGGAGGATTAGAAGGGGTATCAATGGTAACTTTATGAGAATACATGTCTGAGTCAGCATATGGTGCTGAGAGTTGGTATCCCATTGTAATCACTGTACCAGTTCTTGCTCATCCAAGGAGGGAAAACAAGTTTTCCTGCCCAGGTGTCAATATGTTGTGAAATGATTACGTCAGGCTGTCGAGATGGCATAGTTGAGAAAATTATGTAGGGACATTAAGCCCCCAACATACGATCTCTGGGGAGTCGGAAGAACATTGATGGAAATACCCTCTTTTTAAGTGAGTCCCAAAGCTCCCCCTCCTATCTTCCCAGTCCTTGTGTAAGACACATAACCAAACGGTAATGCAGCCATTAAAGGAGTCAAAATAGAGGATTAACAAGACTTAGTGCAGGCCACTGTTTTAAAAGGTACTGATGTCCTAGTTCAATGTACGTTTCCCAACTCTAAGAACAATAGCTCAGGTTTGCCACACCCTGGAAGCAACCTCAGTTCACGCCCATCTCAGGGTATTTGAAGTGGCCTAGCACACATCTTTGTTGGCCTCGATAGTGGCTCTGTGGGACAAGTTGCTATCTTGAACTTTGCATATGCCAATCCCACACATACCTACTGGCACAAGAATATATAATGTCCCCTCTTGCCCCAAAGATCAACATCAACAGGATGCTTTTCAGGCTAAAGTTATTCTCATCCACCAGCCAAGAACACTTTCCTCTGCTTGCGCCTGTCACAGGCTCTAATACGTTTTTCATATTCCCAGCTTCCACCAGGTTCTAACCTAGCAGGTTCAATACCCTTGTTCAGTTCTGGTGGTCTCAAGGGGCCTCAGTGGGTTTTTGGCTATAGCCTCTGTCATAATGTTTTTATGCACCAAGCTCTCCTTGATCTCTAATCTCTCCCGGGGACTGGGCTAGCTGGCTCACTCACTTGTTCTCTCCTCCTCCTGTTATTCTATGTGTGTACTCGCTGACTCTCTGGAACAGCTGATGGCTTCCTTCTCTAGCTTAGTAAAGTTAGGGATTGGATGTTACATTTCCTTGTTAACTCTGTGTTGCAGGATTGATACCACTTATTAACCCGACCTTCTCTAGTGTTTTTCCTCTTCCATCCAATTCGTATGTTGAGCATTTCCCAATGGCTCTTTCTCCCGTAGGACTCTATCAATGATGTCTCCGTATACTGAGGGCAAATATATGCCAGCCTCCAACTTTGAAATCAGCCAAGTTTGTTAGAGTGGGCTGTGTCGAGGATTATTGAGCACTCTTGTGGTCCTCTTATCTGGAAATGCCACGATGAGAACCAGGACAAGCGGGGCATGTTAGCAATCCGGAGATGCCACCCTCTGTCTTCTGTTCAATAGGAAAAACCTTGAGGCAGAAACAAGGCCAGTTCTCCCTGTACCACGAAAGGGTACCCCAGATTAACATAGTACACGGGCAATGTGGGGCACTGTACCGGGGTACCGCTGAATGGAAGCCACTGGCAGATGTCAGATGGCTGGTAAGGTGAGGAGAGAGAAGAGGCATATGCCAAGCGAGGGCAAGGCAGGAAGACCAGAAGATAAGTGAAGGTATAAGAGAAGAGCAAGGAGCGTAGAGGTAGGTAAGAAGCGGGATCACCCAGAAGAGGTGAACGGAGAGCAGGAGAAGGAGCAAAGCTCGGGAGCTAGGCAATAAGAGAGTTGACACGCCGCAAGCATTGTGACTTCCTGACATTTATCCCCGGGAAACGGGAATGGGGCTGTTGCTAGCAAGTTGCCTGGCAACCGGACACCGACGCGTACCGCATTAGATGGGGAAGCTTCGTTGTTGTCATGGACGGGCAACATGCTGGGGCACGGAACCCCTGAGGTGCCGAGATCCTTGCCAGCGCTCACTGGAGCAGCGGAACCCCCATTACAGAGGTAAGCAGGAGTGGGCATGGCGGTAAAGGATCGTAGCCGTGGATTACCACGAAAAACGCCAGCAGGGATAGAGCCGCCAAGCCCTTGAGACCAGTCTGAGGGGCCGGATCCCAGGTGAGTGCGTAACAGACTTGCTCGGACTCCCTGCATTGCTAGAATCTAATTTCTTAGGCAAGATATTCCAATGAGTTATGAGCATGTCATCGACTCACTTAAATGTGCTCTTGAACACTCACTGGATTCTGCCTATTTGTAGTCTTTAGGACATTTCAGAGATTGGGAAGCAGGTCTTGAGGTTCGTTTCTACCAGTGGATTTGTGGGCTACGCTTGGTGAGAGTGAGATAGTAATTGACGGCATAGAATTTCTTGTCCACTTGTCCTCATACTGAAGTCCTATTTTTTCCTGTCCCATGATAACCCACCACTCATGAATCTTTACTGTGGCGGACCACACTCGTCTTTGTGTTTACACATCTCATGGTGGACTGTAGAGGGGAGGCTCCTTAGTCTGGATGGCTGTGGGGCTTGTCATGACCAAGAGATCAACAGAAGACTCTATACCATGTAACATTTGAGGGTGAAGTTCATTTGGTTCAAAACTATTACAGTTGGGCTCTGAATCCTCCCAAACATTCTTAGGTCCTCAAACTTAAACTTTTCCCTCTACTCCACCCACTTAATTCAAAGAGGGCTCTTGGGCAAACAGTCATATATAGGGCCTGATTACATGGTATGCGGTAGGGGGTTAACGGGGCCGGTAGAGCTGCCAGCCCCGTTAACCCCCTACCGCCTCATTACGAGGTCTCCTTGGGGGACCCGCTAAGGACGACTGGTTTCATCAGGCGTCCTTAGCGGATCCCGCGAACAGACCAGGATGCAAACAACGGGCCCGTCATTAACGGGCACGTTGTTTGCATCCTCCCTATTCCCATTGAGTCCTATGGGGGCTCAAATGGGAATGGGGATGTACAGGGTATGGGTTTCTGGAATGGGGAAATACCGGGCCCTCAAAAGTCAGAATGGCCGGGTATTTACCCATTTCAGGAACCCGGACACGGTACCCGGAATGGGGGTAGCCATGCCGCAAATAGCGCCATGGCTACCTCCAGGGTCATAATGACCCCCCTAGTCTTTGGAATTTAGCATTTTCTGCACTTATTTCTTGGCTTTTGCTGGGCCTTTCTTGGCTGTTCTTGATGACATCGGGTAGTCTGTTGGTCTTGCAGTTACCCCTGGCTGATACCCTTAGGTCTCCTATTGGGGTTTGAGCTGGAAAATGTGAAGATGTTTGAACCCCACAGGCTTGCTTCTGCAGCATGGGTCTGGCATGGATTAACATGCTTATGAATATTCCCCGTCATCAGGCTGGGAATCCTCGGTAAAGAAAAAAATCAGTTTGTTTAATTTCTGAACTGTCTTTCTCCTAACAACCAATCACTGAGCTCTGGGTCATACTGCCCCCAGCCAATGACTGCCCTCTACCTAAGCTCCTCCTCTGGCAACCATCTTCAGATTTTTACCACATGTTCAAGTGTTGGGACTCCTCGTGCTTAGCTTTCGAGCTTTTACTGCGTTTTTTACTTTTTGGAAGAGTTTTGCTAAATTTTTCGGTCAATCGAGCACACTTCCGATTAACGGGGACCCTTTTTTTTTATTGCGGATTTCGTTGAGTTTCTTCGTGGAGGCTTCCAGAAGATTCTTCAGGTCTACTACACGTGCACCATGTCAGAGGAGAGGAAGGATTCCACCCCCCTTTTCAAGCCTGGGGCTTACGGAATTTTTTCTTGGACAACAAACATTCCCAGTGCCTGTACCCGAAGCACAAGGAGGATGATTGTGCATTTTACCATGAATTCTTGACACGCATGTTGAAAGATCGGCGTAAACGGCTGAATGAGTGGCTGCAGACCAACACCTCTGCACATGGAGGTCCCAAGAGCATGCCTCTTCCGGATCCGAGAAATCTGAGCAGGCTTCAAAGTCCTTTGAGGGCACCCCTCACGCGGGGTCCAACAAAAGGCCAAGCACCGCAAATCCACTGCCACTGGGTGTGTCGTTACAGCGGGCTCCTCTGCGACCACGGCGTGCCGATGTCTCCAGCAACTTCGGTCACCAGCCAATGCTCAGGATCTTCTTCCAAGAGGAAATCAAACCATCCGGGCAAACTCAAGGTGGCCCCGGAGATGGCCTAGGAGAAGTACAAGGCAAGCCTGCCCTCAACAGAGAAGGCCAGGGGGGACCATGGCTGTGACCCACCCCCTAAGGAGAAGGCCAAGTAGGACAAGGCATCTGGGACGGCCACGAAGACCAAGCAGGACAAGGGACTGGTCCTGACCGTGAAGGTCCAGGTACACCTGACAAAGGCCCCGCCTTCCATTTAGGTGGTGGTGACGCCCCTTTCGAAGGCTGTGGAGGCGGACCTGCAGGGCGCACCCCCGAAGGCAAGAGTGTTCGTCCCTGCCAGCAGGGAGTCTTCATTCCAACCCATTGAGAAGACCCCGGAGAATAAGATGCCGGTCATCTCCCCGAGACCGACCTCCCCTCGGGATGCGAAGAAAGGGGGGGGCAGAGGTCCTCCAGGGCACAGATATCTTCTCTGAGGAGGAGCTTGTCTACCTTCAGACCATCCAGGAGGACGAGAACGTCGGGGTCAGGCCCTTACGATGAAGGCGACAAAGATACCGCCGCGGAAGGTGACGGAGAGCCTCAAGGCCTTGGCTCTCTGCCTGTGCCCCAGCTTACTATTCCACCTGCGCCTCATTACCCCCTAGAGACCTCTCTGTGGGCATTCTCTCTACGCTGCATACACTGGTCTCAGAGATACAGATGAGGATGCCTATTATGCCGATGCCCCTCCCGCGGCAACTGTGACGGCCAACCCTCTGGCAACCGGGGAACCGCCAGCCAAGAAGAGGGAGAGGCACCCACTGCCTCCTTGCCACCCTCTCCTCCCCCGCGGGATGAGACGGATCCTGACACCATGCCGACGGGCACGGGCGACGACGGTGGGATGGGGGACCTCCTGTCGATGCCGCCCAGATCCTCCCCACCGGACGAGATAGGCTTGTTTTACACAATGATCTCCAGAGCTTCGGAGCTCTTCCAACTTGCTCCAGAGGAGAAGGAGGAGGGCTTCTTATACCAGCGCCGCGAGGCGAAGGGAAAGACCATCCTTTCATTCCCACTCTTGGCTGACATTTTTTGACGAAGGCCTGTGCCTCATGGAGAACCCTTCTATGGCCCGGGCGAAGAGAGACCGCCTTGAGAAGAAATACAGGGTGCCAGACTCTGTGCCCAAGTGCTTGCGGGACCAACCGTCACCGGACTCAGAGGTCTCTACAGTGGGCAAGAAGAAGTCGTTGGGTGCTTTATCCTCGTCAGCATCCATCCCTCCGGACAGTGAGGGGAAGAAGTTAGATGCTATGGGATGATGTGTTATTGACTCTGCAACAATGATGACCCACAAGGCCGGCAATGTCCTGGCTATCCTAGCACGCTACGACCGGGAGCTGTGGTTCAAGATTGCTCCCCTTCTGGATTTCCTCCCGACGACAAGAGGTCGGAGGCATTGGAGATTCTGCAAGAAGGCTCGGTGGCTACGGACATCGCCGACGCAGGGTTCCGCTAGATGAGCAACAGCGTTTGCCTTCGTCATCGTGGCTGGCTCAAAGCCACCAACTTTCGACAGGACATCCAGACGAGGGTTTTGGACATGCCTTTAACG
The DNA here is from genome assembly GCF_040938575.1 of Ambystoma mexicanum. Lineage (NCBI taxonomy): Eukaryota > Metazoa > Chordata > Amphibia > Caudata > Ambystomatidae > Ambystoma > Ambystoma mexicanum. The sequence goes on along the minus strand of NC_090921.1, from coordinate 1,047,559,678 downwards.
GGGACAATCCTTTCGGGAAGGCTGTAGATGAGTCTCTACAGGCCATCAAGGTGGACACAGAGACAGCATGTGTCCTGGGCACGCTACAGCAGTGACGGCCGTCCTTTTTGGTCCTCAGGAGGCAAGTCTCCCAGTTCTTCCAAGGGTTTCGGCGCAAGCTCCTCTTCATACTGTCAGCCCTCCCGCGCTCGGCCCAAGTGACCAACAGGGGCCGTCCCAAGGCTTTCGGAGGAAGAAGTTGTCGCCAGGGACCCCAAGTCGGCCCGTCGACGTCCAACTAGGAATGAACCAGCCGTGACTTCGGGCCTCCACCCGTGCACCCCGGTGGGAGGCCGGCTGGCAAACTTTGTCAGCGTCTGGAATACCATCGCCAATGACCGTTTGGTGCTTGACGCTCTTTCCCTCGGACACACCCTGGAGTTTCAACAGAAGTGTCCCCAAATACCACCAGTGACCCGTCAGGAAAACCACTTCCTTCAGCTGCTGCTGGAGGTTTGGCCATTCTAAAGAAAGGGGCGATAGAGCTCGTCCCAAAGCAGCTCCAGGGCTCTAGAGTGTACTCAAGGTACTTCCTCGTGAGAAAGAAGACCGGGGGCTGGAGGTCCATTCTCGACCTCCGACAACTAAACAAATACATCAAGTCCCAGAAGTTCCGAATGGTCACTCTTCAGCACGTGCTCAGACAGCTCGCAGAGGGAGACTTTCTGTCATCGTTGGACCTGGAGGATGCGTACTTCCACATCCCAATTCACAAGGGACACTGCACGTTTCTGTGCTTCGTTATTCAGGGGAAGCATTACCAATTCAAGGCACTTGCCTTCGGATTGAAGTCGCCATCAAGGGTCACCAAGTGCCTGGCACCGGTGGCGGCACATCTGCGACTGCAAGGGATCCACGTCTACCCTTACTTGACGACTGGCTCATCTGGGCCAGCTCAAGGAGCGTCACTGTCGACCACACGGCAAGGACTGTCCGCCTACTGACGGATCCGGGGTTCTCGGTGAATTATGCAAAGTCTTGCTTGACGCCATCGCAGGACTCGCTGTTCCTGGGATCCCGGCTCAACACAGTGTCATGCCAGGCATCACCGTCGGAGGAGAGGGTAGCGGCCATCCTGGGCAAGGTGCAACGGCTGCTCACTCTGAAGATCTCCACAGTGAGGGCCATCAAGTCTCTGCCCAGCATGATGTCATCATGCATTTATCTCATCCAACTCTGCAGGCTACGGATGTGAACACTGCAGGAGTTCCTTGATGCTTGTTGGATTCAAGTGTCCGGAAGCTGTCAGGACAAGATTGCTCTCGACGAGGGGTTCCGTCGGGCGATAAGATGGTGGGGCATGCACTCTCATCTGACCGGAGGCATGGATTTCCAGGCCCCACCACATTAGGAGATTGTAACGACGGACGCCTCCCTGGAGGGATGGGAAGCCCACGCTGAAAGTCTTGACGCCAGAGGCCTGTGGCTGCCGGAGGAAAAGACGTTGCACATCAACGTTCTGGAGCTTCGGGCAGTGTTTTGGGCCCGCAAATTGTTCTGCCGTCCCTCAAGGGCAAGGTGGTGCGGGTCTTCACGTACAATACCACCACTATGTTTTACATCAGGAAACAAGGGGGCACCAGGTCCCCCGCGCTTTCCAAAGAAGCGCAGGATTTATGGCACTGGCCCGTCACCCAGGGGATGTTCCTTATCCTGTTTATCTGGCAGGTGTAAAGAACACGGGCGCCGACTCCCTGAGCAGGGAGCTTCGCTCTTGCCCCTAGTGGGAACTTCGACAGGTCCTAATGGAGTACCTGTTCCTCAAATGGGGCAATCCCCAGAACGACTTGTTCGCGACGGCGACGCATACCAAGTGCCGGAGGTTTGCCAGCAGGTTTCTCCAGCAGGGGAGTACTGGGGACGCATTCTCATTACCTTGGGAAGGCCTCTTTCTGTATGCGTTCCCTCCATTGCCGTTGTTACTTCGAGTCATCAATCAACTCAAACAGTGCTGGTGCCGAATGATCCTCGTCGTACCGGCGTGTCAAAGGCAGATCTGGTACCCGGACCTTCTCAGCATGTCAGCGTCTCCACCAGTCAAGCTGCCAGTGGTCGCAGATCTTCTCGCCAGGGAAGGAGGTGCAATTCTTCACCACTATCTAGGGTCTCTAGAATTCGGTGGCTACGATCTCCCGGCGGACTTCAAAGGAGTTCTCGCCAAGGCTAGAGCATCGTCTGCTTTGAAATGCTAGGGACTTGCTATTTGGTGTTGTTCCCAGAAGATCGACCAACTGAGCGTCAAGGCTCCTCGGGTTCTTCCATATTTGCTGTTGTTGGCCAAATCAAGGCTGGCCCACACCTCCATCAAGGTTCATCTGGCAGCTATCTCCCGCTACACCAGATCTCCAGGGCGACCATCCTTGTGGTTGTACCGATTGGTCAAGGTATTCGTCAAGGGACTATTCCGCTCGTTCCCTCCAGTGAAAGCTCTGGCCCCGGCGTGGGAGCTCAATGTGGTGCTTACTAGGCTCATGGGACCTCTGTTCGAGCCTATGCATTCTGCACCACTCAAGTTTTTGTTGTGGAAAACTGCTTTTCTCGTGGCCATCACCTCTGCACAACGAGTGGGGGAAATCCAGGCATTCTCCTGTAAACCACCTTACTTGACTTTCCACGAGACGAGGGTGGTGCAGCGGACGCACCCCTCCTTCATGCCAAAGGTGCCGTCAGACTTTCATCTAAACAAGCCCTTGGTGTTACCTGTGTTTTTCTGCCTTCATCACCGGCTGAAAGAACTTTGCACTCGCCGGATATGGCTAGAGCGCTGAAGTTTTATGTGGCCCGCACGACTAGTTTCCGGAAAACCTTTCAGCTTTTTGTGAACTTTGGTCCTGTGAACCATGGGAAGGCCCTCTCCAAGGCTTCCATTTCCAGATGACTCTCCGCCTGTATCACCACTGTCACCGGTTGGCAAACCGACCGATGCTTGGCCGTCCGAGAGCCCACTCTGCCAGAGCGATCGCTGCTACAACGGCGTTCCTGTCTGGTGTGCCCCTGCTGGACATCTGCAGGGCTGCAACGTGGAGTTTGACGCACACCTTCACGAAATTCTACTGCGTCAACCGGTATTCCAGGGAGGAGTCCAGAGTTGGCCAAGCAGTGCTGCGCAACCTGAATGGGTGAGGAGGTAAGAGATGCTTATGTTGAACCTTGCCACCTCCCGTGGTTGTGCATGTGTGTACTGCTATTTATTCGTTATTCATGAGCATGTGAATCCCTCTCAGACCCCATGCTGGAGAAGGAACAAGCTACTTACCTGGAACTGTTGTTCTCCAGCATGGGTCTGGCATGGATTCACATGCGAACCCTCTCGCTTACCTCTGTGCGGCTCTTCTGGTCCTACTGCCACTTTACGTGCTACCGAATTTGAAGATGGCTGCCAGAGGAGGGGCTTAGGTAGAGGGCAGTCGTTAGCTGGGGGCAGCATGACTCGGAGCTCAGTGATTGGTTGTTAGGAGAAAGACAGTTCAGAAATGAAACTGTAACAGATTTTTTCTTTACCGAGGATTCCCAGCCTGTGAATCCATGCCAGACCCATGCTGGAGAACAGTTACAGGTAAGTAACATGTTCCTTCCTCTCCTCTTGTGGATGGTCGTAGGCCTGATTACTGCCGATTCTGGGCTGTGAGCCTAAGTTCTAGGCCATTTTTCCATCAAACTAGAAACCTCTTTAAAACCTGAAACCTGAGTCTTCGGGTAGCCTAATGGCTGTTCCCTTTACTGCCTCACATCCTATATTCTCAGCTTTTGCCTCTTTCTCCTTCTTCCTCTTCACCTCTCATTTGATACTCTTTCTCTTCTGTTTCTATTCTCCTCCTCTGTTCTTTCTCCTCCTATTCTTCCCTGCTCCCCTCTCCGTTCCTTCTTCTCTCCTCCACATCCTTTCTGCTTGCTTTCAGAGGAGGTGGGGTGAGGAGAAAGACACCCTTTCCTCTCCTACACCTCCGCTCTTCCCTCTCTTCTCCTCCACGTCATCACTTCTCCCACTACTCGCCTTCACCTCCTCACTTCAACCCCAACCACTAATTGTCTCCTCTCACTACTACTCCCCACAATTCCCTTCTGCGCCCCCCCTTTTATAGATCTGTGGGATTGGGCCTGAGGTGTGTAAAGACCTGATAGGGCTCAGCTGTGCTAGTGGTTTGAGAGCAGCCTGGGAATTGCATGCACTAACTACTGCTGCTGCAGCGGATCAGTGTTGGCTAGAGATCCCCCTCCAGGTCTGATAGCGCAGAGGTTACGTTTTTAAATCATTTGACCAGTGTCTTGTGCTTCTGCAAGGTCCTAGCAGAGTGGCTGCCTTTCTCTACCCTGCATGTTCTAGTCTCCCATGCTAGCTTGACTAAGACTTAATCGGGACCCCATGAGCGAGAGTATGTGGGATCCACAGTTCTCCTCAAGAGCAAAACTAAGGCTTGCCTTCTTGTATTGTGTGGCTTGCAGATGCTTGCAGTGGTGTTTATATACCATATTGATACTTGCCAGCATGCCAAAGAGGCTTAAAGTTAGTATGGCTTGGCATACACACAAGTCTAAGGATGGGTTGTGGAGCATGGGGGATATGCCATATACCTACTCAGGGGATTGCATCACTGAGCGAGTGGCGGTCCAGCCAGCAGGTTAGTCCCAGTCTTATTCTTCAGCCTGAATAATGTGACAGCTTCACAGGCTCCTCACAAGATGGAAGCAGGGTGGCTGGGTGGGCTTTGAGGGATCCCCTGTGTACAGGGTTTACATCATGTAGTGCTGGCTTTCCCTGGCCCCCAGAGTGTCCCATTTCTGCTTGATGGCCCCCCAATTGACTGTCACAGGCCCCAGACTTTGATGCCCGCTGCAGGCGCCCCCTTCAGAAGCAGCAGGGAATATATTGCATCTGAACATGCATGTAGGATTTTCCCAGAGCCGTAGCTCTGATATTGGAACACCTCCTAGATTCTGGCATTCAGCCTAATTCCTGCAGATCATGCATAGTAGCTAACGGCACCTATGTGAATTGCAATAAGGTTTCCTTTACCCTGGCAAATCACTTTGTTAATCAACAATGTATTGGACTCCTTATACTATTTGTTTCAGTCATGGTACATCTACCTACCTGGAATCTTAACACTGCTGTAGAAAATTCTTTGCACTGATGGCTTCAGTTGATTTTAAGTTCATCACTTTAAAAAAAACATTTTTCTTGTTGCTTTTGTATCCACCAAACAGGTAATCGAACTCATGCCCTCTGTTTGGCATAACCCTTTTCCATTTGGCAGCAATGGTCTTGAATTATCAGTTGAATCAAGAAATCCATCTTCCAACATTTTATTCCAATCTCTCCTTGGAGGCTAAGGATGCTCTCACCTCTATTTTGACCTATCTAGAATGAATCCTCGGTATCTTTTTTTATCTTTAGTGGCTCTGATTTAATCCGTCAGGTCCCCAAAGTTGCCATACCTTGATGGGCTATTCCCTCTTTTACTGAGTGCTGATCCTCTCTCAGTCTCCCTTTCACCTCACCCACGATCTTCACACTCACTCGTGTTACAGGCAAAGCAGCTTCATTGGCTTTTCAGTGTAACGTCTGTAAATGTCATAGCTGCTACATAGTCCACCCAGCATTTGTTCTATTTTGTCGACATTAGCAAACCTTTTGGTTAGGTGAGGCTTTCCCTACCTTTTCTTTAATACTGCCTCCTCCCTCCGACATACTGTTGCTTCCATGGTGGAATTGGGGCCGGACATAGAATTTCATATTTGTTATTCACCATAGTGACTACCGTACACATATTGAGCCTCATTACAAGTCCGTCGACAGCCGTGCCAGAAAAACCGGCAGGCTGCCGTAATACCATTCCGCCTCTGTGATTGCCAGAATCACTGGGGCATTACAACCCCGGTGACCCAGTAATTCCAGAGGCGGAATTCTGTAAATCCCCATCCCCATTCCCATGGAGTCCTTGGGGATGGGGACCATGGAAACACTGGTTCCGTCTATGACAGAGCCGATGTGTTCATGTCCACCAGTAGGCGGGTGATGTTACTCCCACCAGGTCAGACCTGGCGGGAGTGACACCTCCCGCCTGCAGAACTCGGAATCAGTCGGTCCGGAAACAACAGTGGCTGCGGATTTACTGCCACTGTTGTTTCCGTAACGACTGACTTGTAATGAGGCCCATTGTCTTATTTTTTTCTCACCTACTACCACTCGCCCTTCCCCTCAAAAGAAAAACTACTAAAAATACAGTCACAGTTTGTTAATAGGAAAAGGACAGGCTTGGGAGTAAAAGAGGGAGCAAAGCTGGGCGTGCGTTGGGCACATTTACGTGTGCTCTGGATCTTTTCAAGTGGCATGCCATAATTCTTTAGAAGCTCTGCTGATCACCCTCTGGTCCCGAGCCTAAAGGCCCAGGTATCCTCTGAGCCTGAGAAAAGATTACTATGAACTAGGAGTACAATAGTCACTTTGGTAAGTAACTAATACTTGTTTTCAATGTATTCCATACGCCTATTTGCAGGCTGGGTGACTAACTTTTTATAACTGTATTTTTGTGTCTATCTTATTGCAGGGATGCCATTCAGGTGGTAACTGTGCTGTACAACCAGGTGGATGAGCAGGTGCATCACCTGGTGATGTTGTCCAACAAGCGGATCCAAGAACTGGAACTGGTGATTGAATTTGAAGCCTTTGAAGCCAGTTTTCAAGAGGTGAGAACATTTAGAAAAAATGCCTTTCTCATTGATGGCATCCAATCAGCGCATTTTGCCATTGGCTGCCTACATTGGAGATATGAAACAAATGCCTATTATAGATATAAACCATTGCGGTTCTCTCTTATCAGGCATCCAAGCTGGAGCACAGAGTATAGACTAATCATGCCCACTGGACTCTGTCCACATTAACTGAAGAGCTTTATAATCCAAAGCTCTTTATTAAATATCTGTTCCTACCAGGTCACGTTACTTGTGTTTTCTGTGTCAAATGCTCATGTGGAGAATCTTAAAGACTCATTGAAGTATAAAACTGTGTGACATGTTTAGTTTATATCACATTTTCCTTTCAAGATATTGGGGACAGATGATAAATGTATGACATTAATTAAAGTGGCTGGCCAGACAACTCTCTGGCTGAAGGATATACATTTACAGCATCATTGTTTTATTTCTGCTAAAAAATGATTTTAAGAAACACAATTTTGTGCATGTCTAGTAACTTATCTAGAATTGGATCGAAGATGGGTTTGCAGTTGGTAATAAATTGAGATCTGTCTTACATTGTGAGTCGCCTACCGCATCGATATTCTGGCTCCTTGGGGAGCTCTATTGAACGTGCGCTCTATTAAAAGGAGAGTAAGTCACAAAAATCAGATTACTATTAGAAAGACTATGGTTTTCATATGGAAAGCAGAATGTGGACCCACTACTCTCGCTAGGAAATCACAACTTGCAAAAATCATGTCAGTGTAAAGAATAGGAATATCCAGCAGGCTACTGCCTCAATTCACTGAGTAGTTATGGTAATACTATGAGAAACGTATATAAAATGCGTCCAAGTGGATCCAACCTTGCAATGAACAGCTGAGTTAAATACGCTTATCTCCGGATGCATGAGGTATATGGGATGTGTTATAATATCAAGAGGGATGGAGTAACAACATAGCCATTGTGGGGGGAGGTCAGAGTTTTAAGACTGACATTCTTTGAGATGTGCACGATTATTTTTGTTCTCTGTTTTTCTTTTCTTATCTGGGGTTTTGTTATTCTCCTGCATTGTATCTTTTATGGATTCACATGCTGTTTTAATATTCCCTGTCGTCAGGCTGGGTCTCCTCGCAGCATGTGAATTCATGAAAGATTCCAATGCTGGCGAACAGGAGTTACAGGTAAGAAACGTATTTCTTTTTGTACAGGTCATTTACTTTTGAAGTTTTCAAATCAACCTGCATTAACTGAGTATGCACTGTAATTTTGTTTGATAAATTCCTTTGGCTTGGTAACACCAATCTTTTCCATGTAAAATAAGCAGTTTTACAAGGAATGTGAAAATGAGTTACTGTCATACTGCTAAGTGCAATAAAAGGTTATAAAAAAGAATTGGAGAGAAAATGGGTAGCAAAACGTAGCAGAGGTACTCCCTTGATTGATGGGTAGGGTGGTGTCCCACAGAACATATGATCAAAGGGCGAGATTAGGAGAAGGATTGAAATGTTACCACATGCATTGGAAGGTACTCCCCAGTCAATGCTTTGTAAGCGGTTGAGTGATATCAAAGCGTGTCTCCATTAGACTCTCATAGTAAGCAGGAGTCCACGCTTCCACTTTTCTGGATATTCCCTGCTAATTAAATGTATCGTCTTGATTCAAAATGGTTCTTTAAAACTTCGTAAATGGCAGATGGAATTGTTTAAACACATCAATTTGCTGCATTGACAACCGTGCATCTGAAAATATCGCCCCTTTCCCTTACTTCCCTCTCTTGATATGTTCCCTTTCCCACCTACTCTCCACTTCCCTTTTTCCTCTTCAATGAAGCTGGCTGTAGGTGTCGTTAAACATTATACAAGAACCCTGCCTACATACATGGCAGCATCACATCTGTTCCCTGGCCTTTGCAGCAGTACCATAAGGAGGTTGCTATTGATGTAGCATGGTTAATGTTACGGATGTATGTTTAGCAGCCTGTGACTATGTTGTATGGGCCTTGAGTCCATTTGTTTACTCTTCGGGTGTTCACCTGTCTTGTTTAACACCATGTTTATCCCTCCATTCCTTAGATCATCTGCTGGGTTGAGCAGGTGGGCCATAAACGGCTGCAGGAGATGCAGGTGCTGGATGAGTCGTTGGAGAGACTTCTGCAGGCACAGAGGGACTTCAGGGAGTTCGACAGAGTGGCATGCGTAAGTCTTAGGTGTCATCATAGCACTAAATTCAATAAAGTGTTCACTAAAATGGCCACAAGCTAAAGACACAGATTCAAACTTGACAGCGGGGTAAAGACATTGAAGCACAGTTGCAGAGCTTGCCCAGAGACATGCAAGCTTGGCTGTTTATTCCCGCCACATTGGCTTTTGTGGGGTGAAGTGAAAAGTGTGATAAAGGGACGAGACCAGTGAAGTGGGGCCGGAGGGGGTGGAGGGGCGGGGTTTGCCATGTACAAAAAACGATCTCAAAGGCAACAAATGGCTGATAATTAGTGCCATGTAAAAGTGACATGGAACCCAAAGAAGAGTTGAAAAATACTCAGTAAAAAACTGAGATGAATGGCATTTAAAAGTCATGAGTTCTATAAAAATATTCGTAAATGTTGTAAATGTGAATTGCATGAAAGGGAAACACTCACAGACCCTATATGGAGATATAATTACAGTTGTGACAGCCCCCTAGCAGAGGGACCAACACACTGCTAGTTGTTGGAAATACCATAAAAGTGTCTTTCCCTGACCTGACCTCAGTGCTGCTAATTTCCAACTGTCTGCAGTAGTTTCATCCCTGCAATATTTAAACTATACTCTTTAATTGTCGGGGGAAAGGCCCTATGTGGGTCCCTCATCATAAGAAATAAGAAAATGTAACACCCAGGTAGCCTTGCTTCTCCCTAATGTCTCGTGCAAATGAGACCATTAACTCCCAAATACATATGCAAATTAAATTCCAAATACACATGTTATCATATGTACATTACATGAAAAGAGACAGAAGCAGGAAAGGATCACCATGCCTACAAAGAATGCCTGTTTTCCTTTCTATTGTCGCTTCAGAAGACCCTACTGGTATACCCCAAATCAGACCAACCTTTGTGTATGGGCAGAGGCACTCACCCTAGACAACTTCATGCCTCCTGTAAATTCCTAGTGTGGACAAGGTCTGTGTTGGGTGAGATCACGCCATATTTCTACTACATACTTCAGCTAAAGTGGTACACTTGAAGGCAAAAGCCAGCTTCCTGCTTTGGAAACATGGTTGAGTAGACATGTCTCTGACTAACTCGGTGCCCAAGCCCATCTGCCCAGAATTATGGCTCCTCTGTGATGGCCATTGAGATAATTCATGTTTTCTCTTTAGGACTATTGCAAAAGAGGACAAGAAGCAATAAAGCAAATGGAGAGGTGGGATGACGTTTCGTTTGGAGAACTGCTTACTTGCCAGGTTAAAATGCAGACATACAAGCGGCAGCTGGGAGAGTTCCGCAGCAGACTGGAAGAGACCAGAAGTCAGATTGAGAAGACTGTAATACTGTACCAATTCTTTGACAAGGTCAGTGTAAAGAAAGCAAGGATTAAAAACCCTGAAGTGATATAAAAGGCTGGGGGGTGTGTGACAATGTTAAGGGAACAAAATGTGTGACTTTGACATCATTCAGTTAAAGGGACATCAGACTGTTATTGAGATAATTTCGATAGTCAGAGCAGCTGCTTGTGCACAGCTTCCTCCACTTCTAGAGCGAGAAATCTGTGGAGAAGCTGTACTTTGGTCATGATATGTCAACCCATCAAAACTCGAAAACCCAAGCAACTCTTTACCTACTTAAAAACATACATTAATTATAATAGTTCTCTTCATGCCACTGTGCAGCCCTGTAGTAACAGGTTTATAATTACCCAATTTAATGTTAGTCAACCTCTGCGGAATGATAGACTGAATTGGTTCTGTTGGGATCCGCATCTGTGGTTTTAGGTTGCACACACATTTGTGATGTGAGCATTTAACTTGCATAATCTTCTACAAACCCACCAAATATTGACAAGGCTACCATGGACATTAGTCAGTGGTTTCCACCAATAGGTACAGCAATACCCTAAATCAACTGGAGAGTGTAATGTTTACAGTAAGTTATTTGCGTATCACAAATTCATATTATACAGTGCATTATTCATCAAAATACTAACATTATTTAAATTCCTAAATGTTCTTTCTCTCAGTAAAGTATGAGAAATTCTCCAGGAATTACTAATAGACAAACCCAGTGAAGTGTTTGCTGCAAGTGTACTGAACATATAGGGGCTGATTCATGGAATTATTTGCGCCGAAAAATGGGGATTTGTGCACCATTTTGGCCGCAAATCCCCATTTGTTAAACAGGGATTTGCGGGCAGAATGGCGCACAAATCCCAGTTTTTCGGCGCAAATAATTTCATTAATCAGCCCCATAATGTTGACCTCAATGTCCATCAAATGGTTGCAGGTGACTTGTTCGAAATACAAAGGATCGAATGCCTTTTTTTTTTTCGACACCAAAAGTGCTGGAAAAAAAAGTTTCAAATGCTTTTTCTTTGTTCTTTTTTTTATGGGGGGTTCCCCCCAAACCCCTGTTTTCTTTTTTTTAAAAACGTTTTTATGCATACTAAACTAAAATATAAATAAATAAATAAAAAAGCATTCAACATTTTTTTTTTTTTCGGTCCTTTTGGTTTAGGAAGAAAAGGGCATTCAATCCTTTTTTTTCAAAACTGACTGGGCACCGCATCAAATCCATCACTGCACATTCCATTTCTCATCATTTAGTTGCAGAAGTGTACTTTATTATCTTGACAGAAACAATGATCGTGCCCAACAACCCCCTCCACTTAACCGCACATACCTTTGCCTCTTGAAATGCGAAAAAGAACAGAGACTTCCAAAGTAGTTGGAAGTCTTGGAATAATAATGAACAATGATCTAACACAGTGGTCCTCAAACTTTTTAAACAGGGGGCCATGTTAACGGTCCCTCAGACCGTTGGAGGGCCGGACTATAGTTAAAAAAAAAAACTATGAACAAATACCAATGCACACTACATATATCTTATTTTGAAGTGAAGAAACAAAACGGGAATAAATACAATAAATACAATATTTAAAATGAAGAACAAGTAAAGTTAAATCAACAAACTTACCAGTATTTCAATGGGAACTATGGGCCGGCTTTTGGCTAACGAGAGATGGTCAATGTCCGGTTCCATATTTGTCACTGCTAGTCGTAACAAGTGATGCAAGTGTTCATCCGTTAGTCTAGATCTGGTTGGAGATTTCAGATGTTTCATTCTGGAAAAAGTCTGTTCACAGACATAAGTGCTGCCAAAGATGGTTGCCATTTTGAGTGCATGGTTCCTGAGATGAGGATATGTCTCGGAAGGGAGAGATGCATAGAAACTATGAAGGCTGCTTGACTTGAATGCGTCTTTCAGAGAGTCACAATTCTGCAGTTCAGCCAGTTCCATTTGGTAAATTGTATCCACATTTTCAATGTCAATAGAAAATGGGTTACGGAAAAGCTGTATGTCCTGTTCATGGAGATGAAGCTCTTTAAATCTAAATTGGAACTCCTTTTGCAATTTTTCTAGTGAATCCACACATGTTTTGTTTGGGAATGCAACCAATGGTTTTTCCGCTAACAGATTTTGAGTTGTGGGTAGATGGCAGAAGTTTTCCTCCTTCACTTGTTTGATGAGGAGGCCTAATTTTACTTCAAATGCTTTGACATGTGATTGCATATCACAGATGAGCTTCCCTTTTCCTTGAAGTTGCACATTGAAACTGTTGAGTAGCTCTGTTACATCTGTTAGAAAGGCAAGGTGCCATTTCCATTCTGCATCATTGAGCTCTGGTACTTCTTTGTTTTTTGAAAGAAGAAAAGCTGTAATCTGTGGAAGTAAGTCATAGAAACGTTTCAAAACTCTCCCTCGACTCAGCCAACGGACTTCTGTGTGGTACAGAACATCTCCATAGTCAGCATTTAGCTCAGACAGAAATTCCTGAAATTGTCTGTGCTTTAGTGCATGAGCTCTAATGAAGTTAACACAAGATACCACAATTGTCATAACAGAGTCAAACTTCAGTGATTTACTACACAGCGCTTGTTGGTGGATGAGGCAGTGTATGGCTATTGGATGAGAATAATTATGTTTGTCCATCTCTTGGTTAATGCGAGCAATTACTCCTTTCTTAGACCCCACCATGCTAGGAGCACCATCAGTTGTCACACTGGCTAGTTTAGCCCAGTCCAGCTCCAAACCATTCAAAGTTTGGCAAACCTTTTCATAGATATCCTCTCCTGTAGTTGTTCCTTTGATGCTTTGCAGTGCAGCAAGCTCTTCTGTGACTTCGAAATTGTCATTCGTCCCACGAATAAAAATTAAAAGTTGTGCAGAATCACGAACATCATTGCTTTCGTCAAGTGCCAAGGAAAAATAGGAACATTTTTTTGTCAGGTTTTGCAAATGCTAATACAGATTGTCTTCCATTTCTTCAATCCTCCGTGTAAGTGTAGGTCCTGAAAGACTCACTGTACTAAATAAATCGGCCTTCTCTGGACACATCTCTTTGGCAACAGAAAGAAGGCATTCTTTAACAAATCCTCCCTCCACGAATGGTCTGCCAGTGCGCGCTATTAGCTTGGCAACTTGAAAACTTGCTCTCAGTGATGAAATATTTAGCTGCTTCTGCTTCACAAAAGTATTTTGCTGAGCTGTCAATGTATTTTTCAGTTTTAATATTTTATCTTTTCTCACTTCTCCGACCAAACAATCATATTTATCTTTATGTTGAGTTTCATAGTGTCGACGCAAATTGTATTCTTTGAACACAGACACTATATTCTGGCATATCAGACACACAGCTCTTTCCTTGTACTGTATGGAAAAGTAATCATAAGTCCACTGATCTTTGAATATCCTACACTCCGAGTCAATTTTTCTCTTTCTTGACATCATTGTTTCCTAGGGATTCCAAATTGCTATTAGTAAAATACCAATAAAAACAATATACCAGCAACATTCCCCCACATTAGGTGCAATATAGTCCCCCACATTAGGCTGGCAGTATAGTCCCCCACATTAGGTTGGCAGTATAGTTCCCCCCACATTAGGCTGGCAGTATGTTCCCCCCACATTACGTTGACAGTATAGTTCCCCCCACATTGCGGGGCTTATGTACCGGGCATGGTATCGGGGACTCTAAATGAGTCCCCGATACCATAAAAATGCCTGGTATCAGTCCCGATACTGGTATCGGGACATCCCTTCTGACCACCGCTCCGGCCATAGCAGGACCGGTGGTCAGAACACCGAAGGGACGCGCCGCTGGTAAACACTTAACACCAGCGCGCGTCCTTTCTCCTCCGCCTCGGTTTCCATGGGCGTGCGCACGCATGGGACGTCAGTGACGTCGCTGCGTGCGCCTACTCCCAGCGGTCCCCGCGTTTTTAAAGTAAACGTGGGCCACAGGGACTTCTCAGAGGCATCCTTGTGTTCATCTTTCGGAAACACAAGGATGTCCTGAGGCTAAAACACCCGGTGGGCCGGGTAAATGCGCTCCGTGGGCCGCATGTGGCCTAGAACCCCAAACCAATGTAGTAGTGAAGAAATGCTTCTTCCATCTACGCAAAATCAGACAGATACTAACTACACTTACCTACCAAGACCACTTGCCACCTTCTCCCTCTTCATGTCAAGAACAGACTATGCCAACAGCATCTTCCTTGGAATGCAACTAACTTATCAAAAAAACTGCAACGGATACAGAACTCAGCAGCACTGCGAACCCTACACTGACTGCCAGTCAAAAAGGGATTTGCTTCAAAACACTCTGCATAACCCACAGAGCACTCCATGGGCAAGGAGCAGAATTCCTTTAAGAAAAAGTCTCCCTCTATAGACAGAACCAATCCTTGGGTTCTAGCAATGACATATGCCTTGAACCCAAGCAATAGACTGAAATTAAATATGGTGGATCAGCCTTCTCCTACATCTGAACAAAAGTCTAGAACTCACTCCACAACTATATATGCAGAATAGGAGAACATCTGACCTTCAGAAAATTACAAAAAACGGGCTCTTTGATTTGTAAATCTAAACAGCAAACCACAGTATAAGAGAAGCATGCAACCTTAATGCAAAGATGCATACCATGAATTATGGGATCAACTTTGGCCTCCTGGATCAAGACAACCAAACTGGGCAGGCCCAGCGAAAGAAAGCGTAATATTACTAACCACCTCAAACAGACTTTTAGACTTCATCAAACAATCTACACAACGTTGGCAGAGGGATCTCCCCCTTCCTACGCATTAACTAACTAAACTATCCATATTCCTGCAAACACACCACGCAATTACCAAATACAACACCCACACACGACTGCCACAATACCAACTCTCAAATCACACAGCAAAATATGCACTCCTCCCTCAGAATTCAATCAATCCCAACACGCTCAGATTCCAACCCTATGCCACTGATTCACAAAAAAACCTATACAGAGTCACATACCAGAACAACCACCAACTCATACCACTAAAAGCAAAACTAACACACAACTGTTTTTCCTTGAGTGAATCAACCAACAGAACAGCAAAAGTAAAGCGCTCTCCCTATCCCTCTAACAAACCTTCCCCATCTTTTCTTTCAGATCCGCCAGTGCCCATGGAGACCATAAAAATGACAGCGGTGTGTGGTACAAATAACATAAATACAACGTGCCACTAAGATTCCTTGCTACTTAGTATATCGAGACTGGGGGTGAATAAATTGCCCTTTATTTACTCCAAGAAACTTTCACTTTAATGCTTCGAAGAAAAAAAGCCACTCCAGAGTACAGGATATTTATAATTTTGCAGTCATTTCACAACTGAAAATTCCACAAAATAGAGAATAGTTTGTAGTATACAGGCAAATATTTTGAGCCTCCCTGCGTTAGTGCACAGAATCCCTTTTCATTCACAAAATGCACAAAGAGAAATTAAGGGTGAAACTACCCAATTTCGATGTGCCCACAGTAATCCCCTGAATCATGATTTTGAATGTCTTCCATGTAATTTTAGCTCCTGCCTTCCTTCCTGTGAAGTGGTGCTTCTTTCACCAAAACCATGAGATGTTCGATGAGCACCACTTCTTTATTTATAGACACGGTCAAATCCCATTTCTCGACAGATGAGTTTGCCTCATAAGAAAATGAAAGGGAGGCCTCAATTGCAGCGTCCCCAATAAGGTGTGTGTCATCGGCATAAGACTGTGTCACCCATTGGATCTGGGCAATGAAATAACAGTGCAAGATAGACATTAATCCGAAGTAGCAGGAGTGGTAAACCCTAACGTACTTGTCATATAGCGACAATGGGTTAGGAAGAAGTCAAGACCAAAGACATATATTTAAACATAACTTTATTTGGGACTTGGTACATGATAGTCCAAAATGACAAACATAGAGAATAGAAAAGTAACTCAAATCCCAGAGTCCCCGCCTCTTGGGTTACCCTCTGCTGGGGTTGGGTCCTGGTACCAAGTCTATCACCTCTCTTGTTCTCATAATACGATAATTCACTCATTGCTGCCGGTTTGTGGGAACCACAAACGCTTCTCAGCCTCCAAATGTCCATTGTGGGATTGTGACATCTCTTCCTTTTCCGAGATATTCTCAGTCTCTGTTTGTTAAGGGTTTATGGGTTTCCCTAACCCTTCTGCTCTCAATGTCTGTTGCAGGCTTTCATAGTCCCTGAGCTTTTGTCATTTTCTAAATGTTCCTTTCAGGATTCTGACCGCTCTTTCTCTGTCGCTTTCTGTCCTCTTGAGTAGGTCTCCAGTTGCCAGAGGATGGTGAGTATCTGTCGACAAACAGAGCCATGGCGGATGGTCTCTCGCCTCCCTGGACCTGCATAGGGGCCTCTTACTCTGCCCTGTCTCTCTGATCCTGCCGTAGGCCCTCTCTTGGCCACTTGTTCCTACTCCAATCTCTATCACCATCCTAGGGTCACACCAGAACCTTCCTAGTATGTTTATCTTCTTACTCTTCCTTTGGTTTTCTTGCCCTTATCGCACTCTGGTCTGTCAGCTCCTCCTTTTGTTCACCAGTCTTGCTTTGCTGGCTCTTTCCTACATCCTTGTCCTGCTGATGTTCTCTCCATCCAACCTCTTCTTTTTGGCCAGCCTACTCCTTCTGTTCTTTTTTCCCAACCTACTCTTTGTTCAGTTTCCTCCTTCTAGTGTTATCTTCCATCAACATCCCCTCTCATCAACCACCCCGTACACGCATTCTCCCTTACCTCCTCTGCTCAGCCTCCCCCTTCCCATATCCTCAGCCACAAACCTCCTTTCTGTGTCCAACCTCCTCCTTCTGATCTCTTTCCCCAACCTCCTCTCTCGGACCAATGTCTCCCTTCTGTTGTTCTCCCCCACCAACCTCCTTTATTTGTCCAGTTCCCTCTTTCTAGTGTTTTCTGCCCTACCGCCCCCTCCCCCATTCTGGTCTACAACCTCCTTCTTTCTCAACAATGGCCTTCTTCTCTACCTCCAGTCACCAACTTCTCCTCTACCATCCTCCCTAAGCTCTCTGTTCTCGACAGTCTCTTCTTGCCTTCCTTCTCTATCAGCACTCGCCTCCTTCCTTCGTCAGACTCCCACACCAGCGGACTGGGATCCTGAGCTTCTCCAGCATTGGATCTTTCATGGATTCACATGCTTAGAATATTCCCCGTCGTCAGACTGGGACCCCTCGGTACACATATGTAGCCTTTTCCTATAGGAAAACTTTCGACACTTTTGTGTCCTATCTACGTCCTTTTAGGACCCGCCTACGCATGCTCCCTAGGCCGTCCCAGTATAAGAGGCCCGCCCCCGCGGTTCCCCTTCAGATTTCAACCGTCTCCAAAGTAGTGGGATCTCTTCGCGTTGTCTTACTATTTTGTACAAGGTTGCGTTACTGGAATTTGAGTACAGAAAATGTCCTCCGTGTCAGGAAAAGCGCTGTTCCGCCCATGCGCGACGTGCAGCTTGAAAAAAGTTTACGAGGGGGACGGACATATGGATTGTATATATTGCCTCCACCCTCATCATTCGGCGGATAACTGCGACATATGCAAAGGGTTTTCTCAAAAAACCCTCAAAGACCGCAGTCGACGACTGGTGGCATGGCTGAATGAAGGAGCGGGGGCATACCCCCCTTCGGAGGTAGGCTCCACACAATCGGCGAAAACATCACGCCGCGCTACCTCGTCGGAACCACCGGCGAAGAAATCTCGACCGACGGAAAAAGAGTCGTCTGGAAGTCACTCAACTAGAGACTCCTCGTCAAAGAAATCATCAAAGGAAAGGAAATCCTCCTCGGGCGATCATCATAGATCGACCACGAGTCGAGAGTCGAGTAAAAGCAAGCCAAGTGTGGAAAAGGACCGCCAAACCACCTGCTAAGTCACCGTCGTCGACGGCGGCCCAGTCATCGGCACCCACCCTGCCACTTACGCAGGTGGCATCCACCGTCCCACCGACGATGACGATGGCCTCGTCGACGGGGGTTCTACAGGAGGCCTGGAGGCCGGAAGTTTTTGATCCGACCCCCCCGGATACTTTACTACAAGAACAGGCTGTGTTGCTGTCCTCGGAGGACGAGAATGAGAGAATAGCTGGCCAGGCAGACCTAGGGCTACGAGTGGCTGACAAGTCGTCGACGAGGGGATCCGTTATACCGGTATCTGCCCCTCTTCTCAATCCTCAATAGGTTTTGTCGTTGGAAATTCTGTCCACGCTTCAATCGTTGTTACAGTCGTTGGACCAGAGACTACCTCAGGCAAACCTGCCACAGTCACCCGTCGACGAGCCGGGCCCGTCCCGTCAACCGACGCACCTACGCACGCCAATCTCAGCACTGGCACAAGAGGAAGGTGAGCTGCCAGATTCGAAGTCTGACAGGGGAGCCATGTCGGATATCTCATCATCCCCCTTCAGGGATCCAACCTGGGAGTCAGAGGTGGAGTTGGAAACCCCTAGAAGCCCAGCTCACCCGTCCCCTCCGGACGACATTGCGTCATTCCATTCTATGATGGAGAAGGCATGCAAAGAATTTGGTTTGTCCCAGGAAGAACAGAAAAAGGACTGTTTTTTGTTCGACCACATGGGTAAGAGAAGGAGGTCGGTGTTCTCGATACCAATACTAGACCATGTATGGAAGGAGGGGTTGCAGACGATGCATCACCCGTTTTCAGAGCCGGCAGTGAAAGGACGCCTGGAAAAAAAGTTTAAGGCTCCAGAGTCTACCCCCAAGTGTTTATCCTCCCAACCAACGCCAGACTCGGTGGTGTCGGCGGCAGCGGCGAGGAAGGCGAAGGCCCAGCACAAGTGCACGACTCCTCCGGAGAACGAAGTGAGACGCCAAGATGCCTTTGGCAAAAAAGTGCTATCCGTGGGAGCGACCACAGTAAAGGCCGCAAACTCTCTGGCAATTGTTGCCAGATACGATAGGGAGATGTGGCACAGGCTAGCTCCGTTTCTTGATCATCTTCCGGAAGAGCATAGGAAGGCAGCGATGTTACTCGCCCGAGAAGGTGAGGAAGCCTCAAATCACCCAATAAACATTGCGGTGGACCTCGCTGTGTCAGGCTTCAAGCAAGTCAATAATGGGGTCGTATTACGTCAACAGTCATGGCTTAAGTGTACCTACTTCAGGCCAGAAGTACAATACAAAGTTTTAGATATGCCCTTTGAGGGAGACCTTCTTTTCGGTGAGAAGGTGGACGAAGCCCTAAAGGGAATGAAAGAGGACTCGGACACGGCGCGTTCATTGGGTGCCCTCCAGAGTGGCAGAAACTACAAGTCTTTTCGTCCCTTTAGAGGGGCTTCAGGTAATTCAAGATTCTCTGCATCTGGAGACAGATCCTTTGGCAGATCAGCTTACCCCTCCCAGGGATACAGACGTGCCTCCCAAACGGCAAACCGTCGTCGGAACTTCCAGACTTCCAGGAAAAGACCATCATATCCGTCGTCGTCGAGAGACAAGCAAAATAAAGATCAGCAGTGACATACAACACACCGTTCTGGGGGGAAGAGTTTCAGCATATGTCGACGAATGGGAACGAATAACGACGGATCAATCGGTGCTGGATACTATAAGAAACGGACACTCTCTACAATTCAAACACAGCCCTCCGCAAATTCCACCTGCGTTCACCGCTCATTCCCATCTGAAGATACTGCAACAAGAGGTAACACTCATGTTAGCAAAGGGCGTGATAGAATTAGTTCCAACATCACAGAGAGGTCAAGGAGTCTACTCAAGATATTTCGTCGTAAAAAAGCCGAACGGCAAATGGCGTCCCATTTTAGACTTACGCGATCTCAACAAATCTTTGAAGAGCCTAAAATTCAAGATGCTCACTCTGCAGGAAGTGATCCGCGCCGTTCAAGAGGGGGATTTTCTAGCGTCCCTGGATTTACAGGACGCGTATTTCCATATTCCAATGTGTCGGAAACACAGGAAATTCCTAAGATTTGTAATAGGGCGGACTCACTACCAATTCACGGTTCTTCCTTTTGGGCTCAAGACCTCCCCCAGAACGTTCACGAAATGCCTGGCTCCAGTAGCGGCCTGGCTAAGGAAGCAAGGCCACCATGTATACCCATACCTCGACGACTGGCTGGTAAGGGGATCCTCCCCAGCGTCGACCAACACAAGTTTACAAGCCACCATGCAGCTTCTACAACAGCTGGGATTCACCATAAACTTCGAAAAATCCTCTCTGCAGCCATCGAGATCGCTGGTATTCCTGGGGGCACAGTTCGAGACCCAGTTAGGGCTAGTGAAACCTTCTCTCGACAGAACCTCAAGACTCAATCAACAAGCACGCCGACTACAGCAAAACACCAAGATCTCAGTGAGAAAATACGTTTCGGTCCTAGGGGCCATGGCATCCTGCATCCATCTGGTGGAAAACTGTCGCCTATTCATGAGGCCAGTCCAGGAATTCTTTGCGGACCGATGGACGCAGGCTCAAGGATCGTGGTCAGACAAGATAACCATCAATGACAACAAGCTGCTTCGGACCCTTCAGTGGTGGCAGAGTTTCCACAATCTGAACAACGGCGTACCCCTACAGGAGCCGGAGTTTCAGCGAACCATAGTCACGATGCGTCCCTAACCGGATGGGGAGCTCACATGGGTGCTCTCCAAACGCAGGGTCGCTGGTCTCCAACGGAGTCACTCCTACACATAAACGTGTTAGAACTCAGAGCAGTACGATGGGCCTTGAAGGTATTCCTACCACACATCAAGGGCTCGCGAGTACGAATACTGACCGACAATACAACGGCCATGTTTTATCTGAGGAAACAAGGAGGGACGCGATCAAGAACTCTTTCCATAGAAGCCCAGAAAACATGGCATTGGGCATTAAAGCACGAAATCTCCATCGTGGCTCATCACCTTCCAGGAGTGAGGAACTCCCAAGCAGACTCCCTCAGCAGAAGCATGGCCCAAATACCCGAGTGGGAAATGGACACAGTTCACCTGATGAAAGTGTTCCAGAAATGGGGTCACCCCCCTCTGGACGCCTTCGCGACCAAAGACAACAAGAAATGCGAGCAATTCGCAAGCAGAGGGCCTCAAGAGGGTTCCATGGGGGAGGCATTCTCCTTCCCATGGACGGACATGTTCCTTTGTGCTTTTCCCCCGTTCCCCCTCATACGGAGGACAATTCAGTGGATACGCAGATACAATTGCCGGGTAATTCTAGTGGCACCATACTGGCCGAGGCAACCGTGGTTCTCCGACCTGCTTCACCTGTCACTGGAACATCCCATAGCGTTTCCGAGAGTCCCGAACCTACTATCCCGGGACAAAGGCACGGTGTGGCATCACGACCCGGACAGTCTGAACCTTACAGCCTGGCTCCTGACTTTTCGGAGTTCGGTGCTTTAAACGTTGCGGAGGATTGTCAAAAAATTCTGCAGGCGGCTCGAGCCCCTTCTACAAATAAATCTTACTCCTATAAGTGGCGGAGGTTCTGTGAATGGTGTCGAGGACAACAAGGCCTACAACCGTTGTTGGTGACGCCGGAACAAGTTCTACCTTACCTGCTCCTCTTGGCGGAGAGGGGGTTATCCTTCACATCGATAAAGGTGCACCTGGCGGCCATCTCAAGGTTCACGAGGAAGAGGCAGTCATCTCCTCTATTTAGCAACAGACTTGTAAAACACTTCATGAGGGGTTTATTTCGAACTTTTCCCCCGGTAAAACTTTTCCCCCCAACTTGGAGTCTCAACACAGTGTTGGCAGGCTTAATGAAACCGCCTTTTGAGCCTATGGCCACGTCCGACATAAAATTCATATCGTGGAAATTCTTGATTGCTATCACATCAGCTAGAAGAATCTCGGAACTGCAAGCGCTGGTCGTAGACCCGCCATACCTAAGATTCTTTAAGGACAAAGTGGTCCTGGCAACTAATCCTACGTTCGTCCCAAAAGTTCCGACAGTGTATCACAAACACTCGTCCATTGTTCTCCCTACTTTCTTCGTGACACCATCATCGACAGCAGAAAAAGCTCTTCATACCCTGGACGTTAAGAGGGCTCTGAAATTTTACCTACATCGTACACAGGAACTCAGGTCTACTCGACAACTGTTCATCGCATATGGTCCGTCGACGAGAGGAAAAGCAATCTCTAAACAGGGATTGGCTCGATGGGTCTCATCGACGATTGCGTTTTGTCACTCAAAGGCCGGAAGGCCACTGCAAGGACATCCTAGAGCCCATTCTACAAGATCAATGTCCTCCTCAACAGCTTTATGGGCAGGAATTCCGCTGACGGACATATGCCAGGCTGCGGCATGGTCAGTGCCCCACACGTTTACCCGCCACTACTGCCTTGCCAGGCAGCATGCGGACGAGGTGCAGATGGGAAGAGCTGTCCTGCGCCATCTGTTTCAGTAAGGTAAGCTCCACGCTGTGGAGAATCTGTCTTCTGCCTTTTTGATGACAGTATACTTTATGTGGGTAAGGTTATATGAGTTAACTTATTCCTACTGTACATATGCATTGTGTAGTATGGTGAGGGTATATTACATTACATTCTCACCGCCGTCTCAAGTGCTACTGCTATACAATCTATTCTAAGCATGTGAATCCATGAAAGATCCAATGCTGGAGAAGGGAATAGTTTCTTACCTGTAACATTTCTCCAGCATTGGTATCTTTCATGGATTCACATGCGCCCGCCAAACCTCCCCGGAATGCAATGTATTTGATTGATAAGTTTAACCCTTCTTAACCCTTCCTACTTTGGAGGGGCCGAAATCTGAAGGGGAACCGCGGGGGCAGGCCTCTTATACTGGGACGGCCTACAGAGCATGCGTAGGCGGCTCCTAAAAGGACATAGATAGGACACAAAAGTGTCGAAAGTTTTCCTATAGAAAAAGACTACATATGTGTACCGAGGGGTCCCAGTCTGACGACGGGGAATATTCTAAGCATGTGAATCCATGAAAGATACCAATGCTGGAGAAATGGAGTTACAGGTAAGAAACTACTCCCTTATGTAGTGTGCTGGCCCCTCCCTTTGAGCTGAACTCTGGTTAAAGGTCAGCACATGTTTGTCCGAATTAATAGTCTCATGTGATTGCTTGTGTCTTTTAAATTCACCTGGGTATTAATTGGGTGAGAAGAAGCTGGACCAAACTTTTATTCGGCCTGGCTGCCATCTTGTTTTTTTACTTTCCTTGTTTGGTCAGTTCTGAGGCTGTGTGCTGTGATGAATCTAGCGAGATCATCACTAAGACCCTGGTATGGGCCTCCTCTCATGTGGCCTGGGAAAGGCAGTCGCTACCTAATCCTGACCCGGGGGTGGGGGGGGTGGTATTATGTGGGAGGATCACATGGGAGGGGACTCATACCACGGAGAATTAGTGACCTCTTTACCTCATGATTCCCCTACACTTTCTAAAATATTGTAAAATGGAACAAACTAATGTTGCTGCTATGGGCTTCAGTACTCATAATGCTTATGGTAATTGGATGAGGAAGAAGGGCTCAGAGGCAGTGAAGATTAAAAGTGCTATTAACAAAAAGGTGCAGCCTAGTTGTTACAGGCCAAGGCACCTGGCTGGGTCATTTAAATCCCGAAATGAGTTGCAGCGGAAAGAGGAGATGGGGAAGTAACTGAAGCAGAGGCTCTCAGAATTACAGGAATTGCCTCAGAAAAAAGGGTGCCACTTGATGCCGCCACGAAGAAAGAAGGCGAATGGCATTACAGAGAACACACAGCGTGTGGAGAAGAAATCCAGCTGATGGGGAGGCATGCTCCCAACTCAGCACACAGCATAATAGTGAGCAAGAAGCCGCAGAATATTACTGGAGCTGTTTGAGCTCCAGAGGAGGAACATGCAGCCCACCCAACGTGCGAGGAAGCTGGAGAGAACGGGCAGGACACGGGAGGTCCTGCGCAGCAGTCTCCAGAGAAAAGGAGACGCTGTAGAAAGCCGATGACTTGGCTAGATGGTAATGTAACCCCGGGGCGCTCCGAATACGACAATTGTTGAAACCTAGCAATTTTGAATACCGACCAAGTAAAGAAACAGTGCAGTAGAGGCAAGGATGTAAGTTTTCTTTCATGAGACTGGAATTGGGGGAAGCTTATAACCCGCGTTGCCAACAGCCAAGAGACTGTGAAACCATATACAGGCGAAAAGAGCACAAATCCCCCTTTTTGCGATATCCACTGGGGCAAACTTGTAACCCACACTGCCAACAGTCAAGAAGCTGCCAAGAAATAGTTAAGAGACAATCTGAGGACAATTCTCCTATCTTGAGTCTCCAGTTTGGGGAAAACTGGAACCCACATTTCCAAAAGTCAAGCAACTATAAGAAAATGCACTTATTGTTCTGTCCTCTTTCTAAGAGATATCGGTGTCGATAATTCATAGGCCGCACTAGGTCTTGCTGGAGGTTTTGTTTGGGATGCAGGGTTTGCAGAAAGTGCAGGAGAGTGTCGCTGGCGGTTCACAAACCTGTGATTGAAAACCGGTCTGTGGGACTATTCCTTGAACCTTGAAAATGTCATTGGGACTCATTACAACTTTGCCGCTCTGGAAGTAACTGTGCCAATAAGCACCATTGCTACCGGACAGGCAAATTATGAGTTGTGCTCGCAGGTGCCTCTCTGCCTGCCAGGTCTGAACTGGGGGGCAGACCGGCACCCGCGAGCAGAACATGTCAGATGCACCGGCACCATTCTGAATGGTGCCGGGGCATCCGACCTCCCCATTACCATTGAGCCCCATTGGGCTCAAATCGGAATGGGGAGAATGGGGAGCATTTTTTTCCAGCGTCCGCGAATGGGCAATTACCGGGTCCAGCAGGGCCGTAATGACCCGATGTTTGCCCATTCGCGGGTGCTGGAAAAAATCTCAAGTTTGGTGGCGGTTTTACCGGCAAGGCTACCGCCACACTTGTAATGAGGCCCTTTTTCTTCTGCTAAGCCTTTGGCCTATGGCTGTGCCCACTGTATATTTCAGAACACTACCAGACCACTAGCCATGGCCTTCGGCCATTTGGCCGTGACCACTGTCCATTTTAGAACACTACCAGACCACTAGACATGCTCTTTGGCCATGTTCGCTGTGCACAGCCACTCTATATTTTAAAACAATTGAAACTCAACACCCAAAGATGTTAATCAATCACAAACTGATGTTGACCTGTTTTCACTGTGGTATTGTGATGTATAAAATATTGCAGACTTTGCAAACTCACAATTTTCTTCGGCAATGCACAGTGAGATTAAATAATTTACTGAGGATCTCTCACAAGCCCCTTGTTTTATGGCCATCTCTTGGCGACTGTTGTGATACATTGCACAACCCCAACTACCTGCATTTAAGCAGCACAGAAAAGGGAAAAAAATGACCAGCTGCAAGAATAACCTATGCCCTGGTACTTTTGCCCCATAGCAAAAATCAAAAGATGGCACCCATGAATATATACACAGTAAGTGAACATATATCTTAAAGTGGAATATACAAATGTAGTTCAATTGACCTTCACCTTACAAGAAAGTGCCCAAGACAAAATAGCATTAGACTTTTAAAAAAAGCAATGAACACCAGAAAAATAACTTGAGAGAGAGGAAATGTTCTAATAGATACACTGGCAAAGTATAAAAGGTGCTCAACTTTTAAAGACAGCATTCTGTCATGAAATATTCCCTGGAAAACAAAATCCCAACACGAAACCAGTGCTTGTGGTCGTGAGTAAGCGTAAGCACTGGGAACATGACAACCTGAGTAAAACCCTGGTAGCCAAATACTTAGCAGCCTTGGCAACCTCAAAAAAACCAAGGGGTTGTGTCCACCCTCTGAAAGAAAGTTACGCTGTAAACCCACACGTGTCCTTTACTTGTGCCCTGAAAAGCAGCCCTGCTCACGGACAAATACCTGCACCAGTGTCCAGGATTACAAGCTCTCCTGCCACATCGTGGGCAAATACTCATGACTTGCTTGCCCTCTCATCATTTCCCCTCCTCACCCCCATGTCTGGCTTTCAACAATACTCTACATGATATGATATGATATGATATGGCATTCATAACGCGCCTATACACAAGTGTTTAGAGATGCGACGAGGCAGGGGAGGGGAACAAAGGGAGGACGGACAGCGATCCTACTAGACCAGGTGTCATTCAGATCGCGCAAGTGCGTGGGAAGAGGTTAGGGACAGTGCTGTACATGGGAAAGAAGATTACAATAAGTAAGTAAATGGCCACAAGTAGCAAGTGCAAGGGAAAGTGGGGGCGTAAGGTGTCAAGGGCTGGTAGGGGACTGTAGGGATACAGAAACAGTCCCCAAGTGTGGGGTTGCCAGGTGGGTAGTGCAGGTGTATGGCGCTGGTGGGAGAAGGACCGGGGCCCGAGATCAGAGGGTCCAGGTAGCCAGTGCAGTTCAGGTTAGCAGGCAGAAGGTCAGCAGAGGAGAGGGGGAGAAAAAGCAGAAGCAAAGAGAAAGGTTTTGAGGTGCTTCCGGAACCGGAGATGGTTCTCCTCAAGTTTGAGGGAGGCTGTTCCAGTGGGAGGCACCAGCCAAAGAAAGAGCTCTGCCTCCAACTCGTGTCTTGGCGAAGCGACTGACCCTGAGGGAGTTGGAGGCGGATGAGCGAAGAGCTCGAGAAGGAAGATATTTAGGAAGAGAGAGTTGAAGGTATTGAGGCCCCAGGCCCCAGAAGGCCTTGTGAATGATGCAGAGGGTTTTGAATTTAATCCTCGCAGCCACTGGGAGCCAGTTCAGAGATTTCAGTCCTGGGGAGATACGATCCCTGGGCTTGAGGCCAAGGACAAGTCTCGCAGTCCTGTTCTGGATGAGTTGCAAAGGGCGGAGAGTAGAAGCAGGCAGATTTAGAAAGCGGCTGTTACAATAGTCAAGCCTAGAGAGGACCAGAGCTCTGGAGACAGTGAGCTTCTGGGGGAAGGTGAGGAAAGGAAGAATACCTCTGAATATGTGCAGCTGGTAGTGTGACTTCTTAGAGATGTCAGAGATGTGAGGAGAGACGGAGAGTGTGGAGTCGAAGATGACCCCAAGGTTTTTTGCCTTGCAGGTGGGAGCAGGAAGAAGGCCAAGAGAGGCCGGCCAGAGAGCTACAGGGAAGGAGGGAGCGGGTGTGCCGATGAGGAGTATCTCAGTCTTACTGACATTAAGGCAGAGGTCATTGGTGGCACACCACTCCTGGATAGCAGACATTCAGAGATGAAGGAAGGGGGGGGGGAGGCCCCGTTATAAAGATAACTTGAAAAGTACACATACAATAGTCTCACTCATATATATGAATCTTTATGGAACTATGTTATGCAGAAAGTGTACAATTGTGGCATTATTCTCCCCATTTTGACTGGGAGACTACAAATACCAGAATGCAATTCAACAAAAGGCAAAATAATGTTATCTGAGTGAAATACTTTCAGGGACTGGCAGTAGCACGGTTTAAAAAAAATATAACACCCAATTTTTGATAAATCCCAGAGATATAGCAATCTATTTTTGAGAAGGGGGCACCCTCTTCGCCGTTAAATATTTAAATAACTACTGCACGGAATAGCACCAAACCACAAACAGCTTGCTTTGAACGATTTGTGCCCAGGTTGTTTCGGACATGGTCCAAATCTGTCCAGCTTTTTGGGCTGTGCGCTTTGGCAAAAATTGGCCTTGTTTGTCTATGGGAAAATGAAAGGTAAGTATCCTGCAGCTTTGGAAAAAAAACGTTTTTGTCTTCTTAATTATTTTATTTATTAACAAATCTTTACAAAATGTTGGAGTCTCTGGGGGCAGGGGGGGCGCGCTAGTCCCTAATCACTTTTGGAATTTTGGCCCATCCATTACTCAATTCAAAACTTATGAACAATAGAATTTTAAGGGGTTTCCTTTGGGAATCAGACTCACCTTAACTATAACATATATATATATGACGGTCTTGTCATGATTGTCATCAAACCTTGCATGGCTGAGCCTACCTCCACCTAAAACGCTGTCTAAATGCCCACCCGGCGCTGTGGCAAGTTTTGTGGCAGATAGTGGCAGATAATAGTGCTGTATCCGAAGCAATGCTCTGGAGAAAGTTGGGTCTCTGTGCTTTAGTGCAAGAGAAACTACTACCCCTGAGCACCCACCAGGCTCAATATTGAACATCAATATTGCTGTTTGTCCTCCTTCTGAGTGAATCTATGTATCAATGTTGATTACTCTTATGTGTGTGACAAACGTACATGTTACCAATATCGACCCTACACAATTTTACCACTAAACCAACATGTGTTTTCACTTGCAATACAGTGGCTTTTAGAGAAGAAGACTCTCTCATGTTTAGCATTCATGTATATTTATTCTGTTGCGGAGATAATATGGGAGCATAAACAATAGTAAAGCAATATACAGTTCCTTATATTAGCAATTAACTAGTGGAGTAGATACCAGGTATCCTACTCTTCTAAAATGTTAAAAACTACTTAAACCCAATCACAGATGTGTATGTAGCCATTGTGGCCCTGTAAAATCTAAAATCACACTCTGAGTTGTGATGCTGTGGTTTGGTAAGCCAAGCGACAGGTTGGGTTATAAAGACCAACCTCTGAATAACCTGTTAGGTGGAAAGGGTTAGAAGCTCTTTCAAAACGTCCCTGGCTATTATGGATAATTGACTAAGAACAACCTAGCGACAATATACAGCCATGAATCATTAAAGGTTGCAGGTAAAACATTTCAAATCCCCCTGCAAAGGATTCCTCTTGCCCTTCCTCTGGGGTTTGATTGGGATCCAATTATCCTGGCCAAAGAAGTATGAGGGGCAAGACAGCTTATATGTGGATGCTGTGTCTCAACTCAGTACCATCCTAAACTCAAAGTGTCACCAGCACAGAGAAGACTGAGCGGCTAATCTAACAATGCATCATGGTGTTTTGTAATACTTTTCCCATGCTAAAGAAGAAGGTATGTTGACAAAATGAATACAAATGGCCTAATTCAGACAATTTTTTGCCCCACTAGCAGTTTACTGTCTGTGTGAAGGCATCTGAAAGCTGCTTGCAAGCATTAAAAATCAGAATTTGGGAAAATTGGCAAGGGGACAGTTTTAGGCCCAAAGACTAGATTTACAGCTTTGGCATGCTCATTAAATCTGCTTGCTTTTCTTACCCAGGCAGGTCAAGATCTTGTGGGTCAGAAGTGTCCTCCAAGTCCTGCTCCTTTGTGGTTCAGCATGGCATAGCCTTTGGTGAAATCTTAGGAACTCCCTCCAGGCTACTAGAACAGCTTCTTTTTAAAGAAGCCACTGACTCCCAACCCCCAGGTTTAGACAGAAACAAGCTGGTTGCTGCAGCTTCCCGGTGGTCGTGGCCAATCTTTAGAACAATCGGCCACTGCAACTCCGATCTGAATCCTCTTACCAAGTATTCAGAATAAACCTAAAGACACACTTGTTCATCTAAATACCCACCTGCCATTTCTGTCTGTTATTCTTCCTGTAACCAGTGACTAGATGCCCGAGGGCTTGGTGCGCTTTATACATGTAAAGATAAATAAATAAGTCCCACCCCTTTTTCCCTGTTAGCCAATCACATTCTAACACATAATGATGTCAGTGCTTTATCTTATTTAAAATATTGCATATGCTTGTGAATTCATGTGCTTTTTGCTGCTAATGTTTTAAAATGAGTGCTGTCAATTTTCTGCATGCGATGCAATGCCAATACTGATAAAGTGACCATGCGCTCATTAAAGCAAATTAATGTGATTGTTTTGAAAACCAATGCAGCAACCTGGACAAGGCTAGTGAATAGCCCGGTTGCTTAGGTAATCTGTTATCTTGTTCATGTTACATTGAAAAAATGAATGTATTTTCTAAACACATCAAACATTTTGGTTTTCAGTGAAGACAATAATCCCAAAATGCATTCTGAAATGTTTCAGTAAAGGTCTGTACATTTCCAATTGTGTTCGAGAAGAGAATGCTGTCACAGCCAATAGTGGCAATGCAAATTTGTGAAATGGTTCTCCGTCAAAGCTTACAGGAGTATGTATGGCTACAGGCTAATGTGGCCTGGCTTGAAGTTCCTAGTTGTTCATTTTATAGTCCTATAATGCAATTTAGGACAGCCGGTAAGAACTGGACAACGAGAAAGGAGAAATAATTAAACACCCAGCCAGGCACAGGATCTCAGAGATAGTAGATAAGTGCCATTGTCTGCAGTAGAGAAACAGTCCTTTGAGATGCCACAGCTTGAAAGGAGAAGGCAGAGATTGATAGAGTCAGCAATTGTTCTACTATGCGCCGCATTATGTGTCCATTGGTAACAGTAAAGATATGTGGTATTTTAAATACCTTCTATTTTCAAAATACTTCTGTGACAGAATTCCATCTTGTGAGAGTGTGAAAGCTCTGTTTTTAAAATGTGTATTGATAAATTAAATGGCGCAGGTTGTTCTGTTCCTGAAAGGCAGGTACACTTATCAGACCCACTTTCCATAAAAAACTCCATGCCAAAAGCATAGTGAATCCATGTTCCTTTGCTGCATCAGTTACCTGGCATCTGCAGCCCCTTCTCTCACGTGGTACAGGATTTCAAAGGTTATATGTGCATTCATGACAACAAATCGCTGCAGACAGATGTAGCGTTTTAACCTCTGCACCTCTGGATTAAAATGTAATAGTTGTTGCCTGATCAGTCTGGTGGAAGGATAATTTCTAAGAATAAAGCACACTTGGTTACGATATGGTGACTGATGAAAGCACACAATTATTAAAGCTGAAGCAATTCAGTATCTTCCAAGTGTCAACCCTGGAACCCAGTTCGGTCATACCATGGCAATGTATATTCATGACTAGCCTGGCAATCTCCACTGGCCCCAGTGAGATAATAGCCAGGATAATACCTCCCTTTGATTGCCTTGGAGAAAGGATAACACCTCCTCTTAGATCACAGGAGCTCTCACCAAGAGATCTTGTGGGAACCCTGCTTCAAAAGGACGCTCATATAACAAAGGCCAGCCTCAGGCCAGGGGTACTGCACTACAGAGGGATTTTAAAGTCCACGGGAATGCAGAAGGGGCTTGGTTAGATTAGCCAGAGATGGAGATCTGGACCTGACAATGGGTTCTGCCATCTTGCTTTGCTGTTTGGGCAATTTCTGTAATAAGGCATGGGTCACCCGTTACAGCAGGCTTGCTTTTATCCAATCCCCAGTGACAATTTCCCTTTATAAGGAAGGGGTCTCCCAGACCATACTTGATTCATCTTTGAACATTCAAGAAGAAAACGAGAATTTGCCGGACTTCCATTGGGAGTGTGTCCATTCCAAAGACCTCCAACAGTGAGGTGAAGATAGAAGGCATCCAAGGAAGAGGAAAGCTCTGTTCCCTAAACCATCCCCTGGGAACAGAGTGGGTGAACTGCTGTGGACCACGGCCTGCTACACTGCTAACTGCACTGGAATCTGGTTCCTCGCTGGATGGGAAGGAACTCCAGCAGGTCCCAGCCAAGCTCCATGGGGTGGATGTCACAGAGCAAGAAAGACTCACCTTGTCCTAGATCCCCTGGATTGTAACTCAGAAAACCATGAAATCCAGTAGCAGCAGAAATCTGTTAAGCCTCTTCAAACCATCTTTGAACTGCTTTGACTGTGTTGGACGCCTTTTTACCTAAAAGAGGGCCCATGGTGCTGCTTTTGGTACTCTCCATGACTTTGAACTGATTGCCTGTATCTTGAACCGGCTCTATGCCGCTTTGCATCTGTAGCGCTCATCGCTGCCTCGACTTGAACGCCAGCTCACCACTGCAGAAGCTTTCGACTCACTGTCTCTTCCAACACCACATGGGGACAACAGGATCTCATCTCGACCGGACTCAAACACCAACTCGAACTGCTTGAAGCCATTGTGTTGCGTTCTGGCTAGACCTTGAACTGCCTGAAGGTATTGTATCACCTGCTGGCTAGACCCTAGCTAGTGGTAACATTATCTCAAACAACTCATCTGTACCCTTCCAACCGTATCGCCTCAGACGCTCACACAAACAACACAGAGCCTGTTTCCAAGCCAACTCACCACCGGCTCGCTGCTGGATCAAAGTGCCACATCTCGAACCCGGTTCAACTGCAAGGAGAGTGCAGAGAAGCCCAGTTTGAGCCCGTTTAACCACCTAAGACCAAGAATAAGGTACTGTCAGTAGGACATGTCATCCTGTCTAGAAGCAGAGTGATTTTCAAGCTCCCTTTTCAATCCTTTTCTTGAAACACATATCCTTTTAACAGTGATATTGGTGCAATTGCTTGTCTAAACCCCCCGTTCAAGTACCCAGAGTGCTATTCTGCATTTCCTGTATTCTCTCCACGTGGGTTAGTTTTTGATTGTGTTTTAGTCAGCTGGTTGCATTCTTAGTTTAATCAAATTATGTATATATTTATTGAATCCTGATTGAATATTCTTTTATTTTGGAGTGGCCTTACTTTTGCGGTTTGGCTTGCTACTGTTATCACCTCACACCCTTCCAGAGAGTAGATCCTGCCCTTGGCCCATGTTACCACAAAAAGCCAAAGGAGATATTTCTGTTGGACTATGTCTCCTTTACCTTTATGATTGGGATCTCTGCTGGTTTAGTGGCAGTGCGAGGCTGAGTATGCAGTTTAACCACTCATCCCTGTACTCATTTAATCTCAACTGCCTAATTAGGCATTCGAATCACATAGGATATATACCATATGGGGTACCTAAAAATTACAACATGGGGTAAATGACTTATATTTACCCCATTTACACATGTACAAATATTAGATATCTAGAATCAATATAAATATGAATTTATTTATGAAGAAATGGTGCTTGAAGGTCATTGAAGAAGCATTTAACTCACACCAACAACATTTAAAGATCTTCAAACAACTTGAAAATAAACCCAAGTGTTTACTCTCTAATCCAATCAAAACTTAATGGTTGCAGAATATACATTATTATATCAAACATTCGCAATAGCTAGAGCAGTTAGTAATCCGGTCCAAGTCTGATGCCCAACTTTCTCAGGCCTTGCCAGTAGCTTGTTTAATTTTCATAATGTGTACATAGAAGACCTGAGGACAAATATTGCAAATCTAATCCCAAACTCATGTCATGCAAACGACTCAAGATCTATCCTCAAAGGCTGCATTGGGACCATTTGGAAGGTAGTTTCTAGTTTCTTCTTGGAACCAAAGATAATTATCTCTGTCTTATTGGTGTTAAGTTGGAGCTTATTATCTAACATGCAAGCTCGAATTGTCTCAGCACATTTCAAAATATTCTCCACTACCTCCACACGTTGTCTTAGGCTAACATAGATCTGTGTGTCGTCCGCATACGAATGACACTGCAGGTTGAAATGTGCAAAGATTTTTAATAAAGGTCGGATGTAAAGATTAAATAACACCGGTGACAGGGAGGTGCCCTGAGGGACTCAACAAGGAATAGTCAGCATTTCTGATAAAGGGCCCATTTTGACTTGTTGCTTAAGATCAGTCAGAAAAGAATCAAAACATCTCTGTGCTTCTTCAGAGACATGTGCCATGTTGCATAATCTGGCAGTAAGGATCTTTAAAATGACTTTATCGAATGCTGCCGACAAGTCTAACATGATGAGCATACTAACTTCACCATTGGCTGCATTTTCAAGTATGTCATCCCATACCTTAAGCAATGCAGTCTCCTTCCCATGTCCGGTCCTTAAGCCGGATTGAAATGTGTCTAGAATATTATTACCTTCAGGATGATTCTGGAGTTGAATGGTCACAACCCTCTATAAAATGTTAGTCGGCCACAATAACCCAGCAATCGGGCGATAATTTGCCAAAATAATTTGGTCCAAACTAGGTTTCTTCAGTAATGGCATGAGAAATGATTTCTTTAATTTCTGTGGCACAAAGCCCTTGCCAACGATGCGTTTACAAAGCTTTGAATCGGTCCACTCAGGACTTCTGCGTGTTGTTTTGCTAGTTATGCCGGAATATGGTCGTAACTAAGATTAGTAGGTTTTAATGCACCAATTAATTTTTCAATGGTCTCCTTTCCTACTCGGACAAAGTTAAACTCCATACATGGAGTTTTCGCTCCAACCTCAGGGGCAGAAACGGTAGGGTAAGAATCGCAGGTTAGTTGACTATCAATATTCACTCTAATCTGTTTGATTTTGTCAAAGAAAAATGTATTAAAATTATTAGACATCTTCATACTCAGACGCAGACATGTGTTGATGCAATCAGGATTCACTACATTTCCGTTAACTTTAAATAGCTCTTTCGGGCTATTTTGTGCCAAATTAATTTGTTTTTGTAAACATTATGACTTTGCCTGTTCTTGTTTTAATAACATTTTAGGGCTAATTTAACTGTTATAAGGTCCGCACCAGTATGGGCCAAACACTATTTCTTTTCCGACTTCTGGTAATGGCTTTGATATTTTTTCAATGTCTCACTAAACCATTGATTCCCTCTCCTGGTGGTTTTAAAAAAAAATGTTTTACAGGCGCGAAGAGTTCGCAATTTGCCTGTAGTTGTTGCATCAGGCATGTATAATCTTAACGCGCCATCTAACGTGTCATACCGTTCTGAAAAATGTGACAACAGATTAGCATCTGAAATTTGGTCCAGGTCCAATTAAACTGAGCCATAGAGTGGTCGGACCAACTAGCTTGTTCAATAACGACGTTATTCAATTGAATCCTCTAGATATTATGGCATCCAAACAATGTCCATTTACATGAGTGGGTAGGTCCGAGAGAAGACTGAGATTGTGTGAGCCCAAGATACTTTTGAGATGTAAACAATCAGCATTTTCTGTCTCATTGTACCAGATGTTAAGGTCTCCAAAACAACAATATTTGGCTGATTGCTCATTCCACCCCCAAATAGGCATCCATAGCATTTAAAAACATGGTAGCTGGACCCGGAGGTCAGTAACATAGGATAATTTTAAAAAAACTTGTTTGAGAGTTGAAAAGAGCAGGCTAATGCCTGTCAAAAGTCATCCCATTTCAGGTTATAGGTATTTTCCAAATGAATGCTATCTCTGTAGATAATAGCAACCCTGCCTCCCCTCTTTCCCTCTCTATTAAATCATTTGATATGATAATTAATAGGTGTCAGTGTATGAAAATGTGACTAACATGTATCTGTGAACCAGGTTTCTGTAATTATCATAAGGTCATTGTCATCTGCTTGAATAAAATCATTTATAGAAACAGCATTTTTTATGGCTGACCTGGCATTAATAAGTGCTAACTTAAAGCACTGGTCAGCTGATGTCACAGTAGATGGGACACTGGCCAGCGCTGTCCACATAATCCTCACCTCTCTGATTTTGTTCGGAGTGCGGAGAGACAGAGAACCCTGGCTTGTGTTCTTAACCGTAAGAAGAGCTTCTCGCGATAAAAAATAACACATACTGTAGATTGAAATCGGAACCAATAAAAATATAAGGATAACTAGCCCACTTTTCGTGCTGGGGTCCAGAACCAGCATCCAGCGTACGCCACGGACCGCCACAGACCGGCTTGACTCAGTCGCACCGGTGCTGTCGCGCCTGTTGGATCAAAAAATGCCAGGAAAACTACAGTTTTCCCTGGGGGATGTAGTGCGGAAGTGGCATCTTCACTATAGGCACAGTTTGAATCACACAGGTTCCCAAAGAGTAATCCATTCATAGCCTGTGAATCTATAAAAGATCCAATGCTGGAGAAGGAACAAGTTACTTACATGTAACTCCGGTTCTGCAGCATTGGTATCTTTCATAGATTCACATGCCACCCCCTGCCCCCCTACCTCATATGGCTCATGTTTTGGCTCTTAATGCCACTCACGTGTGCTTGCCAAATCTGAGGATGGCCGACAGGGGTGGAGCTAAGGGAGGTGTTCCTTTTGGCTGTGGGCAGTATGGCCCAAAATTACTATACTAGAGCACAAATGTGACTGAGAGTTTTCAGTTTAAGTTTAAACTGCTCTTTGTCACTGAGGAATCCCAGCCCGACGACGTTGAATTTTCACAGCATGCGAATCTATGAAAGATACAGGTAAGTAACGTATTCCTTCTGTCCATTTTGCCACGATCAGTGTAATGTGGAAACACTTCAGCATCTTGTAATGGAGTGTGAGGCACTTAAAGTTAAGACTTTTTTCTTTTCTGAATTTAAGATATGTTCATCAGAAGACCTGCGGCACAAGTTGTTAGAAGGCCCTCAAATTTCGTAGAAATGAAGTCTGATCAGATTTTTTTTAAACTCTTTTTATTCAACACATTTTGAAAACAATCGATTGACTATTGTACCCATTTTGATTCCGATTTGTAATCTTTTTTCATGAATGATTTATGCATTTGTAGTGCTGAATGAATTTCATAATTTTCAAATGTACTTTTTTGAAACGTTTTAACCTTGTACATTTCTGCATTTTACTATTGATTTATTTGTAAAAAGTTCACTTGTTGAACTGTTGCACATTAATAAACAGAGACCATCAGGGGCACGGACAGCAATGGCTGCCTAGTTATTGCCTTCAGTGCCCGCTGGAATATCATAGAAGATATTGAGCGGATTCACACTGCCTGCAAAGAAATGCCTCCGGGCACCCTCATGTGAAGGGACTAGACGCTACCATTAGGGTGAATAACTGCTCCCCCAAACTGAAATTGTGCTTGGAGGCGCCGCGGCCCGTCTGCGGAGCGAACCCGAGGACAGATGTGGCCAAGCAGAGGAGACACAACTGCGCTGACCGAGCAGCCTGGAATACAGAAGGCGCTGCCGCTCTGAGCTTGCCAAGCAACAAAGGAGGGAAGTGACTGCACAGATGATCAGTACTGAAGCGAGCCAGTTCCCCGGATGGGGCGAGCGTTGTTG
Source organism: Ambystoma mexicanum (assembly GCF_040938575.1). Lineage (NCBI taxonomy): Eukaryota > Metazoa > Chordata > Amphibia > Caudata > Ambystomatidae > Ambystoma > Ambystoma mexicanum. The sequence continues at coordinate 1,047,522,537 of NC_090921.1, read as the reverse complement.
GGGATTCCAGATAGGCCTGGTTGTTGGGAAGGGAGCTAAGTTTGGCCTATGGGCATCAGAGAAACGAGCTTTGTAGTGTGGGAGGCATCGCACCACAAGCTCACTGTAATCCAGCGCCCAGGAGGGCACACAATACAGGAGCTGAATTGAGTTTGAGCAGGGTGAGTGCTGCCCGCACAGGCCTCTGCATTCCCTGAGAAAGCCCAGTCCCTGGAGGTTGTGTCCCGCGTGCACCCAATCTGAGCCCAGGGAGTGGTTTTTACCAACACACACAAACTCTGAGGATACGGCTGCTTGCCGTTAAGTGCACCCACAGGGATACCTATAGCAGAGTACTATTTGGTAAGTTTGGCCGCAAGGGGACCTTGGTGGTTTGGAGCAGAGAAATGCCTTGGGCACAATACATGAAGGGAGTGCCAGTAGGTGCCCTGGACACCATGACCCTTGCATGGAGAGGACTGAAACAACAGTCCTGAAGGGGTCCTTAGAGGAGTGGCCCAGTACTAGATATGCCCCAGGCCCCGGGCTGCATGAAATGCGGGACGATGGAGGGCCTGGGAGTTTAGGCGCGGGGTGGGGGAAACGGCTCAAAAGCGTAGGGAGGGGCGTCCGAACGGCGCCACAAGAAACAAAAGCCCAGGAAAGGGCAGGAAGCAGCACATGGGGAAGGTGCGAAATATAACAGAAAGGGGCCAGGGGGGAAACCCGGGCCCCATGAAGGAACAAAAGGCCTGGGGTGCATAAGTAAGCCAGGAAAAGGAGAGGCGGCGCAAACCAGGTAAAGAGCTCACCTCTCTCGGGTAGGCTCTTAGTGCCTGGATAAGGGGAAGGAAAAACGTTTGCCACCCAACCGACCCTACAAGAATAACGGAAGAAGGGAGCAGGCAGGAGCCGGAACGCCGAGTACTCTTTAGGTACACGGTCCAAAAAGAAGGAGCAGGCAGAAGTGGGAACGCTGAGTGCTCTTTCGGTACACGGTCCAAAGCATGTCGTAGGTGGCATGTGCATAGGCACGAAGGCCCAGGGATAACAAGGACTCAGGAGGAGCCTTGGGCAACTTCGGGACTGGACACAAGGTGCCCAAAAGCATATGGCAGTGTATTGATTTTTGTTGTTTTGTATTTTCTGTAAAAAAATAAAATGTCTACGGCCTACAACTTTTCCATAAACATAATTGGTCTGTGATTTATTATTTAGGTAGGGATCTGGTAAGAAGAGCAAAGTGAGCCCAAACTACTCAGCCTATGATATGTAATTCATTACGCGCCTGTACATTGGTGTTTCTAGGCGCGACAAGACAAGGGAGGGAAAGACAGAGAGGGGACAGTACAATGATTTTACTAGGCCTTGTGACATTCAGATCATGCACGTGCGATAGCGCCAAAGTGCAGGGGGGAGGGAGAGAGAACATGAGAGGGAGGGTGAAGTGCGATCAGGGCAGCAATGCTCTGAGCAAGTGCAACAGGGCAGCGCAGCTCTGGGTAAGTGCAAGGAGGTAGGGGGCTGTAGAGGTTACAGTTACAGCCCCTAAGTGCACGGTGGCCCGCAGGCAGTGCAGGGGAGACTGATCAAGCCTGGTACCCGATATGCTCAGAGGGCAGCCAGGCAACCAGTCGGTGTCGAAGACAGCTAGGTCAGCAGGTGAAGGAGAGAGAGAAAGCAGAGAATAGGAAGGTCTTGAGCTGCTTCCAGAACTTCAGGTGGTCTGGCTCAAGCTTGAGAGGGGCGGGGAGGCCATTACAGAGGGTGGCACCTGCAGAAGAGAGAGATCTACCACCCACTCTCTGCCTAGCAAAGCGTCTGACCCTCATGGGTGGAGACCCAACGAAAGGAGAAAGTAGGTCACTTGGGAATCTCTAATCTGGTAAGGTGGTTGGTCGTCAGACATCCTGTCTGGGAGCATATTATTTGTTCACCACCGTATTGCCTATTACTGGAGTAAAGCTGTGCGGCGTATCAGTTGAGGGCGAGTGGGATCAAAGCAACGTTGGAGGGAGGTTGTGGATGCCCCTACAAAGAAGCTGGCAAAGGGGCAAGACGGACTATGCTTCATTCATTAAAAAATAGTCATACAAGTTAAACCGATTGTCCTGGCTATAAACCCCTCCAGATGGAAATGGGCTCTGCTCCGCCTTGTGTACTGGCCGAGCAACCACACGCAATTTATTTACTTTGAATGGCTTTCATGGTTTCTATGAACGTTCTTACTACTTTTGGTATTAATACTTTTCTACATTTTCAGTTTGCTATTGTTTCTTTGATTAAAACATAGATCTTATAATGACATTGTTCTTGGGGAGGGGGGCGATCATTGCCTGGTAAGTGACTGGTTCCCGTTTATGGGGTACGCAGGTTTGTTAAACCATACGTACACTTCTCAGTATCATGAACGATTCGAGTCTTTAGCAGAATAAAACAAACAGAGCGCCTTCCAGATCCGATTGGACGCACAGCCCCCTAAAACAGCATCCCGCAGAGCGAGAAGGGGACTGGGGCGCCGAGCGATGTAAATCCTACGACAATTACAATATATCGCCTGCTTAGAGGCGGGCAAAATGGAATCCACCAGACAAACGAAGTGTCATATTGATTTTCGTAGGATTATTAATGAAAGAACAAGTACAAATCAATAGCATGGTGTCTAAATGCAAAAAAATAAATGCATGGCCCCAACCCCATTCACCCCTCGCAGCTGTCAGCTGTAGGCGTTCAGAAGCGTGCTTCTGGGTAAATAGATGTCCCGTTGCTTCTCACATCAGTGCTTGTCTCTGGATCGTTTCACAACACAACGTGCCGCCCCCCTCCACCCCATCCTCTCGAGGAGGGTTTGCCTGCATCACTAGCACGGGCGTTACATGTGGTTCGGGCTATTCTCGGATCCTGTCCCCCTGATTTCTGCTCCGAGCTGCACATTTACAAATGTATATCTCCGATTTGGAGAGTGTACAGCACCCTTTTTTCCAGCACACTGTTTTCCGAACTGCTTTTGATGAACGTGATTTCTGAATTTCAAGTTACCCGAGCCAGCACATTGACTGCCTACTTACTTTATTTGCTAACAAAGGCACCGTTGGGATGATTTGAAATTTATTTAGGATTTCGACCAGAAACACGAAGGTGAAAACAGTCATTGGGGTGAAATTGTGGGGGCTTCCTTCAGGTTCCTAACCTGCAAATGATTATGGTTTTCAAAAGAAGCAATCTGGACCTTTGGTTCCCATGTTAAGGGTAAAGACATTATGAATTCATGCGACTCTAGGTAGACGGTGTCCATACATCCGTGGAACACGCACAGGGTCGGGCTTGGCTCTGGCAGCTCCCCAGGGAAAAAAGGCCTGTTCAGTGCATTTGTCGATGGAGGTCTTTACGTCTTAGAATGATACAGCTAGAGTACATTTAAGGAAACGGGCCCCACCCAAACCAAGAATCCATACATGGAAGCTTTCCTCTAGGATATACACAGCCTGACCTCACCCAGGTGAGTTCTGCCCTCTAGAATTTTCATTTAAAATGATTGTTGAAAAAAGTGTATTTAGCAGCATATTTTGAAAAATCTATTATGAAAAGTCAAATGCGTTACAGGGTACACAAGGAACGTACACCACTCAAGGAGCTGCGCATTTACTAAATGTCCCTAAACACGGCATTAACCCATCACAGATATACCAACACAACACTCCACGCTCAAGCACCACAGAAAGCCACCTATTAGGATTTTTGCATTTCAGGGACTGTTTCGATACAGATTCTTCTGCTTAAAAAAAACGCATTTTATGGATATGAGTTTCAGTATGTTCATGTGACGCTTCTTCTGTATTGGTTTGCTATGTTATTGGCTGTGATCTTAAATATGACCAATAACACTTATTAACAGGTCCTCATACATTTTACATGTGCAAATAGTACACATTATGCATTGATATTGCAGAAATAGAGACACATTTTTTAAAATTCCGTCCAAATATACATGTGTTGCTCTCATTGCATCTACACGTAATACACAATCAAATCCACACTAAATAAAAGATTCCTACTATTAAAATCAATCCTGAATGCTTACTGACAAATCAACTAAAGCTGGAATATCCACCAGAAGTCTAAACGCATCTTTTAAAAATGAAATTGGGGAATTATTAGAGAATGTTGATTCCCTTGCATCAAGCGACCCCAAAACAGATGCTATATAATGTTGAATGGGTACATTTAAAACGTTTTTTTTTTATAAAGGTTACCTTAAGGCATCTGATGACTTGGGCTTCTAGCAGAAGGTCGAAAATCCACGCATTCTCTGATCTTCTTAGTGAAAATGAGTAAAACGATCTGGTGGTAATTCTATTATTCTCCAGCATTGGATCTTTCATGGATTCACATGCTTAGAATATTCCCTGTCGTCAGGCTGGGAACCCTTGGTATATTTATAAAGATGTGCTCCATAGGAAACAATTTCGACACTTCTGTGTCCTATCTATGTTGTTTTGGCCCGCTTACGCCTGCCCCAATAGGACGTAGTGGTATAAATAGGCCCGCCCCCGCGGCTCCCTTCAGATTTCAACCGTCTACCAAAGTAGTGGGATTACCTCGTGTTATCTGCTATTTTACAAGGTTGATTTTTGTTTCTTTCCCAATGTCTGGGAAGGCGTTGTTCTGTCCGTGTGCTACATGCAGATTGAAAAAGGTTCACGAAGGAGATGGGTATATGGATTGCCTGTATTGTCTTCATCCTCATTATTCTGCAGACAGTTGTGAGATTTGTAAAGGCTTCTCACAGAAGACCCTGAAGGACCGAAATAGACATCTGGTGACGTGGCTGAATGACGGCGCTGAAGAGTACCGTCCCTCGAAGGTAGGCTGTACACATAGTTTGGCCTTGAGAACTAAATCTCTGGTAGCCCCACGCCTCTCTGTATCTGCAGAGCCGCCGGCGAAGAAGCCACGTTCGACGGAGAAGCGTTCCTCTGAGAAACATTCTACGAGGGACTTGTCATCAAAAGGAAAAGCTTCATCTTCTTCCTCCTTGTCAAAAAAGGAGAGAAAAGATCTGTTAAAGACCTCCTCAGGAGACCACCACAGGTCATCCTCGAGTCGAGATTCGTTGAAGCATAAATCAAAAAAGGCGGGAACGCCTCAGGAGCCTGCGCCACAACCACCGTTGTCGTCGACGGGAGTTTGGACGTCGACGCCCTCATTACCATCAGCGCAGAGTATTCCTGCAATCGCTTCGTCGATTCAGACGACAACTGTTGAGAAGTTGGCATCGTCGACGGTGACCCCTCTGGAGGGCTGGCAACCGGAGGTGTACGATCCGATCTTATCAGATGCCCTGTTACAACAGGAAGCGGCTTTCTCAATATCTGTGGAAGAGGACCGTGAACCGGTGGTTGGCCCAACGGATCTGGGATTACAGGGTGTCAATTTGTTGACGGTCTCGAGTGCACAAAGTAGCCCAGTTACATCATCTTTACTGAATCCCCAGGCAGTGTTGTCCTTGGAAGTGTTGTCCACATTGCAGACTCTATTGAGCCGGTTGGATGCGAAGTTGCCTCACATTGGTGCACCTGCTGTGGTACATACTATGCTGGCCAACGACGAGCCAGGTCCGGCCCCACGGTCAACGGCCAGGGTACCAACAGCCCGTCCGGTTAGTGAGGATCCTCCACGCTCACACCCGGAGGAAGGAGAGTTACCAGAGTCCAAGTCGGAATGGGAGAGTCTTTTTCAGACATATCATCATCCCCTTCAAGAGATCCGACATGGGAATTGGAGGCTGAGGTGGAAGCTCCAAGAAGTCCGGCACAACCATCACCGCCGGATGACATCGGTTCCTTCCACGCAATGATGGGTAAGGCATGTATCGAGTTTGGCCTGGCCCCGGAGGAGAAAAAGAAAGAGTGCTTCTTGTTTGATCATATGGGGAAGAGGAGGAACAAGTCTGTATTCTCGGTCCCCATTCTAGACCACGTCTGGCAAGAAGGGTAACGAACCATGCACCATCTGTTTTCGGAGCCTGCGGTTAAAGGCAGGCTGGAAAAGAAGTTTAAAGCTCCGGAGTCTACTCCAAAATATTTGTCTTCTCAGCCTTCCCCGGAATCGGTAGTATCGGCAGCTGCTGCAAGAAAGGCAAGGTCACAGCATAAATGCACAACCCCCCCAGACAACGAGGCCAGGAGGCAGGATGCCTTTGGGAAGAAAGTGTTGTCGGTAGGAGCGACGACGGTAAAGGCAGCTAACTCACTGGCTATTATGGCAAGATACGACAGGGAAATGTGGCATCGTTTAGCCCCCATCCTGGAACATCTACCGGATGAGCACAGAAAATCTGCTATGTTGCTGATGCCTGAGGGGGAAGAGGTGTAAAACCACTCAATTAACATCGCCGTAGACCTGGCAGAATCAGGTTTTAAACAAATAAACAACGGAGTGGTTTTGAGAAGGCAAGCCTGGCTTAAGTGTACGAACTTTAGGCCAGAGGTACAATACAAAGTGCTCGATATGCCGTGTGAAGGGGAGCAATTGTTTGGGGAGAAGGTGGACGAGGCCTTAAAAGGCATGAAAGAAGACTCGGACACAGCAAGCTCTCTTGGAGCCCTACAGAGCGGCAGAAGTTTTCGTTCTTTTCGTCCCTTCAGAGGAGCATCAGGAAATTCCCGATATGTGTCATCAAGGGACCGGGGTTTCAGCAGGCCATCGTACTCTTCTCAAGGTTATAGGCGAGCTGCCTAAGCGACTCATAGAGGCCGAGACTATCAGGCTTCGAGAAGAAGAGGAGGAGGTTATTCATCGTCCACGAAAGACAAGCAATCAAAGTCCCAGCAATGACGAGCTTCAGGACGTCCTGGGAGGAAGAGTGTCTCGCCGTGTCGACGAGTGGGAGAAAATAACATCGGACCGTTGGGTGTTAGACACAGTGAAACTATGCCACTCTTTGCAGTTCAAAAACGTGCCACCACACATTCCACCTGTGTTTTCGGCGCAACCCCATCTTCAAATATTACAACAAGAAGTGGTGCTAATGCTGAAAAAAGGGGCTATAGAATTGGTCCCGGTGGCCGAGAGAGGTCAGGGAGTTTACTCCTGTTACTTCATTGTAAAAAAAAAACAACGGCAAGTGGCGACTCATTCTAGATCTCCGAGATCTCAACAAGACACTGAAAAGTCTGAAGTCCAAGATGCTTACGCTTCAGGAGGTTATCTGATCTACACAACTGAGGGATTTTTTGGTGTTGTTAGACCTGCAAGACGCATATTTTCACATACCACTGCGTCAACGACACAGAAAATTTGAGGTTCGTAGTCGGACGAACTCACTATCAATTCAAAGTACTCCCATTCGGACTAAAGTCATCTCCCAGGATGTTCACAAAGTGTTTGGCTCCAGTAGCATCTTGGCTAAGAAGAAAAGGTTATCTTGTTTACCCTTATCTTTACGATTGGTTGGTAAGGGGGTCGTCTCCGATAATAGCACAAGCAAGTCTAAAGGCCACCATGCAACTTCTGCAGCGGTTAGGCTTTGCGATCAACTACGAGAAGTCCTCCTTAACTACCTCAAGGAACTTGGTGTTTTTGGGTGCGGAGTTCCAGACGCAGTCAGGACTGGTGAAACCATCCGTGCAGAGAGTTCACAAGCTCAGGCAAAAGGCAAAGGAGTGGAAAGCCAACACCAGTGTGTCAGTAAGAAAATACATGTCACTACTAGGGGCCATGGTGTCGTGTATCCCCTTAGTAAACAACTGTTGTCTCTTCATGAGACCAATACAAGAATTTCTGGCAGACTGATGGTCCCAAAGTCAGGGACTATGGCCAGACAAATTGACAACCAGCAACTAGCTTCTGCAAGCACTGAAGTGGTGGCAACTCTTAGACAATCTAACGAGAGGGATGCCCCTGCAGGAACCAGAGTTTCAGATGACGGTGGTGACAGATGCATCTCTGACTGGATGGGGAGCCCATCTGGAGTCCCTACAAGTGCAAGGTCAGTGGTCACCGGAGGAGTCGACCCTTCATATCAATGTACTGGAGTTGAGGGCGATACTTTGGGCCCTAAAATCATTTTTGCCAGGCATAAAGGGATCGGTCGTAAGAATATTGACGGACAATACAACGACAATGTTCCACCTGAGAAAGCAGGGAGGTACTTGTTCCAGAACTCTCTCGACCGAAGCTCAAGAAATATGGCATTGGGCTCTCGAACAGAAGATAAGTATATTGGCTTACCACCTACCAGGAGTAAAAAATGTACAGGCGGACTCTCTCAGCAGAGAGATGAATCAACTGCACGAATGGGAGTTGAACGACCAACAACTGGCGAATGTTTTCAGAAAATGGGGCCATCCTTACCTGGATCTCTTTGCGACGAGAGTGAACAAGAAGTGCTCCGTCCACAAATACTTCGTATGCATGTAAGTGGAGGAGATTCTGCATGTGGTGCAAGGACCAACCAGGATTCGAACGCCTGAATATCACAGCAGAACAGCTTCTTCCATACTTGCTGCACTTAGCAGAAAGGGGTTTCTCTTTTTCTTCGATAAAGATTCATCTGGCAGCCATTTCGAGATTCTCTCGTAAAAGACATTCAACACTACTGTTTAGTGATCGATTAGTTAAACATTTCCTAAAAGGCTTATTTCAAAACTTTCCTCCAACCAAAAAGTTTCCTCTGAACTGGAGTCTCAACCTGTTTTCTTGCAGGACTAATGGAGGCTCCTTTCGAGCCTATGTCGTCATCTTTAAAATTCTTATTGTGGAAATTAGCCTTTTTGGTGGCTATTACCTCGGCAAGGCGACATTCGGAACTACAGGCGTTAGTTATTGATCCGCCATACTTGAGATTTTTCAAAGACAAAGTGTTATTGGCAACCAACCTTCATTTCATACCAAATGTTCCAACTATATTCCACAAGCATTCTTCTATTGTACTGCTGACATTTGTTGCAACACCTTCGTCTTTTCGCGGCAAAAAGCTCTCCATACATTGGATGTAATAAGAGCTCTAAAGTTTTACCTCCATCATACTCAAGATTTTAGAGGTACAAGACAACTATTTGTGGCTTATGGCCCTTCTGCAAAGGGAAAAGCGATCTCAAAGCAAGGACTTGCCCGCTGTGTATCGTCTGCGATTGCTTTTTGCCACTCGAAAGCAGGGAAGCCACTGGAAAAGCGTCCAAAGGCCCATTGAACGAGATCCACTTCGTCATCGGCGGCATTGTGGTCCGGAATCCCACTGGGGGATATCTGTCAAGCGACATCCTGGTCGGTGCCGCATACATTTACCTGGCATTATTGCCTCAAGCAGCAACATGCAGAGGATATGCAGAAGGGACAAGCAGTCCTACGACACCTGTTACAGTAAGGTAATCCCCATAGAGGGGTGTATCCTTCCATCAATGTATCTTAATGGGTTTTTACTGTTAATGTACCATGACTGGAAGTTTTTTCCATTGCTAAATGCATGTGTGACTATGATGATATTGGTTTGCATTACACACCTCCAAATTAGGGGTACTGCTATACAATCTATTCTAAGCATGTGAATACATGAAAGATCCAATGCTGGAGAAGGGAGTAGTTTCTTACCTGTTACTCCATTTCTGAAGCATTGGTATCTTTCATGGATTCGCATACGCCCACCGGCCTCCACTGCATGCAAACCATATATACCCCATACTACTTTGGGGGTTAAAATCTGAAGGGAGCGGCATGGGCGGGGCTGTTTATACCACTTCGTCCTATTGGGGCAGGCGTAAGCGGCCCAAAACGACGTAGATGGGACACAGAAGTGTCGAAATTTATTCCTATGGAAAACGTCTTTATAAATATACCGAGGGTTCCCAGCCTGATAACGGGGAATATTCTAAGCATGTCAATCCATGAAAGATACCAATGCCGGAGAAATGGAGTTACAGGTAAGAAACTACTCCCATCACAAACAGCCATGATTTGAGGGATACATGGAACACTTTTACTCTGCAAAAACAAAGAGGTGATGGCTGGAAGGTTTAGAATTAATCTTAACCACTGGCAATGCTCTGGGCAACCCTCCAGACCACCGTTCTTCGCCTGCCAAGCCATTACAGAAGGGAAAGACAATATGCAAATCAGGCTTGGCCCCACCCCAAAAGGGGCAGTCCAGCCCGAACTGCTAGGCCACATCCCTTCTGCACGAGACCACAAGCATCCCCAAACATGTTTCGCCCTTGTTGGGGCTCATCAGTGAGGAGTAGCTTGGGTCTCTAGGCCCAGCAGGCACGGGACCCACGTCTGGGCATACCCGTTCCACTCGGGGTGACATAGCAAAAACAAAGAGGTGATGGCTGGAAGGTTTAGAATTAATCTTAACCACTGGCAATGCTCTGGGCAACCCTCCAGACCACCGTTCTTCGCCTGCCAAGCCATTACAGAAGGGAAAGACAATATGCAAATCAGGCTTGGCCCCACCCCAAAAGGGGCAGTCCAGCCCGAACTGCTAGGCCACATCCCTTCTGCACGAGACCACAAGCATCCCCAAACATGTTTCGCCCTTGTTGGGGCTCATCAGTGAGGAGTAGCTTGGGTCTCTAGGCCCAGCAGGCACGGGACCCACGTCTGGGCATACCCGTTCCACTCGGGGTGACATAGCAAAAACAAAGAGGTGATGGCTGGAAGGTTTAGAATTAATCTTAACCACTGGCAATGCTCTGGGCAACCCTCCAGACCACCGTTCTTCGCCTGCCAAGCCATTACAGAAGGGAAAGACAATATGCAAATCAGGCTTGGCCCCACCCCAAAAGGGGCAGTCCAGCCCGAACTGCTAGGCCACATCCCTTCTGCACGAGACCACAAGCATCCCCAAACATGTTTCGCCCTTGTTGGGGCTCATCAGTGAGGAGTAGCTTGGGTCTCTAGGCCCAGCAGGCACGGGACCCACGTCTGGGCATACCCGTTCCACTCGGGGTGACATAGCAAAAACAAAGAGGTGATGGCTGGAAGGTTTAGAATTAATCTTAACCACTGGCAATGCTCTGGGCAACCCTCCAGACCACCGTTCTTCGCCTGCCAAGCCATTACAGAAGGGAAAGACAATATGCAAATCAGGCTTGGCCCCACCCCAAAAGGGGCAGTCCAGCCCGAACTGCTAGGCCACATCCCTTCTGCACGAGACCACAAGCATCCCCAAACATGTTTCGCCCTTGTTGGGGCTCATCAGTGAGGAGTAGCTTGGGTCTCTAGGCCCAGCAGGCACGGGACCCACGTCTGGGCATACCCGTTCCACTCGGGGTGACATAGCAAAAACAAAGAGGTGATGGCTGGAAGGTTTAGAATTAATCTTAACCACTGGCAATGCTCTGGGCAACCCTCCAGACCACCGTTCTTCGCCTGCCAAGCCATTACAGAAGGGAAAGACAATATGCAAATCAGGCTTGGCCCCACCCCAAAAGGGGCAGTCCAGCCCGAACTGCTAGGCCACATCCCTTCTGCACGAGACCACAAGCATCCCCAAACATGTTTCGCCCTTGTTGGGGCTCATCAGTGAGGAGTAGCTTGGGTCTCTAGGCCCAGCAGGCACGGGACCCACGTCTGGGCATACCCGTTCCACTCGGGGTGACATAGCAAAAACAAAGAGGTGATGGCTGGAAGGTTTAGAATTAATCTTAACCACTGGCAATGCTCTGGGCAACCCTCCAGACCACCGTTCTTCGCCTGCCAAGCCATTACAGAAGGGAAAGACAATATGCAAATCAGGCTTGGCCCCACCCCAAAAGGGGCAGTCCAGCCCGAACTGCTAGGCCACATCCCTTCTGCACGAGACCACAAGCATCCCCAAACATGTTTCGCCCTTGTTGGGGCTCATCAGTGAGGAGTAGCTTGGGTCTCTAGGCCCAGCAGGCACGGGACCCACGTCTGGGCATACCCGTTCCACTCGGGGTGACATAGCAAAAACAAAGAGGTGATGGCTGGAAGGTTTAGAATTAATCTTAACCACTGGCAATGCTCTGGGCAACCCTCCAGACCATCGTTCTTCGCCTGCCAAGCCATTACAGAAGGGAAAGACAATATGCAAATCAGGCTTGGCCCCACCCCAAAAGGGGCAGTCCAGCCCGAACTGCTAGGCCACATCCCTTCTGCACGAGACCACAAGCATCCCCAAACATGTTTCGCCCTTGTTGGGGCTCATCAGTGAGGAGTAGCTTGGGTCTCTAGGCCCAGCAGGCACGGGACCCACGTCTGGGCATACCCGTTCCACTCGGGGTGACATAGCAAAAACAAAGAGGTGATGGCTGGAAGGTTTAGAATTAATCTTAACCACTGGCAATGCTCTGGGCAACCCTCCAGACCACCGTTCTTCGCCTGCCAAGCCATTACAGAAGGGAAAGACAATATGCAAATCAGGCTTGGCCCCACCCCAAAAGGGGCAGTCCAGCCCGAACTGCTAGGCCACATCCCTTCTGCACGAGACCACAAGCATCCCCAAACATGTTTCGCCCTTGTTGGGGCTCATCAACATGTTTGGGGATGCTTGTGGTCTCGTGCAGAAGGGATGTGGCCTAGCAGTTCGGGCTGGACTGCCCCTTTTGGGGTGGGGCCAAGCCTGATTTGCATATGGTCTTTCCCTTCTGTAATGGCTTGGCAGGCGAAGAACGGTGGTCTGGAGGGTTGCCCAGAGCATTGCCAGTGGTTAAGATTAATTCTAAACCTTCCAGCCATCACCTCTTTGTTTTTGCTATGTCACCCCGAGTGGGACGGGTATGCCCAGACGTGGGTCCCGTGCCTGCTGGGCCTAGAGACCCAAGCTACTCCTCACTGATGAGCCCCAACAAGGGCGAAACATGTTTGGGGATGCTTGTGGTCTCGTGCAGAAGGGATGTGGCCTAGCAGTTCGGGCTGGACTGCCCCTTTTGGGGTGGGGCCAAGCCTGATTTGCATATGGTCTTTCCCTTCTGTAATGGCTTGGCAGGCGAAGAACGGTGGTCTGGAGGGTTGCCCAGAGCATTGCCAGTGGTTAAGATTAATTCTAAACCTTCCAGCCATCACCTCTTTGTTTTTGCTATGTCACCCCGAGTGGGACGGGTATGCCCAGACGTGGGTCCCGTGCCTGCTGGGCCTAGAGACCCAAGCTACTCCTCACTGATGAGCCCCAACAAGGGCGAAACATGTTTGGGGATGCTTGTGGTCTCGTGCAGAAGGGATGTGGCCTAGCAGTTCGGGCTGGACTGCCCCTTTTGGGGTGGGGCCAAGCCTGATTTGCATATGGTCTTTCCCTTCTGTAATGGCTTGGCAGGCGAAGAACGGTGGTCTGGAGGGTTGCCCAGAGCATTGCCAGTGGTTAAGATTAATTCTAAACCTTCCAGCCATCACCTCTTTGTTTTTGCTATGTCACCCCGAGTGGGACGGGTATGCCCAGACGTGGGTCCCGTGCCTGCTGGGCCTAGAGACCCAAGCTACTCCTCACTGATGAGCCCCAACAAGGGCGAAACATGTTTGGGGATGCTTGTGGTCTCGTGCAGAAGGGATGTGGCCTAGCAGTTCGGGCTGGACTGCCCCTTTTGGGGTGGGGCCAAGCCTGATTTGCATATGGTCTTTCCCTTCTGTAATGGCTTGGCAGGCGAAGAACGGTGGTCTGGAGGGTTGCCCAGAGCATTGCCAGTGGTTAAGATTAATTCTAAACCTTCCAGCCATCACCTCTTTGTTTTTGCTATGTCACCCCGAGTGGGACGGGTATGCCCAGACGTGGGTCCCGTGCCTGCTGGGCCTAGAGACCCAAGCTACTCCTCACTGATGAGCCCCAACAAGGGCGAAACATGTTTGGGGATGCTTGTGGTCTCGTGCAGAAGGGATGTGGCCTAGCAGTTCGGGCTGGACTGCCCCTTTTGGGGTGGGGCCAAGCCTGATTTGCATATGGTCTTTCCCTTCTGTAATGGCTTGGCAGGCGAAGAACGGTGGTCTGGAGGGTTGCCCAGAGCATTGCCAGTGGTTAAGATTAATTCTAAACCTTCCAGCCATCACCTCTTTGTTTTTGCTACACTTTTACTCTGGCCATGAACACCAACATGCTGTAGGATGTATTAAAGGCGCCAGGCAACAAATGCCCAAAGAAATGCTTAAACTCTTGTTAGAGATGATTTCCAACACAAACAATTCAGCTACACAAATACTTCAATTGCTCCTTGGAACAGTGAACAGCACATACAAATCAGTGAACACAGACATGATGCTTATTGAGGCATTTCCATATACTGAAATCCATCTTTTCAGGGAGTGTGCAATATCAATTGACTATCATGCTCTTCAGTGAGAAGCAATGATTTGTATCTAAAGTAGATAATTCCCTGGAGAAAATGAAGATTTCTAGGAAAACTGACAAAACTCTGGCCTTCTCCCTAGTGGCTTAACAGCAGCCTCAACAGTTAATGGACTTTTTTTGTTACACAGCAAACATTACATTAAAGGCAAAGATTACAGCAGCAGCCTCAACAACAGAGGTATTTTTGTCCCAAGATTTGTGTTAACGAAGCTGGTAACTAATTTCCGTGGATTCTTCGTTGATACACTCCCAAATCCATTTAATGGGGAGGATTTTCAACTCAAGATGCCACCTGGCAGTGGATAAAGCGTTGCTTGCCAGCATGTGAACACCTCGGACAAGAGGGAACTGAAAATAGTTTTGTTTGTGCAGTGCCTCCCTTTCCTGAAGCAAGAACTTGTTTACCTTTGACCCGCCTTGTTCACATGAGCTCTTTCATGGCTTTTTCTCTTGGTTTTATCCTGATCCAGGAGGTCTCCTAACCCCTCTGGAAGGATGCAATGGTAAGGGTTCCTTTACAGAAAACTGGGAAGGACTTGTATTTGAGATGGCCCAAAGCCTCTTCTTGATTTATACCTTCTGCAAATCTTTTTCCAGAAGTTTAAGGTGGCCAACATGGGCCAGATATTCCGTGCCCATTACAAAGAATTCCGGTTGGCATCTTTTGACCTCTAGGAGACTTAGGGGGTTCCTATGTTCGTTGTTAAACTCCCTTTCAAAATTGTATCAGGAGCAAGGGTCTTTGTAAGGGTCCTGTCATTGGTGATTTCTTATCTACTGAAGCTGTTCACCCTCTGGGGTTTTTCTCTGAACTCCAGGATCTCTGTATTCCCCCCTCAGGTAGGATTTGGTTGATTGGTGCAGTTCTACATATTCATAGATATTCAGAGTGAAAAGGCTCTCTCTCTCCAATTCACTCCACTCCAGGAGAAAAAGAAACATGATTTAAGCTGTGGCTGTCTTGCATCGTGACTCGCTCCTAGAGTGCACAATTTTCTTCAACTTGTGGGCATTCTGATATCCTTGTGGTCCCAGAAGGGAATTCTTGCATTGGGCATTGAGGAGACAGTGATCCAAATTCTGAGGGAGATGTAAAGAGTAGGTTCTGGTTCTTGAACTTGTGTGCAAGGCCTGTGTGGTGGATGTCTCAAACCATTCTGCTAAGTGGAGAGTCTATTTTACAACCGTGGCTTTAGAATGTGCTTTCCAGTTTGGATGGAGGCCCATCCATCAGAACGTTTGATCAATCGCCACTGGGATAAGAAGTAGAAGAGCTTGCACATTAGCCTCCTGGAAATTTGAGCAGCCGGCCTGATCTCTTAAAGGAATGTTCATCCAGATCCTCACCACAGGCGACAACAATGACATGCACTTGCTTAAATAACTAAATTAATTCTGTGTGTTCACTCCCTCTGGGAAGGGAAGTCATTTACTCCAGCATCCTGCTCTCTCCTTCCCAACTGCTTGGGCATGCTTGCAAGGGAGGTTTGTTGGGAAACCAGCTTCTCCAAGATGATATTGCCATTTTACAGTTTTAGAATGGGGCTCGTACACGTAAGCATCTCTCTGCAGGCTCGGCCCACCTGTGTGTCGGCATCCTTTTTGTCCCAGCTATCGGTTGGAAGTGGGACAAGCTTTTCTGCGCTGGGCCCTTTTTGGGGGATGTTGATTTTTCATCTTTTTGCTTTCTCCCCTCCTAGTGGGGGCATATTTTCTAATTTGATTGGATATATTTTCACAACATTGTTTTCTTCTCTGTGCATTTCGTTAACGACAGGGTTCAAGCGGTGCATAGGATGTGGGTTCTCTGCGACTGATCCTCACAGAGACTGAGTAAGCTGTCTTGGGAACTTCCATCTGGTGAGTTTCTGTCCGATCTGTATTGGAATTACATGCAGATCGCTGAGAACTCGCTTTGTCTCCATGCTCAAGAAGGGTCCGGTACCACAGGCCACTGTGGACTTCTTGGAGGCACGGAAGACTTTGCATTCTAGTGGTAAGAGGGGATTCAGCATCACCTTTCGGTAGCAATGTTAAGGTGACCTCCTCAGATCCCAAGTGACCTTCCACTACTAGTTCAGGAGTTCATCCGTGTGTACCCATTTGCAAGTACCTTTTAGTGGAAAGCACTAAGTCGGAAGGCTTTGCCTTCGGTTCCAAAGATCTTTTGACTCTGGATAAGATTTAGAAGGTACCAGTGAGGAGTCTTCCTGACTTGGCACCATCCCAAACAGGCAACTCTCACTCTAAGGAACATAGGTACTCTAAGAAGATGGGGTCAGTTACAGGCTCGTTCCGCTCCCCCCGATATCAGTGCTCATCCAGCTCCCTCACGCCACCTCCTGCATTCCAAGCACTTGGACACCAATAATACAGAAGACACCAGAAGTAGGATGAAAAGCACTGTGATGCAAGCACACACCAGTGCATAGGAGGGCTGCACACTGCTCTGCCCCTCCCAGCCCTGACTCATCCTTATGTACATTGGATTAGCTAGGTCTATTCTCCACCCATTAACAGCACGTATCATAACAAACAGGTTGTTTCGTCGAATAGGGGGAAGGAAGTACATTTCATAACTGCAGGCTGTTTCTGCGAGGCATCCTCTAGAAGCCGTGGGATTTCAGCCAGCAGCGACATCAGTGTGTACTGTTCATGCCTGTCTCTGAGGCCTAACAGAATTCCACAGCTCAGCTGTTCGCTTGGCATGGATGTTCAGTTGTTAGACCAGTCTCTTAGGCAAGTCCTTAGCCCATTCCTTTTGTATCCGATGAATCTCACAGAAACCAAATGAAAGTGCAGAATCAAAAATGCAGCATGTCCCCAGTTTTTTCCTCTCCTTATTTTATCTATGAACCGCTGACCAACGCCTTGCACCACTTCTACGTGAAGAACACTGCAATAAAACTATTCTTATACGTACAAACTTAATGAGGAAGCAAAAAAATCAAAAGAACGAAGACAACTTATTTATGTCTTAACTCATTGAAAGCCATTCATTCACTGTACTGTATTGCATAAACACCCCCACCTATTGGCATCATCCATAATCTAGGGTGCATCTAAAACAACAGAAACAGTCATAGCTACATGTACCTCCCTTTCTAGCTCTGAGCATCTCTGTCACTCTAACATTCAGCACCTCCCCTTTCAGGTGTCTGTCATGTTTGTGTGCACTGTCCAAGTCAAAGTCAATGTTTCTCTTACTTTCCAGTAAATAGTAAGCCTCTAGTACCTCCCAGTTCCTAGCTGCACCCGCAGTCAGTGTCAGTGCTTGTCATATTTTTCACAAATTGCATCTTGCATCGTGAATACCTGGTCGCTGACCGCTCTAACGGGAGTCCATGGAGAACAAACATCGATCTTCCCAATGTGTGCCTTTCACATTCATCTCTTTTGACTGCTCCTTCTTTGGCTCCTCTTTTTTTTCTTTCAATGAGCCACACAAATGCCCATGTGCTCCTGTCGGCCTTCTCTTGCCGTGGGCCACCAGGCCATCTCTTTTGGGCACTGAAATGCATTGTCTTGCTCTTTCTCTGCATTGAGATGTTGCATCATGTGTTCATCCTCCCCTTTCCAAATGGCCAAGAGCCGTTCACGTTTCCTTTGACCCTCCATTTTGCTCTTCTGTAGGATAATCTTCACCACTTCAAGCTGTGGGCCCTCTGCCACATGCCACTCCTTATCTTTTATGGATGCCATTAGCTGTGGCGGTAGGTCATTGTCAGGTGTCATGGGCCACTCTCGCTCAAATGGAATTATCTTCTTTCTTTTTAGAGCCAACACCACTGATTGTAATTCACCTTCTGATGCTTGTTAATCTGCTTAGAATCACATGCTGTGCATATGGTCCGACATCCAGTGGTAACCGCAGAGTATTTCATCTTGTCTTTTGGGGACCGAAAGGGGACGTTGGCATAGGCGTGTCTGTAACACTATCCCTATCGTGATGTGTAGTGTACCCAAAATCCCTCACGCGCTGAGGTCCCTCAGATCGTTTTTTTCCGCCCAAATAACTGGTCGCCCTTTAGCGGAGCTCTTACATAAGAGACATTCTTTATCTTTAACCGACTTGTCGGTTTCCCCATTAAGTCACTTCAACAAGAACAACTTCGATGAAGACAGCGGGGGAATTGTCGACGGCGGTGGATTTCGGCGTCTAAGATCCAGCGGCCACAACTTCCACGTGGTTGGTCCCTCCGGCCGACCTTTACAGCAGGGAGAGTGGGGTCGGGGTGGCCATATTTTTGATATGTCTTTCCCCTTTCCCCCTCTTTACCCTTTAGGTCTGGTCATCTTCCCCTTTTGCTATGAAAAGGACTCCTTTTAGGTTCTGCCCTAAGTGTAGGGTCAGATAGCCTTGGAAATACGAGCACAGTATGTGCAACGCCTGTCTCCCCTTAGATCACGACGAGAAGCGGTGTGCGGCATGTAAACTCCTTCGGCCTAAGACCCTTAAGGAGCGCTGAGTAAAGCGGTGCCCCGCGTACGGTATGTCGCAAGTGAAGCCCTCTTCCCCCACCGCCACACCTGCCAAAAGTGACGGGGGACTGCTGATGACCAAGCAGCCATTGTGGATGTGATAAACCTTGAGGAGTTCTAGGTCCGCCACGCCCGTCCCCGACCCTTCAAGGGCTGACTCTGGTCTCGCTTCAAGGACAACACCCAGCGACAGGGGCGTACAATCACATCTCACTAAGCACACAACCCCTACACCTATTTTGATGAGTAAGTCGAAAAAGGTGAAAGCGCTAACCGGACCGTCAACATTTTCAGCAGATTCCTCGGATCGTACAGATCCAAAGCCTTCCCCTCATCCGCAGCAGCGTCTTGCGACTGGGCATCTTAAATCAAACAAGGGCGCTACCCCTAAATCAGGTGCACACGTCGAAGCACGGAAATCCGACACGACGATGGTCCCGAAGGCAGGGGTAGGCCCAAAAATCACGACTAGGCCTCAAGTCCAAAATCCGACCGCTAGGCCCTCTAACACTGCGGAAGGCAATAAATCTACTGCTAGTCCTTCGGAACCTTTGTCTCACACGGATTTGGCGATTATCGAAGAAAGCATGGAGAGAATTACTTTGGCGGTTGGGCTTATTCCCGTTCCGCCGAAAAGCATGAGACAGGCCCCGGATACGCCATGGCATCCTGATTCTCACGATTACTATTGAGGACAGCAAGAGCCTCTTTCTAACACCCTAAGAGACAATGTTCGACGCCATAGGGCGGAAGATGACATTATTTCACCTGTAGGCCCTTCTGGGTGCTCTAAACGGACAAGGGAGAAATTTGAAGGGTGTATGGGACCGCCTATTAGCTTTTCCGAGCATCCTTCCTCGAAAAGATCTCGTGCAGAGCCTAATCTCCAATCAACACATCTACAAGAAGATCAGCCTTCTGTCCCCGTCCAGCATGAAGACATTGTCCAGATGGACACTTATAGAGACATTTATAATGAAGAGGAAGAAACATCCTTTCTATAGAATTATGAGGATCACCAGGCGGATGCCACGGACAGTTGGGAAGAACCCCAGCAGGTGGAGACGGACCCATGGAGGCTTCCTCATCAAGATCAGGACACTGATGTTTTGTGCCTCGATTCCCCTCCGTCCACCCGGCTCGTCAGACCTCACCTGTAGACGACCAGATGGCCTTCGATACCATGTTAAAGAAGGCAGATAAGCATTTTCAGATCTCTACACAAGAGGCTGTGCCTGAACAGGACTTTGTAGAGGATATTCTTAAGGAGAAACCTCCCTCTAGCCAGGCCATTCCCCTCCTTAATTCTTTTAAGAGAAGGTTGGCTCCCTCTCTTGTGTCACCAGCGCAAACTCTGGCAGTGAACCCAAGAGTTGAAAAGTTATTTTCGACCAGCTCCTTCGGACCCACTTTACATTAAAGGACATTTATTAGTGACTACCTCCTGGAAACGGGCAGGAGTACCCCTTGCCACAGGGGAAGCACCTCCGGATAGAGAATCCAAGAGGCTGTATGCATTGGGCAAGCGAGTAACCTCGGCTGCTGCATATACCACGCGTATAGCAAATAATACTACGCTGTTGGCGAGTTATGCTGACGCTCAATGGAACCTACTCCAGGAGGTCCCAGAACCTGTCAAGTCCAAACTTCTCTCTTTAGTGGCCGAAGGAAGGCAGGTGAACCAGAATGTGATAAAAAACACTCTGGACACGGCCGAAACAAGGAACCTTACTCAAAAGACACGCTTGGCTGCGCACTTCAGGGTGTAAGCCCGAAACACAGGCTTCGGAATTCGAAACACAGAATAAGCCAATTGAAGAAGCTAACCTCTTTGGAAAGGCGGTCGATGAAGCCCTAGAAACAGCCAAAAAAGAGCATGAAACTCTTAAGTCTCTGCAGCAGATCACTCAGAGACCGTCCCCCCAGAGAGGAAGTAACTCTCGGCAGTCTTTTCGAGGGCAGTCCCGTGCAAGCCAGAACGACTATGGCACAGGAAATTTCAATACCGGACAAGCATCGGGTAGCCCCGCTTACTACCCTCCAAGGGTTCAGCAACACGGCAAAGCCAGAGGTAGAGGCCCCAATCCTAGAGGAGCCCCAGCCTCCGATCAGAAATGACCATCAGATCCCAGTCCCCTCCTATGTCACCCCGTGCCATGGGAGGGGATAACTTCAGACCAGTGGGTGATAAAGACGGTCGCCAACGGGTACTGCGTGGAATTCGCCCGACCTCCACAATTCAGACCACCATGCTCATGGCGCCTTTCACTGGACCATCTGGAGATCCTGAATCAAGAGGTGGAAGCGCTGCTGGGAAAGAATGCCATAGAAGCCGTCCCTATTCTTCAGGCAAACAAGGGTATTTATTCAGTGTACTTCCTTGGACCCAAAAAGGACCTCACCATGCGCCCTGTTCTAGACCTGCGCCCAGCGAACAAGTTCATAAAACCTCGGAAGTTTTGCATGGTAACGCTACAGGAGGTGATCCCACTGTTGAAACAGGGGGACTACATGGCAACATTGGACATAAAAGATGCATACTTTCATATTTCAATGTTGCCAGCGCACAGAAAATATCTAAGGTTCATGATAGAGGACAGGCATTACCAATTCAAGTTACTCCCCTTCGGCATCGCCTCGGCGCCAAGGGTGTTTACGAAGGTCCTGGCAGTAGCTGCAGCACACCTGCGCAGGTTATCCATCCCGGTTTACCCTTACCTCGACGACTGGCTCATAACAGGGGACTCATACAACAATTGTTTTTTGAACACCCAAAAAAATGTGGACCTTCTCTTCAGTCTGGGGTTCTCTATTAACGAGAAGAAATCCAGTCTAGTCCCCAGTCAAACAAAACAATTTCTGGGGGCTGTAATCCAGACGAAAGACTGCCTCGTTGTCCCCTCCAACGAGAGGGTTCAGAACATGCTTTTCCAGATCCCTCAATATGTAGCCAGTCGGGAGGTGACGGTGCGCAAAGCTATGCGCTTGCTAGGATCGATGGCGTTCTGCATATACTTGGTTCCCCACGCGCGGCTGCGCATGCGTCCCATGCAATAGTGGCTCAACAGCCAGTGGTGTCAGGCCAGCGGACAATGGGAAGATCTGGTAGTTGTCTCGCCAGCCCTCGATCTCTCTGCAGTGGTGGTCAAGAGAAAACCTCTTGAAGGGGAAGACCTTAACCACCCCTACAGTGGAAGCCACTCTCACGACAGACGCATCTCTCATGGGGTGGGGAGCTCACCTGCTTCAGCAGACAGCACATGGAGTGTGGTCCCCTCAAGTAGCGTCCAACCACATACATTTCCTGGAACTATTAGCAATGTTCAAGGCATTAAAGGCCTTTCAGATGCAACTGCAAGGGAAAACAGTGCAGATTCTAACGGCCAGCACAGCCATGTATTACCTGAACAAACAGTGCGGCACACACTCTCCAGGGCTATCCAAGCTGTCCCAAAACATTTGGATATGGGCTCTCAAACACAAGATGTTTCTGTTGTCCCAACATGTTCCAGGGTAACTCAATCTTCTGGCAGACGTGCTGAGCAGAGATTTTCCTCTAACGGAAGAATACGAATGGCGTCTGCACGAAGACATCGTGTCCAACGTCTTCGCAAAATGGGGCTTCCCAGAGATCGACCTGTTCCCGACTCAGGAAAACGCCCAATGCCAAGACTACGCCTCCAGGCACCCCCAGAACTGCTCCAAGGGGAACAGTCTCTGGATAACATGTCAGGGAAATGTGTCTATGCTTTTCCCCCCCCCCCCGACTCCCCTTCTCAACAAGATAGTGCACAAGATGCACCAGGAACCAGTTACCATGATACTGGTGCCCCTCATGTGGGCCCGCCAACCCTGGTTCGCTCATCTGATGGAAATGTCCCTCTCCCCACCAGTAAAACTACCCTGCCCGTACAACATGTTGTCTCAGGACAGGGGGGAGACCATACACCCATGCCCACAAACTCTGAACTTAGCAGCCTGGCTCCTGAAGTCATAGAGTTTGGACACCTACAGCTCCCGCAGAGGTGCATGGACATACTCAGGGAAGCTAGAAAACCGAACACACGTTATTGCTATGCCAGCAAATGGAGACGTTTTGTCATCTGATGTAATTCCAAGGGCGTGAATCCCATCGATTGCTCACCCACACACATTGTGCTGTACCTTACCCATCTGGTAGACACTGAGTTGGTCTTCAATTCCCTAAAGGTTCATCTGGCTGCACTCTCAGCCTACACCACATCACAACAAAAGGTGTTGTGGTGGAAGATACCGATGATCAAGGGTTAAGAGGATCTCAGACAAGCGGTCAGTGGGACGATCTAGTAGTCGTTTCGCCAACAATGGTACAAAATCTTCACTGGTGGACGAGAGAAAATCTACTGAAGGGGAAACACTTCTACAATCCAGAGATACCGGCGATTATCACAACGGATGGCTCTCTTGCTGGGTGGGGGGCCTACTACCTTCATCACACAGCTCAGGGTCTGTGGTCTCACACAACAGCTTAGAACCACATCAATCTGCTAGAACTTCTGGCAGTATTCAAGGCTTTTCAGGCGTTTGAACCCCACTTAATGAACCAATATGTGCAGGTCCTGACAGACAGCACTACAGCTATGTTTTACATAACCAAATCTGTCCAGGCTTGCACAGCAAATCTGGAAATGGGCACTCAAACGGACGATATTCCTATCGTCACAGCACGTTCCAGGGGAACTCAACTGTTTCGCAGACTCATTGAGCAGAGATCCCCTACCAGAAGACAGAGGTCGTAGAACACCTCTTCTCTCTATGGGGTTTCCCCACAATAGACTTGTTCGCTACAAGCAAAAACAAGCAATGCCCAGACTTCGCGTCCAGGTTTCCCCAGCCAGGATCCAAGGGGATCGCCCAATGGATGAACTGGTCAGGGAAATTTGCTTAGGCTTTTCCCCCAACACCTCTCATGAGGAAGGTTGTGAACAGGATCCACAAGGAACAGATGACGCTCATTCTAGTTGCTCCTATGTGGGCAAGACATCCCTGGTATACACATCTGCGCAAACTGGCGATATGCTATCCCATCAAACTCCTGTGCTCGTACAACCTGCTCTCCCAGCACCGGGGCCTAACAGTGCACCCTCTACCTCACTCAATGAACTTGGCAGCATGGCTCCTGAAGTCATAGAGTTTGGTCATCTTAACCTGCCTCAAAGATGTATGGATATCTTGAAGTAATCAAGAAAACCTAATACTAAACACTGTTACTTTGACAAGTGGAGAAGATTCGTAACTTGGTGCCAGTCTAAACAAATTACCCCATTGAATGTACTCCTTCGCATATTCTGACATATATGCTCCACTTGCTGGATGCGGGGTTAGTGTTCAACTCCTTGAAAGTCCACCTGGCAGCCTTGTCAGCTTACTCCACTTCCCATAATAAGATCTCATGGTGGAAGGTACCTGTCATCAAAGCATTCATGGAGGCAGTAAAAAGATTCCACCATCCAATTTCTAACCCCCCGCCAGGATGGGATCTCAATGTTGTACTCTCTAAGCTCATGGGCCCCCCTTTCGAGCCGATGCACAAGTTCAGTCTCAAACACCTGACTTACAAAACTGCCTTCTTAGTGGCCATCCCTTCCATAAGAAGAGTTAGTGAAATACAAGCATTGTCAGTGCAGGATCCTTTCTTTGTTGTACACAAAGACAAGCTGGTTTTACGTACTCACTCTAGGTTCTCCCCTAAATTCATCTGCAAATTTCATGTAAACCAGTCAATCGAGCTAGCAGCTTTCTTCCAGAAAACCAACAGCTTGGCTGAGGTAAAACTCCACACACTGGATGTGAGGAGGGCGGTCCTCTACTATGTAGATAAGACCAGACCGCTTAGAAAGACAGATCAACTGTTTGTCTCCATAGTGCCAAGCAGAGAAGGTGACTGCATTTCAAAGAATGCCATCTCTAGGTGGATAGTCGGATGTGTCCAACTGTGCTATTCCCTATCAAATAAGACACTGCTTTTTACGCCCAGGGCTCACTCCACAAGAGGCACAAGAGCCACCCTGGCTTTCATTGCAAATGTCCCTTTAGACAGTATTTGCAAAGCAGCTACATGGAGCTCAATACATAGTGTCACTCAGCACTTCTGAATTGACATTCATTCCAAGACAGATACACAAGTGGGACAAGCGGTTCTAAGACATTTGTTCGCTCATGATCCTTCTCACATCCCACCTCCTTCTTCTAACACTGCTTGCTAATCTATGCACAGCATGTGATCTAAGCAGATTCCACCAGCCTCAGAAGGGATACATTACTCACCGTAATCGTATTTCTGATGATTGTATCTGCTTAGATTCACATGCAACCCACCCTTCCTCCCCTCGGAGAGAAGGCGCATGGATGCTTATGAGCTTGTCTAATACGTACCTGCTTGGATACAACTGTACTCACGCTACACCTTATGCTACCTCATGGCAGAAAAATAGCAATCTGAGGGACCTTGACGCGTGAGAGATCATGGGTACAGTGGACGTCACACTCGGGATAATATTACTGGCATGCCCTGTCGACGTCCCTTTTCGTGTTTCGAAAACAACTGTAATACTCCGCAGCTTCCACTAGATGTCGGCCTATGCACAGCATGTGAATCTAAGCAGATACAAGCATCAGAAATAAGATCACGGTGAGTAATGTATCCCGTATATATTTCTGGATCTTGTGGATCTGCTTAGATCACATGCTTTGCATAGTCCGACATCTAGTCGCAGAGTATTACAAGATTTTGTTTTTTAAAAATGAAAACGGATGTCAACAGGGCGTGTTAGTAATACTATCCCTAGTGTGATGTGTACTGTAGCCATGGTCTTTCACACATCGAGGTGCCTAAAATTGTTTTTTTCCACCATCGAAGTTGGTTGCAAATGCAGAGTTCTAGTCCAGGCTGATGCCTTTAATTAGTTGAAAGTTTACTTGTAGTCTCTTTCTTTCCTTTATTGTTCGCTTTGCTACACCATCAACAGACTGATTGACGCCTTCCGATGAACAAGTTAATTGTCGACAACTGACTGATCGATGACCTGTCGCGGCCTACACGGGCCTCTTCGGGGCTTCGGCCCATTACAGTAGGGAGAGAGGGGGGAGTGCTTCATACTGACCTCTTTAGAGAATGCATATCCCCTTCCCCTTTTCCTCGCCAATCTGCACTTGTAAAAAATAATGGACAAAATTCCCTTTAAATTTTGCCCTACCTGCCACCGAAAATTCCTGTGGAAGGGCACGCACCTAGTGTACATTTACTGTCTCCTGAGGGATCACAGAGAAAAAGTTTGCAAATCCTGTAAACCTTTGGGGGAGCGTGGCTTGGCAGCCATGGAGTAGGCTGCACACATCCTGAGCTCCAGCAAACGTCAACTGATCCGAGGAAAGCGCAAGCCTTTAAACCTTGCGAACTGATGAGGAAAATATATAAGCTGCGGTATAAGACTGCGCACGTCTGAAGGAGAGTGGTTCTATGCAGCTGGGGCATATACAGCTGAAGTTACAGAAGACTGAAACTCTGGTGGATGACTTGCGGAACCGAAACCAAAATGGCCGGCGATCCCTGACCAAAGGAACCTTGAAGAGCGGAGAAACAGTGATAGCAGGACACTACGGTCTCCCCCAGCGCTCTGGCTGCAGCCATCGGGGTGTAAAAAACTCTGTTGGTCCATACGGCGAGGAGAAACTGTGAAAAGTTGGCACCGGCATTGGCCCCCTGGGGGAAGCGGAGATACAGGGAACGAACTGCGGTGGAGGCACAGTAAGCTGACAGCTGTGGCTGTGCTCCTCGGCGACGCGGGTACTGCGGGGGCAGAGCATTGGACGGGGCGGTCTGAGGCAGTACAAGGCGAGCGTCATTTACTAGAGCGGTGGGGCTGCATTGCGGACGAAGGGAAGCTGCCGTGATATTATCAGGAAGCGAGTGGTGTTCATCGGTCTGAGGAGCCCAGCTGAAACATCAATAAATAAGGAACTGAGGACTGGCAGGCCCCGCGGGCGAAGCTCGTGCGGCGGGTACGGCTGCAACAATGTTGCATATAGAGCACAAGAAAAGGGAGCCGCATGTAATGAAACGAGCAGACACTCGCATATAAATAAACAGCCCCCCCAGGAGGTGAAATCTGCATAAAGGACTGGCATTAAGCGCACACACTGCGCTCAGACTTTACCCCAGTGGGCCGGTGAACGCTGGAGGCTTTCTGCAGTTGGCAGGAAGTCGTGTCACATTATAGTGTCCCCAGCACGGATTACAACGGAAGGGCTTGAGAACAATGATGAGAGAGGCCCACGTGAAACATTCCCACTTGCAGAATAGTGCGGGTGTCAACAAACCTTCCCTGCCACTCTGCTGAGACAGAAGGAGATCCCACACGGCCTACGCACTATATCGGTGTCCCGAGGACACGAACGCCGGCACTTCATGTAAGTGAATGGGAGAGGATCTATCCACTTTGCTAGGATCCTGTTACGCTCACCTGGTATCCACAGGGACGCAACCCAGCTGGGTTACTCGCTGGTATGCTTCTCAGCTTTGCCCTGATGTGGTCTGCGGGGAAGGTTCTGTCTGAAAATACAGGAGGACTGTGTTTAAGACTGACCGACTGAGGTAAGTATCCTCCCTCCACCCCCGTATGCTTTCAGTCCCTCTGGCCCCCTGTCCTCACCTTGTGGTAGAATTAGGCGTGCTCTCCGTCCTGCCTACTTTGCAGTGGTGTGTTGTCTTTCATGGGCGAGTGCGGTCCAGTTACTTCACTGACGCCGGCCCGTTTGATATTGTTCAGGTAGGTCGTATTGCTGTTCTTTAGTTTTGTTGCTATCCTGCATGCCTTTCTTTGTTTAAAATGTCTCTTTTTTTCTCTCTCAGGTATGCAGAGCTTCAGCGTGGCGAACTGGCTTGGTTGAGCCCCGCTGGTAAATGATGGAGTATTAAGAGCGCTATTATGCGGTAAGTAAGCGCTATGCGCAGCGTTGCAAAGTCTTGCCTTTGCTATCCTGTGTTTTCCCTCCTTGTAGGTCGCAGTGTTCTTCAGCGCAAGTGGAATGTCCGGAGTGGTGCCTGCCGAAAGGCGACCGGCCAGGTAAGCCTTTTGAGCAGTTTGTAATTTGTAAATGTCTCTACAGCTTTCTTTAATGTTGCCTCTATCTTCCTCTTTCAGGTCGTTCTGTCTGGGAGGCGTGCAGATTCGAGGAAGCTGTTCTCGGTAGCTGCGAGTGTTTAACGACGAAGACTGCAGGTAAGATGCTGCTGCTAATGATGTTCCTTTTGTCTCCTTGCAGGTTCTGCTCCTCCGAGGTTCGAGGGAATAGCTGGACACGGTGAGCGTCATGTTGCATGCTGCAAAGTAACACGAAGCATGTTCTGCAGTCAGGGTCGGGTTTATATAGCCCAGGTAAAGTAGTACCAGGGAAAGTAGTTCCAGGCCTGCCACACCCAAAACACTAGACCGCATAGCTTGGTTCTTAGGAACCAAGCTATGTGGATGCCTCCATGTTGGCTGACAATACAATAAAGTAGTTCCCAAGCACATTGTTGTTCATGGTGTATGAGCCTGGCGCCAGACGCCAGGACTGGCCCCATGAGGGCTTTTGAAGCGGATGCCAGGCTCTAGAGGCCCGAGTCCTGACTCCACCTGGCCAATGGGTTTGCCAGAGGGGGTTTTGGGTGAGGGTCATGACAGACCCAAGCCATAGGGCCTGATTTATAAAACCACGCTAGCAGGACCTGTGTGAACATTGATAAGTGCTCATCGACCACAGAACACGCAGGCGACAAGGGGTCCTGCCAGGAGCTAGAGAGTGTCGAACTGCAGAAATTGCAGCAGGCAGAGACGTGGGGAGACACAATTCACTTGGGGTACCGAACAGAGAGGGCATATTAACACTTGCCGCAGTCCCCTGCGGAATACACTCATAAGCATCAACTATTCCTGGGGTGCCATAGAAGAACTGAGAAACAAGACACGTCCGCCACTGAAGAGCTGGTCCCTGACAAATAAACAGGGCTGTGCAATGTAACTGAGAGGGGTCAAGGCCAAGAGCAAGCAGCCTACGATGGACGCTTTTGCTAAGATGCAACAGACCCCTACAGGCCTGGTGCAAGGTGCAGGGGCCGCGTCTGCAGAAGGTACCCCGGTAAAAAAGGACCGTCTGATCCTAACAGCCATCAATGAGTTAAAAGCCTCATGGGGGACGACAATGGCGGATCTAAGGACTGCACTAGATAACAGAATAGACGCAGTGGGAATAGAGGTCGTCTTGCTGCACCAAGATGTGAGAGCGCTGGCAGAAAGGACAAGTGGCCTGGAGAGTGTGGTGAAGACCAACACAGAAACCAGCGCAAGTAATGCTAAAGAGTTCCACATATTGAAGCAACAGGTGACTAACCTCAAGAACCATGCAGAGGAGGCTGAGGGAAGAGCAAGACGTAACAACATACGAGTGGTTGGCCTGCCAGAGGGAGAGGAAGGCTAAGACCCCACGGATTATGTGGAGAATATGATCCTGCAAGAGATAGGAGATGACAAGCTTTCACAAGGTTTTACTGTTGAACGAGCGCATTGGGCCCTGATGAGAAAACCACGTTCTGGAGCCCCCCCCTCCCCCCCAGGCGATAATAGCTAAGATCCTAAAGTACAAAGACAAAGAGAAGATCTTGGAGTACTTTCGCAAATGTGGAACGATAAAGAGAGCATCTGCAAACATCACGGCATATCCTTATTACACCATGCTGGTACAAAGGCAGCGATACAGTTATGTGGCGGTCAAGAGGAGACTACGCACGGCTGGGATTAAGTACATGTTCTTGTATCCTGCGAAACTCAAAGTCCTGCACAAAAGTAGGGCATTCTTTTTTGACACTCCAGAGGAAGCAGCGACGTGGAAGGAAGCGCAGGGCTGCCCGGAACAAGATGAGGAGCAAGATTGCGAGAAGCACGATAAGTGATGGGGATACGGCATCCATAATAACACGATGGGGGGGCCTCGAAAAGACAGTGGCATGGATAACAGAGGAGGGGCGAAGACAGATAATATTGCAATTTGAAACATGGGACTTTTGAATTTGTTGGACTTGGACTAGAATATAAGATGCTCAAGTAAATTGTGCAGCACGAAGCGCGCTGAATTTAAAGCAAACGGGAGCAACGGGATGGATGGGACCTACCCCCGGGAAGTAGTAGTAGTAGGACAGCCACTAGGGCGACTTTAAAGGGCTAGATGCGGGGGTGCCTGAGATCCAGGGATGGAGCTGGGCAACAGTTGGGGAGGGTGTTGAGGAGGGAGGGGATACAGGGGGGCGAGTTGGGGCAGGGAAGGGAGGCGGGAGGGAAGGAAGTTTGGGTGTATGGGAGAGGGGGGGAGTTGTGGTAGAGCTAGTAGTTGGAAGACGTTTGTATTGGGGAACAAGCCTGCATAAAACTACGGAAGATCTGAGATCCGATGGTACTGGAGGGTACCTGGGGAGGGAGGGGAGAGACCTGGATATGCAATGGGAGACCTTAAAGTAGTCACCTAGAATGTGAGAGGGCTCAATAGCTATTTTAAGAGAAATAAGGTTATGATGTACCTGCGACGGCAACAAATTGATATAGCCTTATTGCAAGAGTCCCCCCTGACGCAAGAAAAACTGGAGGTGGTACGGAAAAAATGGAGAGGGACTGTGGTGGGAGCCACATACTCGGGGTATGCTAGGGGGGTAATCACGTGAGTGGCACCGCACGTACCGTTCCAACTATTGCAATCTACGGTGGAGGCAGATGGGAGGATGGTAATATTGAAGGGATTGGTGGAAAACATGGAGATATGTGTGATAAACACCTATGCCCCAAATCAAGACACAGCAGCATATTTCAGGACACTATATTGTAAACTCTGTGCAAGCCTGGGGGAGGCAGTGATTTGGGAAGGAGATTTTAATTGTGTAATAGACCCGAAGATAGATAGATCAGACTCAAAAATAGATAGATCGACCCCAGCAGCCAGAATATTGAAGTCCTTGATAACAGACTTCGGGTTGGAGGATGCATGGAGAATGCACTATCCGCAGGATCGACAATACTTGCATTATTCAGCTCCCCAGAATCTACACACTAGATTAGACTATGTGTTTGTCACGCATGTGCTGACGACAGAGATAGCACAGATAGAATACAAGCGAGGGTCCTATCGGACCATTCGCTGCTTATGTTGACATGGCAGTATCGACCTCCGAGAGCGAAAATACCGACATGGCGTCTCAGAGCGGAAGCGCTAAAAGACAATATCTTCAGAGAAGACATCAGGAAGGAAATAATAAGCTATTTTGAGATCAATACAGGTAGCGTGAAGTCGCCTGGGTTTCTTTGGGAAGCCTTTAAACTAGTGGTGAGAGGAATAGCAATAGCCAAGTCCAAGGGGCTACAAGGAGGGATCGCAGCGGACTTACAAGAAGCGGAAAAGGAGCTAGAAGAGGCGTTGAAAAGGGGAGGTAGCATCAAAGATGAAATGAAGCAATACTTAGGTTACAACAGAAATGCGCGGGATACTGGGATAGGCTGTGCAACCTAAACTATAAAAAAATATATAGAGAGACAGCATGCCGGGGGGAGATAAACCAGGGAAAGTTCTGGCATGGTTATACAAAAATGAGACCCCCAAACCAGTAATTAGGCTGATAGAGAAAGATGATAATAATGCAATAAACAAGATTTTAGAGGACATAGGATTGCCACAGATTAGCGCTGAAGAACGAGAGGAGCTAGACGCGCCAATCACTTTAGAGGAATAGGAAGAAGTGATGAGGCAGCTACCCACTTGTAAGACTCCGGGGACCAATGGACTCCCCAGTGAATTCTACAAGATGTATGGAGATGTGGTGCTCCCACCGCTCCTGGAAATGCTTAACGAATCATACGAAGTCAGGAAGTTACCAGAATCCTTGAGAGAAGCGATAATCATACTGCTCCCGAAACCCAATAAGCCTGGTGGTGAGTGGGGATCCTATAGACCTCTGTCGATGCTGAATCAGGACAGCAAAATACTGACGGTGGTCCTGGCAAACAGAATGAGGAGAGTCATTACTAAATTGATACATCCCGATCAAACTGGTTATGTCCCTGATGGGAACATATCCAACAACCTCAGGTGACTCCATCGAGTCATTGAATATGCTAACGAAGAGACAAATGACATGGCAGTCGTGTCACTGGATGCAATCAAGGCCTTTGACTTGGTCAAATGGCCATGGTCGATTGCCGCCTTGACAAATTTTGGAATATGGCCGGGGTATCTAAAATGGGCCAAATTGCTATATAGTGAACCGCTGGCCAGAGTGAAGACAGGGACAGTGATATCAGAGAGGTGGAAGCTTAGGAGAGGCACCAGACAAGGTTGTCCGTGGTCCTCTATGCTGTATATCCTGGCCTTAGAGCCTTTGGCGATATATTTGAGACAGCAATATGACACAATAGGCATCGCCATTAAAGGAGAATCGCACTTAATTTCCTTGTAAGATGATGACACGTTGCTGTACCTGCGCTACCCGGAAGAAAATCTACAGTATGTCCTGGAAGTGCTGGACCTATTTGCAGGGTTCTCAGGCATAGCAGTGAACCCCAAAATGTCTTGTGTGTTTCCACTGGGGCGGTATAAAGGGATCCCACTAGAGCAATTACTGATCCTCCAGATACCGTGGGAGGTCAACACGTTTCGATACCTGGGAATAGATATATATCACACGGTAGAAGATGAGCACCAGCACAATACTGAGAAGGCTGTACGGAACATAGAAAATAGTATGAGATTTTGGGTGAAACTCCCCCTGGCGATGATGGGCAATAATACATTAGGCCTCACTGGCATGTTTAGGAGGGTTGCCTGAGTTTCTAACTTAAATCCTGATTGCCTGAGAGACCTGGTGTATGTACTAGCTAAGAGGAAAATTGCAATGAGATGGAAAGCATGTCACAGACCAAGAATAGAATTGTGGTGGAAGGATCTACAAAAATGGGCAGAGGCGGAAACGAAAGTATGGCAAGAAGCTAGTAATGTTGGGGGGGAGGAGGAAGCGGGAACCTTTATGGCCTGGAAACAACTAATTGCAGAATTAGTTGGGCCCACAAATGATGGAGCTAGTGACCAAGACCCACCAGGAATAATTGGTACAGACACCCTATTACATGATGAAGAAACGCAATAGGAAGAAAAGTAGGCTTGAGGGGAGGGTGGGAAGGAGTGAAATACAGTGGACAAGACAAAGGGATGTGTATTAATATTGTTATGAATGCTGTAAGTTTGGTTTGTGTTGGTTGTTGAAATAAAAATCAATAAAAATTGTTTTAAAAAAAATAAAATCCTGTAGACTTTTTCAACCTAAAACCCTAAAGGATCTGTGGACCAAATGCTGGCCCGCTCACGCCATGCAGGCTGAGGCCTCCATCGATGTGACGGAATACTCAAGTGAGGGCAGTATTGGGATAATGAGCGTGCCGAAGGCGACCAGGATTCGTTGGAACCCCATGTGCGGGTCCCCGACTCCAAGAAGCAGGCCGAATCTGTGATGGAGAAGACACCCGGCGGCCAGAGCACACACAAGCACAAAGACACTCAAAACATACCCCACGGCCGACTCTCGTAGGTGTCCGCGGAGAAAGCCTCAGGTTCTTCACTGTCCTGTGGGCCATCACAGATGCTTTCGACCCATGACAGGCTTTCGAACTGAAACAGGTTGGTTCGGACCGCGCACACAAAAAGGCCCCCCTTTCGTGCGCCGAAGAACAGGCGGCAAAATGCCGAAAATACAGGAGTTAATTAACAACCAAGACGGTGCTTTCCTGCTTAAAGAGAGGTCGCTGAAAAAATAGCAAATTTCTATGTCTTTGGCCTCGAAAAGCACAAAGGCTGCAATTCCCCCCACCCCCGTAGACTCTCTCTCTCAGGGGCTATGCACCACAAAGAACCCTACCATGTCAGGCTTCCCACCTTCATATGACTATACACCTGAACAGTCTAGTAACTTTATGGACAGACACAGCAGCCCCCTGCCAAAAAGTCTCATCTTGAGCCACAGTCTAGCATCTCTGCTCTAGGTTCCCCGGCCTCGACCCACCAAGACCCCTCTGAGGACTTATACTCAATCTCTCAGGGTCACAAGGTGACATTTATAGTCAAGACCAAGCCCAATTTTATGACTAGATAATGACGACATTTACATAATCCAATCGGCAGACCACCAGGACTAGCCGCCAGCAGATTCGCCCGTTGATAACCAGCTACAGTACAATGAACTGCTACTAAAGGCTGCACAACACTTTAACATCGACACTCGGGAAGCACAGGTCGACACAGACTTTGTGGAAGACATTCTGGGGGACAAAAGGTCTGCCACCCAGTTTATTCCGCTCCTACAGTCTGTACAAAGACGCATCCAGCCATCCCTATTGGTGCCTAGTCTCAGGGCGGTCAACTGAATAGAAAATCTATTCAGACTGGCACCCTCTGACCCCCTGTATATTAGGAGTCAGCTTAACTCAGATTTGTTAGTGGTCACCACCACCGCCAGAAAGAGAGCGGGCAGTCCCCAGGCATCGGCAGAAGCCACGCCAGACAAGGAAAGCAAACAGATATATACTTTCGGGAGATAGGTTCTGCAGCATACCAGACCAGAATCGCCAACAACACTACGCTTCTGGCTAGTTACGGCTGCCACAAATAGAATGACCTCGAACACCAAATGGAAGCCCTCCCGGAACCCCTAAAGGCTACATTGATAAAAACTATTACAGAAGGCAAGCCGATATCAAACTGCATCCTGAAAAATAATCTTGATGCAGCAGAAAATACAGGACGCATCATAGCAGAGGGTACGCTCATCAAGCACCATGCCTGGTTCAGGCAATCAGGATTTAAGGTAGAAACTCAGGCAACCCTCCTAAACATGCCAGTGAAGCCTAATGTATTATTCGCCCTTAAGAGTGCTAAGGAGGACTACAACACTCTCAAATCCCTGGGCCATTTGACAAACAAGCCCTGTGTTCAACGGGGCTCCTCAAACTTTAGAAGGTTTTGCTGTCAGGATGCTCAACATTCCTGGGGCTACACTAAGAGCGGACAGTCCTCTTCTTGGGGCCAATCGCAAGGTCAAGTTCAAGGTTCCTCGTCCAATTTTCAAAGAGGAAATAAAAGGGGCAGAGGAAGGGCCAGAACCTCACCTGGTAGAGGTTCCGCTCCTCCCAAACAATGACGCACCACTTTAGGTCCCCTCCCATACCACTCCAGTAGGAGGCAGAAATTCACACTTCGCCCACGCATGGGAGGGGATAACGTCGGACAAGTGGGTGTTGTCCACCGTGGCAGGCGGGTATTGTATCGAATTGTTACAAAAAACACCCTACCACCCGCCAAGAAGCAGGAACATGTCAACAGAAGAAAAACACATACTGTTGGAAGAAGTAAAGGGGCTGCTAGAAAAAGGACACCATATAGATCGGCCCAGCAAACCATGTAAACAAGGGTATTAATTCAACATACTTCCTCGTGCAAAAGAAGGCCCTTTCCATGCGCCTAGTATTATATCTGCGCCCTGCGAACAAATATGTCAAACTCCAAAGGCTTCGCATGACCATCCTCCAAGAGGTAATCCCACTCCTAAAACAGGGGGACTTCATGGCAACATTGGATATGAAAGATGCATACTTTCATATTTCAATGCTCCCTGCGCACAGAAAATATCTGCATTCTAAGATAGTGGGAGTACACTACCGGTTCAATGTACTCCCCTTTGGCATCTCCTCAGCACCAAGAGTATTCCCAAAAGTGCTTACAGTAGTGGCAGCACACCTGCTCAGAACGTCCATCCCAGTATACCCTTATCTGGACGAGTGGCTAATCACTGGGGAATCTCCCAAAATTTGCAAACAAAAGACAACAGACCTTCTTTTCAATCTGGGCTTCTCCATCAACGAAAAGAAATCTGGTCCCCAGCCAAACAAAAAAAAATTCTAGGGGCTATCCTAAAAACAAAAGCGGAACTGGCTATCCCCCTCAACTGAGCGAGTAAAAAACATGCTGTTGCAAGTACCTCACTACAAGGTCGGTCACCAGATAACTACGCAAAGCAGTACGCTTGCCCGAGATGATGGCCTCATGCATTCACTTGGTTCCACTCACGCGCCTGCGTCCATTTTAGGAATGGTTAGCAAAACAATGGCCTCAGGCAAGCGGTCAGTGGGGCAATCTAGTGGTTGATTTGCTAACCTTAGTACAGGCTCTTTGCTGGTGGTCCAGGGACAACCTGCTAAAAGGAAAACCCTTTTGCATTCCATCAGCACAAGCGATCCTCACTACAGGCGCCTCACTCGCCAGATGTGGGGGCTTACTTTCTCCACCACACAGCCCACGGCCAGTGGACATGCGCCACAGCCCAAAGACATATCAACTTCCTGGAACTATTGACAGTCCTCAAGGCTCTTCAAGCCTTCCAGCAACCTCTTACAGGTCAAACAGCGCACAGGCCCTCGCAGACAGCACTACTACCATGTGCTACCTAAACAAGCAAGGAGGCACACTCTCAAAGCCTGTCTAAGCTATCCCAAAAAATATGGAAGTGAGCACTCAAGCGGAACTTGTTCCTAACATCTCAACATGTTCCAGAGGAACTTAATCCTCTGACAGATGCTCTAAACAGACACCCTCTACCAGAAGAACATGAGTGGCAACTATACAGAGATATCCTGGACAGAATATTCACACAATGGGGCCACTCCCCATTAGACTTGTTCACCACAAGCCTAAACGCACAATTCCCAGACTTTGCATCCAGGTTTCCCCAACCAGGGTCCAAGGGAAACGCTGTGTGGATGAACTAGTAAGGGAAATTTGCTTACGCTTTTCCTCCCGAGACAACTCCTGAGCAAAATAGTGCACAGGATGCACCAAGAACAAGTAACTCTAATCCTGGTTGCTCCTATGTGGGTGAGACAACCTTGGTTTCCACATCTGCTCAAACCGGCGATGTGCGACACAGTCTAGCTCCCGTGCCTGTACAACATGCTAACGCAGGGGAGCATCTCTCCACCCGCGCCCTCAATCTGTGAGCTTGGCTCCTGAAGTCATAGATTTTGGCAATTTGAATCTTCCACAAAAGATATCCTAAAAGAGGCACAGAAACCCAACAACAGACACTGCTATTTCAATAACTGGAAGAGATCTGAGATATGGTGCATGTCACAAATACTAAACCCAACAGAGTGTTCCCCAGCTAACATTCTACACTGCATGCTTTACCTACTAGCCTCCGGCCTAGTATTTAACTTCATCAAAGTACATTTGGCGACCCTGTCAGCTTACACCACTTCACAGAACAAGGTGTCCTGGTGAAAGGTCCCTGTTATTAAGGCATTCATGGAAGGAGTAAAGAGGCTATACCCCCAATGTCCAACCCTCTCCTGGGTTGGGATCTCAATGTTGTTCTCTCCAAGCTCATGGGTCCACCCTTTGTGCCTATGCACAAGGCCAGACTAAAACATCTAACTTACAAGACTGCATTCCTAGTTGCTATCACCTTATCACCTTTATAAGATGAGTCGGTGAGCTAGAAGCTTTGTCTGTGCAAGACCCTTTCTTCATAATACACAAGGACAAGGTTGTCCTCAGAACACATCCTAGGTTCTCGCCTAAGTTCATTTCAAAATTCCATGTTAATCAATTAATAGAACTCCCTACCTTCTTTCGAAATCCATCAAACTCAGCAGAAAGAAGCCTCCATACACTTAATGTACGGAGGGTGGTCTTGTACTATGTGAATTAAACTAAACCTCTCAGGAAAACAGACCAACTCTTTGTTTCCATAGTACCTGGAAGAGAAGGCGATCGCATATCAAAGAACACCATCTCCAGATGGATAGTTAAATGCATTCAGCTCTGCTATTCCCTATCCAAGAAAGTCATACCTTTTACTCCCAGGGCTCACTCTACCAGAGGTACAGGATCTACCTTAGCTTTCATTGCAAACGTCCCTCTAGACGTCATTTGCAAAGCTGCTACATGGAGTTCCATCCATACGTTCACACAGCATTATTGCATTGACACACACTCTAAAGCAGATTCACAGGTGGGACAAGCTGTACTAAATCATCTCTTTGCTGCTGTACCTTCTCACTTCCTACCTCCTTCTCCAGAGACTGCTCTCTAATCTATGTAGAGCATATGATCTAAGCAGATCCACAAGTTCCAGAAGGGATACATTGCTCACCGTAATCGTATTTGTGATGCTTGTATATGCTTAGATTCACATGCGCCCACCCTTCTTCCCATTCTGGAGAGAAGGTGCATAGATGTTTTTCTGGGCTATCGCTGTTTCTGCTTTTAGACCTGTACCCACGCTACACTTCATACAACCTCATGCCAGAAACAAACAATCTAAGGGACCTCGAAGAGTGAAGGACCATGGGTACAATACACGTCACACTAGGGATAGTATTACTAACACGCCCTGTCAATGTCTGTTTTCGAGTTTTGAAAACAAATCTTGTCATACTGTGCGACTTCCACTAGATGTCAGACTATGCAGAGCATGTGAATCTCAATAGATACAAGCACTAGGAATACGATTACGGTAAGTAATGTATCCCATAAATACTTCAATCAATCACACCATCTGCCATAGAACTATCTAGAAAAGACTAACAAAACCCATCCTGTGGAAAGAACTGAGAAAATGCAACAGATAGACGAAGGTAGCCCTCTGAGTATGAACTGATGGATAATAGGCACATTTTTAACCACCCAAAGGATATGTCTTTGCGTAAAAAAGATGCATAATTGAACTATCCAGTCTCTTAGGGCCCAAATGGACCATGGGGGTAGTATTGGTAAATATTACCTTGTTTCGGTTCTTATGTGGTTCAACGGGTCAAACCTCTGCTTCGAGCAATGGTGCGAGCGGATGAAGCCCAGTTCTAGTAAGGTGGATCGTGGATGTCCAAGTGGCAAGGGGTCATCGGCAGTACAGGTCAAGGCGCCCACTAGGATCTCTTCGAGGTTGGGCCAGGTCAAGTGGTTGTAACCACCAGGAACACTCGATGAGTGATGCTCCAATGGTTCGAGTCGGCAGGTGGTGGTTGTCGAAATGGTGATGGTGCTCCAATGTGCAGTTCAGCAAAGTGGCAATTCCAGGGTGAGTCAAATCAAGTTGTGGTGTAACCCCTGATAAGAGTCGGCAAGTGACTCCTGAGCAGTTCAAGTCACGTCCCAGCGTCAAGCTGTTGATTTGAGCCTAGCAGGTGACGGGCTTAGCAAGGACACAAAGCAGAGTCGATCGGATCGTTGCACAAACAATTGTTTGAAGGTTTGGAGGAGTGCCAGAAGTTATCAGCGGCGGGATCCCTCAGTGTTGATGCAGCTTGATGTCAGTTCGACATACATCAAGGTGGCACAACGGGAAGCCTTAACTGATCTGGTCCTCCAGATGCTGTGAGACCCACTTCACGGGCTCAGGGACAGGATGAGTTTGTTGAAGGTCTGCTCTCCCAGCTTCAGGAGATTCTGGAGCAGAGTGGCAGGTCCGGGACCACAGCAAAAGTAACCCCCATGCCCTGGGAGTGGTTAGGAGAAGAGCTTTCCTCTGCCTTGGACTGTTCCTTCTACACCTCAGTGGTTGAGGGCTTTGGAAAGTACAACTCTGCCAAAAGAGGTCTGGTGA
This sequence comes from Ambystoma mexicanum, assembly GCF_040938575.1. NCBI lineage: Eukaryota > Metazoa > Chordata > Amphibia > Caudata > Ambystomatidae > Ambystoma > Ambystoma mexicanum. Next base: position 1,047,483,079 of record NC_090921.1, on the reverse strand, counting down.
ATCCTTCTCCGGTGTTATTCCAGGGTGAATCAAAGGAGTGGGGGAGACCTCTTCTTTTTAAGGTAAACCTCTACAGGTGATTGGACTAAAGCAAGCCTGCATTAGGGGTCCCATCCCTGCTCTTGAAATGAGTGGACTTTGCCCTTCTGGCATCACACCCAAAGTGTTTTGTGCTACAGCAAGTGGTGGGGAGAGGAAAGAGAGAGAGAGAGGCACAAAGAAACAAGATGGTAGAATCTTACCTCACCTGTACAGATTTCTCCCTGGCTACACTATCCCTGCCCTTTTCCCTTCTCAATAAAATCTAAGGCCTTTAGAAATACAGCACCCTGCAGTGAGGTTACTCCCTTTGAATGGGTGTGCTCCTTTGATCCCTAGGCCCAGGGAAACTGCCTGTTGAATGGCTGTCACTGGCAGAGGGTGTGACCTACCCTCACAAAGAGATCAATGAAGAGGCATGACCGTTCAAGATGCTGTCTTGTCATTTGGCTGGCTCAGCCTATCTGGCCTGAATATACATCACCTTCCATTGCTTGAGCTGACTCACAGGAGCTGACACGTGTGTGATGCCAAATTAAATGTGGCTGCAATGATCATAAGTAGTGCCATGCCCCATGCCTTAACCTAGGCATAGCTTTATTGTAGAGTTTACTCTGCCACCATCATGGGTTACTTATGATCTTCATAGTTTTAGTGCAGAGATGCATATCTCAAATGCAGCCTCTGCGATGCAGAGGCTTGGCAGTCACTGCAGCTATCAAGTGGGCAGCTGTGACCTCTGAATCTGCTCTGTGCCACTGCAAATCAGGATATTAGTGCAGCAGGACACAGATAAACACTGCTTTTTGCATGGAGCTTATGAAAGGGAAATCGGATCAGCAGATAACCCTTTGAGAGATGGAATTACCGGCATCATTTTATTTAATAAAAAAAAAAAATCCAGGGCTTTCACACCCTTGCTAGATAACAATTCATCATGCCCCAACCCTTCCTACTGTCCTTGTGGCTCTTCAATGCCTACCTGAAACCTCTGGCTGACATAGTCACCCTGCACACCTCCATTTTTAAAACCTGTGCAGATGTCACACAAATAGCTTTCAGACTTCAGAGATATGTGTGTGCTCACCATCATATCTTGGAAGGCCTGCTCCAAATTCAGGATTGGATGATTAGTAAGAACCTTGAAACCCTCTCACTCCTCTAAAAAAAACCTGTCTTATCTTTGACAACCTTTTGACCTTTGCTCCTCGGATGCATGAACTAAAAAAAAAGACTCACTTCCTGTTACATGTCCTGTGGTGCATCCTCTCTCCTCATTAACACCCAAATAGTTCAGGTCACTTCTGCCATTGTAATCACACACCTTGGATACTGCAACAGTCTCCTCTCCTGGCTCCCAAACGACCTCACATCTCATCAGCAAAACAAACCCACGGATCACCTCATGCCTGTTCTTCTAGCCCTACATTGGCTCCCTACAGACGCCTGTGATCTTCAGGTTCCCAAGTCCTAGTTATTGCAGCTTTTAGTAAAGAAAAAACTGGAATGCAGAAGTCTGGATGCAGCCAGTCCTTCATCTGAAACACCCAGCTGTTTGCCATCAGAGTCTTGGAGAATCGCATCCAATTCTGTGAAAGACTAAAGACCTTCGTATTCAGGAAATCACATGGGCTAGACCCATGAGCATTAGTATTGTATTGTATTGTATTTGGTTATTTAGCGCTCTTTCGCCATTTGTATGGCCCCAATGCGCTTTTTGGTTGGTGACCGTAGTCCATGTGCTGGAGGTTCTAAGAGTTTTAGATTAGGTGATGTGTGTGTGCATTTTTCACCGGTCTAAGATTTAGGTGGCTGGCTAGGCTCGACTAAGCAGCCCAAAGAGGTCAGGCATGTGGGTAGGCGCTGTTGAAGGTTTGCAATAGAGTGCTATTGCTGAAGAGTCGAGGTGTGGCCAGCTATACCGAATTTCTTTTCGTTGGCAGTCGCTGTATGCTAGTGGCAGAGGTGTTGAGGTACGTGGTAGAGGTGTTTCAGTTTGAATATAGGCACTGCTAGACCGGATGAGCATAGCCATAGCTGAATTCTGTGGTGCATGGATGTGTGGCCATGCCTGGGGCCTGTGTCCACAGATGTGGTGTAAAGTATACATACTGTAGGCTTCGATGTTTTTCTGCCGCAGCGATCTTTGTCCAGTGTGGGCAAGGCAGATGTAATAGTCAGATATGGAGATATGGCCTGGGTTCCACCTAGTGGCTATTTGGACTTCCTATCTTTGGGAGCTTGTTTTCTGAATCAGACTTGTCTATTATTATTGTATCATGCACTTGCTTTTCATCGTGCTCTTAACAAGAAAATTCGCTCTAGCTGCACAAATCATCTCTCCTGCCCTCGCATTCTCTCCAGACTACCTCTCTGTCCGCATCCACATGCCTGCTCGACATGGGTGACTAGCAGGGACTTGGCGACCTCTACTTACCTCCTATCGGCTAAAATGCACATACGCATTCTACAACTCTGACGAGTTTCCCCATACCTGGACTTCGGTCCCCCTGAGGGCATTCAACCTACAGCGCGTTGGAACCATACCAATGGTGAAAGGCATTATACAAATGCACATTACATTATACATGTGTAAGCTTTGCAGTGTTCTTCTTCTCTTCCCCTGGCACCTAGCTCTGAAGGTGCTACGAAACAGTAACGCTCAAAACCCCAATAAAATAGTATAAACAAGCCATAAGGTAAGTCTCTCACTGTGTGAAGAATCCCTCAGGTGTGTCTGTCGTCTGCTGTCTACAGAAACCCTCAAACTAGAGTCTTTCACTATATAGATTTCCTTGAGCGTTTGAAAGAATGCAATCCTCCGACTCCTCATACATACTCCATTCTTTGCACCATTCCTTACGAGGTTTTGGGTAAAAGTTCGGAGAAGATCTGGGAACGAGTTGCTGGTGAAGCAAAGTTCTGCAGAAGTTGTTTAGGAATCTACAGAGGCTTGGATGGACAGGGGCTCTGAAGGAATTTGGGAACCAGTTTCAGAAGCACTTCCGGGGCGAGGCCCCCAGGATAATGTTTTTCTTTGTCACAAGGATAGCCAGGAACTCCCTTCTCAATCGTCAAGACACTGAGTCTGCTTGCTGGCTGGTCTAAGAGAAGAACACATCAGTCTTCGGAAGGCCATCTGAGATCCCTGTCACAGATGATAGAGAAGCCAGCAGCAGTATCTGAAAAATCACAGTGAGCTTCTGCTGGACATCAGAGCTGTGGCTTTCACTATTCCTGTGCGTTCCGACCACATTGCAACCAAAGTGCACCCCCTGTTGCTTCTTTTTGTTAGCATGCCCAGAGGTAGGCTCCAGCACTTTTGCCTATCCTTCCCAGCATCGTCTTCTGATTTGTCAGGGCGGTGTTGTTGCTGGACCTGAGGAGACCTCTATATTCCTCGAAGTCACACATAGGTTTGTGTTGTGCCATTGAATCCTAACCATCAACACAGCGACTCCATCATCCTCTAACACTAGCATTCCTGAACGCTGACAGCCAGTCCTATCACTAGAGGCCCCAGAGACCAGGAACTGCAAACATAAGATTGCCGACTCTTCAGAAACCGAGACCTCTGAAAGGGTTTAAACACTAAGTTCTGCTGCGATGTTTTGGTGCTCTTCTTTCTTCTTTTTTTTAAACTTGAATTTTATTGAGGTCTTTGCAAGTTTAATAAATAAATGCTCATTGATACACAACTATAAAATCTCCCAGTGGTCCTTCCGTCCCTTCCCCACAAATTTACATTAAAAAACCAAATCAAATTAGATAGGTAATAACAAACTAACAAGGCTTCAGGATTTACAGTGGCATGATCATTTTAGGAACAGTTTTCTGACTAATCCCAACAAAATTAGACCTCTCAATCCTGACTGTGTGATACTATTAGGGGTTCGCCCCCCTTTCCCTACTCTATATCGCATGAGCGTTAACATACCTTGCTTATCTTTTCTTTAGTTTGGAAATCCTTTCCGCCCAACTTCCCAGCTCATCCCGGCCAGCTGCCAGCAGGTATTCCATCCTCATGATTCCTCTGTGGAACATCCATGTTATCATCTCTCGTAGTGTCAAGCTCCCACTAATCAATGGGCCCATTCATCCTGAAATGACCCCACATGCTCGTTATCTATGGCTGTTTTTCCATTATAAAAATGTCTCAAGTTTGTGTTCTCACTCAACCCTCTGTGGAGTTTCAAGTGATCTCCATTTCTGGGCTTTGGTGCTCTTCTTACGGGATGACAGCTCTCGTTTGCCATTGTTATTGTAACTGAGCATAAAAAGCTGAGAAGAACTAGTTCTGTGAATGAAGAGCTTTCTTATAAAAGTGAATAACTTTGACTGGACGTTGTCCATCCTTACCTGTGATGATAGTCGTGTTACCCTTTGTTTGGTGCCGACCCACACCATCATCCTAAAAGCCAGGCCTTGAGAGCTCGACCACAACTACCTTAGCTGAGCCTAGCTGCTCTGCATTCCTCCTTAGCTTTTTTCAGACAATTGCCAGCAGCAGGTGGTCCAACGCTCTAGCAATATATAGAACTACAGGTTAGCCAGGGAGTGGCACAGGCTCTGTATCCGGGGCTGATCCACTGAGCCTGTGAAGCCTAGACAGCAAACTATGTATCGCTGTGCTAATACCCGAATCCATCAGCTTTCAAGGTAAAGGGGGCAAAACACAAACTACCAGCTTTGTGTCCTCTGCTCTAATTTAAAATGGAAGGGTGACCGCCCAATGCTCTTTTTTTTATAACTTTGTTCTGCAACTCTTAAGAATTAGAAGACAGCATGAGTGAAGTATACTTCAGATCTGTTGCCAAGCATGAGTCCAATACTTGTCTATTTATAGATCTGTTAGCAATACTTCCTAGACAGCAGACGACAGGACTTAATAAAATCTCGAAGGCAGAAACCCATATGGGATCCGAAATCTGGGCAGCATAGTTCAAATTCGCTGTGGGCCTTTATATCTAATCCCTATGTCAACCAACTTAGGTGGGTCCGTTCTGAGGGGGACGAAAGCATATCCATCTGCGACTCTCCTGAGTCTGTCCAAACATACTGATGGTCCGTGTCCCTGCCCGATCCCCCAAGCCACCCTGCCTCAAAGGTATTAGACTTTCCATATCTGCACTGATCTCATCAGCCGGCTATATGCCCATCCCACCCCACCTTAGTCTAGTTTTAGCAGTGACAAACTTTAACGCTTTTAGAAGGCCTTTTAACCAGATAGTCCTAGATGTTTCAAGCATCTTATCTACGGTATTGCCCCTGATGCCATTTAATCCTGGAGGTGAAAGGCTCTTGTATCGTTGTGCTTGTCACTAAAGCCATTTGTTTCTCCAGTCTTATAAATGCAACCCTGTATAGCCATCTGTTTTCTAAAAATCGGACTGTGCGCAGTGCTAGGGCCCATATAGCACCAGAGGCAGGGTTTCTATCCTTGTGCTAATGACATTTGCCTTGCTAGTTGAAGATGTGGCCTGCTTTGTGTACAATCCGGTAAGCCTTTCACACCAAGAGTGAACAGCTCTGTACGCCCATGGGAATACCCAGATCCCCATTTAACAGGCGCCTCTCTCTCTCTCTCTCTCTCTCTTTCTCTTTCTTTCTCTCTCTTTCTCTCTTTCTCTCTCTTTCTCTCTCTTTCTCTCTCTCTTTCTCTCTTTCTCTCTCTCTCTCTCTCTCTCTTTCTCTCTCTCTCTTTTTCTCTCTCTCTCTCTCTCTTCCCCCCCCTGGAGCTGGCAGACTGTGTCATTGCATCCCTTGGTCGCCCAGTCCTATTGGAACTGTTCCTGCAACTCTTGAATCCACCCAGGCCCAGGGGTGACCGCAGACGTTGCCCACAGCTAAACAAGCGTATTAACTTGCCTGCTCTGGTAATAAGCATTCGTCATAAGGTTCCTGGTCACCTCTCCCTGGTGGGGCCACCACTCTTGTTATGGATACATGGATAAGTCCCAGTAGCATTTGCCTGCATGGTCGGCCTTCACGCTCTGGTAGAGTAGGACTCCGATTTTCATCCTACGGGCATGTTAAAATACGGATCGCTGGGTGTTGTAATAGTTACACCTGATCTGAGATATATTGTCTACTCATCTCTGCCGCCTTCCTGCAATGCCTGCCGCCCGGGCCCTGTGTAAGCACGGGACAGTAGAGTATCGGGTGTTGGGCTGTTGTGATAAGAAGCATTTCTGCGAAATTCAGGAAGGGGCGTCACTTATTTTGCCCGCAGCTACCGTAGATTTAATGTTACCGTATGTAGATTTGCTGTTTCGACTAAGTAGGTGTTGGGCTGTTGTGATAAGAAGCATTTCTGCGAAATTCAGGAAGGGGCGTCACTTATTTTGCCCGCAGCTACCGTAGATTTAATGTTACCGTATGTAGATTTGCTGTTTCGACTAAGTACTCTTGCTGCCTCTGATTTTAAAATGTGTATGCTTGTAAGCAAACATTATAAAGCCCGGTTGACTTGAGTGACCAGTGGCACCTGTTTCCCGAGGCTTGCATGGCCCATCGATAATGCCCCAGCAGGGCCCGTGAACGTACCGAGTTGCCATCCGGCGTTATTATAGATTTTGAATGCTCCTTTCCCTGCTGCTCTCTTTAACCAAAAAAAGACCCCCTGAACATTGTTGTTTCAGATCCACCCACTACCCTCTTTGATAATATTGTTATGTGGGGGGATCTGGGCTGGGGGCAGAGCCAGCTGGTGGTGTGTCAGTGCTGGAGTCTGTGTTTCCTTTGCACACTCCAGTGGCCCTGGTGTGAATTGAAGATTCCCCACCTCGTCCCCTCCCCCTCCACTCTCGCTTTCTTTGCTTTCCCATCTGCTCGTTCTGCCTTGCATTTGCCTGTGAATAGGCTGGGGGCTGGGGGAGCAATGCTAGTGTGCCCACGACGACTCCAGTCTGCCTAGGGGATGTGAGCTGCACGGCCTGGGTTCTGCAATGGGTCAGAGACAGCACGCGAGCCTGTGTCGGCCCGGGATCCCGCCAAGGGCCAGTCTTTGAGGAGCCACGTCCCGTCTGAGCTGCGAGGACCAGCCGTTGATTCTGAACCTACCCACCACCTGGCCTGCGAGCCTGGACCAAACGGCCTTCGCGCGCGAACCAGGCACTGCCGGGGAGGACCGGCCGGGGAGGCACTGGAAGGTAGGGCTGGAATTCGGCTCAGGAGCCGCGCGCACTCCGCGCCTCGCGCCTCGTTGCGCCCCTCAGAGCTCGATGCCCGCGTACAGAGGATGAGCACCGCCGTCACGCGCAGGTTCCATTACAGCCCCTCTCTCAAATCAAACCCAGTACAAGCCGAAGGGGGCTGAGGAAAGGGCACTCCACCAGCTCTAAAAAAAGAAGAAACAGAACTTATTATTTTAGTGTATGTTGTGGTAGGAGTGGTAACAGTGGTACGAGTGTGTCTTGTGCGATGTTATGTCATGTCTTGTGCGATCGTCATCGTCTTGTGCGATGTTATGTCATTTTAGTGTAAGTGATGTTTGTACTGCTTGCACTGGATGATGCACAAGGGTTTACAACAGATGTGTCTTAAGTTTATAGTAAACGCAAGGAGTTTAGACTCTTGAGAAGGGCCCAGACAAAGGTCTGAACACAACCCAAATGTGTTTAAATGCCCAACATACTGATTCCCTCGTCTTCGGTTAACACGTTGGTTGGACCAAATACACCAGAGTCTACACTGAAATCTGGAGATTGGGCCTGAAGGCCTGGCATGGTCTAGGTATGTGTGGTAGGTGAGCTGTGCAGTCATGGCAATGGGAGGGGGGTGTACCTGTAGGGCCTTTCCTAGAACCTGTCTGCCTTTCGTTTGTAGACAGGGTGTAGGAGTACATCTATTCTGGGGCCTCTCTGCACTTGTGCCTGTACGCTGCGTGCCGTCTGCAATGGAAGTGTCTTATGCTATCTTGAATTGATTTAGGGTTCACCATGCTTGCTTTCAGTCAGTGTGTGTATCTTGTTTGTCACTTGACAAATAGCTGCTTGGCCTTGAAAAGGGAATTAGCTTGCTCATTCCTGAAAGAAATGAAAAGGTTAGCATACTTTGTCGGTTTTCTGGGCGATGGAAAAGGGAGGCAGTGATGTGCACTGTCAAACCTACTTCGTGCTGTGTGTCTCTGGTGTGATCAGTGGGTGTGGCATACACTTCGACTGGGTTCCAGCGCTTCCTCCTCCTTCTTCAACACCTGAGTGTGCATTTGGACAGAGATGCAGATGGACATGTGGATGGTGATTGGATGTTGATAGTGGTGTGCAAGGTGTTGGCGATGTGGAGGGTGATGGTGATGTGAATGTCGATAGTGATAAGGAAGGTAATGGGGATGGGGATTTGGATGTCGATTGTGATGGTGACATGGGGTGATTGGAAAGTGGAAAGTGTAATAGAACAGTAAGGGCATGTGGAAGGTAGATCTTTTTGGGGTCAGGGAAGGGGTGGTGGGAGACTGTTACGGATGTGAGCGTGAGGAGTCAGGGTGAAGATGGTTTTGATGTTTTGGGGGTGGTTATGGGGAAAGGTAGAGCTAGGCAGAGAAAACAGGAGAGACAATATAGAGTAGGATATTAAGGGAACGTGGAGGTGGAAAACTGGATTAGGGGGATGGTGAAGTGTATTGAAGAGTCATTTGCACTTTATCAAGGCATAATGATCGGTTGTCTCCTAAACGACTCTACTTGGAGAATCCCCGACAAGTCCAGGAGGAGTTCCAGAGAGGCAGTGCTCATGTGTGGTGAGCTTGAAGCAGGGGTCGAAATTAACATGTGTTGACCAGAAGCAAAAAAGCAGCTCCTGCGTATCAGGCGTCATCCGTTATGCAGGAGCTAGGTCTCGGGAACCAGGAGCTAGCACAGCAGATCTTACTTGTGTGTAAGATGAAAACTAACTTGTTCTGCAATCTATATCATCCACTATGCTTTGTGTCCCTTGGGTGTGTCCTCTATTCTGTTTTACACGCATTCCCAACCCTAAACAGCTAATATCACATAGCTATGTTTGTATGGCACCATTTTCCTGGGGAGTCGAAAGTAGCTCCTTGTAGTTTTTGTTTTCATGCTAACCAGATGCAAACAGCTCTCAGCTTCTGGCAATTTCGAACCCTGTTGAAGTGTCAAGGGCTACAGAACGTTATGCCTTTCGAGCACAAAACGAATGCTAGCAACATTTGTCACTTTGGGAGTGATGTCCAATAACATGCAATATTACCTTTGCCTTATGCTTAGTGCAGATGAATATACAGTTCTTTTTCAAGACTCAACAGGCCTGTTTTTGCCACCTAAGGTTTTTTCCCACAAAATTGCATTCCACATGAGTCATTGACGCACACCACACTGCCAACTGAAGCCCCTAAGACTAGCGCAGTTGCAGCCCACCAGTCACCTCTTTCTCTATGTTAGTGTTGTTGTCTGTATGAATTCTGACCGATTGCTCTCGTCTAAGTGATATGAAGGTTATGAGTGCTAGGAGTGCTGGGAGCTCCCTGCATTGCCCTCTTGTCCTTTCAGTTGCAGTGGCTTTTCACCTGTTGGTTAAGTCGTGCACCTCAAGGTGTGGGGGAGACATCAGTGGCAATTGTCATCTGAGGAGATGTTGTCTAGAAGGCATGTCCCTGGTGAGGTTGGCTCTTTTGGGTGCCCCTTTTGCCCGAAGTGTCTATAATGTTCAAGCTTCCCATTCTCCTGTGAAAGGGCAATTCGTTTTCCTGGTGTAAGGGATGAAGAGGAGTTCCTTTTTCCTGTGCATAGTTGAGCGGCAGCGTAGTTGGAGAAGCTGACTGGTCTGTGACTTGTATGCTGGCATTCCTGCCTTTCAAGGTATCTCCGTGGGAGTTGATGTATTGAAATCTGGCCCTACGAAGAATGTAGGGCCATGAAGAACTAGGGTGCACATGCTCACAATGATTCAGAAGTATGGGGAGTGATGCCTGCCCTATGCCGAGACACCACCCTTTCCAGGCAATTGCCATTGTATCAATAGATACACACTGCCTTTAAGTGCTGGACATTTTGGGAAATCTCTGAAGGATGATCTGAGTCAGTAAGGTAGGGGCCTTGTATTGGTGATGATACTTTTGATACCTTCAACCAGACACAATTACTGAGTTGGGGTGGATCGGGATGGGAATGAAGCATTTGAAATATCAGGGTGGGTGCATAGGAAGAGGTGTAGTTTAGTGATGGGATTATTACTTGTAGGGGCATGGTTTTAATGTTTATTTTCAATCACCCAACACAAAATGGCACACCTCATGCACTGCAAGACTCCTTTATCTGTCCTCAATTCATTTCAAGAGTTGTGCTATACTGTTGAACTGACTCTTTAATGAGCGTAATATAAGATTTTGTTAATACTGAAGACCTTATTAAATCTTTTTTTCCTCTGCTTCTCACTGAATTAACTTCAATCACGAACCACTAGAGCATAGCACTCCAACCATAAAACAGGTGGAAACGAGTGGTGGGCAAGGGAAGGAGGTCAACCAAACGTTGTTGCTGTCTTCATGTAACTCAAATCAGCTGAACTCTGCCTCCATGTTATTCTATATGGGACAGAATCTCAGACTGACTATTTTCACCCAAGCCCTGATTTACTGTATTTGCTCTGAACTGTTTATATCGCAGACCCTATGTAACCATACATCCTTCGATCAGTTGCCACCCTGAGATATCCCAGGTACCTCGGCTTCTCTTAAGCAGTAAGCCCCGAGCCGGGGGGTGGGTAGGACAATTACTGAGTCAGGTAATTACCCCAGGGCCCATAGAGACAGCCCGAGCAAAGCAGGGGCCTTAACGAATGCCCCAGGACATTGCCCAACTCTGTAAGGCCTACCCCACCCCCCACCCCTCTGCAAGGCACTTATTGCTATTAGTACCCCTGGGCGTTAGACCGGGGTACTAATAGTGTGGGTTTTTTTCGGTTGTGAGAATCTCTGGTGTTTTGCAACTGAAAATAAAATGGCCACCACGGATTGGGAAATTAAGTTTGTTGTCCCTTTCCATGGAGGCCATAGTAAACAAAGAAAATGGCCGCAATGGAACGAGAGAAGGTACCACATGTAGTCCCTTCTCCCATTCCATGGTGGCCATTAAAAATATTGAAAAAAAGTTTTAAAAAAGAATGGCCACCATGGAACGGGTGAAGGGACTACACGTACTCCCTTCTCTCTTTCCATGGCAGTGTGTTGCAGTTCGGGAGCAGACGTACCGGGAACAGAAGTGTTCCTGACATGTCCGCTCCCAAAAAGGACCGAAAACCAGAAGTGGGGCAGGAGGGGGATGCAAATTTAAGGTAAAGTGGGGTGTGCGAGGGAGTGAGGAGCGACACTTACTTTGATCCCCTGGGGTCAAGATGGTAGCCTGCCAGCTATGAGTAGGCTCAGGGTGGCCGGAATACCACCTGGCAATGCCCCTGTTCCGAGCCTCCTCATTGGCTGGGAGGCTGCCACCCCTTCTCCTCTCACACATCACTCCAGGTCTCTTTCACCTCCACTGGCTCCCAATGCCCCAGAGAATACATTTCAAAGGACTCTGCAACATATACAAGTCCATCCACCTTAATTCCCCAGCCTACCTGGTGAGATAAATGAAACCCATCACACGCACACACAAATACCCAACAAGGCAACCAAAAATTCTAATACAAAGCTTAACTGCACACAAAAACCTTCACACAATGAGCTTCCAGAACCTGGAATGTGCCTGCACCGCACATTCGTACTGCACCTTCCATCATCACCTTTCTCAAAAGCCTCAAAACAAACCTCTTTTCCCACACCTAACAAGCGAGACCATCCCATCTGCTATCCCTTGTCTATCCTAATCTTTCTATTCTGTTTTGAAAACGCACTTCCTTTTCATTTCCTCCCTTTTGAAGTTTGTAAGGAGACCCAACACCCTCTGGGTCGGCCCAGGGGTCTATACAAGTTTAAATAAAATGTCTAAACATAAACATTATTTAAGTTTAACAAAATTAAGTCACACGTTTCCAATAGACCACACCGCTGATATGAACCCCTCTCCATTGCTGACAAGGTGGGCATTCCCTGCAGCTAGTTGTCTACTGTAGGTTTAGTTGAGCATTTCCAGTGTCTCATGGTCAACATTTTGCGACCATTAGGGCTGAATGATGATGACAAAAGTACAATCGTTGATAAGAGGTTGCTGTCAATGATGAAGTATTCACATCTTGGATGCCGAGATGGTTAGCAGGATGGCTGTGAAGATATGTTTTCTGTGGATAATATCTTTGAGGTGCCACCAAAGGTCATTCTACTCCCATGCAAAGGCATTTCCAGAACGTTTTAGAGAGTATCTAGAGAAGGAAGCACTCACTTGCCTTCTGTTTTGAAGATGACTCTCTGCCCTAAACTGAAAAGGGCAGGATTCAGCAGCCTCAGCCTTATTTTGTTTTAGGAAACATAGGCAATAGACATAAAGGAATATGAACTGCAGATTGGGGCCGGCTTTCCTTAACATGCTTGATGGAATGGAAAACGTTGTTCTTTAGAAAGGTCTTATTACCTCCAAGACTATTCACTATTTGTCAACTTGAATTCTATTATGTTTAGAAAGACATGTACCCAGTTTTAGAAATGGGTGCTAGAGTGTGAAAAACTCTTCGTAAAAATAAGTTGGTGAAGAGAAACTTTGATATCCCACTCCCATGAAGTACAAAAAGCCTTGTGGGAACAGGATTGTTGTACAACAAGGGACCTTAACAAGTATGCCCTATTTAGATATGAAGTACTCCAGGAGAAATGCTATAATATTCCAGAGGAGTACATCAAGACATTCCCGTCTCCCACATAGCGAAATAAGTTCATTAAACTTAAGTTTAACTTGTTAGACACATTAGAGGTTGTGCGGGTGCTACGACAAACATGTCAAGAAATCTATGTAGATTCTTTGGCGAGAGAGAAGAAATTGAGACTCTGCAACATCGTGTCATGGAGCGTAACCAGAAATTTTGTTATAGATCTAGACATCTTGTATATGTTGTCCAGAAATGTTGGAGTATAGTGATGTCAGGGATTCGGATACCTCTCTCCCTAGCTGCGTTGCAGGATATTGAGGATGAGATGAGAAACCAATGTTGTTGTTCATTTAAGACTTTAGGACCTCATTACAACTTTGCCGGTCTGGAAGCAACCGTGCCGGTTAGCGGCACCGTTGTTTCCGGACCGGTAAAGTACACGTCTGCGGGCGGGCTGTCTTTCCGCCCACCAGGTCTGCCCTGGCGGGCAGATAGGCACCCGCCCGCAGACTTTCATGGAAGCACCGGCACCGTTATTAACGGTGCCGGTGCTTCCATGGTCCCCATTTGGGAATGGGACTAACAATTACTGCCGCCTGACTTACCGGACCGTCAAGCTGTAATGCCCTGGTGTTTCAGGGACATCAGGCGGCAGTAAATCCTTGCAAGTCCGGCGGCAGACTGCTGATTTTTACCGGCAGACTCGTAATGAGGCCAAGAGTTGTATAGTTTGTTGGAATATAAATGTGGCACCAATGTACATATTTTTATTTGCTATTATGTATTTGTTGTGAAAGGTTTGAAATAAACCATATCACAAATAAAACAAAAAAGGTAAAAAAAAAAAAGGAAAACGGCACATTTGGTGTGGTCTGGAAATAGACAACAGATGCGCCCACCATGCAGATCTTTGTGGGCTATATTGCTCTGGTTGCATTTTCTCTTTTCTCTAAAGCATCAGCCATGTCTGCAACATTCTGCCATGTTGGCAGCACGCCAGAAGAACTGGAGAACACAAGCTGGCCGTCACTTGCAGCCTCGCAGAAAAGGAAATCCGTACATCTGCTGAAGATGTTTAGGAGCGCGAGAAATAGGCGCAATTATTCGTGGTAATAACGGCGACCAAACGTCAGAAGAACAGGAGCTTGAGTTGGGCCTCCACACATCAATGAACGTTGCAGTAACCAATCTACACTGGGCTTTGTGGATCTAACTTCCTGAAGCTTTTGCTGGCGGGCAAACAGAAAGACGTTGGAAATCCTCCAGATTTTCCCCAGGCCAGTCCAACCCAGGTATGATATGATATGGCATTTGTAACGCGCCTATACACAAGTGTTTCAAGGCGCGACAAGGCAGGGGGGGGGACAAGGGTAGACAGACAATGATCCTACTAGGCCAGGTGTCATTCAGATCGCGCAAGTGCAAGGGTAGAGGGAAAGGGAAAAGTGCAAGGGGGAGAGGGGAAAGTGCAGTACAGGGTTAAAAGCATACAGGATAAACAACAAGGGCCAGCTGGTGGCAAGTGTGAGGTAAGTGCAGACAAGTGCTGGGAAGGGGGGCTGTAGGGATACAGACAAAGTCCGGAAGTGCAGGGGTTGCCCGGGAGGCAGTGCAGGGGAGTGTGGCTGGGCCAAGGACCGAGAACGGTGAGTGGCCCAGTTGCAGATTCAGTGCAGTTTCAGTAATTTTAGCAGGGAGAGAAAGCGGAGGCAAAGAGGAAGGTTTTGAGGTGCTTCCAGAACCAGAGATGGTTCTCCTCAAGTTTCAGGGAGGCAGGAAGGCTGTTCCAGAGGGAGGCCCCTGCAGCAGAGAGAGATCTGCCCCCAACTCGTTGTTAGGAGAAGCGGCTGACCCTGAGGGAGTTGGAGGCGGATGAGCGAAGAGCTCGAGAAGGAAGATATTTAGGAAGAGATAGTTGAAGGTATTTTGGCTCAAGGCCCCAGATGGCCTTGTGGACAATGCAGAGGGTTTTGAACTTGATCCTCGCAGTCACTGGGAGCCAGTGTAGTGATTTCAGTCCTGGAGAGATACGGTCCCCGGGCTTGAGGCCAAGGACAGGTCTTGCAGTCCTGTTCTGGATGAGTTGCAAAGGGCGGAGAGTAGAGGCGGGCAGATTTAGATAGAGGCTGTTACAGTAGTCCAGCTTGGAGAGAACCAGGGCTCTAGAGACAGTGAGCTTCTGGGGGAAGGAGAGGAAAGGAAGGATACCTCTGAGGAGGTGTAGCTGGTAGTGTGACTTCTTAGAGACGTCGGATATGTGAGGAGAGAAGGAGAGGGTGGAGTCGAAGATGACCCCAAGGTTTTTTGACTTGCAGGTAGGAGCAGGAAGAGGGCCAAGAGAGATCGGCCAGAGAGCTGCAGGGAAGGAGGGAGTGGGTGTGCTGATGAGAAGAATCTCAGTCTTACTGGCATTAAGGCAGAGGTCGTTGGCGGCACACCATTCCTGGATAGCAGAAAGACAGTCAGAGATGAGGGAAGGAGAGGAGGAGGCTGAGGGTAGTCTGAAGATGAGCTGGGTATCATCCGCATAGCACTGAAAGTTGGGGCAGAGAGCGGCGATGCGGTGGGCAAGAAGAGCCAGATACTGGTTGAACAGCCAGGGAGAGAGGTTAGATCCCTGGGGTACACCACAGGTAGAGAAAAAGATGTCAGAGAGGAAAGACCCCAGTTGGACCTGGGAGGGTTGATTGGAGAGGAAAGAGGTCAACCACTCTAGAGCCTGACCAGTGATACCCAGGTTACCACGGAGATGGTTGAGCAGGATGGTATGGTTGACAGTATCAAAGGCAGAAGAGAGATCAAGCAAAATGAGAACACATGGAATGTTAGAGTCAAGGTTCGAGAGCAGGTCCTCACGGATGTTCAGGAGAGCAGTTTCCGTGCTTCTGGCAGCTCTGAAGCCAGACTGATGGTCATGAAGGCTACCAACAGATTCAGTATGGAGATTAAGCTGTGAGATGGCCAGTTTCTCCTGGAGCTTGCCCAGGAAGGGAGTGATAGAGATTGGCCAATAGTTAGCTGGGCAGGAAGGGTCGGAGGAGGGTTTCTTAAGAAGGGGGTGCACAAGGGAGTGCTTTAGAGGGGATGGGAAGACTCCAGAGGCGAAGGAGTATTGCAGAAGTCAGCAAGGGCAGGAGCCAAGGAGTCGATGTGGTCCTTGTTAGTTTTGGAGGAACAGGGGTGGACCTGTTCTGATAAGACTTTCAGTCTCGAAACCTCGTCAGCAGAGAAAAGGGGAAAGGCAGAGAAGGAGAGAGGAGGGTTGGCTGCAGAAGGGCCAGAGGAAGGGCAGGGAATAGGGGGGGAGGTGATAGGAGGAGAGTGAGGACAGGATGTCGTGAGTTTTTGAAATGAAGTGAGAGGCAAGTGCCGTGCAGAGGGCCTGGGAGGGGACAGGAGAAGTAGAGACTGCAGCAGGGTTGGCCAGCTCCTTGCAGATTTTAAAGAGTTCGGCCGAATTGTTAGATGCCGCAGAGATGCAGGCTTGGATAAGGGCTCTCTTCTTGGTGAGAACGGAGAGCCGGTATTGCCTTTGGAGCAGGCGGCAGGCCAGTTTGTCAGAGGATGAACATGAAGCACGCCATTTCCTCTCTGCCACCCTGCACTTGCGTTTAAGGGTGACGAGATCCGAGTCATACCAGGAGTTACATTTGGCTTTGGGCTTCAGGCGGATTCTCATGACAGGGCAAGGATATCAAGAGTATCAGATATAGCAGAGTGGAGCGTGGAGAGGGCTGTGTCAGGGTGGGAGTCAGCCAAAGGGGGAGGAGGGGGTGAGAAGGTGGCAGCAAACGCCTCAACTGACACGCGCTTCATGGGTCGGATGACCGAATAGGAAGGTGGCAGTGATGAGGGTGGCTTTGCCTGTGGGGTGGGGTAGGGAGGGTGAGGTGGGAGGAGAGGAGAAAGTGATCACTCCAGGAGAGCGGAGTGGAGAGAGGGACAGAGAGTGGAAGGTCAGAAGAGATAAGGGCATCAAGAGTGTGCCATGCAGAATGAGTCGGCCTGGACGGGAGAATAGAGAGTGAGAGAGAGTCGCAAAGGTCGTGAAAGAGTCCAGATGGGGGACAGGAGGCATCCAGGTGGATGTTGAAGTCTCCTAGAAAGAGGAGTTGAGTGGTTGAGGACAGGAGTGAGGAGGAGAGGTCCGCCCACTCGGAGAGGAAGGAGGAAATTTGACCAGGTGGCCGATAGATAGTAGCCACGGTAAGGGAATGGCTAGGAGAGAGAGAGAGTCGGCAGACAAGACATTCAAAAGAGGAGTAGGTCTGCGTGGGAGTAACAGTGGCAGGAATCCACTCGGAAGATAAGGGCCACACCCCCCCCCCCCAGCACGGTTGGGCCTGGAACGGAGAGGATCTTGTAGCCGTCAGGTAGGAGTGTGTCAAAGCTGGTGACAGAGCTGGCCGTGAACCATGTCTCAGTGAGACCGAGCATGTCACGGTTCAGTTCCTCAAGAAGGCTGTAGATATCAAAGGAATGTTTGACGGCAGAGCGAGAGTTAAGAGTGGCAATGTGGAGAAGGTTGCCATCTTTCAAGGACTTCCGGGGAAGGGTACAGAACAGAGGTACGCCCTGCGGAGGTGAAGAAGGAGCACAAGAGCGGGCAGGGAGGGAGGGAAGAGGCAAGGTAGTCGAGGACAGAGGAGGGGGGACAGCAGGAGAGGAAAGGAAGTTGATGAGGTGAAGGTTGGCCTGAGGGCCTTGGACCAAGACGGTCCCATTAGCATAGACATTAATGATGGCCTAAGAGGAGTGGAAGGAGGCCAAGAGGACATCCCAACGGGTGCCACCATTAATGGGAGAAAAGGAGAAAGGAGAGAGCACAGAGACCATATGAAGGGTCCATAGGTCAGGTGAAGGCACAAAAAAGAGGATGTCAGTGAGAGTTTCCTTGGAGGAGGCACTGGTGTAGGTGTTAGCGATAGGGAGGCCTGGGTTGGAGATCAGGATGTCCTTTTCAAACTTTTTCCTACCCGATTTAGTGAGGAGAGCAGGATAGTCAATCGAGTAGCAGTTAGAGAAGATAGGCGAGATAGAGAGCACCATAGAATAGGAGGGAGTGGGGGGGGAGACAGGACACGCGCAAGCGGACAGGAAGAGAGCGGCAGGCCCTAGCTTACCACAATTACAGAGCACAGTGGACCCAGTAGTGCGTATAAAGTACACAGTGGAGGGGCCACCTAAGTTTGAAATCCTGCGAGGGGAGAGAAAACCCTAGATTTACCACAATTACAGAACACAGTAGTGCGTATTGCATTTAGGTTCCAAAGTACATTGTGTATGTCTGTGCCAGTGCTTTGCATCAGTCATTTGTCAGCGCAAGGCATACTAACACCAAGGAGCACCTTTTTTGTTCTAAATAAGGGTCAAGTGAGACGGACTGAGAAGATCTTGAAACGGGAAGAAGACAAAAACATGAGACGTTCACAGTTCTACAAGGATACGGTTTGTTTAGTGGAAGAATTGCAATGATTGATTTTTCTTTTGATATTGCAATTTTACAAATTTCAACTCATGATTTCAACGACAGTTTTTTTTTTACGGCCTGTCGTGCTTTTATCAACTTCGGAGGCCTCTCTCAAAACGCCTTCTCCATCCAGGTTTTGCATGTTGGAATGCCCATCACGACCCACCCTGCAGAGCCCCCTACCATCCTGGCTTTTTAAGAAGGCATTGCATCGCCTGACCTTAAAGTACTAGGCGACTGAGGCAGTGTATAGGCAAAACAAAAACTCTTCCGTAAAAATGTGTAATGTTATAAAGGGGAACCGAAATACACCCAACCAAATACGAGTGGAGGCTTTTTATGCGCCTTCGAAGAATGGGGCACTTCGGTTCTCTCTATGGACCAGTTGATGAGCTCCAGGCAAATAGCCTGTTTTCTCTGCAAGCCTTTGAGTGAAAAGCTCCGACGCCGACGTTTGCTCTCCTCAAATACTCTTACCCAACCCCTGCTTCTGCAAGCACACACTGCCTGGCCACAACCTGGGAAGCTGTACATGGGGGAAATGTGGTTATTAAACTTCCAGTTGACACCCCCATGTGGATAGAGCGTTTAATAGCTGCAGAGAAAGAGGACACTATCAGAAAATTATCTTTGTAGTTATTATCGCATGGGCTGCATGCAGACTTTTTTTGGGGTATCACCCCCTCTGCATTGACACATCAATAATTGATGTTTGCTAAGCTAACCTCATAGGATTCTTTATATCCAACTGTCCTTCTTTAGTCCCAGCTGTTCTTCTTTTCAAACCAGCCTCTGCCCTCTGGGTTGTTTCGCCCTTGTGATCTGCTACACAGCCATTGTGTCCAGTCAGTTCTCTGGAAGTCCGAGGCTTGGCGGCCTCCCCTGCCACAGTGCCCTGTCTGTATGCAGCTTGCTGGCTGCCACCGCGCGGTGCAGGAGGGGGCTGCCGGCTCCATAGCCGCAACATCCCACACTAAGCCCTGTGCCCTGCATGTTGTCATGCCTGGTTTACACTTCCACTTTTTTTTTCTCCCTGCTTATGCCTCAAGTCACATGTCTCCCATTGCCACGCCCTCCACCTCCAACAGCCCCTCCTTGAAAAAACACGCAGACTCTTGTTGGTGGACAGGCTGCAGTTGCTTTATTAAGCAGGAGGTATTTTACAGCTGTTTTCCGTTTTGGGAATGCAGCATCAGAATTCTGCTCTGAGCTGAAAGCCCTTATACTTTCTAAATTGGTGGGGGCACCATGCGGTATCGTGCAGAGCTGACGCCCTACACTTTACTAACATTTAAACATTCCCTGTTCCGGTCATCGGCCTTTCAGGTAGCCACTTCCACTTTACTACTTTTCCCGGTGCAGGATCGTTAAGTAGCTCTGTAGGAGATGGCTGCATGGAATAGGCGCTTAGAATAACGGCAAGGAAATGGCACCCCCGACCCCCACCCCCAGCTAAAATGAGAAACATTGAATGCCCTCTTTGAATTAATAAATTAAAGCCGACGTCGGGAATCGAACCACAGTCCTCAGGTTTGCCGGCTGGACTCTTCACTACTGCACTATATAACCAAATAACAGACAACTAAAGGTGAAATGTCGCATTTCGGTACTGCAAGTTCCAGGGAAAACATTTGTATTGGTTCTTGGAGTTCAAAACATGCACACCATGTAACGTTTTCAAAAACACTATTAGAAGAAAATATCCTCTCTTGGTTTTGTGTGTGTGTTGATTTTAAGAAAGGCAAATGCCATTCGTCCTGTGCAATTTGGGTAGTTCTGCAATGCCAATTTTATGAAAAGTGCATATTTCACCTTGATATGCTAATTTCTGGCGACGTCACATCCCATTGCGTTTGTTGATGAGTCCCCCCACTTTAATTTTTAGGACTTGACCCCTGCCGTTTTTAGTGAAATAGCAGGGAAATGTCAGATTTCACTGTCTCCTGTGCTCATAGTTAGCTTCGTTTTACTGAGGATGTGCAGACCTACTGGGGAGGGTGACGAGAAAATCACGTTTCATCTTGCATACAAATCACTTTTTAAAAACACTAAAGAGGTTACTTTTGCCACCCCCATGGCATCAGACAGAGGTGTTGCTGGTAGTGGATGGGGGAGGCTGTAGTTGCTGGAGCCCCAGATCTTTTGGTTGCAGCCCTGGATAGACACTCAGGGCCAGGGCTACAACCAGACATCTACCTAGCTCCGAGTACCGACAATCCTGATATTCGCATAGCCCCGGATCTTTTCCGGACCTAGCAACGCCTCTGGCATCAGACTTCAAATCTGCACTATCCTCTGCCCTGCTTTTGAAATGTTATGCTCTCTTAGGTTGAGTATGCTACATTTTATTTTATTGGTCATTTATGGTACACCATGTCATGTTCTTAAGCTGAGGGAACATGCAATGTTTTTCTGTTAGGCTCTGTGGACCTCATTACGAGTTCCGCAGTAATTTGGTGGCATAATCATCAAATTCCCACCAAAATCGATTAACGTTACCACCACTCTGTCCCATGTGATTACGATTGGTGGAGGGGTGGTGTAAATCCCCATTTTATGAGTCCATAGGACTCTAGAGGATTTGTGGTGGAATTACTGTGAGTGAATTCTGCCCGTTGTTGTCCTTAAAGTGGAGGATTTACCTCTAGAATGATTCTTTAAAAGTTCCACTTCCAGGTCAATATAAGAATATGGTGGTGTGGTAAAAACTGAGGTCATTCCGTTACTGCCCAAAAAATGGCAGTAATGAAGTCGTAACAAGGCCGTTTGCGTTTTGTTCCCAAATCTAAATGCATTTTAACTTGAGCGTATGATAAGGATTTACACCATCCCTCTGCTTTTAGATGGGCGCTCTGCCCCATACCCAAACACACAAACCCAGCGCTGGTTGGGAATTCCACTTCCTAGTTCACTGCATCTCAACCTAACCCTGCTCCTCCCGTGTGTCTCTTCCTTTTTTAATTCTCCCATACCAGTTTCAATCTTGTGTAACCAAATTCAACTTACTTGTTTTTTAAGTCAGTTTTCTTGTTTTGCATTTGCATTTCTATGTATTCTTGAGCCTCTTCTGTTTTGATATTTGGTAATTGTTGCCAGTCTCTGTTATACGAACTGGCTTGGTCATGTTCAAGTCGGCCTATATTCTGTGACATTTCATCACTTTGCTTTGCATTAATTTCTAATGTTCAAGCGCTTTGGCGCCTGCCACCTTATGGCTGCTTCAAACACCCAAATAAATGAATTAAAACACAAGAGTGGCATTCACTTTATGAAAAGGTTTTTGAAAAGGGTGTCATAACACCCAAAGGAAACTTGGAAATGTGATCTGGTTATCAGACTCTACAAAACTGATCTGAGTCCAGATGCCGCCCTTTAATCCTCACCCCTTCCAAAGGCTAATGTCCCCATGCCACTACCTGCTGCCAAGTGCTTTTCTCATGCTTATGGGGGTATCCCTCCCACACACCCCCTCACTCTCCATGCCACCCACACCACGCGGCCCTCCCATGGGCTCTTCACCTCTCGTGTTTCCGTGCTCACAGCCCCACTTATCTGGCCATCAACTTCATGCTCCCTTTTCCTGTCTGCTCACTGCCCTGGACCGGCATCCTACTTGTGGCATTTTGCATGCTGCACTTCTCCTGGCGTCCTTCAGATCTACAACCGATTAGAAAACAGACTACACGGTTTGCAATCTGTACCTAGGCGCCATACCACCTCTTGGTGAAGCGTCGATTGTTTTGAGATATGAAGAATGGGCAGGGAGGTATCAAGCGGATGAATAAAGAGTGATAAGAAGTAATAGTATGAAATAATATGCTGTGTGTAGTGCGATCATCCTTATTTCTTACCCTTCTCATCTACAACTAACTCGGCAAATGGAAATATCAGCAGCAGATTGGTCTACTGAAAGCAGCCGTATTAAAAGCCAAGATGTTTCATTAGATAGAATCAGAACAGAAGCAAAACCACAGAAGGAAAATCATTAATGAAATGAAAAACTCGATCATTTCAATAGCATACCCATACCTCCCCAAAAGCACTGCAACATCATCGAGGACCACTTCAGAAGCAAAATAAACAAAGTACAGCAAACCATCGATGCAACTACATTAGATGCAATCAACAACTTACCAGATACAGAAAACCTGACAACACCAACAGAACTCAGTCACTTCAAACCAATTTCTGACAAACAGTGAACGGGAGTAATAAGGTCGGATCACCCAACAACCTTTACCCGCCAGACATGTTCAAAAACCTGCACAGCAAAGAAACCCCAGCTTTATTCCAAAAATAGATTAACTGATCACTGGCAATAAGAATTACACCAAAGGCTTATGAAGCTGCCTGCATTAAACCTCTTATAAAGAATGCTACGGGAAGAGTGCACCAACTACCTGCAGGCCCATATCCAACTTGCCGTACCATGCCAAAATCCTGGAGAGCTATGTATACAAAGGAACCCTTGAGCATGTAGCATCAAATGGAGTAATAGACATGTTCCAGGTAGGTTTCAGACCAATGAGAGGAACGGAATCAGCACATCTTCCATCAGGGATGACCTAAAAATGAATGTTAAGCACAATATACAAACAGCTCTTTTTCTTCTGGACATATAGACACCTTACAACACTATCAACTACACAACCTAAATCTCTTGGCTTCAAGAATCCGATGTTCACAACTCTGCGTTGCAGTGCTTAAAATCCTTCCTTAGACAGAACCGAAACAACCTACCTCCTTTCATCTCAAGAACAAGAACCATCAGTTGTGGTGTCCCACAAGGAGCAAGTCTCTAACCACTTCTTTTTTTACATATACAGGGCTCCTGTCATTGAACTAATTGAAAAGCATGGCTAACATGCTGTAACTATGCAGGCGACAACTCATTTTTAAGATTACAACTGACAACAACTCAAACAACTCTCTCACTAACTGCCTCAACGAGATGAACATCTGCAATGACCGACAGATATCTAAAACTAAACCCAAACAAAACAGAAATCATGATCACCACACACACTACAATAATGAACCACAGACACCACTTCCCTGGCCCATTAAAATGGGAAGAAGACCAGAAACATCAAAAGTGATAACAAATCTGGGAATACTCGTTGACAACGTCAGTTCAAACATACTAGTATGAAAATGCTTCTACCACTTATGTTCAACTAGTTGCATCTTTCCATATCGTAGCTCACTGATATTGCCAGGAATGGGCTACGCAAACAGCGTATACCTTGAAATGCTGACTACATAACCAAGAAACGCATTCAAAATAGGATGGAAAGACTTCTACTAACACTAAACGGGAGAGAGAGCACATCACCTCGGCTTGTGAAGCCTCTACTAGTAACCAGTGAAGATAAGAATCCACTGTAAAGCACTATGCGTAGCCCACAGAGCACTGCCTGGACATTCCTATTGAATCCAGGTGCTATGAGAAAAACAAACACAATGCTCAACTTTCTTCATCATCATAGCAAAACTGTGCAACTCCACCCCAAAAGACATCGTGACAACAGAAAACCATCTAACGCTTAGAAACCTTTTAAAAGCCTGGCTTTTCAATACACCATGATATAGAATTATTCACAACCCAGTGAAAGACAGTCTGCCACAACACTGCCATCATCACACAAACCAACATACTTTCAACAAACGAAACACCACTATGATGTTGGGATGATACCAGTGCAATGACCAAACCCATCTGCACAGCCTTTCTGAGGGGATATTAGCATACGTTTTCCTTGTTCTGGCAGGGTAAAGTGGGTGTGCATGTTAGGGCAGTTTTTCTGAAGTCCAACTAAGGGCTTAGTAAAGCCATTCAACTGAGGCAGTAAGACTCCACTCTTAGTATAAGGCTGAACCACCTGAGTTCTTGGTAGCGTAGACAGAGGAGCCAGTTTTATCTTAGGATGGAGACAGGGCTGTAGAATCAGTACAAATGAACGTGTAATACAAATGGTCCAAAGAAACACTGAAACACTATGAATTGTAAAAAAATAAATGGTTTATTTAAATACAAGTAGGCCCAGATAAATCTTGGGGGAAATAAGAACTATCACACATTATATGTAATCACAATTATAAAAACACAACACTATGCTTCAAGGTACACAGACCAAAACATAAACCTTATTTGGAACACCTGACAGTAGTTCTAGGGAAGTCAAACCTTTTCATACCTATTCAGCATAGGTCACACCTATTCTTGGGGAGTAAAAACCAATAGTTACTTTCAGATTACATTCAGTATTCAAGGGTAGTAGACCCTACCAGTTGTACCGTGACGCTCAGCAACAAATCACATAATCAGTCAACTGGACAATATATGTTTTGTGAATAGTGGAACACTTCTAGGTACAGTAAAAACCGATCACTCTCAGAGTTACAGTTACCAACCAAATCTTTTACAAGTAAGTAACTTTTAAACACTTGTTCTCTCAAAAGGCCCAATCCCTTAAAAGTCTTTCCCTTATTCTTGGAGCATGAGTGTTCTCAGTGGCAGAAGGGTGGACACTAGGGTCTAGTGTCCAACAGACGGTGTCAGGAAAGGTTCTTAAGTCACAGTTCCTCAGGAAGACTGTTCAAACAGGTGAGTATTTTACTTTAGAGATAGTTGAGGGTCCAGGGGCTTCACAGAAGGCATCCTAGGAGGATTCCAGCAGTGGGCATGGGTGAACTGGACGAGAGGCCTCCCAATCACAGAAAACACCCCACAACTACACAGGAATCACAAGAGACTTAAGGCAAGTTCATACCCAAGTCAACATAGTACCTCAGCATTGAAGAAGATTTTGCAGCAGGAGGACTTCAGGATCTGCAGCCAAAAACCCGGTCAATGGATTCCTTGTCGTGGTGACTGAAAACAGGACCTTGGAAGGGGCTTTGCAGCAGGGATCAATGCAGAAGGCTCTAGGCAAGGTTTTCCTCTTGGCTGGATGCGGTTCTGTGGATCTGGCACCTTTTTTCAGGAGCACAGAAGAAGACAGAATATCACTGGTTGGATTCTCGTTGTTAAAGGTCCAGCACTCTGGTGAGTGGACTTTTCTGTCTCTGGAGATACACCAGGATGCCCACGAAGTTTCAGCGAGATTCGAAATTCGGAAGACCGTGCACTGCACAATGACTCGAGGTCCCATGGTATTGGGGGTATTGCAGCCCCATAAGGTCACAGCACGGTGTGGGATGGCTCAAAATGCAAGTCTTCTTGACTTTAGTGGGTTTCACTAGGCTCTGGGTGAGGGTTGTCATTTCCGGAGTCCTCGGGTGCATTGGAAGGAAGGGCTACAGCAGGGTCAGGCAGGCGCTCCGGTCGCTGGAAATCGTCTCAGCCGCTTTTCCTTCATCATCCTCTTCGGTTTTGGTTCCAGTGGTCAACTTGTGTCTGGGTGTCCAATCGGGACAGCCAGCCCCCCCCACTGGAATTTGTCCCCATTCAGGGAAGGAGGAAGACAAAGGGCTGCAGAGTTTTGGACTCCTCCCTCGCTTCCTGCCTTCACAGACAGACTGGAGCCTGGGCGGGGAGTCGAGGGGACTCCCAACGAAGATAAAAATCACACAAAGGAATTTCCCACCCTGGATGTCAGGGGAAGGAACAAGGAAGGACAAGAAACACTAAAATGGGGGGAAAAACAGGGACAGGGGCCATTTTGGTGAAATGAGCACTGGTAAGTGCCTTTACTGCAGCTGTGAACACAGCCTGAGGTAAAGGTGCACTGAATTAGTAAAAGGTATCACTGCCACCAGCCAGTGAAGGTAAGCTTGTCCTTGTAACAGAATTGTCACAGTTTTAGTGTGAAAGGAGATACATTGTATCTCACCAGTACTCCCTATCTAAGGTGGGGAGTGCTGGTTTCACCAAATAAAATGTAAAGGGATCCAAAGATCCTTTCTAACCTTGGGAACTGTAGTTCTCTCAAGTTTAGGTAGATAACATTAAAAGAGGAGCCCCTAGGGCAGTAGTCTTCAAATTTTTCTGGCCTGGGCCCCCCCTGAGCAAAGTTTGGGCAGGCCGGGCCCCCCCCCAAAAGTGCCAGATGGACAGTATGTAGAAATCGCTATGAACCTTTGTGTGCCGTCACCGCACCCTACTCCCAGTACAGACCCTGGGCACTCCCCACCCTACTCCCACCACTATTCCAGTGCTGCCACCCATCCTGTTCCCAACACAGTCCCATAACACAAGCATACAGACATCCATACACATTTAAATAAAAAATAAATCGCCATAAACGTACCTTCTGCAGGGGCCTGCGCGTGGTTGCTAAAATGCCCCGCTCCAGGTTGCTCTGCCCGCATGTGCGAGGAGGCGCAGGAGCACCCCCTCGCACATACATACATGCAGTGCCCCAGCCAGCATTTCCAAAGAGCTATGCAAGGCTCGCGAAGCAAAACACGCCCAGCGTTGCATGGCTCATTGATCATGTGCGGCTGGACAAATGAACTGTCAAAGGCAAACAGTGTTTCCCTTTGACAGTTCAGCCAGCCCAGGAGCACTCCCTCAGCTGGAAAAAGCAGCTGAGGGAGTGCTCACTGTTTCACTGGGCTGGCTCCTCGGCCTCCATAATGGGTGAGGTGGCCAGTGGGTGGACACCCCCTCACCCATTATGGATGAGCCGGCAGGCTTGGACTGGCCTATAGGGCAATAGGGCGATGACCGTACCAAAAATGCTAGTGTAGGCCAGTCAAAATGGGCCACTTTTTTTGGCCAATGTGGGCCAGTTTCAGGAGTTACTTCACTATGCAGCTAGTAGTTTTGACCATTGTTGCTGAATAAATATTCTTTAAAAATCACAATTTGTTTACATTTGAACAAAAAACAACATCTTGGGTACTATTCAAACAGTGTGTGACTAAAAGACTGAATATCCATTTGCAACTGCTGGACATTTTTTTCATTGGTGCCTAAGACCGTTTTATGGTCCAGTCTGACCATGTGAGCTGCCCCTTCCCATTTCCTCCAATTTGTTTTTTTACATTTCATGCTGGGCTCTGGCACCCCACCTGGGATGCGGCCACGCTCCCCTGCGGGGGGCACGCCCCACAGTTTGAAGACCTCTGCCCTAGGGCATCCCAGCAACAACAGGCGCTTATTGCCAAAATGTTGGTAAAGGGGATAACTTTATAAAAACACTATGGAGAGTCTAAAACATGACGCCCATAAAAAAAGTAAAAGATTCTTTGAGTGTGGAAAAAGGTTCTCACTCAAAGAGGTATAATGAAAATTAATCCACCAGTGAAGCAAAACGTTCCGGGGTTCACACAGGTCAGGAAGATGTACCATTACTCTGAAAATCTTAACTAACACATGTTTAGGAGGAAGAACACATGTTGGGATTGCTAGTCCCCGCTTACCCATTTGAGATGCAGGGTTATACAGCATGCAGCTGTAACAATTTCCTTATTAACTTCTAGATCTATACCCAGAACAGGACAAACAGAGTTTATGATCTGTGAAGGCAGCCTTGAGGCTATTTTAGGGTGTTCCGTTGCATTACTTCTACTTCCAGACCCCCACCAGTCAAACATGCTAGAAGGGGAACTGATTTAAGCAAACGTCTGCTGCAACAAACACAATAGATCACACTAGATGCATCTACACTACATGGTTTTGCAACCAACACAGCACTAAAGGCCATGCAGATGCAATGCTCCGTAAAATAACCAATCACTAACAGAACAAATGCTCCACAACTGGACACAACCAAAACTAAAGTAGCAACAACAAATAGAAACCTAAACCGAACATCACCAAGACTTCTCTCTCACCCAAACAACACAGTGCCAAAGACCATACAGATAGCACTTTGCTGCACTTGTTCAACACAGACCTAAAATATAGCCACAACAAACGCTGTTACTCCACACTGTCATGCATCCATCACAATGACTTTTCATCAACAACTGGTACCAGTCATAAGTAGATGAAATAAAAGAAGCACAACATTTTACTGGCCCGATACATATTGCCCTATCTGCCATGCCACTATCTCTCTGATATGTCAGTCGGACTTATTAGATACAGGTAAGACACAAATTCAAGCCCAGATGAACATACCCTGTTAACATAAAGCGTACTGAGGCCACCAACATAAGGCACCTCGCCACTGCTGGTTCTGTTTGTACACTGTAGCATATCTCTGTCTGACACCCATCACACTTCGTATTTCTCAGAGTTTTAGTGTTCAACGAGCGGATTGTAAAACAACTACAAACACTACACATAATAGCCCATGAGGCAATGCACAAAATCCTAACCTGAAAACTGTATAGCTATTAACCCAGTAACCACTTCTGTGCAATGTCTTGTTGTTTTCCTCGTCAATAAGTGTCACCTAGGAGGTACCCCATTCTCTGTCATTTTGATGTAATGACTACTGCCAGGCAGGACTACAAGGATGAGTAGTGGCAAAACCGCCTTCTCAGCTCTCACACAGTGACCCCATTCAAAAAAGGTGAAACAAGCACAAGAGATAAAACGCCTTCTCATGTTGTGGTTACATGAGCCGAGAGCAGGCTATTCTCTTAAGAGGGGTGTGAATATGAAGCAGCAACTACGCAAACAGCAATATTGCTACAGTCCAAAATAAAGAAATGTCCAATCAAGGTACTATAAACCTACTTTAATTTTACTCTGTTATATTTAGCCTTTTATTTACTATAGCCCCTGTGTACAATTTAGCCGCGCTTTGAATTCACCCCCTAAATTCAGCTGCATCTGTGAAAACCAAGAAACCAGCTAAGACACACATGTACGTGTCACATTCCATGCTTATGGAACATAGCCGAAGGCACAGCCACCCCCACACCCCGCACGCATCTGCTATCATAGACTACTCCGAAACACATTGCACAACACCTCTGCCATAAAAATACAGCTAACCCACAACAAAGATTTGGTTTAGATGCACACATAATGAGCCTCCAGCTCTCGCATACTCTCCATACTATCTCACAGCACACATCCACATGCCAGCTCGACATGGGAGCTACCTGGGACTTAGCCACCCCTGCCTACCTTCGTATTGGCAAAAATGCACACACATTCTGAACTCCTCTGACGAATTTCCCATACCTGGACTTCGGGCCCCCCGAGGCGTTCCCCAACAGTGCTTTGAGACCTTACCAATGGGAAAAGGAGCTATGCAAATGATAATTACATTACATCAATAGGCAATACAAACTGTACTAGAACTAATAACAAAAATCCACCCATGTAAAGGAAGACAGAAAAATGCAGAATGTATCCAGCGCCAAGATGCCTTCGAGCCTATGTAGCGCTTTACAAATGCTATTAAGATAAGATGAGAATAATGCACACACTCTGGCTTCTTAGATGGGAGGAAAAAGGCAATAAATCACCTCAATGTTGTTGAAAAAGGATATGTCTTTGGAGGAAAAGATGCAAGAGGCGGGTTAAGCAGTCCTAGGGTCCAAACAAAGGGACCAGGGGAGATGGGAGCTTCCAACTGTATTGCAATCAGTTCTTGGTGGTTGTTCGGCTTCAAACCAGGTATCTTAATGTTGTGTGAGCGGGTCCAACCAGGTTCAGGTGTCATGGTGATTCAGACAGGGAGCAGGCATCGAGTTGGGTTTGTGATGAACCTCACTGTGAAGCGCTGTTCGAAAGATGTACCACAGGGTTGGCTCGACCTTGGAGCAGTTGTCGCTAATGAAGATGCTGGTGGTTTGAGGCATGGTACAAGACATGTCAGTTGAAGGCTTCTGCAGCAGCAATCTTCTTGTGCGAGCCATGACAATCGAAAAACTCAGCTGGCGCAGTATAACATCAAACAGGTTCGAAGAGCAGCAGCAACAGCAGTTCGAAGAAGTGCCAAAGGCAGCATCAGGGGTTCCGTTGGTTCGAACACAATGGATGGTTTGACAGCTGTAAAACGTAGAATGCAGAAAACGAGTTGCTTTGCTTCTTCTGTTGCTGTGAGTCCCAATTAAGGGGCCTATGGACACGATTAGTTCTTTTTCTTACTCTCCCACCCCAGGGGTTGCTGGCTAACGCCGGCAGGAGTGCTTCACCTTCAGTGGGCTACTGGGTAACAATGTAGCTGGCAGAGAGGCAGGTATTGCTCTGGCAGCAGTTCACTACCAATCTCTCCCTCAGTGTCGGTAGAGAACAGAGCTTGCCTCTGTCTTGGAGCACTCCTTAACCTCAATGGCTGAGGCCTTTGGAAGGATGAACTCTTCCAAAAGAGGTCAAAATTAATTCTTCTTGAGGTCTAGAAGGTCCAAAATGAATCAAAGAAAGAGGGGGAGACCCCTGCCTTATAAAGCCAACAAGCCACAGGGTATAGGTTAAAAGCAAGTTTGCTTTGAGGTCCAATCCTTGTTGAGATAACCTGTTTGCTTCATACCCAAAGAGCTTTGGTGTGCAGGAAGTGTGGGAGACATAAAGAAAAGGGAATCATACAAAAAATTAATATGGCAAAATCATTTTTGCCTTGTGCTCTGATCTGCCTCTTCTTCTGAACACACCCTTTCTCTCGTGCAACCACATATTGTGAGGCAGGCCTTTGTTATGGAATGGTCGCTTTAAAGCCAGGCTCTGAGGGCCTATCCAGCTAGGAAATTCTAAGCCTGGCTCCCAGAGAGTCAACAGGGACAGGCAGATTCCAGGAATCCACAATGCCTCTACTAGGAATTCTCAGCTCACTGGGTTGACAGTGGTATGTTACAAATCAGATGTGGCTTTTAATGATTATGTGAACCACCAGCCACCATACCAAAGCCTGGGTATGTTTTATATTATGGCTTTCACGCCCCAGTAACGTCCCGCCAGCCACCATGATAGGCCTGAGCTGTCGCTGTTCCACCCACCTAATTGGCTGAGCACCATTCCCCGTGTGCGAATACCCGGATCAGAGGTGCAGACCTAAATGCTGCTTCTATATATACTGCAGTGACTTTGCTGCCACAACAGCTATCAAATAGAGCACAGGTGACAGCTGAACTGGCTGTTTGCCACTGGAGAGCAGGCGCTGCAGATCAGGATACTGATGTGGCAGGGCACCGGGTTTCACTGTGCTTTTGGCGTGGAGTTTGATGAAAGGGGGCCTGATTAGAAAACCACCATTTCTCAGATGGATTACTCGTATCTTTATATATAAAGCTGAATGTATGTTCGATTTGTTGGTTATTCCTTTTAAATGTATTATGAGAAGAGAGCACAATCAATCTTTCTTGGACATTTTCTCAAATGTGCTGAAGCCATTGAGTGACTGAAACATGCGCAAAAAAATTAACATGACTCGGAAAAGCTCCATCTGATGCAAAGCGAAAATCAATATCAAGAGCTTCTGAAACACAACAAACAGCAGCACGAGTTGGCGACCAGAGGACAAGAGCAACTTTCTTCAGGCAAATGAGATGTCAGAGCAAACTGCAAGACTCGCTGACATGAGGACAAGAGCAACATCCTCCAGGGCACATGAGACAGCAGAGCAAACTGTAGCAAGACTTGCCGACAAGTGGACAAGAGCAACATCCTCCAGGGCACATGAGACACCACTTGATCGGGCAACGCTGGGTACCCCAACTAGTAGTAAATACAAATCAATATAGCTAGGCAAGGCATAAAATAACTGGTACCGCATTGCAATTTACTAGACAAGAATGAATTGCTTTTCATTTTATAAATCATGTCCCACTAATTGCGATGTAATTTCAGAGAAGGTCAGCATGTTTATTATTCTTTGTACCAAGCTCCAGTACAGAACAGGGCATATACAAAGGAAAGCAGAAATCCAGACTCAGTTTACTTTTAATGAGCACTTTGGCTGATGGCAACTGCAGATAAGGGTGACTGTGTGGGAGCGTGCCTGTCTTGGACTGTACATATTTGGAGGGAGTCAGGATGGTACTAAACAAGTTAGCCCCTTCTCTCTAATGTGTCATTGCTTCCACCTCTGTTTACCAGCATTTTTCGATTTCATAATTCTTTTGCTCACTTTTGCACCCTTTATTGATGGTCTACCCCCTTTTTCTCTCATGTATCCACCGACTGTATGAGTGTGCAATGTGCATTTTTGGTGTGCATGCATGCATGTGAAAGGCTACAGATGGTGTGCCTGAAAAGCTATGTTGCATATGAAAGGCTAGGTGTGCACATGTAAGGCTGAGGTCTGTGTGAATGTGAAAGTCTGCATTGCTCATGCAAAGCAGTGGTGCAGTGGTATGTGTTGCTGTGGGTATTGTACGTGTTACCAGATTTGGACACCATCTTAATTCAATGACTGCACCAAAAGCTAAGATTATGGTTAACCCATCTTTTACCAGGTTCTATAGTCCGAACCAAGCATGCAAAGTGTATGCTAGTCTTTTTGAATTAATGTGCATGCCATGTGATGGGAACTTGATATGCATGCTGGCATTCAACTTTCATGACAAACGTGGAAAGTTGTCAGGTTTAAAAGTTGTGTGGCTGTGCAATACATGAAGCCTCCCCATATTTGCATATTTATTGACATCAATGGAAGTGATACCACAGAAAATGAGCTCATATGTAGCCTTAGATACTCAATGTGATGATGGTAAGATACATTACAAAACGTTTTTATAATGAATCCAAGAGACACATATCTTTGCTTTGAAGATTAACAAGTGGCATTGTCATACAAGTGTCAACTGAATGGCTTGTGGGCACTTCTCATTGAGGCAGATAACACACAGTGAGATCAAATGATTTGCCGAGGATCAGACAAATTAGTTAATTGTGAAGCCGGGATTTGAGACCAGTCTGCAACATAAGGCCCTTAACTAAATATCTTCATAGCTTTAGTTGGTAGAAATAGTACTCTGGTTTAAAGAGCACTGTTTTGAAACTTAAAAAATATCATCATCCAAGCTGAAAAATATATAAATCCATGTTGAGAACAAACACTATGGTGGTAGCATTATTTACATTTTTTTTTGTGTGTTAATCAACGTTCTTTGATTTTACAAACTGGAACGCAAGTGAGTAGCTCTTCACGTCTTCCTGTCTGAAGGATTGTCTTTTTGTGCATGAGTAAGTTTATCTTTCTGGTGTAGTGTGTAAGTGTTCGACTGCCAGTGTTTCTAGCGGGTTTTCTGCTCTAAGACAGTTTGCAAGATCCGCTTCCAGAATCTTAGCTGCCGCGATTGTCCAGGTTTCTTCTTCCCGTAGGTCGGAAGGCTTTAGTAGCGGAGTTAGGTAGGCTTTCCTCAGGGCAGCGGTTTTCGTGCATTTTGTTAGAAGATGGCGCACTGTTTCAATTTGTGTGGGGTTTTTACAGAGTTTGCAGGTGCTGGCTTTTGATAGACCTCTTACTGCTCTGATTTCATTTGTTGGTAGGAGGTTTAATCTTGCTCTTATGAAGCTTTACCTTAATGTTTTATCTGGGAATCTTTTGATGACTGATGCATTATCATTTAGTTTTTTATTTTGCTGTGGCAGGTGGGCAAGGAGTTTGTTGGATTCTACTTTTTTTGTGAGGATCCAATCGCGTAGGTCCATCTTTTTCTAGGATTTAGGAAGAGGTCTTCTTTAGAGCAACCAATTTCTTCCAGGATGTTTTCTTTTCCTGCTGCTCAGGCTGATAGTGCCTTGCATTGGGCTGATAGTGCCTTGCATTGACTTCTGTGGATTTCCTGTTCAATCAGTTTGTATTGTGGGGGTGCTTACGGCATGATTATTTTCTTGTTTAGCGCCGTTTCGTTAGCGTCCACTGCCGCTTTCAGTGAGGATAATCTTAGTTCTCTTCTGATTGCCGCTATTGGTGTAGATTTCGGGAATCGTAACACTTCTCTACAGAAGAGGCCCTCCAGCTTGTCCCAGATGCCTGGTGGGATTTTGAGGAAAGCATCACCACTGTATGTCAAGGAGGGGGTCACTTTGGCTTTGCAGAACTTTATGGCCGGCAGTAACGAAAAGCGGCCACATTTCCTGTCCATTGCTCGTCCATGGGCAGCAAGTTTCCTGTTTTTTTCCCCATAGGTTGTGTTGCATTGTTGCCTCGTTCCCCGTGCTGTCGATCACCACCCCTAGGTATCTGAAGTCCTTTACGACTTCGATTTTGATGTTCTCGATGTTCCAGTGATGTGTTTTCTTTCGGGCTGCCGTTTTTTCAAAGATCAGTATTTTTGTTTTTCCTGTGTTTTTTTCGAGGTTTTCGGAAATGTAGCCTGCAAGGTTATTTAGTTGGCGTTGCAGCCCTATGGGGGGGTTTGGTCGAGGAGGATGATGTTGTCTGCATAAAGCAGCCTTGGAACCAGAATACCTCCTAGTTTTGGTGCGAAGGTTCTGAGCTCTTTGCCGGAGTCTTTGAAGTCGCCAAGGAAAGCTGTAAAAAGGGCTGGTACTAAAGGGCATCCTTGCTTTACGCCTCTTTTGGTTTTGATTTTTTCTGGTAGGGCTCCTGTGTGTTTTAGCTTCACCCTCATTGATGTATCCTGGTGGAGGGCTTTTACGGGATCGAGAAGTTGGTTTGGGCATTTCCATTCTTCTAGTTTGTCCCATAACCTACCACGGTCGATCTTGTCGGAGGCCTGTGTTAGGTCGACAAAGGCTGCGAAGACCTTGAGATGTTTTGCACAGGTTTTTTTCTTTACGATGTTTAGTATCATGATGTTTACTGCTGTTCCAATGTTCTTCGTGAAAGCCTGATTGGAATGGGTCCCAGCTGGGTGAATTCTTTGCCCTTTTTGGAAGCCCTTTAGTATCGGTGAGCCGTACATTTTCCCGATTGTGTCCAGTAAAGCTATCGGACGATAGTTGCTCGGGTCGGATCTGTTTCCCTTATTAAAGATCGGGACCACCGTCGCCGTTGTCCAGGACTGAGGTATCGACTTTGTACTTGCTGTTGCTTCAAAGACGAGGCTTATAAACTCGGCCCATTCCTTGGGGTTGTTTTTCAAGTCAATATTGGTTATTCCATCTGGACCTGGCGCTCGGCTTGACATTAATTTACTGATTGCTCCTTCTATGTCTTCAACATTTGAGAGATCTTCCCAGACAGAAGTCCCTATGTAAGTGTTTGGTGTGCACAAGCCTTGAGGGATTTGAAACAGGGCGGAGAAGTGGCTCTTCCATCTTTCTTCTCTCACCGCGTTGGCTTGCTCGTGGTCTTGTTTTCCTTCTGCCGTTTTTATGAGCGACCAGAATTCTCTGGAGTTTCTTCCCGCTACCTTTCTGAGCATCTCCTCCGAGTCACGTTGGTAGAGTTTCAGGCGGTAAGATTTCAGCCAGGATCTATAGTTTTTGATGGATATTGATCTGGATTTTGAGGCCTGGCGTTTTTAGTTTTCTTAGTGTCCGGCGCCGGTCTACCAATGTTTTGTCGTACTGGTGGGGCCCTTGAGGGTTTCCTTTTTTTGATGTTTAGTGGAATTTGCCTGATACTGGATCAGCAGTAGTTGGTAGTCTATTTCCGCGCTGCACCTATCGGGTTCTTTTCCCAGTTTCTTTTTGTAGTTGTATGTCAACTCAGCTATCCTTTCTCCGGCGACTTTTAAGCGGTTTCCTTGAACTGACACTTCCACCACTTCCGTCATTGTTGGTTTTTCCAGGTGTTGTGTGGACCATGTTATTAGTAGAATGTTATGGTCTCTTGCCTCTGTTCGTAGAACCTCAAACGAGGTTATGAGGTTTAGCATTTCTTCGGAAGCAAATATGTAGTCAACTGTTCCCGTTTGAGCTGCTCGTTCCCAGGTTGGCGTTTGGAGACTTGTTGATGACAGCTGTGCCGTATTATGGAGGTTTCTTGAGTTCATTAGTTTTAACCATTTCTGGCCTCTTAAGTCTCCTCTGGTGGAGGTGTTTGATGTTGATGGGGGAGGGTTGGTGCTCAGGCA
The DNA here is from genome assembly GCF_040938575.1 of Ambystoma mexicanum. Lineage (NCBI taxonomy): Eukaryota > Metazoa > Chordata > Amphibia > Caudata > Ambystomatidae > Ambystoma > Ambystoma mexicanum. The sequence continues at coordinate 1,047,446,973 of NC_090921.1, read as the reverse complement.
TTTGGCATCCAGGTCACCGCAAATGACTATTTGCACGTTCTTGCATTTTACTTGTATCTCGTCTATTTCCGATTCGATTAGTCGTAGAAATTTGTCATCTTCGATTTTGTCTGGGTTCCAGTAGGTTGTTATTATTACGATTTGAGTCACCCAGGTTTTGTTTGTTTTTTGGTTTAGACAGGCCCACCTCACCTGGACCGATAGGTGGCTCTGCGAGGTGGATAGTTCCTTTTCTATGGACAGGCCACTGCCTGGCCGAACTGCAATCAAAAGACCAGATGACGGACGGCCTGTTTTGCCTCTTGAAGCTAGGGACGTTGTTGTTTCATATCCGTCCATCGCCGGCGTGGATGTAAGCCAGGTCTCTTGCAGTGCTAAAATGTCAAAATCTCCTAGGTTTGTTTTTCCTGTTCTCATCAGGTGTTTGAACCCTTGTGTGTTCCACGAAGCCATTTTCAAAGTTGACAGGGTCGAGAGCAGTCTTATTGTTTTTTCTGAAGATGATTTCTTTTCTGCTCTCGTTGGTTGTTGCTATTTGGTGGACATGTCTGAGGATGCTTTCGGCAGCCATGCCCATAGTTGCTTTATTGGCGCAAAGGAGAGTCCGGTTTGTTTTGTCTGTTCTTTTGTGACTGGTGTTGCCTCCGATGATCTGGCTTTTTTGTGTTTTTTTCTTTATCGGAGTTGTTGCTCTCCATTTCTTTGCCGTCTTGTACTTGGGGTTGTTCCTTTTCTTTTTTAAATGGGGATGCCGGTAAGAGGGTAGTCGATGTGTATTTTGAAGGCTGTTTGCCGGGTTGCAGTTAGCTTTTGTTTTTGACCTGGGGTGAGTCAACTGGGAGCTGTCTGGAATGCCATAGGTCTGCTGATTGGCGAGTTGAGAGTCTACTTTGAGTTCTGTGAGCTGATAACCTCTTTGTCGTAAATCCTCATTTGTCCCTTTGGACTGGTTTATTTCTGCAGTTTCTTTTATGTGTATGATTTTGCCTTGTGGGCTTTGTGGTACGGTTCTACTAGGGTGATGTCCTCTGGTCTCAGATATTTGAGGGCCGTGATGTTTCTAAAAATCTTCATTAGCGTCCTTCTGTTTAGAATTACTGCTTCAGAGTTTTGGTCTGTTTGTTCTAGTTTGAAAGTTTTTGTCTGGACACGTTTGCTCTTTTCTGTTTAAGAGATCCACATTTTTCTGGGTTTGTCCCGCAGGGCTTTTTGTCTTGATTGAGAGTGGCTTGTTGGTCTGTGAGTTGGCTCTCTTTTGGTCTTATAGAGGTGTTTCTCACGTGGCGATTGTTTTCTTTATGTTTGACATCTCGTCTGTTATTTGGGGGCACTGCTTGTCTTCGTTGCTGAGCTGGAGTGTCTGTCTCTTGTTCGTACAGGCTGGTTGGCCCTTTTGGGTATCTCGAGCTCGCTCTTGAGTTTTGACGTTGAGGTGTTGAGCTGTTTCGCCTTCTTTTTTTTTGGTGGTGTTTTCCAAATCGATTTCGGTGGTGTGAGTTCTGTGTTGATTACTGTGTCCTTTTTGGCGTCTTGGTCCGGCGTTGAGTGTGTTGTCAGATTCATTGAGTTTTAGTTCACCATGAAGTCTTCTATTGATCGTAGGGATTTTTGTATTTGATGTTTTGGTGGTGGTTGTGATGGCAGTGGGCTTGGTCGTTGGTGGGTGAAAGAGAAAGGGTTGCGAGTTGAGACTTAGCTGAACCGGCCTTCCCTGTAATCGTGCTTTCTGTTTCTTTGGTCGGTTTGTTTTTTTGTACCACTGGGATGTTCTTTTGAGGTTGCTGGGGGCCTGTGTGAGGTGCCAATCTTTGGTGGTGATCCTGTTATGCAGTTTTGGTTGGGTGGTTGTTGATTGCTATGTATTTCTTTTTCTTTGTTTCCTGGTATTTTCTTTGTTTTGGGACGTCTTATGGCCTACTGCGGAAACTAAAGATTGGCAGGCTTGTCAGCTGCTCTGTTTGAGTTTCTGTGGTTGACTGGTGTTTTTGAACTCCCCTTTCAACTCTTGGGGTATAACCTTTTGGTTTTGCCTCTTGTTCTTTGGCCATGATGAATCCTTCTAGGAAAATTAGTTTTGTATTCATGAGGGCGGTTAGGGTCGTGTGGTCCTTTAGCGTGTCATTGAGTGCCTCATAGAGTTTTCCGAAGGGCGCTAGGGCTATAGTTATAGCCGACATTATAGTCATCATGTCCGATTTTTTGGAGGGGGTATCAGCTGGTATCGATTGGCTTTTTCTGCTGTGTCTTGCTGGCGTTGTTTGAGTTTGTTCTAGTCTTGGTCTTTCTGAAGGGTGGTTTTGTGCTAGGTGACTTTCTCTTTGTGCCCATGTTGAAGAGCTTGTTTTTTCGGGGGCCTTGGCGTTGTTGGGGTCTCCCAGTCAACTACTGCTTCTAGAGCTGGGAGAACATAGGATTGCTCAGTTTCTTTGCGAGAATCTTCCTTGGGTGTTTCAGCCTGCGGGTGCTTACTTTGTGGGCTAGTGTTTTGCTGTGTCTCTGACTCCATTCTGGCTGCGCGGAGGGCGATTTCGCCTCCAGAGGTGTCTTGGTTTTGTCTTGTGGAGGGGAGTCAGAGAGAGGCGGTGGTTGAGCGCCTAGGATCGGTGCTTGCAGTGCTGACAAGTTTAAATTAGCTATATTAGCTGATTCAGAAGATTCAGATGGAGGTTTGTTGGGGTTTTGTTTAAGATGGATGTCTGGTTTTGCGCTGTTAGTCATTTTTATTTCAATTTCAGAGTGTTTTGGGGTCGTTTTGCGTGCTTTTGGTGCTGGTACAGGGTCAGTGAAAGCTTCCAGGATCTTTTTGCAATGCCTTGAGAAGAAGTCTTTCAGAGAGTTGCAGAATGTGGCTTTTAGTAAAGCTTCCTTGGTTGGGTCTAGCTTGGCTTGCTTTAGTTTGCCTTGTTTCCGATTTTTCTTTTTTTTTAGGGTTTTTCTTTTTTCTTGAGGGCCGTTTGAGGACGTTGTTTAGTGTATTTTTGATCCACTATGGGCAGAGCATTTTTTGTCTGGTGTGTTTCATTTGTTTTTGCCCTTTCCTCGCATGCTTTTTTCTGCCGACCTTTGTTGGCTAGAGCAGATTTTTCCCAGTCACTGATCGGGTGCATTCCTTCTATCGCCCCTAGGGGCGCACTTCCAGGTGATGGGGGCTCAGGAGCGGGGAGCGGGGAGGCCATGTTATGTGAGGTTCAGCCTCAGCCCAGCCTTCCTCGCAGTCTGCTTCCCCCTCGCTTTCTGCCGTGTGAACCTGTGCGGCCACGGTATTGCGTGAGGCCCCACAGTAAACAGGCACTGCCGCGGGCACTAGGGTCGGCAGGGACCTCGGCTGTTGCTCCGTCTCCAGAACCTCACGGTCGCTGCCGCTTTCAGGTAAGAGCGAATGCTCATCTGCAGGGCTTCGATTTTTGCTGTGAGCTGGCTCGCAGGCATTTGCTTCACCTGTTGGAGCGAGGTCCCTCGCAGCCTGTCCTTCGCCATGCTGCACTGGGCTGCTACCAACTGGTGGGCTTTGTCGCGAGGTCAGCTCTTCTGGCGGGTCCTTTTGGTGCTGGGTCGCCACATGTTTTACTTTGTGCCTGAGTGGCGGTTATTCGCCGTGTTGCCACACAATGCTGGTTCTGATAACATCACCTGCTTCATTTGGCAAACTGCACCCAATAGAGTGTCTTTATCTATTGCTTCCGCGCTGGTCGCACAGTTTGTGCCCCCACTTGGTGCTGAGGGCTTAGAGAACGGTGATTTCAGGCCCGTGTTAGATAAGCCTGTGAGACGTGATCTGGCAGTTTGTTTTGGGGGCAGGCGGCTGATTGACTTGAGGTGTTGGGCGTGAACTTCTGAGGCGTCTTTTTTTCAGCGTCTTCAGTTTCTATTAGCGAGCGTTGCGAGTTCATTTTTTCTTAGCAGCCCAGCAGCCCTTCAGTCCTGACAAGGACTGCAAAGACTGCTCAACTCTGCTCAAACTCTGCGACCGCTCCGCGGTGCTGGGTAGGTTTTGTAGGTCCTCCCACAAAATGGTAGGCTGCTGAATGGAGCGCTGAGAGAGAGGCAGGCTGGGATCTCCTGCAAAGACTGCTCAACTCTGCTCAAACATTCTTGAATGGAAAACTACAAGAACGCAAGTAATGTGAAACTAAAAATCATCCTATGAGTTTGGGAAATGTACGTTTAAGACTTAGACACATATAAAATGTATTGTATGATAAGGTCACCTTCTTGTAGTAATTGTTTGACAGAATAATGCTTTCTACTGAATATCATGTGAAGGGAAAGTGAACAGTTGTCAGAAACAATGGTTCATCAATGAACCACCACTAATAAGGAGCTTGCCATTTAAAGGCTCTGCCGATAGATACTTGTGTGTTGACTATTTGCGAGGCACTAGTGGGAAACCCTGTTGAATTTGCAAGGGTAGTGGTGTCCGGTCACATGTCCAACAAAAACCATCCCCATTTTAGCGCCAGTGGCGAAACAAACATGTAAGGTCCCTAGGCCCTCTGCTGCCATACAGGGGAAAAATGACTTGCATTAGCCCTGATTGAAAGTAAGGATATACAAATTTGCTAATCATATAAATTGAATTGCTAATCAAAATATGTTTAGCTAGCAGTCTCGACTAATCAATTTTGCAATACTAATGTATGCCTTGCTATGGCTTCCCTACCCTTGCAAGATTACAATCTTTCACAGTCATTCAGACTGCCTAACTTTGGAACTGATTCTGGGCCCATTGCCACTCTATTGGAACCTCTTGCTTTCAATCTGGCTCTTCCCATCGCCTCGGACATAACGATCCAGGAAGCCATGACAATAAGCTGATACTCATCTCCTGGTCAATATTTCATGCTGGACCTCTCACAAAACACAGTTGAATTAATGAAGCCATTAATAATTACTGTTATGTCTCTTCTTTATACCTATTACACTCACCCTCCGAATATGCAAGCTTTAGATGTTGTGCAAAAAATGATGTAGCATCAAGGGCCATGACACATTGTGGCCCATCATACAGGTCATTGGCTTATGTTGTCTAACACAATTCCTCTCCATTCATTTACCCAGACCCTAGTATGATAGAACTTTACAGCTGTGCATTTACATACGGCCTGCGAACCCTACAGTGCTACTAAGCTATATCAACGGCAGATCCATGTGTAGTACAATGGCAAACATTTTGTGATGAGCAGAACAATTGGAAAAACATCAATTATATTATATGTTCCAGTATATCCCTAAGAGAGTAAAAGGAGACCTTCGATCTGATGTACCTCATTAGTGCCTTGGGTCCTTCTTTGTCACGTTGGTATCTTGCACCTTTCTGGAGACATTAGCGCCTTGGATCATTTTTTGCCACTTTCAGGGTTCGCAGACTGCCCTATTAGTTATTTGTACGTTTCCATGCTAAATTGGGTACTCGACTCTATGGCATGGTTCCCTTGAATCAGTCTGTGCTACATTGGTGCCTTGTAGTGTGCTGTAGTACTACCTAGTAGTACAGACCGCTACAAGGCACCATTTTCAGTGGCTTTGTTATGCCCACTGAAAAAGTACCATGCTTTTTAGTTATATATATAAATGGCTGGTTCTATGTGAAAATGTCCCCACGAAAATGTAAAAATATAATCCAATAAAATATAATCCAATGGTGCGCACGCCAGTGTAAATGGCAAATGGTAACTCATTTCAGATTAATTGTACAAGTGTAGTAAATTATCTTCGGGTGCAAGGGAGAAAAATGCAGCTCTGGCACATAAAACTGCCAATGTAAATCCTCAGGTGTCGGACACTTCCGCCCCCAGTACCCCATAAATACTGTGCCAAGTCAGTCAAAAACTTCAGATGTTCATGAATGTTTACAGAAAGTAATCATGGTACATACAGACACAAAGTCTACGATTGTATTTCTTTTTTAAATAATTAGTCAAACAAAATAAAGAGCTCTACGCATTTCGTGATTAAGCCTTCACCAGGAGCAGCAATTCTTTAAAACAATTTGAAAATCTGCATACTTCATGAATCGTGTAACATATGGGAAGGAATTGAAATAGTAAATAGGTAAATTATGAATAAGCAATTGTGAACAATTTAAAAGAGAGATGACGAAGATTGTCAATTCTCATACTAGGTGGAGTGATTCACTGTCTACAATTAAGAAAGGTTTTGGGAAGCACACCAAGAAGACTACCTCTGGTTTATTCCCACTGTGAAGCCAATAAGGTGAATTCTATCATCACGTTGATGAGCTGCATCGATCAAACGGTGCTCATACATTGCAGTATTCACTGCTTATACATAACTTACCTATTTACTTTTTCACTTTACACGATTCATGAAGTATGAATATTTTCAAATTGCGTAAAAGAATTGCTGCTCCTGATGAAGGGTTAATCCTGAAATGCATAGAGGTCTTTATTTTTTTTTACTTATGATATTAAAAAAGAAATACAGTTGTATACTTTGTGTCTGTATGCATATATGTACCATCATTAATGTCTGTAAACATTCATGAACATCCAAAGTTTTTGACTGACTAGGCTCAGTGTTTATGGTGAGCAGGGGATGGGAGTGTCTGACCCCACGAAAAATGTAGTCATGTGAAAATGTAGTCAGCAGAAAGTCGTTTTGAAAAATGTAGTCATTCAGTACAATCAATGCAAAGTGTGAATGTCACCAGCAATAAGGTCGTCAGAAAAGCTATTTTTAAATACACAAACTTACGAGGCCATAACCCTAGATATGACCCAAACCTCTAACAAATCCTCTACAATCACCCCGGCTCTATTCTTAAATTTTCCTCAAACTTACAACCCTTTTCTGAATTGTATTGGACTGTATTGTACTGAATTCTTACAGAACACTAACCTTTCATTGTGCTCAAGCATTTTATTTGCATGTTACTCAATCCAAAATAAATAGAAAATGAACAGTGAACCTATCTCCAATCCCATCACCAGCTCGCCACAAAGTACATAGCCCTTGACCTAATTGAAACCCTTACTCTAATACTAACCTTAACCGTACCCTAACTACAACTCTACCACTTACCCTAATGCTTACTTTACCCTAACCACTAAATTTATCATAACCGTTATCCTACGCCAACATCACCCACCATCTTCAACCTCCCTATCCCTTCTTTAACACTTACATTACTCTAGTAGCCCTAGCCTTAATATAACCCCTACCCTAACACTAATCCTGATACTTAATCTATCTTAATGACTAGCCAAACCCCAACTTCTTTTCTCTAACCCCTGTGGATTACCCAATCCCTATCCTAACCCTAAACCAGTCAATCACAGGCCCCCTAAACCCTCTTTAACCCAAACATTTACACTGCCAGCACTAGATGTTTGGCTTCTTGGCAGCTTCATTTATTCACTATTTTTTGCTCGCCATCGTTTTCACTGCAGAGGTATTTTCACTGCAACCTTTTCACTGACTTCATTTTTGTTGTCTACATTTTCACTGGATACCAAATAGCTTAGCTGTGCTCACAACATTCCTTCTGCTAATGGATGTAGGCCCTACACAGGCAGACTGAGTGTTACTTGGTGGCCTAGCTGCAATGATAGGTACTCCCTTTCCATGTGCCTTAAACTAGTATTTGCATAATCTTTTTTATTGGATTATACATAAGAACGTAAAATAACATTAGCCACGCAGAAGCTCAGCATTACAAAGTCACTGAAAACCCAGTCAGCACAAAGAGGGCCCCTTGCAGGCAGTTGTATGTTCCTGGAATGAGGGTGCAGGGAGCGTGGTGGAGCCCTTCCGATTAAATTGCCAGTTCAACTCAACTATGTGTTATTATCTGTGCCTTTTTCCCTTGTAGTCGCTCTTGGGATTATTGTTTACGTGTCTGTGAAGAATGAAACCTGCCTGCCCCGCACATAGTTGCATAGACTTGTATATGCCTTTTTGTAAATCGGCTGCAGTTGTGTTCCTGGGGAGATGACATAGTCAGCACACAGAGGATGGACAAAGATCATAGCATTCGTCTAGGAACGTTCCATCAGGCTATTGCATCAATTCGGCATGCTAACATTACACTGTGACATTTGGAGCACAGCCATCTAACAGTTACTCTAACTGGAGGGTGGGTCAGAGATACTGTTGATAAGCACTTTGAGGTGCTTATCAACAGTAAGGAGGTCTGGAGGAAAAGTACACCACTGGCATTATTGACTCCAAGGAAATTCATTGCTAGATAGGCAAAACGGGTCGAGGAGATGTAAATACTTTTTCCATCAGGAAATGACACTTGATGAACAGGTATATAAAAGCAAACATTGTCTAAACAGACGCCCATCCACCCAGCAGTTTAGCGCAAGATTCAGGAAATTGTGCACACGCACATTCATTTAGCAATCCCGAAAGGAAACTTGCAGGATGATTGAGCTTCTTGGAGAGCAGACACAACGCTGCACTCATGTGGAATATGAAAACGTACAAATTGAAACCCAGTCTACCCAGCTGTCCCACCTATCGAACCACGTGTTAGGAGGCAGTGGGTTGTCCCAGTGGCTTAGAGTCCAGCAAAGACCTTGTTTGTGGTTCAAAGACGCTTAATCTGTTTTCTGTGGCTGGCTTGACTTCTTTGATATGCCCTGCACAGGGGGTGGGCCGGAACAAGACAGAGCGGCGTTCCAGCAAAAACGTCTTGTCCAAACTGATATACATGTCCTGATATTTACAGACATCGCTTTATGAGGGTGAACATTGTGACCATTCAAAACAGTCCCTTATTCGCTTAAAGTGGTTTCTTACTGAATCATATTTAAAATTGTGGATAGTATGATGTTCCCATAATGCTCTTTGCTTTTATGCAAATCGTCAGGATTGGGTTTCATGAAGAGTGGGCCTCATCACGAGTTGGGTGGTATCCCACCTGGGATACCGCCCAAATTTATTTGCATTAGCGCCCAAATACGCCGGATCACGGATTGGGCGCTAACTGTTACTCCCCATTCCAATTTTTGGCTCAATTACTGCACGTTATTGCGCCGAAATTGGTCATTTTTCTGGCGTGTTTATCCCCAGCTCTCAGCTGGGGGTAAACACGCCAGACTCGAGATTGGGCAGATCCTTAAATGTGGCAGTAACCGTTACCGCCGCATTTAAGCGGTACCACCCAACTCGTCCTCAGGCTAGTGTGCGTTGCTCAACCTGGCCGGCCCATGCCTCTTGGCCCCGCACCCTCCTTCCCACAGCCCCGCCCCTCCAAAGAGGTGACAGTTCCCCCCGTACATTTTTTCCATTTCCAGCACTGGATATGACAACATACACCAGTGGCTGCAGCACTGGGAAGCAGCTGGTAGGCAGCATGTGGCACTACATAAAGCAACAAAACGAGCAATTAAATGGTCAGAAATCGGCTGTTTGAAAGATGACAAAGACGAGTAGACTTGACAAAAAGCTAGTAAGGGGGCGAGGGGATTACGGAAGCCCCGTGAACTGGGACTTTACTAAGATAGCACTTATGATTTTTAATTCCTTCCCGTGGTTCGGGGCAGATGGGGGTGGAATGCCCAGATTCCGCAATCAACAACAGGCCCGAGAAGCTCAGGCCCAGGGCCCCAGAGATGGGAGCAGCGTCTCTGCCACGTGACCCGAGGAGGAACATGGCCCAGTCTGCTCCTAACGTTTATATCGAGCAGAGAAAAGCTGAAATGCTGCCTCTTTTTTCTGTATTCTTCTATAAATCAGTGTGTCAGGTTGTTCCAATGTGCGGTGAGTAGTTCATCAAGACTTGGGTATTTTTTATGTCTGCTTTCCTGTATCCTTTTTTCCATGAGAAGTTGCACGGCTGCCAGTAGTAACATGTAAGGAACTCATCATGAAGGAATGAGCCACTGGCCCCCTCACACGGTTCAGCTTGAGATCTCCCTGATAGTGTGTGACAGGCCAGATAAGGTTCGGCACCGGATCATGGTGGGGTGCACTACACCTGCCTGCTTCACCCACTTTCCTACAGCAGCCCCTGATCACCGAGCCAAATCAGACTCGCAGCCTTTCTTCCAGGCAGGCAGTGGCTGCACTGGGGCTGCAGCTGAGGTCCTCATGATAAAGACTGGTTTGTGTTCAGAAGTTGTGAAGAGTCATTGAGCGCGCTACACATCCTGCGCTGAAAGACAGTGTGCTTTTGTGCCAGCATGCTGCCATTGTTATCATGTCTGCCTTGTCTTGTGCTGGTTAATTCTTATGTGCCTGTTTTTCTTTCTTAGGCTTACAAGTGGGCCCTGGAGGGGATGCGCCACCTCGCCTGTGTCAGCATGGAGGACTGCCACTCCCTCGAGAGTGCGGGGGCTGTCGTCCAGTGCCTGGAGGCCTACCGCGAACAGCACCCTGAAATTGGTGAAGCCCGTTTTCTAGAGATGAAGGAGCTTGCCTGTGCACTGGGCAGCGACGGTGGCGCCAAGCACTGGAAGTTCGCCTGGTCCAAGTGCCAGGAGACCAAACGAGTGTTTGAGAAGAAGATGGAGGCTGCTCTGCGGGCCAGGAGTGCAGGTCTTTGTGAGCCTCCGGCTTGCGATGGGGAGAAGACTACCACAGCTCTCCGTGGGCCGGTGCTTGCCCAACGTCGTTATTCAGATGGCATGGAGCCCAGGCAACATTACGAACGAAATAACAGCGTGCCTTATTTCCACAGTAAGGCGATTCACTCTCCTGCCTGGCGGAGAGAGAAGTGCCTGGCCCAGTCCCCGAACCGACAGGGTGAGCTCTCACGGGCCGGACAAGACCCCAGGACTGCTCCTACCTCCAGCCCTTTCTCGAGCGGGGTATCGGGGAGCTTGCTGGCTTCTGCTCTGCGGAGGTTGTCACTTAGTAGTGTTTCAGATGAGGAACCAACCCTAGAGGTCAGCCGGGTGGATCTGCTTCACCCCTCAGTCTCTGCTTCATCTACGCCCGATGCCCAAAGACCCTTTCAAAAGAGGGCACTACGCAAGGCACAGAGCTTTGATATCCCAGGCTGCGAAAGTGCTCGCTATGGGTGCCAGCGCACCCTGAGCGAGCCTGCACGGCGAGGAAACACTGGTGTCTTCATCAAGGGATTGGAGGTGAGCAGCACTGAGGTGGCAGACAGGAACTGCCTGGCGCGTCACTCTGCAGTTCCTGATTGGGCAGTGGACTGCTTGCCAGAGATGCGCAGGACCAACAGCACCAGTCTGGAATCGAGGATCTGTGGCAGGTGAGCAGCATTGCATGAGACTGAGAAAGTACTGGAATGATGGCTTTGCTGTTTGAGGATCAGATCTGCCATGCCACTCTGGTGTGGTCTGATGGAATAAGTATCCATTTAAATTGAATGTGTGTGTTTTTGACAAGCTCATTGGTGTCTTACCACAGATGGAAGAGGTGTAATTTATAATTAACAACTTGAGTGATGAAATTCTGCCGTGTGTCTTCTACTGCGTATCGTCAACCACCTAATGACTTAAGCTAGCCACTGTGGTCCAGTAGCGCATGGCTCCAATCAGCTCTCAACGTTAGTCAGCCAATTGTGTACCAGAGTGCAGGAGGCCAAGCTGCACCGGATCCAAGTCAGCCTCCGGTTTCCATTAGTGTACGCCTTGGGAATGTGCAAGATTCATAAGTGGAAGTGGCTGGTGGTTTTCACTAACATCTTGCAATGTCTAGACCATGTTGTGCTTCAGGGGGAACTGGCCTTCACTTGTCCCCCACAGACTAAGACGCTTCTACAAATCCATTCTTCATGCTTCATATCCAAGTTGTCTTCATATTTACATGGTAGTCTTGGAATCACCAATTTGTTAGAAGTAGCTGCTTCTGTAATTAACCTTAAGATGTCCCTTTTGAGCATGAGACTGGCCTCTTTAATACCCAAAAGCCGAAACCTGTCCACTTTGAAGGAACCTCGAGATGGGCATTAAACTTGAAGCTCCAAATACTTATTCAGCTCCAGAAATGGCGGTGTCCTGAGAATAAGAGAGGGGTTTTATTTGGCACACTTAGGATGTTAAGCTGCATGCAAGGATATCTGACTTTGTATGATTCAGATGTCTCCAGAGTCACTGTGTAATTCAGTCATGCCTGGGACAATGTGGGTTCCGTATGCATCCAGGAACACTGCAGGGTCAGACATATTTGCCAACGTTGTGATGCTCCGCCATATTCCTGAACATTGTGTTGTGGCTTTTGGACAGATCCAATTAATTTTGACATTCAGTTATATGTACATTGAGTGGGCATTGTAGGAATTCAGCTGTATCCACGCATGTTGTAGGTTCAGTGAAGCCTAGGCACATTATGGCGAGCAGATGTAGGGGCATCCAGATGCAGAGTGGGGTTCATCAATGTATGGGTATTATTATGGTTAGTATGGTATTTATCGACTTATATAACTATTGATGTATGTAACTAAATATACCGTTGCATAGTGTGGGTAAGTCCTATTCGGGGACTTTGGTTATAACTAAATTCACCAAAGACATTGAGTACAACTGTAGCCAGGTACATTTTGGGGAATCGTCCATATTCAAGTAGGCTTTTGAGGGCTGCAGTAAGATCCAGCAGCATTGTGTAGTTCCTAGTTTTCATGGACATTGTGGCGTTCTCAGTGTCTAGAGACAGTGCAGGGTTACACAGTATATACGTGGTTATTTTGAGTTTTAATGTAGTGCTCTGCCTCCTTAAAAAACACTTTAGCATTTTTGTAAATAGAAAAGGTATTGGATTTCAGCCTGGGCTATGGATACGTTTTTTAAGTAGGAGTTGTTTACTCCATAATACGTTTGGGAGTAAAACTATTTTTTGGAGGTTAAATAGCATCATGCCAAATGGGAGCATTGTTAAGGCAGCTAAAATATCTTTTTAATTTCTGTAATAGATACGTGTTGGAATCTAGTAGTTGATGCAAATTAAAATATACCTTTTGATCTGAAAGTTCCTCTTCCTCCCAGGCAAAATACCAGAGTAGAGCTGCTTCCTGTGGCACTCCTCTGCTGGTACCACCCATCGGAACATATCTGTGGATCTGAGTAGGGGCAAGCAAGGGGGAAGCCCTTAGGTGTCTGGTGTTTCCTTTTTCGCTGGGAGTTTTTCCCTGATGATTTTAAGGAGTAAAATTGTCTGGTATGCATCTTATCTGTATGGCTGATTTCAGTCGTACCTATGGACAGTGTAGAATTCAGCATATGTGGGAAAATGCGGGGCTCAGATGCATTCATAGATTTTGTTATCCATATCCAGGAACATTGCTTGGTTTGTGGTATTGATGGGCGTTTTTAGGTTTAGTCATATCAGGGACATTGTAGGTTTCAGCAATACACAGTGACCTTTTGGGAGTTCAGCTGTATCCAGTTAAATATGAGATTCAGACAAATCCATCAAGCTATTGGGGTTTAGCTATTGTCGGTGGGAGCTTGGGGGGGCAACCATATCCAGGGGCATGGTGGGTTTTGCCATCTCCAGGGACATTGCGAGATTCAGGCATGCCAAAAGACATGGTGACATTCTAACACATCTGTGGGCATGGTGGTGTTCAATCATGGGCGTTTTTAAATGGACCATATGAAGGGCCATTGCAAGACCCAGATGTACCTATGATCATTGTAGTGTTTAGCCATATCCAGCAACGTTGTGGTGCTGTCTGAGAGACAATGAGGGTTTCAGACATATCAATGGACTTAAAAGGAGTAAGATGTATTGAGGGGAAATGTATCCACTGATATCTGGGGAGACTGTGAGATTCAGCCATATACCTAGACCGTGTTTGTCTCAGTGATGTCCATGCACTTTATTTAATATAGTGATATCCATTGGCATTTTGGGGATCAGAGGAGGGTATTTCCAGAAACTTGATGAGATTCAGTCATGTCCAGGAGATTAGAGGGATTGTTCTTTACACTAAAGGAGTGACACAACAATCATTTTAAGACTCCACAAGGTAATTTATATATTTGATATATCCATTGTTCATTTTGAAGGCACCATCTGCGATAACATTTGCATCGCGACACCAGGAAAGCTAGCTCTGCCTCTTGAGACTTGTAACACAATGCTTATGGGTTACTCATTCTACTTATTTGCTCTCATGTAGTGCAACTTGTTAATTTCTTTCTATTGACTAAGTCACTTCATCAAGCTTTGAGTTTTTATGTTGCCTCCACCAATTTCTTGACATGGACTATTTGCCTTAATTTAGGTACTGGTATAGATCCTATACCTCCGAGCTGCTAGAGACTTCCTATTTTAAATCCTTAACTGTCCATGTCGTACCGTTGGTTGATTCTTCAGATCTCTTCCCAGTCCAAGCTAGGGACATCTATTCCTTGAGTGTGTCTGTTTATTTTTAAAGATGTTCGTTACCTTAGGTCAGAGGCTGTAGTGTCACCCATCTACTCATTCCCTATGCCCATCCTCTTCGATGCCTAGACCTTCTCCATCCTGAAGCTGTTTCTTTTGGCATGCCGTGTTACTCTTCAGCTTTCACACACAAGCACGTAGAAAGGTGACTTTGTTAACTTGACACGTTTATAATCAATATAAACCATATAAGCTGAAATATCAGGAGGTAACTACTGTGACACACTATCCCTTGTATTCATGGTTAATATCAACATGTAATATTCACATTTCACCATTTGCAGATTTCTTAAAGACTAAATTCCACATTCAATTAAAACTCACCACTGAACATTGTGGTTTCTGTCTCCACACCTACCGCACATAGTCTATGTTCTTGGCAGAGTCTGTTCTCTACCAAACGACATAAAACATATCTTGACCCAAAAAGTGGCGGATAGCTTATTTTGAACAGCAGTACAATTCTTATTACCCTTTTCTTCTACATCTTAGTATTTCTCTTCCTACCACATTGTCCTTAGTGCTCCTGTGGTTTGCTACCGTCCCTCGTCTTGAGGATTCTCTTTCTGCATACTTCTCTCTCCCATTGGACCAATAGCCTGGCAGGATAGGCCAGGGGCAACCCATGACAATGCAGCATAACATGGGTTTGATTCCCGGTCCGGGACTTAGATGCTAAAGTAGTGCATTATTAAGTGTGATATAAGTCACAAATAAATAAATCATGTCACTGTCTTTTCAAAACTTTGTCTGCAGTCATATTAATGATTTCAACCTTGTGCCACAGAGTTTGCGTGTGTATGTGGGAAATGTATTTTTTATTCATGTATTATTTTTTATTTATTTTATTTGTGTTCATAAAGCGCCGAAAGCCCGCAGGCATGGAGGCACATAACATAAAACATGGAAACAACAAAAGACTTTGAAAAACCTGACCTGAACTGACTAATCATCCTAGCTAGAAAGCCCTATTTAAAGATGTATGTTTTTAGTCTTTTTTTAAAAGCCAGGTGGCTTGGTTTGAGTCGGAGGGCAAGGGGTAGCTTGTTCCACTCCTTTGCGGCCAGTACGGGAAACGCCCTGCCCATACCAGTTACTCGTCTGTGAGGGGGCACTGTAATCCTGCTTTGGGTCTCTGACCTCAGAGAACGATTGGGGATGTATTGCGAGATCTTCTTCTTTAGATAATCTGGGGCGGCACCATGTAGGCACCTCTGCATCAACATCAGGGATTTAAATTGGATTCTATCTTCGATTCTCGGCCAAGGCAGAGCCTTCCTGTCCGTGGTGATGTGTTCACTTTTCCTCTTTCCAACGATTACTCTCACTGCATTATTTTCCATGACCTGGCATTCCTCCAGGCAGTTCTTAATAGCCCCGAGCATAAGTGAATTCCCACAGTCGGGGCGGGACAGTATGGTTGCCCTAGCAATGGTGGCACTATTCCTCTCGCTCATGAATGGTCGAATGGATCCGAGTAGGCGGAGGTAATAGGAGTTCTTATGCAGGTAGTGAACCTGGACTCAGATTATCTCCATAACTCCTCACTGCTTCTAAAAGGAACTTCCTGAAAGTTGAGCCTTATACCGTGTGTAACTTCCTATCAGCACCAGGCTGCTTTGGGAAATGTAGTCTCTCAATCCTTCACTACACCTGAAAACTAAAAGTATTTTTCCTTTTTAATTTGAGGTTTATAGATCACTTCATGCTATAAAACTCCACCTTTTCTCGTTTGGGTGCTTGGTGAATGTTAATACATACCTTTCCCATTTGGGCTATGTTGTAGGTAAGTGGTGTCCCTTGCCTCATGTTTAGCATGTATCTTACAAATGCACAATAAATAAATATCTCTAGAAATTTTACCATGTGTTTCCTTGCATTCAGCTCCCTTTCTTCCTGCCCTGGTGGTAACGTTTACCAAGTGTCTTTGACCTTTCAATGGAGAAAATCGTGCTCAAGTATCAGTCATGGCTTTGTGTGGCCATGGACCACTCTCTTTGGCACGGACCCCAACCATGTCTCCCTCTAGTATCGCGGGGGCCAACCATACGCTGTGGGGCATGACATTGCTTGTCCATCTCTTGCGCATTTCATGTATATGGTACACTAGCTCACTTTGTAAGTCACAGTACCTCGCCCTTAGAGATTTCTTAATGCATTTGCTGTGAGTCTTAGCCAGTGTATTCCTTTGTGGAATACCTGCTCATAGTTTTTAGGCGATGTTTCCATCTCTGTTCTCTTTTGTGGATGAATTATGCACAGATACCCACACCTGGGTTATTCTTCAGGTTTTCTGTTTTTTTTACATTGTCTTGCACATGAGACTGCAAGTGGGCATTTCTCACTAAGGGATCCCCTTTCTTTTGGTTGTGAATAAAAGTGCTGGGATCTCCTTAGGAAGCGTAATCTCTCATCTCCAACGAAAGCATGCCAGTGATGCATTCTGTTTACATACATTTATAATTTCCCAGCTGCCTCTTTTACATTCATCTCTGTACCCGATTTAGCTAGATCTATAACTGGAGACTGTGTGGTAGGAAAACATTTATTTTTCCATCTTTCCCCCATTGTCTTGGATGGAGCCTCCCTGACTATCTGCTTCACTCATTTCGTTTGGGGCGCACAGGTCCCTATGGCTGCAGGACTGTCTTCCATTATTTTTACCTTCGTTTTTACATTGTAACACAAGCCACCTTCGCAAGGACACCTGTTGTCCCGTTTTCTTTCCTCTAATGAACATCCGAGTTCTTTTTTTTTATTGCATCTTTATTGTTTTCAGATCAGAGAATTTTTTACCACTAAAATAGCATCAGAACATTCATGAAGTAAAAAATGACGACCTAAGTTTCAACAACAGTAACAGCTCTGGCACTACTCTTGACACACTCCTCCCGGAAAATGAATTTTCTTTTTTATATTGTGCTCGTACACAAGTGTTTCAGGAAGGGTACAACCTCCTCTCTAAGCCCAGGCCTAACCGGTCTACGGACAGAGTGGCCCTGATCTTCCCTGAATGGGTCCCTGCTACTATCATACCCACTCAGTCCTACTCTTCCTTGGAATGCCTCGTCTGCAGGCTTGGTGTCTCTCCTGTCCTCTCGCTGACTTTTGCCACCATCTACAGGACCCCATGTCTGGTCCCCCTCTTCCTCTCGGAGTGGTCTGATCTCACATCTTCTCTCCTGGCCTCTACTTCCAAGATTCTCTTCCTCAGAGACTTCAACATTCACCTTGACTCTCCTGATGCACCCTCTGGACTCTTCCACAGTCTCTGACTCTCTTTCCCTCACCATTCTTCACTCCGGTCCATCACACTCTCTCGTACACACCCTGGATGCTCTCATCTCAGCAGACAGCCCCCTCTCCAACTCTCTCACTACTCCTCTCTACTGGTATGATCATGCTCTCTTTTCCTCTCACCTTGATCTCTTGGGTCCCCCGGCTAAGCCTGCGCCCGCACTGCCAGTCTCCTTCTCCATCATTTGAATGATTATGAGTGTCAGTTGCTGCTTTTGCTGCCACTTTCATTCCCCCTCCCACTCCGCCCACTGACTCTCACACTGACACACCGCTCTCAATTTCCAACACTCTGTACATCCTTGCCCCTGTCATGAGGATCTGCATGAAGCCTGCCTCCAAGCGCAACACCTGGTATGATTCTGACCTAGCCTCTCTGAAACGCACGTGCAGAGCTGCTGAGTGGAAGTGGCAAGCTACATGTACATCCTCTGACAAACTGGCCTGCCGCCTGCTCCAAAGGCAATACAGACTCTCCATCTGCTCGAAGAAGGCCTATATCCAAGCCTGCATCTCTGGGGCCACTAACAACACGGCTGAACAGTTCAAAATCGGCTTTCACCAATCCTACTGCAGTCTCCCCTTCTCTGCCATCCCTGACCCTCTGCACTGCACTGGCCTCCCACTCCATAAGTAAAACTCAGGACATCCTGTCCTCACTCTCCTCTACACCCCTCCCTTCTCACTCACCTGCTGTCAGGCCTCTTTTGGCCCCCCTCTCCTTTCCCCTCCCCTCCTACTCTCCTCTTTCCCTCCATCATCACCGGACGAGGTCTCTAGACAAGTCTTTTATATGAAAGTCTCTTCCAAACAGGTGGTCCCCTGCTCCTCCAGAACTATCAAGGACAACATTGCCTCCCTTGCTCCAGCCTTGGCTTATTTCTGCAATCGCTATTCTCTTGCCGTGGTTCTTCAACATCTACCTTGCCCTTCTAGCCCATTTGATCTCCGCCTTCTCTCCTCACTTCCAGTGTTATGCGGACGACACACAGCTCTCCTTCAATCTTCCCTCCACTGCCTCCTTTTCTTCCTCTCTCTTTCCCGACTGTCTGACTGCTATTCAAACATGGGTTGCTGCTAACGTTCTCTGCCTTTATGCCAGAAAGACTGAGATCGTTCTCATTGGGACCCCAGCCCCCTCCTTCTCTCCTACCCTCTGGCTGCCCTCCATGGGCACCCTCCCCTCAGCCTCTTGTGAGGCAAAAAACCTTGGTGACATCTTTGACTCCTTTCTCTCCTTCTCTCCTCACATCGCAGACCTTGCCAAAAAGGCCCACTTCCAGCTGCACCTCCTCAGAAACATTTTTCCTTTCCTCACCTTCCCCCAGAAACTCAACAGCTCCAGAGCTCTGGTCCGCACTAAGCTGGACTACTGCAACAGCCTTTTTCTCAATCTGCCTAAATCCTCCCTTGGCCCTCTTCAACTAATCCAGAATAGGACTGTGAGAATTATCCTTGCCCTCAATCCCAGGCAACGCATCTCTCCAGCCCTAAAATCTCCTCACTGGCTCCCTGTTGCTGCAAGGATCAAGTTCACGACCCTCTGCATCATCCACAAGGCTTTCTGGGGCCTGGTACCCGCTACATCCAACTCTCTCTCCCTAAATACCCCCCTGCTAGAGCCCTTCAGACTTTTTCCAAGGGGGTAGATCTTTCTTCCTCAGGTGCCTCCCTCTTGAATGACCTCCCTGCCCCTCTTAAGACTTGAGCTGGATCTGCTTAAGTTCCAGAAGCTTCTCAGGACTTTCCTTTTCTCCTCCCTCTTCCATCCTAATGTCCCCCTCTCCCTCTTTTTGACTGGCTGCTTGGTTCCTTCTGATTCTTACAGGGCACCAGGTCCTCCTCGATCAGTCTGCCCTTGCACTTGGTCTCCCCTGACTCCTCCGACCCTCCCAACCTGCACTTGCTCTTCCCGGCTCCCTCCCCCTACACTAGCCTGGCTGGGCTTGCACCCCATTGAAGCCATCCAACTTGCACTAAGCACGTGGACCTTCTTCCCTTGCACTCTCTGCATTCCCCTGGCACTTGTCCACCTGGCCCCCCCTTGGCACTCGCCTAACCCATGGGCCCTTTTCCACCCTGACTGGCACCCACCACAATCCTCCCCCACCACACTTCTTGCTATTGCACTTGCACGATCCAAATGTCACAAGGCCTAGTAGGACCGTTTTTTTTTTCTTCTTCCCTGCCCCCCCCCTTCTTTTGTCTTGTTGCACCTTGAAACACCTTTTGTTCTATATGCGCATTATAAATACCCAATAAATAGCATATGCAGGCATCCTTATCCTGTCTATAAAGAACCAAAATCCAATTTCGTATGCCCCCTTCCCTCTCTGACCCTCCCTTTGGAGCCAAGGCCATTAAACTTCTTTTTTGCAAACACAGAGACCATCATGATGTATAAACCATTTTTCTAGTAATCAAATTGGGAGAGCAACACTACTCCTTGTCCAAGCTCATATCACCTCTTTGAGACGTCCAAATAGATCAATCTGATGTGTCATCCCTGCATATAGACTATAAAGAAAACTAATGAATCATAACCTCTTGCATTGCTAGGAAGTGCCCCAAGGGCCCAGGTACCTCCCCAACCCATTGAATGATGGGTATAGGAACAGAATGAGGAGGATCCATGAATCGCTCTCCCATGATTCCCATTCATTGGCAGAGGGCAGTCACATTACCACTGCCAAACACCCTATCCTAGTGAGGGACCAAAAAGATCTGCCCCTTTTCCTTAAAACCTAGGAAGCGACAGACAAACTCTGTGAAGTCCCCTGGGTTTTGTGGACATGCCTCCCAGGAGATCTGGGAACCCACCCGCAAAGTCCACCAACCTTCAGACTTGCCAAACAATCACAGACCATATGAGGAGCATAAAATGAGTGTTAAAACAGCTCCTAGCTGTATTCGTTGGCACAACAACCACACACAGGCTTGTCCCTCCACAGGCAGCTAGTGCGGTGCTCCCTATAAGGAGCTCAGTCTGAGGATGTGGGTTGTTGAAGAAGGTTATGGCAGTCGGAGGCGTTTGCTGTGCAGTGCAAGTACTGTGGATTAGTGAAGGGTGTTTTGGCGGGCGGAGGGGAGAACGAGCCAGAAGGAGGGCCTGTAGAATGGGGTAACAAGGAAAAAGTGGTGCGGCGCTAGAGGATGTGGTTACAGTAGGCGGAGGTAGGAAAGAGTCTGGGGAGGGGTGGTAACAACCAGGTGGAGGTGGTAAAGAGTTGGAGGAGCTGGTTATATCAGCAGGTGGTGGGAGTTTGGCAGTTGTGATAACAGGAGGAGGGTGGGACTCCAAGAAGGAGGTAGTTACAGCTGGAGGAGGAGGTGGTGGTGAAAGCAACATGGGCAGGAAGGAACCAGGAGCGGGATGACCCAACCCAGCTTGAGAAGGCAGGAGGGGGCATAAGACTCAGGAGAAGAGCGAGTAATCTAACAGAAGGGGGGCCCAGGGCCACAACTCTGAAAGTGAGGTGAGGACCTGGGGTCATATTCATGACTCCTGTCTCCAACTCACTCCCTGGAGAGGCCGAGTTTACAGAACCCAGGAAAGTCTGCACCTAGCTAAGCAACCAGGAGCAGCAGCACCCTGGAACCAGGGACTTTGGTAACGCTGGGTGGGCGACTTTTCTTGGTTGTGCCAAAGACTTTTCCAATTGTTTATCTAACCTTTGTGGTTGATCCTTTTGCTCTGTTAAAAAATAAGACGCTAAACCTCATCTCCTGAGTCCAGTCATTTGTGCGTCCCACCTGGCCTCCGTGACAGGAGAGTGAGAAGGCAAGAGCTGTGATTCAAAGTGCAAAGGAGAGGAAGGAGACGGATGTTGACAAAGAGGATGTTGAGGAGAGAAAATAGGAATTTGAGGTGAGAGTGAGGGTGAAGAGGGAGACGAGCACAAGATGAGGAAGGTGAGGAGAGGAGGGTGAAGGGAGAAGTGGAAGGAGCAGAGAACGGATGAAGATGTTGTGTGTCATGTTATTATTCTGCACCAGTGACCACTGTAGTGTCTTAAGCTTGTCAAGGCGTGTCTGCAGTGTGGCGTACTTGTCCTCGCGAGGGGTCTCCACACCTTAGTCTGCAGAGGAGTTTATAAACAAATATGTGAGATTTGTAATGTCCATATGTGACAATAGGATGCGATGGAATTTGTGTTAGTTTGAATGCATGTGGTGTCAGTGCAGAAAGATCAGGCAATGCACATCATCAGAAAAATGCCTCACTCCTAATCCTGCTGCGAGAGCATTAACCCATGAGGGTAGCTACTAGTGAATGGTTGCATGATGGGGTAAATTACTTCTCCTGCATACCCTTATAGTATGTAGTCTAAGTTGTCTGTTGTTACTCTAAAGTTAACTGTCAGACCCCAAACAGACAAATCTACGATTGCCCAGCCAGCTGTCAGAAGTGACAGAACCCAAAGTGGAGTGTGTGCGTGAGGTGAATGTGGAGGACAGTGAAGGAAGGGGAATAGGGAGTGCAGACCGTCACCCAGAGTGCATACTTGCATGGCTTCGTTCTGGGCTCTGGACGTGATAAGTTGCAAACAATGTATGGCAGGTTAGCTAAGATAACAGAAATAGTCAAATTATCAAACCTGTATGTAGATTTGTGTAAAATGTTTTGGCAATCCGAGTATGCCTTGGGGTCATGTTTAGATGCCTTCCTCCTCAGTGTGTTCAAGCAATACACAAGGGAACAGGAGAGCACACGCTCTTAGACTTACAAGATGGCCCCTGAGCAGCCAATAACAGCAAGGGTTTATAGACTCTCTAAAAATAGGCAAATACTCTCAAGAAAATAAATAAGGGAGCAAAAATACCCCTCACAATAAACAGGAAACCACAAACACATAGGAGCTGCTGCTCACGGCTGGACTTTTCTTGTTTAGTTCTAGGTTACCTCATTTTTTCCTACAAGTTCGAAGTCCTGGGCCCCTACCATAGGCCAATGTCTGACGTAAGAAAAAAAAGCAGGAAGACGCTGAGTCAACAGCGAACTTCCAGGTACTGTTTGGGTCCCTGTGCAGGGTCGACAAAACAGTTTGTGTTTTAGGAGCTACTCGCAGCTCATTATATAAGCTCCAGAGCGTCCCTGAGTCTTGTACTGTGCGGCTGACTAATTGGGCCCCCTCCACCCCCCAGTGGGGGGGATCCCCCTGTACTAAATTGCCTAGGTATCTAGGGTCTCCAAGGTGCACCGCACCCATATATTCTCTTGGAAGGGTGAGCTATCTATTACCTCACCCTTCCTGCACTTTGATGTGCCAGACCCTGCTGACTGTCTCCCTTATCTGAGAGACAGAGAGGGGCACTGACCTTGGAGGAGGGCTGCTGCCCCTCTCTCGAGCCTGCTGCCATGTAGCATCACTTACCTGGCCTCGCCTTGGGCGGCCCGGTGGCATTACCCAGCACTGTTGGCCTGATTGCACTCTGTGATTCCCTTTCTTTGCAACCCCTTCATTTGTAGGTTTTCTATTTCACTGAAACTTCGAGATTTCCTAGCTTGACAGCCTACGGATCATTAAAAGTCTCAGCTGATTAAACGTTTATTTGCACAGACTTAAAGACCTGGTGATACTTTGTGACAATATATTGCAGCTATCAATAAAAGGCCCTCTAAACTGGGGACTGGTCAGTTCCAGCAGTTCCTCTTCCACAAGAGAATCTGAGGTGGTGTGCATGCCTAAAACCCAGCACTCCGCTTACTTGCTGCGAAGTCTAATGCTTCTGGGTTCTAGTCCAGTTCTACCCGAGGTTCTGAACCAAGATTGCCGGAAGGGATAATTCTGCCACTGCTTCTGTAATCTAGTACTAAGATGTAAACAGAGGGCCGCATTTCAAGGGTGAACACCAGA
The DNA here is from genome assembly GCF_040938575.1 of Ambystoma mexicanum. NCBI lineage: Eukaryota > Metazoa > Chordata > Amphibia > Caudata > Ambystomatidae > Ambystoma > Ambystoma mexicanum. The sequence continues at coordinate 1,047,423,493 of NC_090921.1, read as the reverse complement.
GGGGTTACAGAGGATCACACTCTTCTTGAGGAGTCTGGAAAGAGTTCCACTGGAACTCGCCAGCAGTAACAAATATATCACTGCTGCGTCCCTTCAAGAGCACATGTCCCAGGATACTGACGAACCACTCTCTTATTTGCTAACAATATCGCATTTCCTGCTATTTGATGTATTCCTCCTGCTTTTAGGTACTGTAATCATTTGTGTTATTACCAAAAAGTGCTCAATTTATCGACCTCATCACAACCAATACTTTAACCCCCGTGAGTGAAAGACCCACAGTCTCCAAGCTCCTCCATGGGTCTCATTGGTTTTGGCCCCTGATAATGTATTCTCCCCTACTCGTGCCACCATAGCGATGGACCTGTATGAAGAGTAGTGTGAAGGGAACCACAGTTTCACCTCCCCATCAGGGAAGGACTGAGCGAACCAGACACTGACCCAGAATCAGATTAACTGAGAGAGAAGGCAAATCTCCTGATACTACTGTGCCCCACTGCCCCTCACCGACCCGTCCCCCAAGTCAAAACAAGTTTGAAAAAACAGCATCCTCACATGTGGCTTAAGAAGCCTATATGACTTCAAGAAGGCAAGAATGTATTTAAGAATGCCACACTTCACCTAATCAGGCTAATGCAAATGCCAATCTGACCAAGTGCAACCAACTGGCATGGCTCAGATTCTCAGATTTGATTAGAGATCTACTCCCTGAAAGGAAAGCATACTTATAAGGCAAGAATAATCAGGGAAAACAGACAGGATTACTTGTCATGGACCTAGCCTGAGACATCTGACACTACCTCCGGGGCCATGAATTTGGGGGGAGATATCCCTAAACCGGCCTGGCTGCATTCTTCTACCCTAGTTAATAAGGCTTAGGAAAGGTTTGTGAACTCCTCTTTGAATAAAAATAACATTGTGCAGCTTAAACCATTTGACCAAATGAAGAAGTGTACAACAGGAAAGCCCTTGACTATCATTACAAGGAAACCACCATCCATCATTTTCCTGTTATATTGTTCAGAGACCTTTATTGGTACATGTTTGTGTACGCACAAGGTTTTTGTGGATACCCGAATATGAGAAATCATTGGTCCATTGATCAAAGGAAGAAGCTACAAAAGTCTGAAAGGTGTGTCTTCTTCACTTCTGGTGCCATTCAAGAAAAGCAGCAGAACTGGCTGACTTACTGCAGTGTTCAGGCATCATTTTACCCACACTATGTCTGGATGATCAGAGTGGACCCACTAGTCTCATTGGTCTGTGGAGGATCAGTCCTAATCGGCCTTCTTTATCTCTTTATTACCCCTATCCAATATTGGCAGAAGTCCTCATCAAGATCCAAAAACTCTTAGCTCTATGGATGATAGAGCCAGCTTCCTTACAGGAGTGCAACATTAGCTTTTATTATCACATCTTTGCTGTAGGCAATAGAATTAGATGCCATTGTACCATCTTGGGCAACCATTGAGTCTGTATGTTTCTCTAAAGAAGAGTCACTGGCTTTGTGCAAATTATCTGAAGTATGAGACTGGCATATACCCATCAGAAAGCATTGCAGGAGATATTCTGCATGTTCAAGGTTCAGTCAATTTCCTTGAAAGTGGGTCCACCTTGGTTTCCAAGATGATAGCCTGGTTGTCAAAGGGAACCCTTATTGTTGTCAAGAGGGCTCCATACATCCATACTGGAATAAATGGAAGTAGCTATACACCCTCTTCCCGTGTCCCTCCATTCTGTCATGCATCATTTGTATCACCTGCGCTTATAAGTCAACATTTTAAAACCCTCACTTACACCACATTAGAATAATCTATTTGTAAGGGAGTTCTGGTATGTGAAAGGAGCACAGCTCATCTACCCCCGAAGAGTGTGCATGTACTTAAGCCGTTTTTAATCAATTCAAGGCCTGTCCAGGGTTTCTAGAGTGCCTTGTGTCTAATGGCATTGTGCTTTAGGATGCACCAGACTCAGTTAGACTAGCCCTCCCTTTGAAGGCAGGAACAGGATCCTCAATCTGCCTATATTCCCATATGGGAAATCGGCAGAGAGGGCCTTTAGTTAGGGTCAGTCACTTCAGCCTACTCGAATGGCTCCTCTTCTGCCACACGCACCTGTGTATTATCAAACGTCTTTGACTTAAAGTTTGGCTGAGGTGCAAACCTTGGTCCTTACAGGGTTTGCCACCTCTGATTCTCTCAGGACCAGACATTTCAACATGATTGTCTTGGAGCTGAAAGCTATTTATCTTGCTATGAGTCCTTTCTACTATGCCCACAAGGCAGTAGTGTATGTACAACCTGTTGTCACTCTCCGAATGTTTTGTACTAGAACTCCCATGATCCCTAACCACTGGGTATGTTGGAGGCTGATGGGAGTTGTTGCCCATAACGTTAGATGAGCCAAAGTTTGCAGCCACATCCTACAAAACGAATGAGTCCTCATCTAAATAGACAACGCCATGACAATGTTCAAAGTAAATAAACTAAGAGGCACTCTTTGCTCTTTGGATGTAGAATTGTGTTCATGGGCTTCCCATCTTTGAACAATGCTTTCAGGCGTCGATTTTACACTCAGAACCTGCAAGCAAATCCTGTTTGCATGGTTAGAATGTTCAAGTGGGCTCAATTAGCCTTTGTTATGGGCAAGTCATCCCCCCACTAAGAGGATGCCTTTCATTTATACTGGAAGTGGATATAGAGGTGTATTTCAAGAGATTGTAAGGGCGCTGTATGATTCTGGTGGCTCGGTGTCAGCCAAATAGTTTTTGGTTCAACCACTCTTAATTCCTGGGGATGTTTGTGGGCGGCTTCCTTCTCAACAGCAGAGGCTGGTCCCTGAAAACCTAGTCTACGTTTTTATTTTATTGTAGTATCTGTGTTTATCTGATGGAGGCAGGAAGGACTCAAGGACCACTAAGACGCGCAAGTACAAAAGGAATAGGTTCTTGAATATGTTTCATATATCAGGCTAGTAGGAAAGAGGGAGAACAGATGAGAGGCATCCTTCCAGCTTGGCTCTCATAACCTGGATGACCAACGGTCACTCATGGAACCACAGGGCCCTCCAGGTTCCATGGCATTCCACATTCCATCCCAGGTAGCTGTTGCAAGCACCATGCTACAATCATGAAGAGAACCTTGAAATTGTATGAGCTGCTAGAAAGTACTGGACATAAAACTGCGTGGGATGAAGTGTTGTCAGACCAGGCCAGGTCTGCATGGTAAGGCCCCTCCTTTTTTCTGGGGGCCCCAAGTTCCTCACCTGCTGTCTGACCCCATTTGCTCCTCTGATGCTGTGGGCCTCATCCAGGGCAGGTGAACCCTTAAATTCAAATATTGGTACCACAAACTGATCTCCTTCCGCGGTCCTCTCATAGGTTTTACTCTGCCTACCTCATACTAATTACAATGAAGCTCCCTTGTTTCTCTACTGGTGAGGACACTCAGTCTTCAGAATCTATGGCCCATTCACTTTCCTCTGCTGACTTCCTATCGCGCTTACCCTGCTGGTGCGTACTCTCTCTCTCTCTCTCTCTCTCTCTCTCTCTCAGGTAAGAAGCAAAGGAGCAAATGTTATCTTGACCCAGCAGGTCTGCAAATATAGCATGGACTTCTGAGAAGCTGTGTACACAACAGAGAGCATTAATTTCTGTCAAGCGCAGCAGACATTCACTTACAGCAGATTTACAGCAGACCAGCAGCATTGTGTTAGTACTGGCGTAGGGGCAGACTTCAACTGTCTTCGCTCGGGCCAGGATTTCAAACTATTTTTCCTATGTTCTAGTCAAGGGGTGTATTCCGGCCCGAATGCTAGTTTGCTGTTCCAGACAGGGATGCAAACAATGAAGCTGTGCTTGTGTTCCCTTTATACACGGAGGCAGTGAGTGACCCAGCAAGCCCTCTTCACGTGAGCCAGATTTTTATTTTATTGTAGTATCTGTGTTTATCTGATGGAGGCAGGAAGGACTCAAGGACCACTAAGACGCGCAAGTACAAAAGGAATAGGTTCTTGAATATGTTTCATATATCAGGCTAGTAGGAAAGAGGGAGAACAGATGAGAGGCATCCTTCCAGCTTGGCTCTCATAACCTGGATGACCAACGGTCACTCATGGAACCACAGGGCCCTCCAGGTTCCATGGCATTCCACATTCCATCCCAGGTAGCTGTTGCAAGCACCATGCTACAATCATAAAGAGAACCTTGAAATTGTATGAGCTGCTAGAAAGTACTGGACATAAAACTGCGTGGGATGAAGTGTTGTCAGACCAGGCCAGGTCTGCATGGTAAGGCCCCTCCTTTTTTCTGGGGGCCCCATGTTCCTCACCTGCTGTCTGACCCCATTTGCTCCTCTGATGCTGTGGGCCTCACCAAGGGCAGGTGAACCCTTAAATTCAAATATTGGTACCACAAACTGATCTCCTTCCGCGGTCCTCTCATAGGTTTTACTCTGCCTACCTCATACTAATTACAATGAAGCTCCCTTGTTTCTCTACTGGTGAGGACACTCAGTCTTCAGAATCTATGGCCCATTCACTTTCCTCTGCTGACTTCCTATCGCGCTTACCCTGCTGGTGCGTACTCTCTCTCTCTCTCTCTCTCTCAGGTAAGAAGCAAAGGAGCAAATGTTATCTTGACCCAGCAGGTCTGCAAATATAGCATGGACTTCTGAGAAGCTGTGTACACAACAGAGAGCATTAATTTCTGTCAAGCGCAGCAGACATTCACTTACAGCAGATTTACAGCAGACCAGCAGCATTGTGTTAGTACTGGCGTAGGGGCAGACTTCAACTGTCTTCGCTCGGGCCAGGATTTCAAACTATTTTTCCTATGTTCTAGTCAAGGGGTGTATTCCGGCCCGAATGCTAGTTTGCTGTTCCAGACAGGGATGCAAACAATGAAGCTGTGCTTGTGTTCCCTTTATACACGGAGGCAGTGAGTGACCCAGCAAGCCCTCTTCACGTGAGCCAGATTCCAAATGTATATTTGTTTTTCTTAAGGTGTTTGATATAGCGTGTGCATTTATGTATAGACAATCTCTTTGATTGTAGAATCTCAAACATTAATAATCGGACATATGGTCCAAGGGTCCAGTTGAAATCAGATAACTAAGTACACGATGCATAGTGGGTGCACATAATTAAACAGTATTGGAAGGAACTGGATCTCTCAATTTACAGCACCTGTAGACGATACAAATGTAAGCAGTGCATGGTATAATTCCCAGTAACATAACATAGAAGTGCCGAATCAGGCATTAGAAAATACTCGGAGGTGTCTATTTCCCAATGTAAGGTACTGAGCTACTAGATCACATCTCCTCCCAGACAGAAGCAACAGGAGCCTCTGGGTTAGGTGTGCGTCCTTCCAGGCACGACCGCGGCTAGACAAGCCCACTTAGCTTGTTTCCTGAGGTACCCCCGTGTTGCGTGTGTCTTCCGAGATACGTAGACATGGTCCTACTCTAATGGGTCGTGGGATGTCCATGTATCGACACAACTCCAATATGCCATTGTTGCCAATGTAAATACACTGCCATCAGGGAGTGAGCCTGCTATTTAGAATAAACAAAAAACGGTACATGTTTCACTGACCTTCAAAGAGACCAAAACAAGAACTGTCAGAGGGCTGAGCATGAGATTAAACGAGGGCAGAAGGGGGAATGAATGGCAATACCTCAATTAAAACAAGTCCACAGGAGTTTGTTAAAGGATCCCTCGTGGGCATGTAGGTAGGTAATTGCAAAATAAAACACACATAAAACAACACTACTTGGTTTAGCAAATCTTCCTTCTGAGAAAAAGATCTTCTCTTGGAAAAGCTCATTTGAACACATTACACCTATGTTGTCCCCAGTAGTCTGCATTCATTCATGAGACATTGAAAGCCCCATGAGACCCTCTTCATGTCCAAGAGACTCTGGGCTTAGTGTGTGGTTTACGTTCTTTCAAATATCACCATAGGTATTCCTACTTGCATACTGTAGCTTTACAACTGCCGCACATCAATTACTTGTCAATGAACTCTTTGTGTTACTTGGATCTTCCAAGACATTGGGACAAGTGGCAGCTCCTGGTGTCAAAATTCAGCCATGACGAGGCCAAGTGCACACACACTCTGCTAGCAGGTCTGTGGTGTTAAAGTACCCGCGTTACAAAGTGGGGGTGACTATTCACTCTATGAAAGTAAGATAAATGCATTCCATTGGGAAACATAGGTGTCACTGAAAGTTTAGGATAGAGAGAAATGTAGGAAGAAGAAAAGATTGGCCTAATATGGGGCAGAACAAGGGCAATAAAGGAAGAGTTGGAGAAAAAGGCCACACGTTAGACAAGCCTACTTAAACTGGATAAGAGGTTTCCTTAAGGGTAAGAAGGCACCCAGGTAAGAGCAAAACAGCCACATGCAAACAAACCAGCAAACAACCCAGCTGCGTTTAGTTCCATACGACTAGTAAAGTTAAATGGGGGCACCCCATCAGAACAGATTAAGCAAGAAGCTGAGAGGCCTGAATTTAGGGAGACCTTGTTCTGTCTGAAGTGGATTGTGTTGGTTGTACTATGCATGCATGTACACAGTTTGTAGTTTTTCTCCATGATGGTGCCCGTTTGTGCATCATTCACTCCAAAATCCGGGCTCTCTTGTCCTATTAAGGTTCACAAGAGCAGAGGAATTAGAAGCAGAAGCCTACAGCCAGTTGAGGGCATGTGCGGCATGGCCACAAATACTGTGATCGACATTGTAGAGGCAGAGGTACCAGAGTGTAGGACGCAGTCAAAATACTATGTAACCAGTGGGTGCTTGCATGTTGCGAGGGCTGGCACTGCTCCAGGTGTGCAGACGGTGTGCAGTCCCAGACCACGACACTGTGCAGCAATCTACATACGCTATTCTGAAGGACTGGAGTGTGCCACAGTGGGCCATGCCACAAGGGAGAAGAACAAGCTGAGGCATCAGCTCTATATACCTTACTACTTTCTCCTCGGTTCCTAGAGTCACTAGTCCGGGGCCCACTGCTAGTCATGTGCTCTGCTGCAGAACTTTATTTTCTGGTCTTCAGAAGGGAGGTTTCCTTCTTCCCCGGGCACATTTGACACCACAGGCCTTCGGGGTTTGTGCAGAGGAAGTCCAACTAGTACTTGAAAGAACAAAACTCAAAATCACCAAAGCACTTGAGACTTGAGACAACATACACGTTTACCCTGTATCTCTTATGCCTCAATACACGATTGTGCCACGCACATCATACTGGCTAGTTCAGAGCAGTGAACATTTAGCCACACAGTTCAAAATGTCCTCTCTTCAGGTAACTCTCACCTTCTTATATTGACCAGCTCTGCGGGATTGATTGATTGATTGGTTTATTGAGCGCCTTACACCAAGGCGCTGTACAATGGAACAACAAATACAGAGAAATAATAACAATTAACATTGTGAGAAAGATTACAACTTGAATTCTCACATGGCTTACAGTGCTACTTTTCAATGTGCAACCAAGTAAACCTATTGAGTCGTTCTGAATAGTTCCCATCATGGCGTGGCCATGCCTTCCGCTTTACTGCCTTTTGATCCTGTAGAATGCTGCAAGTAATAGGCCACTGATGCCATGTGATGTTGGCTCAAAAGCCAGGGTTTACTGACAGTGTCCGCCACCTACAGTTTGTGAGTGTCTTTCAGTCGTTAAGCGCATTCTACCTGCTGGTAACTCTTTTTTATGGCACCGAGTGAGGCATGCAAATCAGGATCCATGATTCAGAGCAACTAAAACCTCCTATTTAAGGATTCAAAACACATTCTAGCGAGGTCTTCATTTTGAAGTACATCCAACTCTTAATCTTTGCTCCTAACACCAACCAACTAACACATTTCTAATTTTGATTCTGAAAGTGGTTAACACAGCCACTAGGCCCCCATTAGCCCATACCAAATCCTTATAGGCCCTTGGTTGAAGGGGGGTCGGGAAATGGGAAGGCAGTTATTGCTCTGAAAAGGTGTTGCTCCAGTAGAGAGAAGCACCGCAGATCTGTGGGATGGAGGCAAAAAGGAGAATGCTGCGTATAGGCGTCTGCATTTAATGTTCAGAGATGATAATAAAAGGGCAATGGAGTAGAAAAAAGCATCTGCAGTCTTGAGAAAAGTAATACAACTGCTCCATAACCCAGAATTAAGACTGAAACCTCTCCTACAGTAAGGAGGATATAGATAAGACATGTTCTGTAACAAAATAAAATAGCCTTGTGCCCTCTGGTCTGCTGGTGCTGGGGGCCCTCTGTTAAACGAAATCTATCAGTGCTGTTATAGGTGCATTCTGGAAGCCCTACATAAACAAGGCTCAATGGTACAGAGTGTGTTATGGAAAACCTGAAACCGGCCTGTGTAAACAAGGATTAATGTGAAACGGTTCCATAATAGTTAATGGAACCTGGAACCCCAAAGAGTGACCAATCTAAAGATGTGTCATGAATTTTGAGGTAATCCTAGCACACTGTAACTGGAAAGCCTGAAAGAGTGGTAAGAGGGAGGACCGGAGAGCGCTGTGGCATGCGTCTGCCAGCTCTGTAGCTGTCCTCCTTTCTGAAGCACATGTGCTGGCGCGCTCACATAGTACACTGTCTTTGGGTCTGGCCTCTGATGGGAAACGAGGGGAATAGCAAGCAGGCACCCCAAATACCTCCCTTTGTAAACAAAGAAAAGAATGCTGACCGAAGCTTTGTGTAGTGCACAGTCCTTAGGTCTTGGCAGGAGTCGTTTGGCTTATGATGGCCTCCTATGAGATGTCTGCTTAAATTCAGCAGGAATGGTATGATTCAAAATATCCATTCTGGGCACTCTGTCTTCTTTATGACTGTTCTTGTTCTTCCCTTCCATACGACCCTGATCATTGATTCCCAAATCATGTCATCACCACATGCTGCCTCTTTAGGTTTCTTTTGATCTTTTCTTGTTTTGTTGTGTTGGTGTTTCTTGGATGTCTTGATGGTTTCTCTTGTTACCATCGATGGAGACATAATGTTTTCACTTGTTTGTGCTCTATTACTATAGGGTTTAACTGTATAAGCTTAGCCAGCATTCTGCTATTCAAATGTTGTTTCATTTTCTTTTGTGTTTGTCTCACTCATTATAATATTTCCTGTATGTCCGTGTGAGTTCTATCGGTGGATGTCGGCAACCATGTTGCTATTAGACTGGAGTATCCTCATCAGCTAAAATGTTGTCACTTGGTTGCTCCTTAGTCTGTGGACGGTCAAGCTGCTAACACTTCTTTCTCTTCCCAGTATGATTCTGCAGCCAACTGTAGACTCTTTTATTATTAACCTGTTAACACATTTTACCCATTGGCCTGGGATGATTCCGTGCATCTGTGCTATGTCTTATCTTTCATCTTGCTAAATACTGTCTGATCAGTTGGACACTGTTGTCCATCAGGAGCTACCCGGTGCACCCTTCTCGTCTGAAGATAGCCTCTTGCGATCTAGAGGAATATCTCACCTGGAATCGCTGAAATGGACCAGCTCTTGTTGGAAAAACCCATTGTTCCTGCAATGCACCAGCAGTAGGTAGTGTCCAAGATTTAAGATCTTCTTTTTGGCTCCTCACTCATTGGGTCTCCACTTGTACTGCTGTTTCCCCTGAAGTTGCAATCTCGACATAGGAAGCTCTTGCACTGTGCTCAAGCACCTACATCATCTTCCATCAGCACAGATAGCAAGCGGGGAGTCCTTGGATGGCCCTCTTCTGCCATGGGTCATCACTGGCATATCGGTGCCTCTTTTGCTGAACTGTGACTTGAATGCTCCTTTTTTCCATAACCGCATAGACTTACATTGCAGTTATAGAAAGCATTGGACATTTTTCAGTGCAGATATGCGGTACTGCCAGCTGTGCTCGGAATGTGACCTTGATGGGTGAAGTGCTAGAGTGGAGGAAGAGGAAGTGAGGAAGTGAGGGACAGAGGCAAGTTAGAGGCAATGGAAAAATGTTAGCTAGTAGGCAGATGAGAGGAAGGTTAAGAGGTTAACCCGGAGACGAGGAGGTAGGAATTTAGTTTGGGTTTTAAACAAATCCATGTAGACTGTTTCTCGAATGTCCGGGGGAAGAGAATTCCATGCAAGTGGAGCACGAAGAGAGAAGGAGCAGAAGCTTGAGGAAGCACAGGAAGGGCCAGGAGCCACAAGGGTAGTCAAGGAGGCAGAGCAGAGATTACGAGAAGGCTTTTAGAGATGGATATAGGAGGATAGATACAGTGGTACCTTACTGTAGATAGATTTGTGAACCAGGAGAAGACATTTAAATCTGGCCCTGTTTTGCATCATCAGCCATCCAGCCTGGTGGCGGTACAAAGAAGTAGGTGTGAAGTGAGGGAGTTCAAAGAGAGTCCTAGTAGTGAAGTGAATGATCTTGTCAAGAGGCCAGAAAGCATATTTGGGGAGACCAGTTTAGAGAAGGCAAGAGTGGTTAAGAGATGCTTGGCAGTGTTGAAAGGAAGGAGGTGCCTGATATTACCAACATTAAGGACGTTGAGGTGAACTGCTGTTCCATTTTGGAGATGAAAGTAGGGAAGGTGTAAAAAGGATCATAGATGACGCTAAGGTTTCTAGCTGAAGAAGAGTAGGGAGAGAGTCAGCTGGGAACTGGCTAGGCAGAGGAAGAGATATGAGAGAGCTTTTGACAGAGAAGAGAACCTCTGCTTTGGTAGAGTTTAACATCAGAGTGTGTGAAGCCATCCAATATTTAATGGCAGAGAGACGGTTGGAAATTTTGATAGAGAGTTCAGGAAAAGAGAAGAAGATTTGGGTGTCATCCGCAAAGAGTTGGTACAAGAACCCAAGGAGGAGATTAGTGGCCCAAGAGCAGAGGTGTAGAGTGTAAAGAGGAGCAGACCCAAGACAGAGCCTTGTGGAACAGCAGTTCGAGGAGTGAGTTGATGTGTGGCGTTGCTCCAGGAGAAAGAGAATTGGCAGGGTGCAAGGTAGGATTTAATCCAGGAAAGGGCTCACTCACGAATCCCAAAAAGAAAGAGTATTAAGGAGATCAGAGTGATCGACAGTGTGAAAGGCAGCAGACCGGTCAAGAAGAATTATGATAGAGGATAGGTTGGAGTGCTTAACAGAAGCGATATCGTTGGACACAGTCATGAGCAGTTTCTGCGGAGTGACAGGATCAGAAACCTGCTTATTGGAGTCTTGAAGGTTGTGGATGTCTAAGAAATTGGTAAAACGGTGGAACATAACCCTTTCAAGCATGTTAGAGTAGTGTGGAAGGAGAGACACAGGGCGAAAGTTAGCCGGTAGGTTCGGATCAGCCCCTTGCTTTTTCAGGAAGGCACTGGATACCACCATATGGACACCACTGGGGTTTCTTTGGAATATCATTGTTTTCTGGTATGTTAATCCAGTTGAAACCAAAGAGGGCTCCAATTCCCAGAATGCACTCTTCTGTTACGTGAAAGATGAGGACTGTAGAACATGTGTTTAGGTGACTGGGAATCACAATGGCAAACTATGCTGTTTATTGGGAGATAAAAAAAATAATAATTTGGGATGTGTTGAGAAAAAGACAATATTGTGAACCAATATGTTTTTTGCTGCCCTGTAAGTTGTAGGCAAAGGGGACAGGAGTTGGGAAAATAACGGGTAATGGTTTAGAGCTTAAGGGAACACCATCAGGGCACTCAAACTACACAAAATGAAGCTAATATGCAAAATCAAATTGTTTATAATGTGTGATGTTAGTACTGGGTGCAATCTCTGCAGTATAATGGTTCTAATATCTAGTAAGTTAGTTCAAAATTGGTCATTACAATCTTCATATTGATCCATTTTCTTGAAGCGTTCTCCTGTATCTCCAAATAGATCGAATTTCAGCGACCATTGGCCTCCTGAGTAAGTAGCTGTTTTAATTTAAGGCCATGCAGCACGTTAGCGGATTCCCAAAGATGGTAGCCTGTCATGTACCACTTCTGGCAGATCAATCTCCTGATAACGTGGAGCTGATCAGTAATAAAAATCGGTTTCCCAGCAACTGATTATGTTGCGTGTTTGTGATGCTGGAAATGCATCGGAGGACAGGGCCTCCGTATCCTTGTCCTTTACTGCTTTTTATCGTGTGTTCTGTCGTGTGTTCCGTGCAGGAGTTCATGTGGGACTCCTGGCGGTGCAGCTCTCTTTCTTTTGGCTTGGTGAACGGATCTGTGGGATACCCTTATGGCACCCATGGGCGGGGGTACAACCCTGTGCCCCTAGTGTATGTTTTTGGGCACCTGTGGGTGGCCCGCAGACCTGGGTATGGGCTGTTGGCAGCTCCATGCTGAATTTGCCAGGTGCGCGGAGTATCCTCCATTTTGGGATACCCCGGCCCTGCCATTGGGATCAGTTGATTCCGGATGGAAAACAAGATGGCCCCTGTGGCCTCTTGCTTTCTATTACCCATTACCTTGTTTTTCCAAAGTCCTGGGAAGCCCTGACTCTGTCCCTTCCCCCTGACTGGCTGTTGGGTGGAAATGCCATATATGGTGTTGTTGTGAAGGCCCAGCCAGACTAGCTGGAGCCTTCCCGGTGATGTATGTTGTGGGTACCTCCTGTGGGTGGGACCTGGGTGAATAGAGTGTGTGACGAATATGCATTCTGTGTTGTGGTTGTCTAGTATCTGGTGGTTGACACAATGACTGAGACAACCCTGCCCGAAACCGGTATGAATGCAGCTTGGAGTGTTGAATGGCTCGGTACTTGTCCCAATACACATAACTTGTTCTGAGTGTCTGGAGAGAAGTGAATGGTCTGAATACCTTGTGTGCCTGATTGGCTGCCTGCCTGCATGAATGCCCGTAGTCGTGATTGGATGCTTGAGTGTGACCCAGCGGAATGAATGGGAGATCAACAGTATATCTGGGGACCTCTCACTGCTAGGAATCGTGTTCAGAAGCTGAAGTCCACTACGACGAGTAACTGGAGTAACTGACGCTTGACCTTGAAGCACTGCTGGACGAGAAGAATTGCTGTTGCTCTCCTTCACAATCTGAAGGCTGCTGTGCCTCCAAGGACTGACCCAGAGAGGACCTGGTAAGGCGCCCTCTTCCCGAGCTACGAGGGACCATCGTGCACAGCTGATCTTTGCCAAAGCTCCCAGGTAGACAGACCTTCGACAGACTGCCGACCCGATACGGGGACTGCTGCGGAACTCCAAGGGGAAGCACTAGGACTGTTGTCCGCCACTGTCGACGACAGCCGTCGCCGACCGGAGCCGCCGTGCTCCCGTTTGCCTAAGAACTTCCATTGATCATCGGACGCTCTCGCCTGCATCGTCATCCGCTTGTCTCCTGCTGGAGAAGGCCGGACCGTCGACGCGCCGAGGAGCATCCACCGGTGGGTTTCCCGCCACCTGAAGACCACAGAGACGCTGACGACTCGACGCTCTTGCTGGGCCACAGTTCTTCATCATCTCTTTGCAGTCCGGAACTATCGTCACCAAGGTGCCCCGCACGCCTCTTCCTTGCAGGACGCCAACGCTCTGTCGTCGACGAGCACCTCTAGGAATGAAGCTGCCACTTCCCTGCCGTAGTTCACCCTGTTCACCGTTGGACGTTCGACGACCTGTGACTCCTGCCTTAAAGGGAGGGCACTCAAGAAGGGCCGTTGATTCCCCGACACCGAACGCCAAGTTCCCTGACACCTCTTGACGATCTGTGGCTCCTGCCTGAAAGGGAGGCACTCAAGAAGGATCGGTCCACGCATCGTCGGAGAACTCTACTCCACCAGGTACATAAAACCTTAATAGGAAGAAGTGAGACTATAGAACATACGGACTGGGCTTGTGCGATATATCTTATTTTACAGGTTGCCCAGGGGGAGGGATCTCCACACAGAACTGTGTCTAGGTAACAGGGCCAGAATTCTGCCTATTGTTTCAACCATCTTACGTTCCTGCCTATCTCTATTGCTGGTTTCCTTGTTATTAATCTGTGTGACATTTTAACCGTACAGTTGATGCACTTTAATGAGATTCGATAACATTAGTGGTACCACTTTAGAATTGTATATATTTATCATTATTGACTTCCGAGTACAAAGTGCGTTATTGTGATCGTGTACATACCTTTCAATATTAATTATATAAAGACTGTGTTTTCAGTAATACAGTGTGTGGACATTCCTTTGTGGGGGTTCGGGGACTACACTGTACTTAAGAACCAGCCTGCATAACCTCCTGAGAAGCTAGGCCTTGATTGCTCGTCCATTGCTATCAAATAGAGAATCTTGGCTGGGGTGTTCTGTGCCTCTCCTCTACCATATAGAGAGCGGAAGTACAGACACCCCCTACCAGTATTTACAGTGTTCCAGATATTAGTACCATTGTCTTGCAGAGATTGAACCCATTATAAAGAATTTGTTTTGCATAATAGCTTCAGTTTGTGTACTTTGACTGCCCTGATGAAGAGAAAGATTTTCTCAAAACACATGTCGGCTCACTAATCTAATTTGGCCTGATCAAGCCTTGTTGTTTTTTCAATTTATATTCTTGAAATGTTTAAGTCATATTTAGTGAACAATAAACAGGTGCAGTGCTTATACAATTAATGTGTTCTCAGACCTATCATTTATATATGGTGAACATCAAGAATTGAGTGAGTGCATTAGAAACTTAAACCTCCAATGTTCATATTCTGCAATTTGGGACGTTAGGGAGGTGTCCCAGACCACATTCAAGCTTCATGTGATACTGGTTGTTACTTTACAGTAGCTATTAAGCCCATTAATCAGGTTAGGTTATCCCTAATTTACTGGTACTTCTTAAGTACAGTTCAATAAAACGTTATTTAAATTGCAATGATTTAATAATGTTGGCGAGGCAGTGCCGGGGTAGTGGTGCAACTTGAGGGGGCTGTTATCTGTTGTTTTACCCATGGCGCAATAATATGTAGAAACTGCGCTGGCTATGGTCTGGTTACCCAGGCGGGGGTGTCAGTTTTTCAGACAAGGTGCAGGCACTGTAAGACCACTCCAGTAGAGATTAGTGCTTTATCAAAGCTTTACAACATAAAATAACTGGTCAATTCACATGAATACATTTTCATTTACACCAACAATGTTTACTTTGCTCAAGTAAATATGTGTACAAAATATGGAGGTAGTGAGTTTGCAAAGTCACTGGTGAAATTCAACAGATGTGCAAAATGTGTACAGGTTTAGGGGGTGGTTTGGCTCATTGACCGCGCATGTTTTTGTCAAGCCCCTTTGTCCGATTCCTGTAACGTGAACATAAGGTGGTGCAAGTGAAAGGCCACTGGCTGCTGGTCACAGAGCATTTTGCCTTCTGGATGCAGTGCAAAACACAGGTGCAGCCAAAACATGACGGGCATGAATACAGCTTCAGAATATTGAATTTCATGCCATTGAAAGAACCTATCAGTAAGTAATTCCTCATCCTGTGAAGAAATGAGAATTGCACTTTAAAAGGTCATGGTCTGTTCTTTAACATCCCTAGATCATGAAGGGGTGCCTTATGTCCACAGCAGGCCATCATCCATGGCCAGTGGTCCAATGAAACCAGGTAACTGGACAGAACTAGTTGTTAAAAATAGTAATCAAAGAGTAAAAGGGTGCACAAGCTTCTGGGCACGTCATGATGTTGACCACAGACGTTTACTCACGAGGCGGTTTGGTGGACAGGAAAAGGCATAGTTTGGGGAAAATATGATTTTGCTCTTGATAAGTAGACACTCAGTGCTTCAAATGGTGAGAGGCTAGTCAGTCAGGCAGCTGTCTCTGGCTAACTAGGAAATCTAACAGACAATTTTCTCTGAAAGCCTATGCCGCTGGGATAGTCAGATCTTTGTCAAGCAAAGCTGTCAATATCTGTGATGTATGTTTCGAACTTGCAGTGTCTGGATGTCCTTATAAGGTTGGGTTGCCTCTGTGCGGTACACAGTGTACATAATTGCAAGGTTAATTATCTGTTTTTTTGCAGCAAGCTGCGGCACATTATCGACGAGATGGTAACCACAGAGAGGGAGTATGTTCGGTCCCTCTCCTACATTATCAACTGCTACTTCCCAGAGATGGAGCGGCTCGATCTTCCTCAAGACTTGCGTGGTAAACGCAGTGTGATCTTCGGCAACCTGGAGAAGCTCTATGACTTCCACAGTCAATACTTCCTGCGGGAGCTGGAGAGCTGCTGCAACCACCCACTAAGGGCCAGCCACTGCTTTCTGCGACACGTAAGGATACACAATACAGTCATTGGGGAGAAGTCTGGGTGTTCGCTGCTGGTGTGCATGATAGATTCTTGGGTTTTAAGCAGTGGTACATATAGGTACAGTCATACCAGTCATACCTAAATACTGATGCATGATAGGAGGAGACTAAGCCCATCGTTATATATATATATTTCTGAGGCTTGTGGAATCTGCTTAGATCACATGCTGTGCATAGGCCGACATCTAGTGGAAGCTGCGGAGTATTACAGTTTGTTTTTCGAAACTCGAAAATGGGCGTCGACACAGGGCGTGCCAGTAATACTATCCCTAGTGTGACGTCCCCTGTACCCATGATCCCTCACGCGTCTAGGACCCTCAGATTGTTTTTTTCCGCCATACTGGTCGGAAGCATTTCGCGGAGTTCCTGGCACTAAGCCATAATTTTGCAAAATATTGATCATTTTACCCCTTCTCCACCCCAATGTCGACATACCGAATTTCTACACTCGACGCCGGATCGGAGAGGATTTCGACCGTCGACTGCACGACGATTTTGGGCCTCGAGGCTTCCATCTCAGCCCGGGCATGGGCCGCTGGCCAAGGCCCTGCAAGTAGGGAGAGTGGGGGGTGGTCATACTCTACACTCTTGTAATATATAGACACACTTATATATTCCTACATTTACCAGCCCGCTGCCACAAGGTGCGTATGGAGGGTACCCCTTTCCAATTCTGCCCCAAGTGCAATCGCAAATACCCTTGGGTCGACAGGCACGCCACGTGCAACCTCTGCTTGCCGAGGGACCACCCCGAGGCAAATTGCAGAGCCTGTAGTAGGTTTAAGCCTAAAACACTTAAGGACCGTTCAATCAAGCGTTGGGCCCACCACGGCAGGCGTCAAGAAGCCATGGCAGCGGAGGGCGCCTTCAGCGATGGCAGCGACGCCGTACTTTCGGATGGCGAGGGCTTTATGGCGGCGAAAGACAGCCGAGCGCAAGTCCCCGACCTCGGAAGGTCGACCGGCATGGGGAACACCCCCGGCGACACGAGCGCTTCCCATGACACTTTCACAAAACACACAAAGTCCAACCGAGAATCGACGCGCACGTCGAGTTCTCGGAAAGAGGCATGTAGAGAACGGTCCGAATCGGCGTCCTCTGGGCGCTCTCGATCTAGATCGCCACACGACGCCAGGCAAGCATCCACTATTGCCAAGAGTGCCTCGCTCCCTAAGGTCACGGAAGCTCGATCGTCGGGAGACGAAGCCGACTTCCACCCTCAGGCCGCACTCCAAGAGTCGGCGCCCGCAGACCGAATTACTACAGATCCCGAACCCCTACCTCCACGCTCGAAGGATAGGGTCAAGACCCCCGAACCTCGGCGCCAGGCGTCGAAAAGCTCAGAGGGCCCTAAAACACACGGGAAACACTCCTCCAGTCACGGGGAGGGAGGGAAACAGCAAAGGAAGCAGTCTCTACCCACTTCCAAGCCCGTAGAACACTCCACTCCTCAAAAACAGAAAGACAAGTCCAGGTCTTGTAATAATACCAAAACCCCTGCACAGGCTACCAAGTCTAGTCAGGATAAATTTGAAAAACTCCTAGAAAGGGTCATTCCCAGTTCCAGAGAATGGACCAGTGTTGACATAGATAGGGTAATGTCAAGAATGTCATCTTTGGCAGATTTGTATGCAAAAAACCCAGAGCACTTTCTTGCTTATACTCCCGACGGGTCAGCACCCTCTGGCTCTAAGGATCCTATACCTCCAAGTACAAGGTCCCACTTTGAGACACCAACAGGGTCTCCAGACCCCTTCTACGTCCAGCCCTACTCTCATTACCAGGGAGAGACATCCTTTGTTGAGGATCCAGATTTGGGCATGGTGGAGGAACAAACTGGGACAGGCTACTATGAGGATGATGAGGATCAAGATGAGGAGGAGGAAGACCCCTACAGGGTAGACTCCCCAGTAGAAAGAGAGGCCCCCATTACCGACTCCCCTGTCGACAACCAGCCGCTCCTGAATGAAGTGCTGTCTCGAGCAGCCGAACATTTCCACATCGACACCCAGGGTGCCCAGGAGGAAAGAGACTTTGCAGAAGAGTTAGTGGGGGAGAGGAGGCCTGTTGCTCAGGCCATCCCGATCCTAAAATCTATTCAAAGAAGAATAGACCCGTCACTCCTCAATCCTAACCTCACCAGAGCAGTGAACCCTAGGATTGAAAAACTTTTCAAGGCGGCCCAATCAGACCCACTATTTTTAAGAGGGCATCTGAAGCCGGACTCACTGGTTGTTACTAGCACCCGTAAGAGGGCTGGAACACCCTTATCATCGTCCGAGGCTCCTCCCGACAAGGAGGGCAAAAGACTATACGGGTTAGGCAGGAAAGTGGCCTCCACTTCCGCCTACCAGGCAAGGATTGCCAACTCCACCACCCTGTTGGCCAGCTACAACTGCCATCAGTGAGAAGAGGTTGCGGCACTCATAGACTCCGCACCAGAACCCTTAAAGAGCCAATTGGCACGAGTTTCAGTGGAGGGAAGAGCCGTGTCCGGTTGCATTTTAAAGGCAACCTTTGATGCCGCGGATAACGCAGGCAGATTAATAGCAGAAGGAACTGTTATTAAGAGACACGCTTGGCTACCAGTCTGGTTTCAAGGCTGAAACACAAGCGTCACTATTGGACAAACCGGTGGAGCCGGATCTGTTGTTTGGTAAGGCTGTCGAAGACGCACTAAAGAATGCTAAGGATGAGTATGAAACACTCAAATCCCTAGGCCAGCTAACCACTAAACCCCCTAATCAGAGAGGGAATGGCAATTTTTGTCACCCACGCGGCCAAAATTCCCAAAGAGGTTCTAACTATTCCCAGGGGCAGGGTACACAGTGGAACAATAATAACCAGCAGTCTACCCAGGGTTATGGCAGGGGTAATAAGAGAGGACGTGGTAGAGGTAGAGGCAGCCCCAATAAAGGAGGCGGCACGCCTCCACCGAAATAGTGACGCTCCGTTCAGGGTCCCTTTTCACGCAACCCCAGTAGGGGGACGCATTTCCAACTTCACCCAAGCTTGGGAAGGGATCACATCAGACAGATGGGTGCTGTCAACAGTATCCGAGGGGTACTGTATAGAACTACTAGAGCGTTCCCGAGACCATCCTCCACGACAAAAAATACATTCTTTGGAACACCAGAAGATCCTCCTAGAAGAGATCGTCAATCTGCTAGCAAAGGATGCGATAGAACTCGTCCCGGGACACCAGGTAAACAAGGGTATTTATTCAACTTACTTCCTTGTGCCAAAAAAAGATTTGACAATGCGCCCAGTATTGGACTTACGGCCTGCCAACAAGTATGTCAAGCCCCAAAAGTTTTGCATGACAACTCTCCAGAGGTAATCCCCCTCCTAAAAAAGGGGGATTACATGGCAACATTGGACATGAAAGATGCCTATTTTCATATTTCCATGTTCCCAGCGCACAGAAAATACTTGCGCTTCAAGGTGGACAGTCGGCACTACCAGTTCAAGGTACTGCCCTTCGGGATAGCTTCGGCCCCAAGGGTATTCACCAAGGTACTGGCGGTGGCGGCAGCACAACTATGCAGGGAGGCAATCCCGGTGTACCCTTACCTGGACGACTGGCTCATCACGGGGGAAACCCCAGTAATTTGCAGAACAAACATTCAAAGGACTATCGACCTCCTCTTCGAATTGGGCTTCTCAATAAACGAGAAAAAGTAAAGTATAGTGCCAAGAACATCCAAACAATTCTTAGGAGCTATCCTAGACACTCTAGAGGGGTTGACCTTTCCTTCAGAGGAAAGAATTCAGAATATACTGCTGCAAATTCCACAATACCAGTCCAGTCGCCAGATAACGGTACGCAAAGCAATGCGTTTGCTGGGCATGATGGCGTCATGTATTTACCTGGTCCCCCACGCGCGCCTGCGCATGCGTCCCATGCAGGAATGGTTGGCGAAACAGTGGTCTCAGGCAAATGGTCAGTGGGACGATCTAGTGGTCGTTTCGCCAACACTGGTACAAAGCCTTCACTGGTGGACAAGAGAGAATCTGTCCAAGGGGAAACCCTTTTACGATCCCGAGATACAGGCGGTAGTCACAACCGATGCATGCCTGACGGGGTGGGGAGCTCACCATCTCCACCACACAGCTCAGGGTCTCTGGTCTCACGCAGTGGCCAAGAATCACATCAACCTTCTAGAGCCTCTGGCAGTATTCAGAGCGCTTCAAGCTTTCGAACCCTACCTTTTAAACCTGTCAGTGCAAATCCGGACGGACAGCACTACAGCCATGTTCTACCTGAACAAACAAGGAGGGACTCGCTCGCCAAATCTGTCCAAGCTTGCCCAGAAAATCTGGATATGGGCACTCAGACGGAACATCTTCCTGTCATCGCAACATGTTCCAGGGGATCTCAATTCCCTAGCAGATGCTCTGAGCAGAGACCCCCTCCCAGAGGAACACGAGTGGTGTCTACACAGAAGTCGTAGAAGATATCTTCTCTCAGTGGGTTTTCCCCACTATAGACCTATTCGCCACAAGCCAATGCCCAGGATTCGCATCCAGGTTCCCCCAACCAGACTCCCAGGGGAACGCCCTGTGGATGAACTGGTCAGGGATGTTTGCGTACGCTTTTCCACCAACTCCTCTAATCAGGAAGGTGGTCAACAAGATGAACAGAGAATCGATGACGCTCGTCCTGGTTGCTCCCATGTGGGCGAGACAACCATGGTTCCCACACTTACGCAGACTGGCGGTGTGCGAATCCATCAGACTTCCGAGGTGGTACAACCTATTGTCCCAGCACCAAGGTCAAACAGTGCACCCTCAACCCAACTCAATGAACCTGGCAGCATGGCTCCTGAGGTCATAGAGTTTGGACATCTCAAATTACCACAGAGGTGTATGGACATCCTAAAAGAGGCTAGGAAGCCCAACACGAGGCACTGCTACTTTCACAAATGGAAGAGATTCGTAATCTGGTGCCAGAGTAAGCAAGTCAACCCAGTTGATTGCACTCCTTCCACTATTGTTACTTACATGCTCCACCTGCTGGATGCGGGGCTGGTTTTTAACTGACTGAAGGTACACCTGGCAGCCCTGTCAGCATACACCACTTCCCATAACAAGGTGTCGTGGTGGAAAGTACCAGTAGTTAAGGCCTTCATGGAAGGAGTAAAGAGACTTCACCCTCCTATTTCTAACCCACCACCAGGATGGGACCTGAACGTGGTGCTATCTAAACTCATGGGCCCCACATTCGAGCCCATGCATAAAACGAGTCCCGAACACCTGACCTATAAGACTGCCTTCTTAGTACCCATTACATCCATAAGAAGGGTCAGTGAAATTCAGGCTCTGTCAGTGCAGGATCCTTTCTTTACTATTCATAAGGATAAGCTGGTTTTACGGACATACCCTAGGTTCTCACCTAAGTTTATTTACGAATTCCATGTAAACCAGTCCATCGAGCTTCCGGCTTTCTTCCAAAACCCACAAAGCTCGGCTGAGATTAAACTACACACCCTAGGTGTGCGTAGGGCGGTCCTTTACTACGTAAACAAGACCAGACCGCTTAGGAAAACAGATCAACTGTTTGTCTCCGTAGCCACAGGCAAGGAGGGAGATCGCGTCTCTAAGGGTGCCATCTCCAGGTGGATTGTCAACTGTATTCAGTTGTGTTACTCTCTTTCTGACAAAACGTTGCCTTTTACGCCCAGAGCCCACTCGACAAGAGGCATTGGGGCCACTCTGGCTTTCATTGCAAATGTTCCCCTTGACACCATTTGTAAAGCAGCTACTTGGAGCTCTATTCACACTTTTACTCAGCACTACTGCATTGACACCCATTCCAAGACAGATATTCAAGTGGGACAAGCGGTCCTAAGACATTTATTTGCTCATGACCCTTCTCAAATCCCACCTCCTTCTAACACTGCTCGCTAATCTATGCACAGCATCTTGATCTAAGCAGATTCCACAAGCCTCAGAAGGGATACATTACTCACCGTAATCGTATTTATGATGCTTGTATCTGCTTAGATTCACATGCGACCCACCCTTCCTCCCCTCTGAGAGAAGGCGCATGGATGCTTGTAGTCTTATCTTATCTATCTTCTATCTGCTTGGATCATCTGTACTCACGCTACTCCTCATGCTACCTCATGTCAGAAAAAATACAATCTGAGGGTCCTAGACGCGTGAGGGATCATGGGTACAGGGGACGTCACACTAGGGATAGTATTACTGGCACGCCCTGTGTCGACGCCCATTTTCGAGTTTCGAAAAACAAACTGTAATACTCCGCAGCTTCCACTAGATGTCGGCCTATGCACAGCATGTGAATCTAAGCAGATACAAGCATCAGAAATACGATTACGGTGAGTAATGTATCCCATATATGTACAGTAGCGGCCGTGTAGTTATGGTTAAGTTGCTCAACTCATAAGAAGAGCAGTTTTTGGGTTTTTGGGCGGCTTATAACTTCACTCTCCCTGGACAAATTCTTACCAAACTTTGCAAAGAAAGTATATGGCCCGCTCTGAATTTATTTGGTGAGGTTTAGTCAAGGGGGAGCAAAGTTAAAGGGGGGTCCCAAAATCTTGTTCACCCCTACAGCCCAAACCGCTGGACGGATTTTCACCAAATTTGCGGCAGCAGCGGCGGCTTGGTATCGAAAGCGTGCTTTTGTAAATTTGGTGTAAATCTGCACAGTATTTATTTTTAATGACCAAAAAGTAGGTAATTACAGGGTTGGTAAAAAGCAGTTCTTGGATGGCTTATAACTTTGGCGCCACTCAATGAAACTGCATGACATTTTGTAATGTTATTCTAGACTTGAATGGTTTTGCAAAGTCTGGAGCTGTTTTGTCAAGAGGGAACATATTTAGAGGGGGGTCCCAAAATATTGTAAAGGCTTATAAATGTGATGCCATTTGACGAATCTGCACAAAAATGTGCAAAACTATTTTAAATCTAGATATAAATGTTTTTGCAAAGTTTGGTGGGATTTTCTCAAGAGGGGGCTAAATTAGAGGGGGTCTCAAAATGTTTGGATGGCTGATAACTTTGTTGCCGTTTGATGAATGTGGACACAAGTTTTCAGAAAGATTAGTAAGAATGGACCTCTGATCACGTCAACTGCCTACGCTGTCCACATCTTGATCTGCCTTGTACCTGTTGTTTGTAAATTATGTAACATACTCTTATATGTGTACTTCATCTACCTTTATGCCTCCTTTGTATGTATGATGTAACTCATGTAACCTCTAAGAAAAGCGCCCAGATGCCTCCGGGCTAGGCGCGCTATACATTAAATAATATAGACCCAGCCCTCAATGTTTGTGTAAAGGCTGAATGGATTTTGTCAAGTGGGGGCTAAGTTATATGACTATTGTATGAACATACATTTTGACACTTTTGAAAAAATAAAAACAGGGGCGGATTTCCAGCAAACTCGTGTAAGGAGCATTGGCAAGGAACTTAAAACATGGTTTTGCAAATGTGCCTGTGTTTTATTTTTTGACAAGTGTCATAATGTAGGTACAATAAATAGTGGTATACCTTTAGTGAGTGAGGTATAGCCTGTGGCCATGCGCAGTGGCCAGATTGTTCGGGTCATGGTATAAGGTCATGACCCGGACAATCGGGCTACTGGCCATGGCCACGAGGGATGAAAAATTGTGTTAAAGTGTCCATGTCCACCTGGGACCAGCTATGTGGTAAAGTTATTCGAAAGTGGGATGGGTTTGAAAGGGAAAGAAAATGTGCTCCTGGTAATATTGTCATAGATTCTGTCTTTGCCTTCTGCAGACTGCCATGGAAAGGGAAGAGGGGCTCTGTACGGAGCCCCGCCTTCCCTTTCCATGGTGGCCATCTCGGAAAAGGATTTTCCTTCCTGCAGCAGGTGTCCTGCTATAGGAAGAAAAATCTATTCTTTAGCACCCCGGGGCTGCAATGGAGGATAATGGTCCAGAGCCCTTGTTTTTTATTTATTTATTTATAACGCGCCAAAGCCCGCAGGCATCAAGGCGCACACAGACATACTTCGCTTGGGCCGATAACTTGGGCTCCCTGGCCGTTATGCCCCGTTCCAGTCCCTGGAACGGGGGATGAACGGCACATTATTCCCATTAGCATAACACAAAATGCTAATGGGAATGTTGGAAAAACGTATTGAGTCTATGTACTTTACTGAGAAATGTTAAGTAGATGGAGTCTGTAAGATTTTTTTTTTAGTTCCATTTTTTTACTTTGAAAGTTGGTTCCTAAAGGAACTGTTAAGGGACTTTATGGTTAAGTTGGACTAATAAAAACCTATGAAATTCAATGAAAAAACTTTGTCAAATGGACGTTATGGTTACAGGTAAAACCGAAAAACCTCACACATTCGGCAGTTATGTTAAGCTAATCAACCATAACTCGCACCACCACCGTGCACTGCTAAGACGGACACCCAGGACATCAAAGATGACATCACAAATGTGAACTATACAAGGAGAATAAAAGTGGGCCTAAGATGCAGCCTTGCCACAGTCCATTCATTATTTGGTGGCATCTTCTGCGGAAGACCATTTGTACACAGCATACATCTTTACCGCCTGCCAGTACAAGAGGCACGCAAAGTGATTTCCTGCCCGAGACAACTTACCTTTTCATCATGGTCCATGGATGCTCTGGTGCCTGGACACCCACTGGAAAAATGTGTTTGGGGCTAGGACCCAGCCGCCCCTGGACACCCAACACATTAAAACAATATTAAAAACAAAAAACAAGACCTGCAGCAGAACTGTGCCGTATTGAATATTCTTGTAATTGCTCAGGATAGAAATGGTGGAATGTGTATTGATGCTGCTGCCCTCAGAACAAGTGCCTGAAAGACTTTAAACAATAAACAAAAGCTCACACCGAGTTAACAATCCCAGAATGGAATGAACTTGCACACTCAGTCGGGCATTTTTAAAGGGATATATGTGTATCGGAGCTTGTTTATCCTATTCATGAGCAAACCTGAACAAAGAAATGCTGTTTCTGGGTTGGGGAAGGGATTAAAATGGTCCATGTCACAGCACACTTTTTGTGAGAAATAAATAGGTTAAAAGGGACATACGTTTTAATCGGTTTTGAAGCTTTACACGTTAAATCACCTGTGAGATTTATACATCCGCATATTCCAATGGCCTCCCCATAACTAACCGGCAATTTAGGGAAGAATAGAGGTTGCACTTGCCTAGCACAAATTCAAGCTTAGTGAAAGCAACGTTTCTGAAATCTGTGTTTTTTGAATTGTCGGAAGCGGCCAGAGAGAACTCTCAGAGAGCAGTAGAGAGCGGGTTTCCTTGTGCGGCTTGACGATTCCCAAGGGATTCTACGGGTCCTTTCCTCTTAACGAAGGACGCGAGGCGGTGCAGGGGCGGTGCAGTAGCAGGGGCTGCGGCTGAAGTCGGAAAGTCGGGTGCTGAGTGTCCCGAGTGCACCGAGTGTTGGAGTTGGAAGTTGGAGCTGGAAGTTGGATGCCCATACCAGCGCTCCAATTAAAATAAAACACTGTCAGAACAGCCTGCGCCTGTGCTCAATAGCCTACAAGAGAGGTGAGGTGGTTACGTTCAATACAACCTCAAAAGCCTCTCAAATGCTCAGTAAAACCGCGTGGCAACTGAGCTAAGTTGCACAGTGAGGCTATTGCAGTTAACGAGCGGTTAACGAGCTGCTGAGCTATTGTACTGCTATTTTTCTGCCTGCATTGCTTGTATTGCCTAACCTGTTGTGGGTTATATACGGCAAATTGCAGGACAAATTTACAGTTCTGTAATGTATAGCAAATATATTGGCAATTAGATTAAACTGTTTGTGTGGGTTTTTGCCTTGTTACTGGGGGTGTCACAGCAGGGTTAAACACAGCTAACCCAGCTAACCCAGCCTATTGATACCTGGCAGTGGAGACCGTAGAGGTTATCCAGTATTTTGAACAATCCCTCACTGTCTACCACTGTTTGAGGGCTTGTTTGCTTGTTATTTACACTGTGTCTGCGGGCTTGTTGCCTTTGAGCCGTTCAAGTCTTTGGTGGCCGGTGGCTGGGCACCCTGTGCGAAAGAAAATAAGGAAATCAAGGAAATAATCTACAGGGTGTCTTGTGCACGGAAGTGCCGGTTTGATACCTGTATTGCGACTGTGGGCTTTTGGACTTCGAGCCTCTGAGCTACACAGGCTTATATCTCTTTAAAGTCCTGTGTTGGAGGCCATAGGGGTTCGATTTTGTGAGTGAGGCCCGTTTGGAATTGTCCATAGTCGGTATCAAATAGGGCGATGAAACTGCAGAGCAATGCACTTCAGGATGACCCGAGAACCCCAGAATGGGAGGAACCAAAAATAGCTAGCAGCCCGATAACACATGGTTTGAGGGGGGCTTTAGAAGTAAACGAGAAGGCCCTGTCTCCGGCAAGGGGGGTCCAACAGCTTCGGGTACAAGTGCATGCAGATCCATCTTTGTCCCCCCTTACTACACCAGTAAGAACTTTTGGTGGGCAGGAAGCAGAATCTATTTTGGCGGAAAACGGGAAAAAGGGTCTCGAATTTACAATAACCACAAACAAAATTCAAAAAAAGATTGATGAACATTTTGGAGAAAGGATTCAGTTGTATTTATCAGAAATGAATAAAGATATGGATACACCCTCAAGCCCTATTAGAAATCATAAAGGGTTTAGCGAGTCTGCCAGACCTGTTCTGGACCTGGACACAAGTGATCAAACGCTAAGTATTATTAACTTGTCTGGTCCAGTCACTAACCTAGAGCTTGCTGGACCATTGCAGGAAGCAGTAATAGAAGCAGCATCAGTCCTAGACTCAAGTGCCCCCGAGGGGGAAAATGCAGAAAAAAGGGTCCAGTCTAATGACAACACATTGAGTGCACTCAATTATGTTCTGAACTCGTTGGTGTCCGTTTTTGAACTTTTGAAAACTGAGGTGCAACTTCAATCTGGCTCGCTAATGGAAATGACGAAGGAGGTGGCTGCTCTTGATGGGGCAGTAGTGGGTTGTCGTAATGTCATCAATACAAATGTGCTGTTGAAACTACATGAAATACAGCTAGAGTCAGTTAAACAAGGGCTGGATATATCAGCTCTTCAAAGGCCTTGGCCAGCAAAAAAAATATCGGAAGAGACTGACAGATCTCTAAACCATGCTTTGCTGTCCCAACTCCAATTGTTAAATCAAAATCAATTAGAGCGGACAGCGAAGGAGCCATTAGAGGTGGTCAGTCAACAAATGGATGATACGCCGTTGTCAGAATCGATTCTGGAAGAGTTTCGGAGACTGGCCAATGTGGTAGAGGGGTCTCAAGAAGAAGATACAGCTGGTAGACTGCCCCCAGTCATCCCTAGCATTCAGTCGGACTCTCAAGGTGAGGAGACCTTAGCAGTTCGTCCCCAAAATGCAAACCTAGGGGGGAAAAAGAATCGAAAAAGGGAAGCAAGAAGGGTGAAAAGACTGAAAGAAAAAGATGCTGGCAAAAAATGGGAAAAAAATCAAAGAAACAATTGAAAGAAAAGCATGAGAAGCCAGATACTAATTCACCTGTGAAGAAAGCTGGTTCTTCTCATCCAGCGGTAGCTGAGGATGACCAAGAAATTGTTGAACTCGAATCAGTGAATAGTCCACAGGAAAAAAGTGAGGGTGCGAAGATGAACAACCAGGGAAGAGCCCTCCAGGATGCCCAGGAAGATGGAAAGAAAATTGGCCTTAATAAAATCAAGGCCACATTGAGTGGGACATCAAGAGGATCACAAACAAATAAGACTCTGAACAAGCAGGAAGCGGCACCAGCCTCTTCTAACTTGAAGAAGGTCATTAAGTTAGCACCCATTTTTCTTAAAGTAAAACAAAAATCAGGGTCGAACTCATCCCCAATTAAGGGCGGGGCCACAGTCGAACCAAAAACTAATGTAAAGATCGCCCAAATTTTTGGGAAAAAATCTACAGTGCAAAATCAGAAGAAACCCACATCTCCGGTGGTA
Source organism: Ambystoma mexicanum (assembly GCF_040938575.1). Lineage (NCBI taxonomy): Eukaryota > Metazoa > Chordata > Amphibia > Caudata > Ambystomatidae > Ambystoma > Ambystoma mexicanum. The sequence goes on along the minus strand of NC_090921.1, from coordinate 1,047,395,260 downwards.
GAAATAAAACTGGGCGAAGGTAAACTTAGGTGTCAGGGAGACTTGGCACTCCTCCCAGGAAAATCAAGAGTACCGGAAGAAACTGCAAGCTCATCGCAGGTGATTACGGGAAATTTGGAACAAATGTCCCCACAGAAGGAGGGAAAAACGACCACAGATTCACTTTTCGCGATGCCAATTATTTGGCTCTCCCTAACTGCCAAAAAGCAGACAAAATTTCGAAACCGTGGGACCATACTTTCTCTTCTGAAAAAAGTTCTGAGTTTGTTTCTAATTAACAGCAAAGACATAGAATCGGTTAGATTCCCTGACCCAAACAACCCTCTCCTGGCAGAAGTGGGCTGTGCATCTAGGGATGTGTTCCAGGCAATTGAAGATGCAAAATCGGACTTGAGGATCTTGGACATATTGGTTCTAAAAAGTCAACCAAAACTATTGCAGCCACGGAATGTGGTAGCTGGAACGAATGTCCACTTCCAAGAAGGGACCATCAAACCACCCCCGAGATGCCTAAACCCACATGTGAACAAACAAGTGTTTCCAATAAGGACAATACCTTAGCCCTTCTGCCAAGTATTCTAACTGAGGTTTTTCAGAAGCTGGGTCTAGGGTCGCAGCATCTTTGAAAATAAGGGGATGAGAATTATTTGTTGGAATACACGGGGGCCAAATAACTGCACCTCAAGGGCCATAAAGAACTATCTGTTTGATATGGGAGATGTCATAATGTTGCAGGAGACTTGGCTCGTAAACCGCATAGTAGTTGAAGGGTATTCAATTGTGGCTCAAAGCGCAGCACAGAAAGCCAGAGGGAGGCCGAGTGGGGGGCTGCTTATTGCCTTTAAAAACTCAAAAATCAAGGATGTTGTCTCCACTGAAGGGTTCTCTCAAGGGCTACAAATGTGCAAAGCTACATTCAGAAATGGGGTGAGTGATAGAACAATGGTTTTCTGCAATATTTACTGGAATCCATCTAACATGTTGCTCCTTGCATTCCTTGATGTGTTGGCCAAGGCATTGGGTGATATGAAATCTGCCTTCCCAGGGGCGGATATAATCTTAGGAGGTGACCTTAACACACAATGCATTGATCTCCCAAGGAATAAGAGAATATCTGTGGGGAAAAGAACCACCAAAAATGGTCACTTGTGGGTAGAGTGGTTGAATGACTGGGGTTTGAAAATGTCTAATGGGTGTCTTCCAGGAGATGTCCCTGCTAATCCAACTAGGATTCAGGGTATGTCTGCCTCAATATTGGACTACCTTTTTCTATCTGGGGGTCTCTTTGAACAGAAAGTAAACCTGAATATAAAAGAGGGGGGGGGGCGGTAATGACCATCTTAGGTTGGAACTCTTTTTTTCCAGAAATCTCAGCTGAAACTCTGCCACGGATGCCTCAGAAGCTAATAGCTCGGAAAGGCAAAGTTCGCCTAATGAAATATAAGGCTGGGGGAGCTGATTTAAATGAAAGGCTTTCTGTGATACCAGAAGAAGTTCAAAGAGAGAACTGCTCCCCATCAGGCTTTATCAAATTCATTTGGCAAATTTGTCCTCCGAAGGAGGGGGTGGGCCTAAACATATACACCAGCATGTCTATGACGAAGAAACGATGGCCAAAAAAAAAGATTTAAATGGTAGATTGAGGTTCATAAAAAAGGACACTTCCATCAGTAAAATTGAACAAGGGGTGCAGATAAGTCTGCTTATAAACAGCTATAAACAATGGTCAGTGGCTAGGAATGTAAAAAGGTTCCAACAGGATGGAGAGCACATATTGGAGGTTTTAGGTAAGAGAGATGCTAAGGGGTTTTGGGATACCATGCATGAAATGGAGGGGGAAAAACTACCCAATTGTGCAATTTGGTACCCGAGGGTGAGTGCATCAAATACCGAAAATCAGTCTTTGGTCAACCAGCAAGAACAATTTGCGACTATAACATCATGGCAGAATGGTGGCTCGATATTAACACACTGGATATCGAGGACATCATTATGAAGGCTTCGTCCTCGAAGGCGGCAGGTGCTAATGGGCTGACTTATCAAGTTCTGAAGAGAAATCCAGTGTTATGGCCAAGACTGCTTAGTTGGCATTTTAGGGAAATTTTGACTCTGAAACAACTACCATCATCATGGCGCACTGCTACAGTTATCCCATTATTCAAGGGGGGCGATAGGGAGGTGGCGAAAAACTATCGTCCCATCGCCTTGCTGGATATTGACAGCAAGATTTTTATGAAAATCTTGCTGGGGGAACTGGAAGTTTGGGAAAAAAAAGCCAGAATGCTCTCACAATGTCAAACTGGGTTTAGGAGAGGTCTCTCAACGGCAGTGAATGGCATAGCACTAAACCTTCTGAGTGAAAAAACCCATGGGAAGGGAGGAGAACAACTCTATGGTGTCTGGGTAGATTTCTCCAGGGCCTTTGGCCAAGTGGACAGGGGAAGGTTGTGGATGAAATTAAGAGCTAAAGGCATCCCAGAGGGGCTCCTGGCAATGCTTATAGAATTCCACAAGGAGAATGACATTAGGGTGAGATTCGAAGCAGTGGGTCATCTGTCAGAACCGTGAGAGTGAGCTGGAGGGTCACACAGGGTTGTCTTGGGGCCCCGTTATTCTTCAACCTGTATACTTCGGACATGGAGGAGTTTCTAGTAACTGCAGCGTTGGCCAGTCCTTCCCTAAATGGTAAGAAAATACACTGACTGGTTTACGCCGATGATGTGGTAGTTTTAGATAAAACAGCCATCGGATTACAACATCTACTCAATGGTATTCACAACTATGCAGCCGTAAACGGGCTCTCCCTGAATCCTAATAAATCAAGGGTGTTGGTATTTAGGCAAAGGAATAAAAAAATAGTATTTCCAGGTTGGTTGATTGGGGCGGGTTGTCAAAAGGGTAGAAGATTTGGTTTACCTGGGCTATAAAATCTATGCCACACTGGCATCAAGTAAAGCAGAGTCTGACCTTGAGACCGATGCAATATACTGGGCACAAGATTGCTCTTGGGAAAGCTTGATTGATGGTCACTCGCATCAAAAGACGATTGCTGTAGTGAAGATGCTTGAGGACTGTAAGATAGAACTGTAAAATTCTTTTAAAGATTGTGTAAATTGTGTTGGAATTGGTCTGGATGCGAATGCTTTGTTTATTAACTGTATAATTTTTTCTTCTTTTCTTTTTTGTTTTGCTAAATTATGTACTTAATTTGAAGCTTGTGAAAGGTTATATTTTTTTCTTCTGTAACCATATACAATAAAAAAAAATGTTTAAAAGCAACTAATAGAGCGCCACCCATGCACTTTTGTGGCCTGCTCGCCTTCACGCGCCAGAGGATCACTTGCATCCCAAACCCACAAATGCACTTTTTGATGCATCACACCCACGCACGACAAGACATGGTCATCTAAGCATGGCGAGTAAAGTCCAGGAAATGTCAACGATGTGTCCCTGCTGCCTTGCGTGGGTGCTTGTTATGCTTCCCAGTGTTCGCTGCTCTGTGCTCAATGTCTGTACCAGCGCTCAGCAGGGGTGACACGTTCCATCTCGCACCATGTGACCTTGAGCACGAGGAGAACCTTGAGGTGCTGCCTCGAATGGGGGCGAGGGTGTACTGCCATGCCTGTGCCACCCAGTGGAAACTAGGCCCCTGTTCTAAACCTTTGGAAATGCAGGAGACCAGGGGCAGGCCATTAAGGGCTTCTTTGCATGTCACTAGAAGAGGCAATTATCTGAAAAAGACAGGATAGAGGCAGAGCCTGGAAAAAATGTGCGCCAAATAGTTATTTGGTCAATGCACGCTTCTAATGAAGTGCCTGCTTGCTCGGAAGTTCATGGCGAGTTCTCGCCGTTGCCCTGATGACCAGAAGGAAAGCTTGTGTCTTGGGATCCGTGGCCTGGAAACACCGTGCTAGGATTCCCGCCATTCCTTCTACTCATGGGGGCTCGGCCTGGCTGGGAACGCTGGAGCCTTCCCAGGAATCACCCCTGCCTGGCCTTTGTCCGGCGCCGCCGAGTGAAAAAGGGAAAGCAAACTAGCATGGCAGAAAATAGGTGTGGCGCCAGCAAATCCTTCACCTCCTTGCCTTTGTTGCAGTGGTCCCCTGCCTGCAGCCTTTCTCTGCGGTAATCTGCCCAGCTGTGGGAGCCCCGTTAATAAAGACTGCAATCAGAAGCTTGGAAAAGCAAGCCCCATATGAGTACACATAACTGGGCAATTTTAAGTCGCACAAGATGAAAGGCAAACTTGGCTGCAACCCAAAATCTTCCCAAAGGGCATGTAGTCTTGAATCTTTCTTGTCCCCTCTCAACCAATCACTATTAATGGTGCCTTCTTGAACACGATGTGAGCACAGAAGTCCCCATTTTTATTTTTTATTGTACATGTTTTATTGCAAACCTTAAATAGTATGGAAAAAGGAAGGACTCCCAGGTGCACTTATAAACAAATAATTAAGTGCTTTCTCTGTCTAATTCCGGGGGGATAATGTCTAACATTGAAGTGGAGATAGAGAAAATAATTAGACAGTTCAAGAAAGTACAATGGTACAAAATTAATCAGTAAACCTATATTACATTTTATTTATTCAACCTAAGACATCTATAAAAAAATTAATACAAAAATACATATAGTAAAATTCTATGTATAACAATGGTGATGGTGACTATACTAAAGACACAAAAGGTTGTCTACTAATCAGAAAACAATTGTTTCGGGTTCGTGGGAAAAACCCAAAGATGACACAATGGTCTGTGTTAATACTTTTACTAATTTAAGTCTGAAACACTGGAAAGTTTTTCGCGACTGCCAAGACCAAACTACAACCCCCAATTTTTGCCTATAAAAAAAGCATGTCTATAGGCAACTGGGTAAGCAGTAGCAAACTAAAATCGAAACATACCCCTACTCAAATTATTATACACTATGGGGAATGGACCCCATGATAGGACATCACCCCTTGCGATATGCAGAGCTTATAAACTCCCCAGTAAAAGCAGAGACATTGATATAGGTACCAACAAAAAATGGCAGCAAAATAACTTTTCTAATTGCAACACCGACCACGTGATAAATCTCATCAAATGCTTCTGTGACCTTCAGTACGTGGGAAAGACCAACAGAAAAATAAAAACCTGCATTATTGAACACCAAAGTTGCCTAAAAAATAAAGTAGAAAAAGCCCCGATAGTTAAACACTTTATTCTTAAAAACCGTGGCCATGAGGATTTCCCATGTACTGTATTACAAGTCATAAAATATCTGTATGCCAGCCAAGAAGAGGAACTAGACACAGCCAGTACCTGAAAATATACAGCAGGCACCAACACTTGGCAATCACAGAAATAAAATGACACGCATGCTATTGGGGCTCAGTCAAACCAAAATCCGTGCCCTGGCCCTACAAGACGTATGAAATAACAGCAAACACCTATCACTCTGGGGCCTTGGGGAGCTGATAGCCGCATTCCTGGCTATATTGTCGAACACTGAACCAATCTGCAAGCCCTGTGACCCAAGAGGAGCAAGATGCAGTAGCCAGCAAGAGGGGACTGTCCTGGCAAACCTCCTTGGTGCTGTGCCACCAGGCAAAATGCTCAGAGGAATGTGTAATCTCTGTACTCTCTGCTTTCCCAAGGAGATACTAACACCTTTTGGCAGAAGCCAAAAGGCCCCTCGCCACCTCCATAGGAGCTGTGGATTTGTAGCTATGCCACCCCTGCATCCCTCACATGATGGGCAGGGACGGAAAACTGTGCATCTAAAATGCCATCTTTTGTTCCCCTTCGTGCATAACTGAATCCAAAGAAGTAGGATGCATACTTTCAAGATTTAGCCCTGTCCGGCACTGAACTCCCATCTTTGGGGCCCATAGTCCAATGCTCCAACCATCGTGCTATCCAGGTTTCAAAACACAGCAGGCAAATAATGACTTACACAAAACCTTCTTTCAATTCATAAGTAATTATAAAGACGTTTTTTCACAGAAACCACGATCTGTTTTAAATATACATGCTTGTATACCATTAACATTTCCCTACATACATTTTCATAGCCTGATACTGACATAATCTGTTTGAGGCCAAACAGATGTCTGCAAGAAAAAAAGGGTAACACAAAAACAGCCTTGGTCACCCTGCATCTAAATGTTATTGCGTCTGTAGAGCTGCCTGGAAGGAAGATTGATTTACAAATTAATTTTCCCCGCTGGCGTTGCCAGGTTGCCACAGTACCCCGTGAGAAAGTCCATTCGCTAGGATAGTCAGTCCTAACAGAACATACAGAAAGTACAACCTCTCTCTGTTGCTAGGAGCTCCGTTCCTCGTGCATGGTGCACTGAACAGAACGTACACCTGCTTCCCTCATGTTATCCAGATCTAAAACAACTGTAATGAAGCACAGGTACGACAACAGGGGAGTGAGGGGTCAGAGGGAAAGACCCCAAGACACTTTGCCTACTAGAAGCCTTCTTCTGTTTAGGAAATACTGAAAGCCCTACCCGTATTTCGATTGGGGGGGGTTGTGTGTTCCCAGCAGTACCAGCAGCATGTCCACTGTGCTGTGGGAAGATTCACAGCCAAAATGTCACTCACCGCTCAACAGGGTGCAATCCCCAGAACTGTACCCACACCAAGATACTTAGAAGCCCAGCGGATCTGCAAGAGGCCTTATCTGTTGTAAAACGGAGAATGGGGAACCACCAGATCCCAAACACAGAATAGTGGCAACGTACATGAGACTTAGAGAATACCACAGTGACAACAGACCTGTTCTCACCTACTCACTGTGGTGAGTAGGCTCTATTTAAGGTGCATCCGAAATTCACACATCCCCATGGAGCACTCCTTCCTTAAGTCATAAGCAAAGCAAGGGCTCTTATGACCAACAGCACTGTTGACCTCTGTTGCTCAATCCCTGTCCCTCGCCATATGGAAGCCCAGGGAGAACCATCCTGGTGCTCAGTCCAGCAGAAACTCCAGGAATGCCCCATACACAACAGACCTGGGCCCGCCCTCCTGAAGTTTAAGCCCACTGCAGACTGGGGGAAAAGGGGATTAACCAACAGCATTCTCAGACCCACAAAGCCCCGCACCAGGATCAAAACTCCGGGAAAAGCAATAGGCCGGCCTTGCCATCTTCTCCAGAATTAACTTTTTGGGAGGAGAAAAGGCTAACGGGAGTATTATGGGACATGACATGTGCTTTATACCACAGGCTGTAAGGAGAAGGGGCTATTAAAATATATATTTATGGGAAGGGGTGCTCCTGGAAGGTGGATCATCTTTGATAGTAAGTACTTTGACGAGGAAGAAGGACATGGAAGTAATGAGTTTCAAGAGCCTGCAGCAGGAGGAAGATGCAGCGGGGTTCCAATGAGTATATGCCATGCAGAGCTGGACATAAACGTGACAAGGCGGATATGTTTTTTGAAAGTGCTGAGGTCCATTTTTTTCTTCAAAAATAAGAATTTTGTTGTTTTGAGTCCATTCAATGTGCACCGGACCATGTGTATGATTATTCATTGTTAATTGTCAATATGCTGTTGGATTTTGGTGCAAAAGGAAAGTGATCAATTCTACACTATTAAATTGTACACTTGTGTATAATTCTGCTCTGCCTCTCTTTCACAGCAAGATCAGTTTGGCATGTATGCCTTATACAGCAAGAACAAGCCCAAATCTGATGCACTACTGGCGAGCCATGGGAACTCATTCTTCAAGGTAAGAGATGATGCATGTTCATGTGGGCACACAGTCTGATGCTCAGAAATGGAAGTCATTGCAGTCTGCCCACCTATCTAGCTGACCCATGCCATGCACCTGAGGCAAAAGGGGGCAGGCGAAATGTTTGCCCTTCACTTAGGTGAATCATGAGGATGGTAGTCAGAGGGTTCTCTGCAGACAGTGATAGGGTGCCTCTGATTGTGAATGTAAGGAAACATTATTTACCTCCAACAATATTTTGCAGCTTTCATTGGTTTTAGATTCACATAGTATGCTTTGGCCTCTCACTAGAGAGGTTAGTCCTCAATATGACACTTTTTTAAGTGGGCCAAGCACACACACCAATGGATTTCAGAAGCACGGGTGCTGCACGAGTCGGATCTCATGGATTAATCAAATACACCTCCCCCACTCTCGATCCAGTCTCCTACAAACACAGTGCCCTTTTCCATAGAGAAAGAGATACAGGGTAGCAGGTGCCATACCCATGATAGAACAAGCCTAACTCCAAGCACCCTCCTCTGTTCATACTGCCTCCTATTCACTAAGGAAAGCCCGATGACTTAAATTGGACCTCACTGACGAGGCTCAACAAGACCAACACACAACTGGGGTTGCTTGTGTTGTCCTATTTGAATAAGAAGGAATTTTACCCATGGGAATTACCATTGGCTAAGTAGCCTTAGTTGAAGCATTTACAGCTTCATGTTTTGGTTTCGTCGGTATGTTCTAGTTAGGAATACATGCAGATTTGAGCCACTGCCCAACAGGTATAAATCATCACATGCTATTGTTATACCATTTGCTTTTTTATTTGCGTTTTGTTTGTACTTAATTGTTTAGCGCCTTGGCATTGGTTGTTTACATGTAATTGTTATGCAACCAATACATAATGTATACTACTACTTAATGCTACTAATGTGGGAAGAGTTCAGAGTTTTCCCCAACCTCATCCCCATGGAAGGAAATGAGATAGAAATTCTGCCTGTGGAATATCGAAGGCAACATCATGCCTATTGATCTGCTCAGCAGAGTCTATATTCCCATTGGTATAGCTACAAGTGTACGGGCAGACAATTCCACAAGGCATGGCTTCATTATAAATCCTCTTCTCACCAAGAAGCCCAAGACAATTGTTTACATCGTATACTGTGGGAAGAACGTGTGTTTCCACTGCACAAGAGTTAGTCACAAATCGAATACAAGTACGTGATTATTCTCCAGCATGGGGTCTGGCATGGATTCACATGCTCATGAATATTCCCCGTCGTCAGGCTGGGAATCCTCGGTAAAGAAAAAATCAGTATCAGTTTTGTTTCTGATCTGTCTTTCGTAGTAGTAACCAATCACTGATCTCTGCGTCATACTGACCACAGCCAATGACTGCCCTCTACCTAAGCCCCGCCTCTGGCAGCCATCTTCAGATTTTTACCGCACGTTCAAGTGTTGGGATCCTCGTGCTATTGCTCTCGAGCGTTAGTGCTATTTTTCACGTTTTTTCTCCGAAATATTTCTCTTTTTTCAGTCAAAAGAGCCTCAAGCTCCACCGTTTCTTCATCCGATCAACGGGGACCCGTGTCGGATTCGTCTACGCCCCTCAAGGGTGAAGATTTCGTCGAGCCACGCTTTTGGAGGACTCCAGAAGTTTCTCAGGCCCATCTCGGACATGGCCCAGGAGAAGGGAAGCTCGACGCCCGGAAAGCTGTTCAGGGTCTGCCCTGGATGCCAGCTTCAGAATGACTTCAAGGAGGACGAACACTCCCTTTGCCTTTACTGCCTACATGAGGACAAGACACACGTGGAGAAGGACTGTGCGTTTTGCGGCAATATGTCGGAGCGGACCATGAAGGACCGCCATCAATGTCTCGCCAACTGGCTGGAAGGAAAGAGCCCGTCAGGCGAGAAGAAGAAGTCCGAGCGGTCTTCTAAGACCTTTGAGTGCGCCCCGGCGACGGGGGTCCAACAGAAAGCCAAGCACCGCGAGTCCGCTGGCACCGGGAGCGTCAAACGGTCGGGCTCTACGGGCGCCAGGCAGGGCGCATCCTCCCCGGCGCCATCAACCACGAGCCAACGCTCTGGCTCGGGTAAGAGGAAGGCTGAGCACCCGGCGAAACTCCTGGAGAGACCCCGGTCGTGCCCTAAGGCCCCATCGGAGGGGGAGCGAGGTGGTGACCCTCCCCCCAAGGAGAAGGCGGTGAGCGCACATAAGGTGGTGAAAGCCTTGATCCATCTGGCCAAGGCCTCTATCGAGACAGTCGCGGCGGCCCTGGCTCAGCCTGTGGAGGCTACACTAGTGGTGGCGACCCCGGGGCCCAGAATCTCCCTGCCACCGCGGAGGGAGTCCTCTTTCATGCCCATCGACAGGACCCCCGTGAAACCTCCGACGGAGAAGAAGAAGGGGGGGCAGGAGGTTGTCGTGGACTCGGCCTCAACCTCTGAGGAGGAGCTGATCGAAGTCTTAGGCCACGGCTCTGGCGTGGAAGAAGGCCATCCTGTCGGGAGGGACCCCGACGTGGAAGACGACGAGGGCGTCGAGGATGCCGACGGGGCACCTGATCGCCCGTCGGATCTCCCTCAACCAGTGCCGCAAGACAACTCGGTGGCCATTTTGTTGGCTATACAGTGCTTATGCTCAGAGATAAGGACGAGACTGCCGTTACCACCAACGGAGGAACCGCTCCCGACAGGGGACCCGGAGCCAGGCCTTTCTGGGAGCCCTCCCCCTAAGAGAAGGAGTCATCTTCCACCTCCTTTTCAGCCATCGCGCCCTGTTCAACCCTACTCCCCGTCCACGGCACGTGGGGATGATACGGGGACTGACACGGCCGCGACGGGTACAGACGACGAGGTTTACGACGAGGATCTCCCGTCGTCACCTCCCACCCGGGCTTCCCCGTCCGACGAGATTGGGTCGTTTCACTCCATGATCGCCAGGGCATCCAAGCTTTTCCAGCTCTGCCCGGAAGAGAAGAAGAAGGAAGGCTTCCTTTATCAACGGCGCGAGACCAAGAGGAAGACGGTCCTCGCTGTACCTCGACTAGACGACATTTGGGATGAGGGCCTCGCCCTCCTCAAGAACCCATCCACGACGCCGGCTAGAAGGGATCGGTACGAGAAGAAGTACCGGGTCCCGGACGCGGCCCCCTTGTGCTTTCGGGCACAGCCGACCCCGGACTCGGTCGTCTCTGCGGCGGCCAGGAAGAAAGCGGGGGGGCGCGGCCTCTACGTCAACCCCCCCGCCGGACGGCGAGGGAAAGAAATTAGACACGATGGGACGCAGAGTGATCTCGTCGGCAGCGACGACGATTAAGGCGGCCAACGCCTTGGCTATCGTAGCCCGCTATGACAGGGAGTTGTGGTAAAAAATGGCCCCTCTGCTGGACTTCCTACCAGACGACAAAAGGGCGGAAGCCCTAGAGATCTTGCAGGAAGGAGAGGTGGCGTCGGACCACCCCATTACGATTGCGACGGACATCGCTGACACTGGATTTCGCCAGTTGGGCAACGGCGTGTGCCTTAGGCGGCGTGGATGGCTCAAGGCTACTGACTTCCGTCAGGACGTGCAGACCAGAGTCTTGGACATGCCTTTCGACGGAAACAACCTGTTTGGGAAAACAGTGGACGATTCCCTTCAAGCCATCAAGGCGGACACGGAGACGGCCCGGGCTCTTGGGGTTCTCCAGCAGCGGCGGCCGCCCTTTCGGAGCGGCTGAGGCAAACAGGGTGCCTCCAAAGGTTCCAGCGGCGGATTTTCCACCTACCGTCAAGCGGCCCGTTCGTCGTCACAGGAAGCTTACAGGGGACGAGGCAAGTCAGGCGGACCCCGCCGTCGTTGCCAAGGAGGACAAGGCGGCAAAGCCTCGTCGAAGCAGGACTGAACCGTCCGCGGGGTCGGGCCCCCACCGAAGCACCCCGGTGGGAGGCCGGCTGGCAAGCTTCGTCAGCGTGTGGGAGTCCATCTCCACCGACCGTTGGGTGCTGGACGCCCTGGCTCAGGGTCACGCGCTCGAGTTTCTAAAGAGGTGCCCGCGCGTCCCCCCTGTGGCCAGGAAAGAACATCACGTCCCTCAACTTCTCTTGGAGGTAAAGGCGATGCTCAAGAAGGGCGCCATCGAGCTCGTCCCAAAGAGGCTTCGGGGCTCCGGAGTTTACTCAAGATACTTCCTCGTGAAGAAGAAGACGGGAGGATGGCGTCCCATCCTGGACCTACGACGACTGAACAAATTCATCAAGGCACAGAAGTTCTGGATGGTCACCCTCCAACACGTCCTGGGTCAACTGGAGGAGGGCGATTTCCTGTCGTCGTTGGATTTGGAGGAAGCCTACTTCCATATTCCCATCCTAAAGGGACACCGAAAGTTTCTCAGGTTCGTGGTCCAAGGGCGTCACTACCAGTTCAGAGCCCTTCCCTTCGGTTTGAGGTCGGCACCCAGGGTGTTCACCAAGTGCCTCGCACCGGTGACGGCGCAGCTGGGCCGAGAGGGGATCCACGTCTACCCCTACCTGGACGACTGGCTCATCCGAGCAAAGATGAAGGAGCTCGCCGTGGACCACACGGCAAGGACCGTCCAACTGCTCACGGACCTGGGATTCTCCATAAACTACGGCAAGTCCCACCTGGTGCCCGCGCAAGACGCACTGTTTCTGGGAGCGAAGCTCGACACAGTGTCGCTTCTGGCCTCTCCGTCGGAGGAAAGGACGAGGGCCATCTTGGGCAAGGTGCAGCGGATGCTGGTTGCGGACGCGGCCAGGGTGAGGTCCATCAAGTCCCTCCTCGGAATGATGTCTTCTTGCATTTATCTCATCCGCCTGTGCAGGCTCCGGATGCGCCCGTTGCAGGAGTTCCTGGACGCGCGCTGGATCCAGACGACAGGCAGCTTCGAGGAGAGGATCACACTCGACGAGAGTTTCCGACGAGCGATCCGGTGGTGGGGCACAGACCCCCGGCCACCAGGAGACAGTGACCACGGATGCCTCCCTGGAAGGGTGGGGAGTGCACACCGAAAATCTGCACGCGAGAGGCCTTTGGCTTCCGACGGAAAAGTCCCTCCATATCAACGTCCTGGAGCTCCGTGCAGTGTTTTGGGCCCTCAGGTCCTTTCTTCCATCCCTCAAGGGCAAGGTGGTGAGGATCTTCACCGACAACACCACCACCATGTTCTACATCAGGAAGCAGGGCGGTACCAGATCCCCAGCCCTGTCCAAGGAGGCGCAGGATCTGTAGCATTGGGCCGTCGGCCAAGGGATGTTTTTGGTGCCGTTTCATCTGGCAGGGATAAAAAAACACCATCGCCGACTCGCTCAGCAGAGAGCTGCGCTCGTGCCACGAGTGGGAACTGCGACAGGATCAAGTGGACCGCCTCTTCCGACGGTGGGGCACTCCCCAGATCGATCTATTCGCGACGGCGACGAACTCCAAGTGCCGGAGGTTCGCCAGCAGGTTTCCCCAGCCGAGGAGCATGGGCGATGCTTTCTCGTTCCCCTGGGAGGGCCTGTTTCTATACGCGTTCCCTCCATTGCCATTGCTGATCCGGCTCATCAACCAGCTCAAGAGGTCACGGTGCAGGATGATCCTCGTCGCACCTGCGTGGCCGAGGTAGATATGGTTCCCGGACCTTCTGGACTTGTCAGCGTCCCCATCAATCAAGCTGCCAGTGGACGCGGATCTTCTCTCCAGGGAAGGAGGCGCCATCCTCCATCACGACCCGAAGTCGCTGAACTTGCAGGCCTGGCTCCTGCAGGTTGGAGTTTGGAGGATACGACATACCGGCCGACTGCAGAGAGGTTCTTGCAAAGGCCAGGGCGTCCTCCACTCTTAAATGCTATGGCCACAAATGGAAGAGGTTCTCTGTCTGGTGCCACGCACAGAAGATTAACCCTCTACGGATTACGGCTCCCCAGGTACTGCCATACCTTCTGACGCTGGCCAAGGCTGGACTGGCGCACGCGTCCATCAAGATTCATCTTGCTGCGATCTCCCGATACACCAGAACCACGGGGCGGACGTCTTTGTGGTCTCATCGTCTGGTGAAAGAATACATGAAGGGACTGTTCAGATCGTTCCCGCCGGTGAAGGCTCCGGCCCCGGCGTGGGAGCTCAACGTGGTGCTGACCAAGCTCATGGGACCTCCGTTCGAGCCTCTACACTCGGCTCCGTTGAAGTTCTTGTCGTGGAAAACAGCGTTTCTTGTGGCCATCACCTCCGCACGAAGAGTGGGAGAGATCCAGGCCCTTTCCTGCAAGCCCCCGTACTTGACTTTTCACGACACAAGGGTAGTGCTCAGGACGCACCCCTCCTTCATGCCCAAGGTGCCGTCGGACTTCCACCTCAACGAACCCTTGGTGTTGCCTGTTTTCTTCCCGTCGCCTTCGTCGCCGGCCGAAAGGACTTTGCACTCGCTGGATGTGGCTTGAGCGCTGAAGTTTTACGTGGACCGCACAAAGTGTTTTCGGAAGACGTCACAACTTTTTGTGAACTTTGGACCTGTCAATCAGGGGAAGGCTCTCTCAAAGGCCTCCATTTCCAGATGGCTCTCCGGCTGTATCATGTACTGTCACCGGTTGGCAAACCGACCGCTGCCTGGCCGTCCGAGAGCCCATTCCACCAGAGCGATCGCAGCTACCACGGCGTTCCTATCTGGTGTGCCCTTGCTGGACATCTGCAGGGCTGCTACGTGGAAGTCGACTCACACCTTCACGAAATTCTACTGCGTCGATCGGGATTTCAGGGAGGAGTCCAGGGTCAGCCAAGCAGTGCTGCGCAATCTGTTCGCCTAAGGTGAGCCTGGTGAGGAGGTAAGAATTGCTTAATGTTGAGTTTGATGTAATGCTTAATGTTGAGCCTTTGCCACCTCCTGTGGTTGTGCATGTGTGTACTGCTATGTATTCTTTATTCATGAGCATGTGAATCCATGCCAGACCCCATGCTGGAGAAGGAACAAGTTACTTACCTGTAACTGTTGTTCTCCAGCATGGGTCTGGCATGGATTCACATGCGAACCCTCCCTCCTACCCCTCTGCGGCTCTTCACTTGGTCATACTGCCACTTCACGTGCTACCAAATCTGAAGATGGCTGCCAGAGGCGGGGCTTAGGTAGAGGGCAGTCATTGGCTGTGGTCAGTATGACGCAGAGATCAGTGATTGGTTACTACTACGAAAGACAGATCAGAAACGAAACTGATACTGATTTTTTCTTTACCGAGGATTCCCAGCCTGACGACGGGGAATATTCGTGAGCATGTGAATCCATGCCAGACCCATGCTGGAGAACAACAGTTACAGGTAAGTAACTTGTTCCATATAGCTACTTTGTAAGTATTGTCCAAAGAAGACACTTTCTTCGAGTAGTCACTCTGGGTAACTTTGCTGCATGCACTAGTCGCAAAATCACAGACTTTGCATAGTCCTGCCATGTAGTGTTTTGTTCAGACAATTTTCACAAAAATGTTGAAATCCATTTTATGGATGTTGACCCTAAGGCTAGTCTATACACAACCTCTCCCTGTAACATTGAGAGGTTGCCATTAATGCCTCTTAAGTCCACGCCTTCACAGCTCTTTCTTCGCCAGTGTATTTAGTCACTGGCATGCATGGATTTGTTAACAAAAAGTAGAGTTGAAGACATCTTTATTTATGAGGCCTTCCCATCACCTGACTATAATGGTTGACGTTGGACAGTTCTTGATTTGTATTCAAGAGAAGGTCAGATTTAATTTGTAGGTACTTCTGTGCTTCTAATGACCCTAGAGGTGAAATGGTGAGTACCCCCTTCCATGAGTCCCAGATGTATAACTTCTTGAAGAAAGGAAACTAGTGTCTTAAGTGGGTCTCTTTCTTTCTCTCTGTCTCTGTCTCTCTCTCCCTTTCCCTGTCAGAAACAAGGGCTCTGTCAAATGCTTAGGGTATTAGACAGATGACACAAATGTAGTATTGATATTTAATTGTAGATTCCTTTATTGGAAGTGGGATAAGTGGCAGTTAGCAGGTGGACACGCTGCTCTTGCTGCATTTCGTTTTGTGGACCCTGTTTGTTGCTTTAAACAGCAACGTAACATTGGAGGCGCTGGAATTACAAACTTGGCCCCTTTAAGTTCCTGTGCCTGCTGGGAACACACTGCGAGCCCCTCTCACCTTGACTGGCCTGGTGTCTCATAAGCTCTTTGGAAAGCGAAGTGGGATAAGTGTCAGTTAGCAGTTGGCAGGTGCGGTGCGGCTTTCCCGTACCAAATAATTTTGACTACTACTCACGGCATGCTATACAACTTCAATGACCGGTCATTTGCAGTAAGCCCTAATGCATAGCCATGTTCTGAATTTGTGGTCAGTAAAACTTTAGTAAAAGTACCGAATGACTCATTTAAAGCCCTAAGAAACATTGCATGTGAATTATCTCAGAAACTGACGTGCACGAAGAACGAACTCCGACAGCTTTGCTGTCATGCTAGAGAAATGCTCAGAAGGACGTCTCATTCTGGCATCTGTTTGAATAGTAAATTACATACACGGTTGGTCTGCAACTGCGAGGCTAGTTCCTTTTGAGCAGTCCTCCGTGGGTCAAATTTGCTAAACACATACGCAGTTGGACTGTGACTGTGGGGGGAATCCCTTTGAGCAGCCCACCGCGGGGAAAAAGTTCAAGGCACACACGCGATTGCACTGTGACTGTGGGGGTAGTCCCTTTGAGCAGTCAACCAAGTAATATAGTGATAAACAAGAACAGTTGATTGTGCTACAGGGCTAGTTCTTTTACAACAAGAGAAGCCCTGGTTGATCTGGGGTTTTGGTCCAGCTATAATATCTGCCTTAAGGTCTACTGTACCTATCAACTGGTGACAGCTATGAGGGCTGGCCTACGAAGCCAAAAAGGAATGCCCTCTTATCCGGATGCCATTTTACCGGATCCGGTGGGCAACAGTCATCTGTGTCCAGTTGGGGCTAAGTGTTGGTCCCCCACTTTGGGCCACCCAACGAGCTCCACCTCTCTGTGCTCCGCCACCCCTCTGTCATACACCCTTGGATTCAAAAGAGGGCCTGTCATCTACTCTCTCCACGGCCCAGCAAATGCCATCAAA
This sequence comes from Ambystoma mexicanum, assembly GCF_040938575.1. NCBI lineage: Eukaryota > Metazoa > Chordata > Amphibia > Caudata > Ambystomatidae > Ambystoma > Ambystoma mexicanum. The sequence goes on along the minus strand of NC_090921.1, from coordinate 1,047,378,466 downwards.
CCCTAATGGCCAGTGTTACCCGGCTTCTTCTCATAAAGTGCTGATTCACAATTCTGAAACTGTGGGTGCTTTTACTATTCCTGCCATTCCTAATGGTAGACTGTATCCTAAAACTCCCAAACACCAAAAACTGATGCAGCCTATACCGGGACAAACCTTTATGGATAATTGCATCTTGAAAGCAACCTCAACAAGTACGGAAATTAAATTACAAAAAGCACTCAGAGGCAATGCTATGTTGGACCACTCAGGTATGACTACCCAGGATTTCTTTGGCAGCAATAACAATATCACCGACATCAGTATTATTGAATGCGCAGACAAACCTATGGATCTGCCTTCTGCTAGCAAAACCTCTCAATCTGAAGCCAGAGATTATGGGTGGACCCTCCCAAAATACACCAACTGCCCTCACGAACATCATTGAGAAGATGGAGGCGGCTAAAACAATTGCCACTAAGGATGCAAGTACTTGGGTCGATAACCAGGTGCACGAGGAATCCCCAAGATCACATCATACTCTCAAAGACCTGAATGAACGCATTCGACTGACTCATCTGACAGTTTCAGCCCTAAATGTGGTGCTTAGCTCTTTCGTCGAACTGTACAATAGCATTTGGGCTGAACTAAAAAACTCCCAAAGATTAATAGTGGAAGTCAACTCTAAAATTGACTGTATTGGCAGAGACATTCTGGTGGAGTGAACCAACAAAGTTGATTGGATTGGAGCTGAATTGTCCCAGAGGCCTACAGCACAGGCCCAGCTGTTGGGCCTATATGGTGGTTTAACCACCTCAGCTGCTTCGCAGACATTGCCAACAAGAACTGAGATAGAAATCTTGGATAGCGCGGCCCCTCCAGATGCCCCTACGACAAGTCCAATGCTGGTGCCATGCAACGTAGAAGGTGCTGACTGTCCTCCTGTGAGGGCTGCATCCCCTCCTTTACCTGCCAACTCCTTACTAAATCCTCCTAATCCGAATGCCATTGCCAACCATGCTCCACCTGTGGTTAGTGCTTCGACTCAGTGCGGAACTTCGGAGATCGGTGCTCCTAAAAAAAAAAAAAAAACCTGCCCTACGCAAACCAAGATCTATTAAGCGGAAAATGGCAACGAAACGCCTAGCTTGGTGCTTGCTGAAACAACTGCACTTTCTTTATTTAAACCAAACCTCGGGGTAATCTCGGGGGAGCTGGGGAACCCTGCTGCCATTCAAATGAAACCACTCAAATGGTCGACTCAATTGCCCAAACTGACATGCTTATCCCTGCCAACGCGCAACTCCCCTGTGCGGCGTTAACATGCAACTTTGACATTCCCTTGGAGATCCCGAAGGTCGCTGGGTCGGACGTTCCTCAACAGCCATTGAACCAACCACTGCCACCCCCTTCGGCTCTGCGTTGGGGATGTGGCCTTGGGAAAACCAAGATCCTTGATCAAGACGTCATATCATTGGACCCAACTATGGCCCAGGGGCCTGGCCTCTATCCTGCCTATGACAATGCTGCATCTTCTGTGATTCAGCCTAAAGGCCCCACAAATGCTCAAAGCCTTGGTGATGTGAAAACCGGCAGACCATCTCTGCTGCCAATTTGGTGCCCCCCACAGGATACCGCCCCCATGAAGAAGAAAACTAACCACCTTCACATCTTTGCACCTTCTTTGGATTCTGGGGTGGGGTGGGGGAAGTTCCAGGAGGACAACATTCCTCCGGCAACCCTGTATCCATCTATCTCTGCAGGCATAAGAGACTTGGTGGAGCGGCTTCATAAACCATCTTCAAGGCCCCTCCTCCTACCTCTCAAGGACCAAGCCTAAAAGGTCCCCAAAGTCAACGTCTGTCCGCCCTGCAGGGCCACTCACACAACAACACTTCTAATAAGAAACCGCTGAACTGAATCAGAATAAAGAGCCTGCTGGACTTGGAAATACCAATCTGCATGAACAGATGTAATGTCTTGAATATATTTGCAGAAATACCTGCTCTTTCCCTGATCTCGTCCAAGGATATCGCCAGGGTGGCATTCCCGGACCGAGACTGTCGGGATATTAGCCTGTTACTTCTTTCTTCTCCTCTAGTTAAGGAACTTATCCTTACTCAGACTGGGCCTCTGAGGGACTTGGGCTTCGAGGTGGAACCCAGACTATCTTGGGAAACAGAGAAGCATAATTCAGCTATCGTCCACCCAAATTCTAAACTCCTTGTTGACCCTTTGCGGGGTGCTCCGGAATGGGCAGAAGCAAATAAACCAGTAAAATAGCAGGTTTCAGATGTTGACTGGGCTACCATCATCTCGACCCTGTGGCAGAAACTCGTCCCATAGCCGGCCCATCACTGGGACTGACCCGAGTGGTGCCTCTGATCTATGCTTGTCATGGAACTTTAGAGGCAATCTCCACCTATTTACCAATCCGGATTGCCTGCTGCTGCTGAGAGACGCCAATATTGTATACCTTCAAGAGACCTGGATGACCTTGATCCAATACCTAGATGGTTACCAAATCTATGACCAGTTGGCCAGACAGAACTTGGGGGCTAGACCAGCAGGAGGTCTTCTGATCGCTGTTGACAATTGCTTAGGCCTCAGGGGTAATGCTCTTTTGGGCCTTCCCTTTGGGGCTCTGGGTGTGGAACTCTCATCTAGAAATGGCAATTTGAAGTTACTAATCATTAATATCTATTGGCACAGTGGTATGGCGGCAGCCGATGTTTTTGTCACAGCCATCTCTCAAGTTGTACTTGATTGGTCTTCCATTAATGACTCTGGGCATGTTATGTTAGCAGGGGATTTAAATTGTGACTGTGTATTTGAGAAGTCTCCATTTGAAATCTGTGAGATGAATATGGTGGCCCTTATGTTGTTCTAAGAAAAAACGAGTGGGTTATGTATGGTATGTTGGGCTGGGCAATGTTGGATTACATCCCCTTGTGGGCTATTCAAAACTCCAAATTGACAATCCCACTTGGCATACCGGGCAACGTGGAGACTCTACCTCCATGCTTGATTACATCTTTGTGGATGACCATTTATGTAAAAGGTGCGCATTGTTCAAAATTAATATGAATAACTGGAGTGACCATGGTATCCTAACAGCCACCTTTAAACTAAACTATCTTTACGGGACATTGCAGATTCAACTACAGGTTATACCTAATCCATCTGGTACCGCTGTTCGATGGACACCAAAAAACATTGACACCCTTAATCAAAATCTAAGAGCAACGCTGAATCAAACTACTCTTGAGTGGAAAATTGACACTCTTAACACTACAGCTGTCATGTCTCTTGTGAAGGCAGCTGTAGATGAATTTGGTAAACGGTCTGTTGGCTACGTTCCTGTTGCTCGGCATACCCACTGCTACAATTCTGACTTAGCGCTGGGTAAGACTACCATGCATAAAGAACTTAGGCGACTCAGGTCATCGAATCTTGATGGGGCCATACTATGTGGACCTATTAGAAAGATTAAACAAATGTACAAAAATGTGTGCAAATCATTTAAGCATCAGCTTTTATAACAGGATGCTGAACTAATGCTGCAGACTCTTGTTAGGTCGAATGTGGGGGCATTTTGGTCCATTGTAAATGGACAAGATACCCATTCGGCTACTGCCCTAGCAAATCCGATCCTGGAAAAAGTATGGTTGGATATTTACACCAATAGATTTGCCGTTAAACCATCTCAGGTGGATGATGACCTCGTAGTCAGTACACGAAATTGTCCCACTCCTAAATGGGAGCCTTCCATTGAGATAGATACTGTCCTGACCTTAATGAGAGAATGCAAAAGATCTAGAGCGCCTGGCCTTAATGGGCTAACAAACAACACCTTTATGTCTGACCCAAACCTATGGGCCAAACTTCTGTGTTATGAGTTTAGAGACATATTACAATTTGGTGTTTGCCCAGACTCATGGTCATTAGCAAATGTCATACCGATCTTTAAATGCGGCAGTAGGTCCGATCCAAAAAAAAAATGATCGCCCTATTGCCTTGATTGACGCAGATTGTAAAATCTTCTCTGCCCTCCTTCTTTCACATCTTAAGGAATGGGAAAAAAACTGCCACCCCTTGAGCCCTTTCCAGACTGGCTTCCGCAAATCTCATTCTACTAACATCAATGGAATTGTGGTCAAATGCATCCAGAATGCTGCCTGAAGTAGGGACAGGGGTCCTATTTTTATGGCCTCGGTGGACCTCTCGACACCCTTTGATTGCGTTGATCGCAACAAGCTATGGCGCAAGCTAGCGTTCTGGGGTCTGCCGAGGGGCCTATTGAGTCTGTTGGAGGGGATCTACAACAATTCTGGCATTAGAATACACTTAAATCAAAAGGGAGACATGTCATCTATTGTCCGCACTCATTGTGGGGTTAGACAGGGATGTGTCTTAGCTCTGTGGGTGTTCAATCAGTACGTCTCTGATGCAGCTGAACATCTTGACAAGTGTAAAGACCGGAGGGGGGGTCTGCACTTCCGCTTCTATGGTAGAGGGGAGGCACAGAGACCCCTGCCAAGGTTCTCTATTACGGTAGCAATGGACGAGCAATCAAGGCCTAGCTTCTCAGGAGGGGATGGGAGCTGGTTCTTAAGTACAGTGTAGTCCCTGAGCACCCACGAAGGAATGTCCACACACTGTATCGGTTAAAACACAGTCTTTATATAATTAATATTTAAGGTCATATACACAATCACGATAACCCACTTTGTACTCCGAAAATCAACAATGGTAAATATGTACAATTCTAAAGTGGTACGACTAACGTTATTAGATCTTATTCAAGTGCATACGGTCAGAATGACACACAGATCAAAATAAAGAGGAAACCAGCGGTAGACAGAGGAAGGAAAGCAGGATGGTTGAGCAATAGGCAGAATACTGGTAACTACCGTTAAACACAGCTCTGTGTGGAGATCCCCCCCACCTGGGCAACCTGTAGAAGAAAGATACAAGCCCAGTCCATATATTGTTTACCCTTAGACTTCCCAATAGTTCTGCAGCCCCAAAGCACCTTAGTGTTGTAGCGTTCCGCGTCGGGGAAATCGACAACCCTTCTTGAGTGTCCTCCCTTTCAGGCAGGAGTCACGGGTCGTCGAACGTCCGACGGAGAACAGGTCTAGCTACGACGGTGAAGTGGCCGCAACATTCCTAGTGGTGCTCGTTGACGGGGAAGCGAAAAACGTCCTGCCAGGAAGAGGCGTGCGGGGCACCTCAGTGTCGATGGTTCTGGACCGCAAAGAGTTGAAGAACTGTGGCCCAGCAAGGGCGTCGAGTCGTCCGCGTCTCTGTGGTCTTTGGATGGTGGAAAACCCACCGGTGGATGCTCCTTGGCGCATCAACGGTCAGGCCTTCTCCAGCAGGATGCAGCGGCGACGATGTGAACGAGAGCGTCCTTGGATCAATGAAGTTCTTGGGCAAGGGAGCACGGCGGCTCCGGTCGGCGACGGCGGTCGACGACAGTGGCAGACAACAGTCCGGGCGCTTCTCCTTGGAGTTCCGCAGCAATCCCCGTATCGGGTCGGCAGCCTGTCTTAGGTCTGTCGACCAGGGAGCATAGGCAAAGATCAGCTGTGCACGATGGTCCCTCATAGCTCGGGAAGAGGGCGCCTTACCAGGTCCATTCTGGGTCAGTTCTTGAAGCACAGCAGCTTTCAGATTGCGAAGGAGAGAAACAGCAATTCATCTCGTCCAGCAGGGCTCAAGGTTAAGCTTCACTCCAGTTACTCGTCGTAGTGGACTTCAGCTTCTGAACACGATTCCTAGCAGTGAGAGGTCCCCAGATATACTGTTGATCTCCCATTCAATCCGCTGGGTCGCACTCAAGCATCCAATCACGACTACGGGCATTCATGCAGGCAGGCAGCCAATCAGGCACACAAGGTATTCAGGCCATTCACTTCTCTCCAGACACTCACAACAGGTTATGTGTATCTGGACAAGTACCGAGCCATTCAACACTCCAAGCTGCATTCATACTGGTTTCGGGCAGGGCTGTCTCAACCATTGTGTCAAACACCAGATACTAGACAGTCACAACATAGAATGTATATTCGTCACACACTCCATTCACCCAGGTCCCACCCACAGGCGTGCCCACAACATACGGTCGTTGAGAAGGCTCCAGCCAGTCTAGTCGGCACTTCCCCACACTGCCATATACAGAACTTCCATCCAACAGCCAGTCAGGGGGTGGGGACAGAGGCAGGGCTTCCCGGGACTTCGGGAAGATCAGGGTAACAGGTGATGGAAAGCAAGAGGCCATGGGGGCCATTTTGTCTCCATCAGGAATCTACCGATTCCAATGACAGGGCCTGGGCATCCCAAAATGGAGGATGCTCAGGGCACCAGTCATTTCAGCACGGAGCGGCCACCAGCCCGTACCCTGCTCTGTGGGTCACACACAGGTGCCCAAAAACATACACTAGGGGCACACGGTTGTACCACTACCCATGGGTGCCATAAGGGTATCCCACGGGTCTGTTCACCAAACCAAAAGGAGAGAGAGCTGCACCGCCAGGAGTCCCACATGAATTCCTGCACGGAAAACACGACAGAACACACGATAAAAAGCAATAAAGGACAAGGATACGGAGGCCCTGTCCCTCCAATGCATTTCCAGCATCACAACAAGGAGGGCCTATTAGCTCCAAGAATGGGATCTACCAAGATCATATGGCTGGCGTATGCGGATGACTTCCTGCTGTTGGACTCAACCAAGGTGGGGCTCCAGCGCCTTTTGGACATTTTTGCCAACTATGCCAAGACCAACGGCCTGATTATTAATCCCTCCAAGACTAGAACCCTTGCACGATCTAAAAGACCTCACACAAGAAATTAAGCTATTCTTGGAACCTGGAGGGGGTTAGGGTGACCACCTCCAATTGCCTTACCTACTTGGGATACTATGTTGGTGCATGCAGGGGCTCGAGTGGGCAGCTTGATGTGCTCCTTAACAAAGCTAAGGCACTGGAAAATGTGATCTTGAAAATCGACCACAAGTATGGTCGATTCTCTATAAAACCAGCCCTTCTCTTCTTTCAAGGGAAAATAGACCCCAAATTGACATACGGCTTTCAACTATGTACGGAGCTTACTGCCTCTAAACTTGATGCCATTGAAGGTGCAATTTGGAGATGGGTCCTCTGCCTACCGAATGTGGTCCCTTTGACCGCAATTCGTTAGGACTTAGGATATGTCTCTTTAAAGTCCCGTGTGCACTGGAGAATGCTTACGCTTTACGCGAAACTTAAGGTCCCACTACTTAACACTCCATACAAACTCGTTGGAATGAATACTGAGTACTCAGGTTTCTTGATTAAATTCTGTAATGCGTGCGAAAACATTCTTCAAAATGTTGATTCCGATCTAGAACAGCTAACCACCAATCCAATGAAAACTAAAAAAAAACTGTTAGATTATGATTGGTGTCTTACTGTTGATCGCTTCCATTCATATAATTCTATGAATCATCTATCACAAGAACACAAGAAAAGAGGTTCTCTCTCCCAGACTTTCACTATTTTCCCAAATAGAATTTGTCGATCTTCCCTGTTAAGATTACGCTGGAATATCCTTCCTACTTTAGATGTTAAGCTGAGAAGAAATCAAATCAAGGTGGAGGATAGCCTATGCAGATTCTGCCAGTCAGTACCTGAAACGGCCAAACATCTTATTCTATACTGTACGCAACTTAATACTCTGAAACTCCTGTCTGAGCCCATTGAAGGATTTGTACTTGGGGCTACCTGTTGATTTGGTATGGCAACGCTGTCCATGTATTCAAAACATGCGAGAGGGCTTGACATTATCTGGATTCATCCGCAATCTTCACTTGGATTGCCCTAGATAAATTGAATGGCCACAAACATTTACATGCCATCTTTGTCATCTGCTGTCTGACCTGTGTGCCGCGACTCTTCTTTTTCTTCTACTTTCCCTTTTTTCTACCTTTTCTTCTTCTTTATTATGAGTATAGCCATTGCAATGTTTACCCTGAAAGGGCTTTCGCATCTGATTTCTTTTGGGCTTGTATTTCTCTTTGGCTTTTTTCTTCTCTCTCTCCTTTTTATCCTTCTGTCCTTTTTTGTTTTCTTTTTAAAAGTAACTGTTTTTAATATATGATTGCTATATGGCCGATACTCTTGTTCTACTGATTTTGTTTTGCTGTACATTTTTCATATTATTCTGTCGTACTGTAAACTTTTTACTTTTGTAAAGGTTTAAATCTCTCTCTCCTTTTTATCCTTCTGTCCTTTTTTGTTTTCTTTTTAAAAGTAACTGTTTTTAATATATGATTGTTATATGGCCGATACTCTTGTTCTACTGATTTTGTTTTACTGTACATTTTTCATATTATTCTGTCGTACTGTAAACTTTTTACTTTTGTAAAGGTTTAATAAAACCATATGCAATAAAAAAAAGATTCCTTTATTAGTTTAAACAAACTCACATTAAGTTGGCCCAGAAGTCTAGTTCATGAGAGGGTTGTGGTTACTGCACAAGTACCCCTCTGCCCCCACCCCTTGGCCTGTAAATTCTTGTCCAGTCTAATTAACCAATAATTCCCTCGTTGGAAGCGTTCCACTTAAGCAAGCAAGCAAGCAATCCCTGTTTGAATAAACAATGCTCTCCCTTGGTGGCGACGTTCCAGATTAGCAGCCAAGACCTGCTTGAATAAACAATACTCTCCCTCGGTGGCGGCATTCTGCACTAGCAGACGAGCCCTGCGTGAGTAAACAATCAATCTCCCTCGGTGGCAGCCTTCCGCTAAAGCAGGTAAGCCATGCTTGAATAAACAATACTCTTCCTCGGTGTTGACTTTTCACATTACTCGTCTTCATCACCCTCTGAGGGTGAGCCGCACCATCCTCTGCCTCCTGAGCCAAGGCCTCACCAGGTCCTCTTGGCTTTAGTAATCCCAAATGAATGCTTCTTCAGCAGTGTCCTGCCCACCCTCCTTCTACGTCTCCATCTGCCTTGCTGCACATTCCCCAGAGCAAGCCAGAGAGAGAAAAAACACACTTTTTAGCTTCTCGCACCTGGCCCTCCACCTCGCTACGCTTCTCTCGAACTCCTGCATTGCGGACACACCGTCTCCTCGCCCGACCAGCAAACCCTGCAGCCTTTCTACTCCTGTGCTCCCTTTGTCCTGCTTTAATGTAGCCGTCTGCAGTCCTGCCCCATTTCCACGCTGGAGCCCCTTTTATGGAACCCATCCTCAGTGAACACCTCACAGGCCCCTACACTGTTAGGACTGGCAAAGTTAATCCCCCAAATACTCCAGACCTAAACAGTGCAGTGTTTTCTAAGTAGAGCAATCTGTGATGAAATGTTTGTAACACAGCATACAACCAAAAAAGTGATGGGTGGAAGGTTTTCAAATAATCTAAACCACTGGCACTGCTCTGGGCAACCTTCCACACCACTGTTTTTTAGCCCGTATGCACGATTGCAAAAGGAGTCCAGCCATATGCAAATCAGTCAGGTACTGCCACCAATGGGAGCAGCCCAGCCCAAATTGCTATGCCAGATCCCCTGTGCACGGCAACACAAGCACCCCCGGGAAGTCTGGCCATAACCTCTCTCACATAGGGAGACAAGCTATAACCAAAAAAGTGATGGGTGGAAGATTTTGAATTAATCTGAACCACTGGCACTGCTCTGGGCAACCTTCCACACCACTGTTTTTTAGCCCGTATGCACGATTGCAAAAGGAGTCCAGCCATATGCAAATCAGTCAGGTACTGCCACCAATGGGAGCAGCCCAGCCCTAACTGCTTGGCCAGGTCTCCTCTGCACGGAAACACAAGCAACCCCAGGCATGTTTCGGCCTTGTTGGGCCTCATCAGTGCGTTGAAGCTTGGTTCCCTATGGTGCATCGAGCAAGGGACCCACATCTGGGCATACCTTCTCTCACAGAGCACTGTCAGAGGTTATGATTAATTCCAAACCTTCCAGCCATCACCTCTTTTGCTTTGCATAAGTCACCCGAGTGGGACGGGTATGCCCAGACGTGGGTCCCGAGCCTGCTGGGCCTGGAGACCCAAGCTACTGCTCACTGACACCCAATGAGGCCGAAACATGTCTGTGGATGCTTGTGGTCTCGTGCAGAAGGGGTGTGAACTAGCAGTTCGGGCTGGACTGCCCTTTTGGGGTGTGACAAAGCCTGTTTTGCATATGGTCTTTCCCGTTCTGTAATGGCTTGGCAGGCTGAAGAACAATGGTCTGGAGGGTTGCCCAGAGCAATGTCAGATGTTAGGATTAATTCCATATCTTCCAGTTGTAAAGGTATGCCAGAGGAGTGGGGTTTGCACTACACAGTCACCGCTCAGCAGAGTACCCAGGGACCAATGATATGCACGATTGCAAAAGGGGTCCAGCCATATGCAAATCAGTCAGGTACTGCCACCAATGGGAGCAGCCCAGCCCTAACTGCTTGGCCAGGTCTCCTCTGCACGGAAACACAAGCAACCCCAGGCATGTTTCGGCCTTGTTGGGCCTCATCCGTGCGTTGAAGCTTGGTTCCCTATGGTGCATCGAGCAAGGGACCCACATCTGGGCATACCTTCTCTCACAGAGCACTGTCAGAGGTTATGATTAATTCCAAACCTTCCAGCCATCACCTCTTTTGTTTTGCATAAGTCACCTGAGTGGGACGGGTATGCCCAGACGTGGGTCCCGAGCCTGCTGGGCCTAGAGACCCAAGCTACTTCTCACTGATGACACCCAATGAGGCCGAAACATGTCTATGGATGCTTGTGGTCTCGTGCAGAAGGGGTGTGAACTAGCAGTTCGGGCTGGACTGCCCTTTTGGGGTGGGACAAAGCCTGATTTGCATATGGTCTTTCCCGTTCTGTAATGGCTTGGCAGGCTGAAGAACAATGGTCTGGAGGGTTGCCCAGAGCAATGTCAGATGTTAGGATTAATTCCATATCTTCCAGTTGTAAAGGTATGCCAGAGGAGTGGGGTTTGCACTACACAGTCACCGCTCAGCAGAGTACCCAGGGCCCAATGAACCCTCCCTCGGCAATGACGGAGGTCTCAGCCAAGAGCAAGTTAGAACTGTCCTTTATTTTCCAAAAAGACAGGGATCATACACGAAAAACAAAATTATCCAGCAATCAGAACTCCTGAGCACGGGTCACAAGCTTTTATTGTATTGTGACATCACAATCTCTGACCCTTCCCCTAAAAACCTAAGCACCCATTACATTGGTTAGCTCAGGTGCTATCACCTAGAGGTGTCCCTATATGAGTGATCCTTGTGAGGTGGGTTTGCCTGAGACTTCCCCAAAAGAAATCTATTGCATTGTTGTACGGTTGCAGGGTGGTCATTGGCCCTTGCCACATTACACACCACCCCAAGATTTGTGCTTCTTGATTGGCTGCAGCAGGCCCCTGCCCCCCCACAAGGTCCCCCCCCCCTGTCCTGGGACCCTGCTCTGTTCACAGCGCTCAGTGTACCTTCTCAAGGTAATGAGAAAGAAGATTGTGTGTCCCAATTGTTGCACTGGTATAGCCACCTAGCCTGGCAGAGTGCCTGCAGGTTGCAATGTTCATTGTGCAACACATGTAACAATTCCGTCTGTCTTCGCTGGGAACCATTTCTCTTCCCACTATGGGTAAAGGGCTATTGTTTGGCTTGCTTAGTCACGTAGGTGAGGACCGCAAAACGGAGCTTTTCGTTCTGCAATAAGTGAGGATTTATTCTATTATTTTACAGGTGGCTTCCTGTCCCGGGAGCCAGGAATGATCCACTCACCCTTGTCCTTGGCTGCGAGCACTGGCCCCTTGCTTCGTGCAGCAGAATCTGCACCTCTTTGTTCCTTATTCTGAGGCCTGTGGCTTCATGTGAATTCACAACAGTCATTCTATGGTTTTCCTACATATATTTATTGTGGTATTCTCCTTCGGGGTTAGTAATATTTGGCTCTTCCAGGTTCCTTATACGTCCCCTAAGTTGTATATGGTTAGTTGCAATAAGCGGTTGCAAGCTTGCTTTGTTTGACTGTTGCTTTCTTGCATTTCTACGTTTGGCTAGCGAAAGGAAAAAAGGCTCCTGACAGTATGTACATGTATCCGTCCTCGGTCTACAGAACTGTGTATGCATGTTCTTCGTGTGTGCACGTGCGTGTCTGTGTAACTTCGTGCAGGGATATGAGTTTGCTTCGTGACTAACGTTACTATGTCGTGGTGTCACTAATGACGTCCGCACGGCTGGATATTTATCATTAATCAACCTGGTTTAGCGATGTGGCACCTGTATCTGTAAATACATCAGCTGGATAGGGTTTGAACAGAATATCTGTTCACATACATAGGATGTACTGGCCCTCCTGAGGGCTGGCCAAACAATGACTGGCATCTCTCATTTCTCATTCTTCGGGCTTTCATGCTTATAGGGGACACGAGGGCCATTCCAGGGACCCTATCTTCACAGTCATCATTTCTTTTGTTTAGTTTTAACCACAGCATCCATTGAACAGAGGGATTCCCCTGTGGCAGCCATCAAATACGCAAAGAGCGAATTAGACAACACCCAATAAAGACGCATCACATGTCTCCAAAATTTGGAATGTGTCATGACAAGAGGTTGCCTTCTAGCTTGCAGAGTACAGTGCTCCCGAGGAACCTCACCATCCCCACAAAAGTGGCAGGTAATTCCAGAGCGACAGGCCCCAGCGCCATGGCTAGCAGCAATCGAAACTTCCCTGGAGCAGATAATGGGAGAGCCCAATAAGAGGCATACAAGCACAGGAGAAGAGGATAGCACCAGTATTGAACCTGACAGTCTGGTTAACTGCTTATGATTTACAGTTCCCTTGTGAGGAGAGTTTTTACCTGGTGTCTGAGCCCGGTAAGCAGTGCGCTAGCAATATTGTTTCAACTTTCTTTCTTAGATTTATGTAAAATCGTACCACATCAATTTCAAATTGCTTTTCATTAAGCCATCAATTGTCTTCATTAGTTAGTCACCATGCAGTATGTAGGTTAGTTTCCAATATTTTCATGAATTGCTGGTTAATTCACAAGCCACCATGCATCCATAATTCTTTCATCCCTATCATTCAATCCTTATTACCATCATCAATTGTGTCTTCATTGATTTGATTTGTCTTTCTTTTTTAGTGGTTTAGTATACACCCTTTTGTCATATTTATATTGGTGATTAAGTTCTTATTGGTACTTTCCTTTGTTGCCTTAGGTTCTTGCACGACCCATCAGTTGTATTTACAGGTTTTTTATAAGTACCACCCTTAGTACCCTTCTCTCAACACTTGTTTCTCCATGGATTTCTATCATTGGTTCCTCAGGAGAGAAGCCTACTTGCTTGTCTTGTCAGATTCTTCTGAGGGTTGTTTTTAGTGCTGAAATTCCAACATTTTGGATTCTTCTTTACCAATTAGTTGGTTCCCTACAAGGGAACCAGCTAATTGGTAAAGAAGAATTGGTAAAGAAGAATCCAAAAGATTGCAATTGCAGCACTAAAAACACCAGACCCTGTTGTTAATCTAACTCCTACCATGGCACATTATTACTACCCAGAGTATTTAGGTGAGTAGTCTGTGCAGGAGGTTTAGAGTGGCAATGATGAGGTGTAATGAGAGGATGTAACTAAGGAGATGCCTACTTAATTCCCACTAGCACCTCCACCTAAAGGTGACAATGTGGCATTTCAATGATTCATGGCCAGAAAGCACAGAAGGAATATTTTGGCCTGATAGAAAAGCTGTACAGGTAGAGCAGTTCAGCTTTGATGTTTTCGATAATGCCCAAGAAATGGAAAATTGGCCAGCAGATGAAGTATAAATCCCCTGATAACGCTCGCCTGTGTTTTATGAATCATACATTGCCAGATTTTATTGTGGCCATGGCAGTGAGACTAAATCTATTTACCCTGCTTCTGCGCTGCCAATTCCTCTGGAGAAGGAGACTGTAAGCTAGATTGCACCAGAAGCAAGGTGCTTCAGTTGTCCTCCTAGACAGTCATTATGTCTAACCTGGCTGCAATCCTGGCCCAATCTGGCAGAGACATTTGGAAGATTGATGCCTTGTTTGAGCCTCTGTCTGAAAGGAAATAGGAATCGCATGGTCTAGGTTCAGACATTTGACAATATAATGGGACATTGTTGTAGTATGCTGCTGTAAGCTTCTGTTCTAAGAGCAGCTAAGTGGCAGTCATAGTTGAAGCTGATTTGGTTTTGGTAGCGTTCATTGTCTGTGTGAATGTGTTTTGCCTCTGGCATGACAGCACCTCATGACATATCTTCTCTGGAACCCTGAGAAGGACTTGTGAAGGCTGGTTGCCTGGGACATCTCTATCGCCTCCCACAGTAGTGATCGCAGGTTCACTCACAATAAACTTACCAGCTCTCATCCGAAGTCTCTAGCTGTCTGTTTTAGAGTTGCAGTTCAGGCCAAGATTACGAATTTACCATTTGATGGTGTTCAGCTGTTTAGTAAGAGTAAGAGCAATGATGATGCGCAGACGGCAATCAAGGTAGAGGCATAAAGGGCAGTCGAAGGCCTTACCATTTAGGCACCGTTGCATAACATGTCACTCTCCCTACACACACACACATACGTGCGTGTGCACATACACACACCCCAACTCGTTTTTTAGGTATACTCTTCTGCAGTTGATCTGGGAACGTGCGGGTCTCAAGGGAAGAGGAAAACAACCCTTGCCACCCCTGCTCCAATCCGCCATTAGAAAAGTGGCTGCTGCATTTCATCTAGGAGTTACTAAGCGCCACCTTCAGGAGAACAAATATGGTCATTTTCTGCTCTGCTGAACAAAGCAAGCTAATAATTAAGGCAGGTCTGATCATTTGCAAGCAACAATGTTGTCCAGAATGTGTAATTATTTGTATAATTTAGTGTAGTCTATAGCATTAGCATGCTGTGTTAGCATTTGCTTCCTAGATCAACTGTAAACAGATATTATATCACCAAAGCGAACGAGTAATCCAAGATATTAGCACAAATGGTGGAATTGGAACCAAAAAGACTTTACCTAGGTGTGTAAGAAATGGAGGAAAGTAGAAGAGGAGTTTGTAAGAATGTCAGCTATCGCCCCAAAGAGGAATATAGCTGTTTTGTAGTAGTAGCAAAGGAGACTTGACCTGTGATGTCAAAATGGTGGGAGGGGATAGATACGTTCATGAGAATGCACAGAACAATTTAATAACTGAGATGTTGCCTAAAGAAATCTGACAAACACTGGGTCCCAGTGTGCAATGTAATCTGTTGGACTTGTGGAATGTACGCCGCTTTATTCATTTTCCCCTCTTCTTATTGTTTGAGCTATCGGGACAGCATCTTGACTTACCCAGACAACAGGACAATACTGTCTCTCTCAAATCCAGGGAGCGCTTCTGTGATATTAAAAAATTTACTCTGCTATGTGATGAAGGCCCATATTGGAAGCTGGGTGATACGACCGGGGTCACCTTGGGGGTCAAGAACCACCACCTGCTCAGTGATGCATGCCTCGGAGGAAGTACACAGAGTATCCCACAGGTCCCCCTGTTCACCACTAGCCTTGGATTAAAAGATTCCTCCAAGATGTGTAAGGTCACCAGGTGTGCTAGATTCATCGGGACTAAGGCATCCAAATGGCATGATTTCACAGGGTGTACAAGGCACAGGTCACTGTCTACATTTTTCGGACTAGTCAAGGAAATATGGACTGCACTCATGATATGTTTTTCAGACTGGCCCGCTAATCAGAGGATGATGTCCATATTTAGCAGTCTGATCTGACACATAGAATCATTTCCATCTGGCATAGGTAAGAGGTGGACTGCTCCAACAATGTTGTCGTTTATATTATGAGGGGTATCATTGGGGATGCTATTAGTGTATGCAATGCCATGTATAGCATTTTTAGGGATGTCATCAGTATTGCCATTACACTATAAAGCTTTTAGTGTCACAAGATCTCACGAGTATTCTGAATATGGCTGCATATGGAAAAGGGTAAAATCTTATGGGAACCAACTTTATCATTTACTTCAGTTTTTGGTTTTAATTGAACAAACCTAATGTTACTTTACAACAATTTTCATTACATTTCCATTTCTCTTTATAATTAATGTTTTTCGTTGCTGCAGTGGTCCGATTTGTCAGACAGTTCTGCCAAACACTGTGCATTGTTTTCCTTCTCGTCTCGTCTTTGGCATATGCTCACCCTGGTTCTCATTCCTCTTTGGCTTTTAGGTCAAGCAGATGCAACTTGGAGACAAGATGGACCTGGCCTCCTACCTCCTAAAGCCCATCCAGCGCATGAGCAAGTATGCCCTGCTGCTGAAGGACCTAATCAAGGAGTGTGACGAGGCTCAGGAGCAGGAGCTCTGCTACCTGCGGGCCGCTCAGGAGATGGTCAAGTTTCAGTTGCGCCATGGGAACGACCTCCTTGCCATGGACGCCATTCGGGACTGTGATGTGAGTAGAGTGGTGGTTGCAGAGGCTTTTGAAAGGGAATTAACATAATCCCTGAACAAAGCCTTTGTGGGACACCCTCCCTTTCTGGTTTGGTATATTGAATGTGGGTAGCATCACTTTCATGAATTGAGCTTTAAGATCTATGTGTATTTGAAGTGATATATTAGAGAGGTATATGTTTTAGGGTGTTTTAAGGTTTAACTCATGAACTGAGAATAATGTTATTACTTTTAATATGCAGATATGCATTGTTTTAAAAAAATATCTATCTTCATTTATATGTTTTGGTTAAAAATGTGATTGTTTGTGAAAAGTCGCAATGTTCGGCTGTAACAGAAATAAAAATAAAGTATATTGAATGATTATTACACTGGCTGTAAAGAGATGTTTTTGAGGACAAAGTGCGGTATCAAAAGGCATTGAAATGCATAGTATAATTGTTGTAAATCATTACTGTGTGCATTCCTTACTCAAAAGTAAAGTCTTCAAAATTGGGGAGTTAAAGGATTTCCAAGGATCTCAAAATTGTTGGTGAAGAATATTAACATGTCAATGCTTAGAGTTGTGGTCTGTTGGTAAAGGTTGTTGGGTTGTCAATGGGAAAAGATGTGATCCTTTCTACTAGCATATTCTATGTCAAAGGTTGTCATTTGTGGAACATGGTGTGGTTTATGGAAGGTGTGATCTAATGTGAGGAGATGTGGTCTATGCATTCATTTGGCATGGTCAAAAGACAATGGGCCTCATTCCGAGTGTGGCGGTCTGGAATCAAGTGTGCCGGTAAGTTCACCATCTGTCTTTACTGCCTCAGCGTCTGGCATGACGCACAGAATTGCAGGTTGTGCCAGTTGATGCACTCCAAGGCGCTTTGTGGATGGGAAGCAAAACTGTTCACCTTCCTCCACAAGTAGAAAGGTGACAAACGGACTAGTTTGAGGTCGCCCGTGACCTGAACTTTACACTGAAGTCCATCCACGGTCTGCAAGGACAAGCAGAAAAGGAAGCACTGCATGTGGTCTCGTTCACCCAGCGGATCTTCTAAACATCATACTTCTTCCTCTTTGAAAATAAATAGCCATAAACCCATACACTCATAGGAAAACTAGGCACTTCAGGTACCTTTCCCTACCAAATTCTCTACTCCAGAGGAATGGGAGTCCTTCCAGTTTAAGGTGCTCCACATCTTTGCCAAGAACACAGCTCCAGCAGCTTCAGGCAATGGCAGCTTTGACTTTGGCCCTGCTGCTGACATCTGAGTCCGACACACTTGGATGAGCCAGCAGAGACACTGCAAAGTCACGCGACTGTATGCCCTTGGCCACGTTGATGACAGACAAAATATGGTCTCGAGGTTGCACGCTCTTGTCTTCGGACATTGGACCTCCACATTACCCTCCACAGCGCCACTGACACCAACGGACACCAGTGGTTACTGAGTTTCCCGGAAGTATGCTCTGCTCCCTAGGGATACATTCATGTCCGGAATGGAGGACATTAATGATGAAGATGGGAATCCCATTCTCTTCAAATTGGAACCCCTATGCCCCAGGGAAATTAGGGACTTCCCAGAGGAATTCTATGGAGAGGAAGGTGATTTGGTGGATCTTGCTACTGATCTTTAGGGCGCAAGTGCTAGGGTCACCTCACAGAACTCAATATGCTCCCTGCTCCTACTCTGTTAAGCCTCAGGTGGCGTTTCCACGCCGGATACCCCAGGTGGTTGACACCTTGGTATTACAGACAACCTCTCAACCCTAGGTGCAGCATGAACTAACAGACATTATGAACGACGGTCCGAAAAAAGAGACCCTACTACCTACAACCAGGCAGTAGACGCACCTGTCCTTGAACTGTGGTCCAAGCTGTCCTTAGTTCTAACGTTTGACCAAAAAGCACAGGCCAGCCATTTCTGACCCGCTGTTCCTGTCCGCCCATGAATCGCCTGAAAGCTTTGTTGTCCAGGCCACCATGCGAACCTGGAAACAGCATCTTTCCACTCTTTATCCCCGGATAAGGAGAGCAGGAGGCTGGGTGCATGAGGAAAAGGGTATTTGGCTCAGAAAGCCTTAGCCTGAAATCTATCAAGACCTCCTATGCTGTAGCCACATTTTCATTTGCACTTTGAGTTATTTCAGAGGTGCAAGAACACATCCCTGCAGGTGACACAAAGGACGGTTTGATGCCTTGGTGAAAGTTGTCAAGGTGACTTCCAGCCAGATCGTCTAATCGGGCCTGGACACTGCCGACTGCGTGGCCAGAACTATGGCCACCGAGACAGTGCTGCAGAGGTAGACTTGGCTATGAACATTAGGTTGTGGCCCGGATGTCCACGTAAAACCTCTGGGCATGCTGTATGATGGCAGCAACCTGTTGGTATGAGTCCTATGAATTTGTCCAACAATTTCAGGCTTTGAAAGTGACTGCAAAAACTTTGGGCCTGGTGGTCCAAATGCAACAGTCTGTGGGCCTCATCATGACTTTGGCGGTAACCCTTAAATCCGGCGGTCGCGCTATTACTGCCGGATTTAAGGGTCTGCCAAATCAGGGCTTCGGCGGATTTCGCCCCAGTTCTGAGCTGGGAGGAAATCCGCCGAAAATACGCGCTATTACCGCCGGCGGGAAATCCGCCGGTGGTAAGAGCGCGAAAATTCCCCATTGAGCCCAATGGGGAATGGGGCATTCCCAAATGGGCTCAATGGGGAATGGGGATTAACATTAACGCCGAACTTGTGATCCGGCGCTATTAGCACCGGGGAGTTCGTCGGTAGGGCTAATACCGCCGGCGGTAATGCGGCCGGCGGTAACACCCAAGTCGTGATGAGGCCACTCCAACAGGCAGGAGAAGAGGTTTTCACCTTCCTTGTACACCCACAGAGGTAGAGATCAAGCTCCACCTGGCAAGCAGGTACAGTGCCGTTCCCAACAGGATTCTCTGAAGAAGCGCCCCTACGAGAGGTTTAGGTAACCTCCACTGTGCCCTCAGCAGAACCCGGGTGAAGCCCCTATGAAGGGGACTTCCATCATCCCTCCAGAATATCCCGGTTCAGCAAGGAATGGATCCTTACTATTTGCAATGCCTGGGCCATATAGGTCATTCGCCAGGGATGCAGTACCCCTTTTGCACAACCCTCCAGACCATCCACCGGCAAACCAGTTCCTGCCTCCAGCCCGCCTACTGCAGGAGGAGGTTTGTCAGCTTCTAGCGAGAGAGGCCATGGATCCAGTACTCCGCTCTGAATGAGGCACGGGTTGGTATTCAACTTATTTTCTGCTGAAGGAGGACTAGGGTCTGCGTCCCATCTCAGAACGGAGACTCTTGAACCTGTGCTTACACAAAGGCAAGTTGAAGGCTATCGCTCTAGCCCATATTCTTCAGGCCCTAAACCTGCTAGATTGGCTTGTCTCCCTGGATCGACCAGGATGCCCACTTCCATGTGCCCATCTACTAGAAGCACAGGAATTGAGATTTGCAATGTTCAACTGCCACTACTTATTCAATGTCCTACTGTTCAGCCTTTCTTCAGCACCCAGGGTCTTCACCAAGCTTCTGGCAGTACTAGCGGCTTGGCTCAGAAGGAACGACTAGATCATCCGAGCATGCTCCCCAAACCAGGTGTCTGCACATTTGTACGGGGTGTGCAGCATGGTGCACAGCTTGGGCTTCTCCTTGAACTTCGGAAGTCTCAGGTTTCGCCATCCCATCCCCTCCGATGCCTCGGGCAGGTCTTGGACACTTGCCTGGGCACGGCCTTCCCACCCAAAGATCAAGTTGCAAACATCTCCATGATGGTGAATGTCTTTCAATCGCAGGAGAAAGTTCATGCCTTGACTTTTCTGCGATTGCTGAGTTTTACGGCCTCCTGCATTCTTTTAGTGCCAGAGGCCCAGTACGCACAAGGTCACTGCAGTGGCTTTTCATTTGTCAGTGTTCTCAGATCTTTGTCAAGTCTCGTCAAAAGTGGCCAGGGACCTGCAATGGTGGTCCCAAAGAAACAACCTACTGAAAGGGGCATTGTTTTGACAACCCTGCCGCCAACTGACCCTAGTCATGAAAACATACCTGAAAGGCTTGGGCGCTCCCTACAAGATTTGACGGTGCGTGAGCTGTGGTCTCTGCCAGAAAAGCCAGGAACACATTAATTTGCTGGAGTTGAGAGCGATCATGCTGGTTCTGGTCACTTTCCTCCCTACGGTACAGGACAAGACTGTGCTAGTCCTAACAGACAACACAGTTGCCATGCATTACGTCACCAAACAAGGTGGTGTGGATTCCTTGCCTCTGTGCAGAGGAGTGATGCAACAGTGGTTCTGGAGTCTCTTGACAAGTGTGTCCCTGACTGCAGCTCATCTGGCCAGAAGAGAGAACATGATTGCGGATGCCTTGAGCAGACAGACTATGACATCCCATGAGTGGGAGCTCTGTTAGGAAGTTCTGGAGGAGGTGTTTTACTGTTCGGGGAATCCTCAGGTGGCCCTCTGCTTTTCCACTGTAAACAAGAAATGCAGGTGGTTCTGCTCCAGGGAATGTCCGCGATAGGGAGACCTAGGGGACGCCTTGTCAGTTGAGTAGGACTTCAACCTGCTCTATGCATTCCCGCCGATCCCGGTCATACCGCTGGTTTTCGGGAGGCTAAGCCTATTCGGATCCACGAAGATATTGATTCTCCAGATTGTGTACAGAAAACATCATAGCCAGTTGCTAGCCATGGCCATCTGGTCTCCCTTGTGCCTTCCTCAGAGCGCGTACCTGCTCCCCTGATCGGAGGAAAGAAATCCTTCATCTGAACCTAAATATCCTAAACCTTCATGTTTGACTGCTGAAAGGTTAAGCTTAAGGTGTAGGGACTGGGAGAGGGAGTGGAATCTGGAACATTTTACCTGCTCCACATCCTCTGTTCTGGAATTTCTGCTTTCTTTAGCCCTGACGGGCCTGCAGATTGACACTTTGAAGGGGTAGCTTGCTGCCATTTCGGTTTTCAAGAGGACCCCTGAAAGGTGCTCTTTTTTCACGATCCCCACTGTCATTCAATTTTTTGCAGGGCTTGTATAATCAAGTTTCCCCCCACGCCAGTTTGTTGTTCCGGCTTGGGACTTGAATTGGTTTTCTCCAAGGAGAAGCTGATGTTGAGAGTGAGACCACCCTTCCTTCCGAAGGTTGTTACTGATTTTCAGTGCTCTCAAAAGATCAATCTTCCTGTCTTTTTTCCTCTGCCTCACCCTTTCAACATAGAGGAACGATTCCATCGGCTGGTCCTAGTGTGGACCCACAGCTACTGCGTCTCTGCAGGAGAGGCCCGAAAAACTGACCAGCTTGTCATTGGTTATGCTGGTTCCCTTGCTTGCCGGGCTGTGTCCAAACTGACCCTGTCAAGGTGGATAATCCTCTGCATCTCAGAATGCTGTGATCCAGCTGTTTGGGATGGGGTGGAGGGTCTCAGGGCACATTTCCATAGAGGACTGGGTGGCACCACAGCTGTGCAATGTGGAGTCACTGTTCTGAACATTTGCCAGGTGGCTATGTGGGCTTCTTTGTACAGGTTTGCTAAACATTACTGATTGGTTTCGAAGTCTGGTCAGGGTACACATTTTGGCAAAGCTGTCCTTCAGAGTTTACTTGTTTAGGTGGTGTCCTGCCTCTCCACCCTCCTCCAATTCTACACCCTACTATTGAGTCTATCAAACATGAGGAATCCGAGGGAGGAGGGAATCTTTTAGAAAAACACATTTTCTTTCTGATGGATGTTCACCCCACAGATTCCTCATCTCCCTCCCAGCCTACCCCGATTGGTGAATGGCTAGTAGATCGTGGTTCTACAGTCCCTCGGTGTCGGTGCTAGAGAAGTAGGCTGGAACTAAGGTCACACACGCAGCGTCTCAATATATACTGGTCCCAAAGTCACATCAGGCGCAGGGTGCATAGAAGCAGAGCCGCGCAGAGGTACCTGGCGACGGAAGTGTTTCCAAAGAGCAGCTGCTCTGGGAAATAGATATGGAAGATGAGGAATCCATGGGAAGGAGATCCATCAGAAAGAACATTATCAAGTGGTATGTAATTTGTTTGTCTCTGGCAAAACGTATGGTTTGTTTATTGGGAGAGTTGTGGTCTACACAGAAGGGATGTAGTTTATTCAGTTATACCTCATCTGTGGCCAAGGAATCTGTCTACACAAGGACTGTGATTTAGGAGGTGTTGTGTTTACCAGAACCTCATAGTCTCCCAGTAGAAATGCTCACCAAAAAGGAGACTGGGCTGAACCAGATACCAACACAAATCCAAAGAGACTCAATAAATCTGCAAAACAGAAATGCTCTAGTTCTCTCCATCACAACTAGACACACCCACCAGAAGCAGAAATTAAGACCAAGTGGAACGGCTTCTACTTGAATATAAAAATAAGGCTCAGACCCAAACCTTGTATGACCTGTTGGGTGAAAAGTTATTTCATAAAGGAGGGGTTACAAAAAACAGTGCTCATATTTTCACTGTTTTATTTCCCTTTGTTTTATGCGCTTTGACAAATCAAGAGTATTCCTCCCTTCTCCCCAGGGGGGAGCCACCCCCTTTGAGGCCGTGGAGGTAAGCCCACTGCGCAAGACCCTCCCTAGAGGTCTGGACAACTGGGTCCTCGCTGGGAGCGCCTCCCCCTTGGAGGACAACGACTCTCATTCCCACAGGGAACTCTCTATGCATGCCACCTTATCTGGGACTGCCTTCAGTAATGGAAAACATACCCTCCTTTTATTTGGCTCCAGGTAATGCTGGAATAACCACAACACCTGAAGAAAAAGGTATATCCCTTTAAGAACTGCTTGTATGTAACCAGGATGATTGGAACACAAGAGAGGAGAGAGAGCCATATGCAGGCAAAGTCCTCTGATGTAGCTACTCCTTGGAGGGGCAGAGCAGACTGGAGACGTGCAGCCTGCGGCAATCCGAGAAGCAGAGAGTGCCAGACCGAGACGCCAGGACTGACCTGAAAACTCCCACTTACGAACCCTTGCAGAGCACAACAAGCCACGGAAGCACCGAGAGTGGAGCAGTTGGGAGGTCTGGAACGCAGAGAGGACCAACCGAAGCGGGAGACCCGAACAAGTGCCAGAACCCGAAACGCCACCCGTGACAAACAAAGGTAGCTGTGTGGCTAAAAAAGGAGGCCGTCATCCAGGGAGCATATCTTAAATAATGGAACTTGGTAAAACTATGATACCTATGGTGGGACATTGAGAAAGCATAAAGAGACACGTCCCAAGAAACCAAGAAAAGTGAATAACAATATTAGGCATTAGGCTTTGAGAAGGCCTGCATGACTATCTTCTGAAATAGGGAAGAAATGGCTAAAGTTAAATTATGAAGAGTCGGGCAATCTGAACTTAAAGACTGTGAGAATTAGTGTTAGTCTAGGTTATATGTTACACCCAGGGCTCAGGGAAGGAGCCTAGCAGAGAGAACCCAGAAGTGGTGGTGTCTCACCCATAATAAGAATATACCAAAGACTAGAAAAATCAACTGGAAAGAGAGCGAGATGGTCAAAGGAAGGATTGAAAGAGACGATCTTAAGAAACTGTCACGACCCTCGCCCAAAACCCCCTCAGGCAAACCCCTTGGCCAGGTGGAGTCAAGACTCGGGCCTCTAGAGCCTGGCATCCTCTTCAAAAGCCCTCATGGGGCCAGTCCTGGCGCCTGTGGCGCCAGGCTCATACACCATGAACAACAATGTGCTTGGGAACTACTTTATTGTATTGTCAGCCAACATGGAGGCATCCACATAGCTTGGTTCCTAGGAACCAAGCTATGCGATCTAGTGTTATGGGTGTGGCAGGCCTGGTACTACTTTACCTGGGCTATATAAACCACACCCTGACTGCAGAACATGCTTCGTGTTACTTTGCAGCTTGCAACGTGATGCTCACCGTGTCCAGCTATTCCCTCGAACCTCGGAGAAGCAGAACCTGCAAGGAGACAAAAGGAACATCATTAGCAGCAGCATCTTACCTGCAGTCTTCATCTTTAAACACTCGCAGCTACTGAGAACAGCTTCCTCGAATCTGCACGCCTACCGGACAGAACGACCTGAAAGAGGAAGATAGGGGCAACATTAAAGAAAGCTGTAGAGACATTTACAAATTACGAACTGCTCAAAAGGCTTACCTGGCTGGTCGTATCTCTGCTGGCACCACTCCGGACATTCCACTCGTGCTGAAGAACACCACAACCTACAAGGAAGGAAAAGGCAAGACTTTGCAGCGCTGCGCATAGCGCTTACTTACCGCATCATAGCGCTCTTAATGCACCATCATTTACCAGCGGGGCTCAACCAAGCCAGTTCGCCGCGCTGAAGCTCTGCATACCTAAGGGAGACAAAAGAAACATTTTAAACAAAGAAAGGCATGCAGGATAGCAACAAAACTATAGAACAGCAATAAGACCTACCTGAACAATATCAAACGGGCCGGCGTCAGTGAAGTAACTGGACTGCACTCGCCCATGAAAGACAACGTGCCCCTGCAAAGAAGGCAGGACAGAGAGCACGCCTAATTCTACCACAAGGTGAGGAGAGGGCGCCAGAGGGACTGAAAGCATACAGGGGTGGAGGGAGGATACTTACCCCAGTCGGTCAGTCTTGAACACAGTCCTCCTGTATTTTCAGGCAGAACCTTACCTGCAGACCACATCAGGGTAAAGCTGAGAAGCATACCAGCGAGTAACCCAGCTGGGTGGCGTCCCTGTGGATACCAGGTGAGCGTAACAGAAACCCCTTAAGAAAACTGTTGAGAATACAGATACACAGTACACCAGCAGAGAAACGAAACCTATGAGTAGTTGGCAGGAGCGAGAGGAGCTCATAAATGAGATATTGATAACCAGAAGAGACCATCAGAATGAAGTTGACCTTTTTTTCAACTGATGTATATATGAACTAAGTGAACCCTGAAGTAAAGTCTCGAGGCTGACAGCCGAAGGGAAGCAGCCAAAGGAGAGACATTCTTTTGACAAACCTTAGTTATTAGGTTTAGTGGTAGGGTCAGGTAAATTAGGTTTTGGACAGAGGATATTATTTTTTTAGTTGGACTTCCTGATGACAGACGAGCACCTTTGTTAGTTTGGATAGCTAGGGGAACACCCATATAGCAATAGGGCAAGATAGGTATTTTCTTTATTATGTTTAATAAACCTGATAGAAATGTCCAGTCTTTGTCCGACTCCTGTGTCAGAAGTGGGATGTTGATGACCAGACAGAGTCAAACCCAGTTCCTATTTTGCATGGCAATCCCATTCACCCATAGGCCATTGTACTCTCCCTCAGAGTGAAACCCAAAATTATCAGCCCGGGCAACTTAGAAACCACTGCATCCACTTTGAAATTCCATAAAGACTCAGACGAGGAGAAAGACGACAGAAGCACTCTTTTGGAAGTTTCCTCAACCCCAAGGCCCCCAGGAATTAAAATGAGTGCGCTCAAATCCCTTCTCAAGCGAATCATAGACTACCAGATCCAGATGGATCAATGTCTCCAAGGGTGTCTTGACCAACGAAGAGCTGGCTCCACCCACCCGGTGGGACCCCATGAGATACTCCAACCCTATCATGAGGGAGAAGATTTGGGAGCCTTCTTTGTACATTTTGAACAGATAGCAGCCCAATTTAATTAGGATAAAATATCAAGTTATCTGGCCTCATTATAAAAGGGAGAAATACAAACTTCGTATCAAAATATAAATCCCCAAGGCACAACTTCTTTCTCCGATATAAAAAGGGCTCTGTTACACCAGGAAGGGCACAGACTAATGTTTTTTTACTGGCTAAAATATTGTAACCTTCAACTTCTTCCGAATGAAAGCCCCTAGAACTAGCATCATTTTCTTACCCATTGGTAAGGAAGGAAGACCTTACTGGAAGTCCTAGAAGCCCTAGCCCTAGAGCAGTTTGTGAGTGCACTTCCCCCATCTCTCCAGCAAGGGATATTACAGAAACCGCAACCCACACTGGAAGCTGCTATCCAGACTGCACAGGCCTATTCCGAGGCCCCCTAATAGCTTTAAAAAAACAGGCAAAGCCGTAGAACCTAAAAGAGACTTTAGACCACCTCTCAGATTGTTACTTGCTGAAAAACCCTGTAAACCAGAGAAAATGTGTCCTTGAGAAATCCTAATCAAGGAGGAAGTCACTAAAAGAACCCCATCCATACTCATAATGGAGCCCAGACCACCCAGTACAGAACAGACGGGAAGAGTAAAACCGCCCTTTCCTGTTTCTCCCATCTGCTTCTGTGGAGAAAAGGGACATCTTGCCCGATTCTGTCCCAAAACATCCCTTGGGAGCCTATGTAAATAGGATGGATAGCGGCAGAACAGTGGGGCAGTAAAGAGGGAGACATAGAGGACGATACAGACAAGTCTGAGGTCTGCTATTGTGCACCACAACCCTTTAGGAGCCATGAAGACATGCACGTCTAGGCCAAGGCCCTTATAGACTCTGTGAGAAAACAAACGACCGTACAAGCCAACCTACTGTACCCCGAAGACCTTCAGGGAGAACGAGCTGTCCGGATCACATGTATCCATGGGGATGTGGAGACCTGTCCCAAAGTTCCCCTGTTGCTAAACGTCAGAGCCCAACCCACACCTATGGAAACTGCTGGGGTACCTGGGCTCCCATAGGAAGTAATAATTGATACCGACTTTCCAACTTTCTCTGAACTCCTACATCCTCCCTCTAATCAGAGTACCTCGAGAAATCCCGGGAAACTTTTATAGATATCAAAGAATCTCCTGTCTGGAACTGGGAAAAGACGATATCCAAGAGGGTTCAATCCTCCAAAGCATCACTTCAAAATCTCCAGAACAAGAAAAGTCAACCATCTCTAGTTCATGATAATCCGCCTCTTTTTCTTGGAGGAGGGAAAGCCACCGCCTTAAGACAAGGGGTATGTGACGAATCAAAGAGTATTCGTCCCTTCTCCCCAAGGGGAGCCACCTCCTTTGAAGGTAGGGAGGTGAGCCCACTCCGCAAGGCTCTCCCTAGGGGTCTGGGCAAGTGGGACCTCGCTGGGAGTGACACCCCCTTAGGGGACAAGAGCTCTCATTCCCAAAGGGAATCAGTTGTATTCCAACAGAAATTTTGAAACCAACTCATCCCAAGGCTTGCTCCTTTCCTAGCAGTCTTAGCGGTCTCTGGCAATGATAACCCCCCCTCTGTATCCATTTTACAAAGCACTGTGTCTCAGTCAGTGTCAATCAGTGTCACTGCCATTTTTGCTCCCTTTATTTGTATGGAGTGCATATTATGATATGATAGGTTATTTATAACGCGCTTAATACCCAGAGGTTTCCAAGCGCAGACCCAGGGATCGAACCTGTGGTGCTACGTGTCGTCTTGCTTCCAAGGCGAGCACGTTGCCCGAGCTATCTTCCCGAGACATGTTAAACCAATTACACAGAGTGCATAGGAGGAATGACTTAAAACACAATGAAAAGATGTGTGCTTCACATAAGTCACTGAGAGAGCAAGCTGGGTTAAGTTGCTTCTTTACTTGAGATCCAGGTAAACAGGATTGCAAGTATCAGGTAAGTAACAGTAAGAGACATAACCCTCTCAGTCAAGTGGCTCCCTATTAACTGACACTCGGGGAACACTCAAACACAAACACTGACACATCATTCCAGAGGCAGGCATTCCAAAGTACACAAGCTCACAGCACAGGAACAGAAGAAGAAGCAAGACAGAACACACATCAACAACCTATTATGATGTATTCCAGGCCTAAGGTGAACTGTGTGAAAATGTGGGACAGGGTCCCCAGTCACCGCCCAGTCACTCACTTGAGTGCCTCTATCAGGCAAGCAGTGAATGGAAGTGATCTGCCATTGGTTTGTGTGAGTGCAATCTTGGAAGTGCTTCATGTTATGCAATTTCCTTCACATGTCTTCTTTATTAACCTTCATGACCTTTCCTTGGAACAGGTGAACTTGAAAGAGCAAGGCCAGCTGGTACGGCAGGATGAGTTTACCATTTGGCTGGGCCGCAAGAAGTGCCAGCGCCACGTCTTCTTATTTGAGGATCTGATCCTGTTCAGCAAACCCAAAAGGCTCGAGGGAGGATTGGATGTGTACATGTACAAGCGGTCCTTTAAGGTGAGAGCAAAATAGGTGGTAAACAACGCATAGACGCTGCACTGCTCTCTTAATGAATTCCTGCTACATTCAGTCCCCCTTCCTCAATAGTATGCCTGGGGAGCAGGGCGGTGTTCCAGAACATTCTACACAGCAGGAAGAGCCAGATTATCACATGCAGGCCACACATATAATTTCTTTTCTTCCACTGCTCGAACCAAAATGTTCCTTCCCAGCCCGTGTGTACCTATGTGCGGTCTTCTTTTCAGCTGCACTAACCTCCTGGACCCTCTGTCATGGACCCCTGGCTTCTGGGCTAATTTCCTGTTCTCGCTTATGGTTTTCATGACCAGCTTCATGAAATAAATCCTAGGTAATTCACATCAATCACATATTCCAATATTTTCAATAAATCCACTGTTTGTAGACTCTAAGGCTGGAGTTCCCTGGTCTGAATGCATGCACTGCGACTTAATTGCCTTTTGATAGCTAACGGGCTTCCTTAGTGACTCTTTATTTGTGGATTTGCTGCTCACTGACTTTCTAGGACTGCGTAACTTGACAAGAGAAAAGACACTCTAATCCCCAGGTGCGAACACTTACGGTTTTAGAGGCACCTCTACCTTATATTAATTCTATCATAGGTTCTATGTCATATTCCCCCCTCAATGAAGTCCGCTCCTCCAAAAGAGCGCCTTTTTTTGGCTACCATGGAATGGCTTCCAAAAGGTGGAGATTTGGGCTGCTGTGTCTGTCGCAAACACGCCTTCCACACTTACCTTCTCCCGGTGTCCCGTAGAAGCTTCTACAGGGTGGGATTTTCATTCCATCGAGGGGTTTCATCCCCAATCTCCCTTTTGCCCTGCTCCCCTGCCCACCTTCTTTACCCGCCACGTCCTGGCCATCACACACTACTCCCCATTCGCTGCGCAAAGCAAACATGAGCCACCCCACCACAAATCTGATCCCCTCTGCTGCCTGCATCTTCAGGCTGCTTTTTGTTGGGGTATTCAGTTATTTAGAAGGCATTTTCTTTTTTTTTTTTTTTTTTTAAGAGGCGGCCCAGGAAACGTGGTCTAAAGACTGCATACTCCTAACATTAGCTAGTTCCTTTTTCCAGGCGAAGCCACTGTGAATCCTTTCCATATATCAAGTACATACCCATGGTCTAATAATTTCAGACTTTATATATGCCTTCTTCAGGGAGGCCACAGGCCTGATTGCTATGAAGCAGGCATGGGTCACCCTGCTGTTAAAAACACTCCTATGATACAGATGACTGCACTAACAACAGTGCCGTCCCAAACGTGCCCTTCTTGCTGTAAGTCCTCAACAAGACAGCCACCTAACAACTTCAAATGTATATAGCGGAACACCACTTGCTCAAGTAGTGGCAGTACGGCTTTCTGCTTAAGTACAGAACTGGCCCTCGTAGACAATGAAAATCTTCTCCAGACCCTGGATCAGGGGCAGTTAGGATTGCTCATGCTGCGAAACCTTTCGGCAACCTTCACAGCCTGCACCATCCTCTTTTGCGCTGCCGTGCTGGGGAGTTAGCGGGGGTCTCAGACTCCCTTAAGCTAGATTGCTTCATTTTTAGGTAATAAAGCTTCAAGGGTAAAGATAGGAATCCATTAATTTTACACTGAAAGCGTGGACTGATACCTTTTTACTTCTCTTGCTTTGCTAAGCTCATGTGGTTTGGGGCACTGATCAGTCCCTATGACTATCAGTGCAGCAGAACTCTGGTCACCAAATTAACTGTTCATTTTTCCCTGCACACATCACCTTAGAGCAAAGTGTGGTAGGGACACTTTGCATCCCTGTAGCTTTAATTGTAACGTTCTAGTCACTAATATGATGGGTTCAGGATTGGCTTGCGCCAGCTGATACTTTTCTACTGTTATTGTTTTAATTGCCTCATGCACCTTTGCATTTTACTAATTAATGCCAAACAGAGTTACATATACTCTAAAATGGCTGTTCCACAAGATGTGTGCCTGTCCTTTGGCTGTCTTGTTTGGCCTTCTTCATGTCGTCACAGGATGGTAAGCTCTTTCCCAGTTTTGTGTTTATGGCCGGATGTTGGGGACCTCACTTTCTGGTCTAAGCTACCTCTACTTGGAGTAAAGTTTGGGGAGGGCTCTCAGCTCAAAAGGTTTTTGATGAGCTTTAGCTTGCTTCTTTTTCTCCTTGGAATGTGAGTCAAGTGTTCAACCTCATTTTTTCTTACCACCTTCTTTTCTTCAGGGCTCTCGTGGACAGAGGATAAAATAAATGTTTACCCCACAAAGATGGTTCTGGCTCCACAGAAAGCTTGCATTCCTTTAGATTCTCATCCCTGGCCCAGGGTGCTGTTTCTAGAGGGCCCTTCTACTCTTTTGCGTGCAGATGCTACTCTTGCATGGCTCATGGAAAAGATATCGCTCATCCCTAAATTGTAGACGGAAGGTTCATCCTCGATCTGCCCACATTCCTATTTCAAGCATGATCTGGATGGACCATCTGCTAACTCAGGAGCCAAATCTTTAAACATGCATTCTACAAATTCAGCCAGGTTTTAAGATCAACATTTTTGCAGACAGTTTGACACACCGGTTAGGAACACCCTCAGCCAGTTAAGGACCAAGACATGCGACTCATGAATACACTCTTGTGCAAGTAAGCAGCGTGTTTCTCGCAGTGAAGACCTTTCTTCTCTTCCTTTGGAGAAATAATGAACCTATTAAGACAGACGACATCTCTGCAAATATTTCCAGCTAAGCGCACATGAGGGCTTTCATTCACATTATCTTTGTCCTCTGGCAGTGGCTATGTGGTCGTGGTCTTGTAAACATGCGTGTCATATGGCACTCTGCAGTATTTCTTACCAGTGTTGAGACAGTGGAGCAGATTGGTCTAGGCACTCCTTTCCTCCCTCTGTGGTAAACAAATAACTAACTGTGAGGCTATCTCAATGTTGACCCAGTTGTAATTTCATGTTTGCATAATTCGCTTTCTATATAAATTGAGATTTCCTCTCCCAAGATAATGCATTTTAGATTTTGGTGCACAGGTGCCACATACAAGCCACCTAATGAACCAAAAGTATAGGTGTGGGTTTTCCTGGACAGAACTCGATGGCTTTGAGAGATGGACCTGACATTTGGGAGGGCACATACATACTTTAAGTGCACTCCCTCCCACTGCACACCAGTAGGTATTGGAATAGATATCCATTTCCTGGGCCTATGTCCTCTCATTCCCTTAAAGAAAAACACCCATTCACATTTGGGATTCTTTACCCTCTGGCCAATCATCTATACGTGACAAAGGCTCACGCTGCTCAGAGCTGTGGGGGGAGCAGTTGATTGAAATGCAGTGCATGGGTTCCTTGCCCTTCCTGCATATTCTCTTTGGTATGGCACTGGGTTTGATATGGTGTTGCCGGACTCCTCCAATAAGAGGGCCTCTGCACATGAGAGGAATCATTTCAACATGGTAATCACACACTGTTCAGGGCCCACTGTCTCTCTCGGTTTGTTAACATTTTGCAGTGGCGTCTGGTGAATTTTTTAATTCGGAAGGGCGTGAATATGTCCCTCAAATATGCCAGCGTAGTGAGCGAGCTCAAACCAAATAAGAGCCGGTCGGGGCAGAGGTGGGCAGCGGGCTTCCCCTGAGATCCTTTTTTGAATAATGGATTCAAATGGTGCATTATAGAACACACTTTCTGTGAAAAAATGGGTAAAAAGCCAGATAGTTTGCAATTGTTTTGTAGGCTAACGCAAATCCAAAATGCAATAGATAAATTACCAACAGTGCACAGGAGTATTTCCCAATGCAATTTCATGATGCCTTTGCCAACAATATATGCCAGTATAAATAACAATTTCACGCTGGCTGTTCCCATACGTTTCCATGCCGGCTGCACCAATGACAGTATTCCTATGTAAGAACATACATATGTTTGCTTTGTGCATAATGGTAGTAATACTATAAGAAAACGTGTCAGTGCTGGCTCTGCAAATACATGGCCATATCCCCACGTGAGAACAGGGGGATACTGCAGTTCGAGCTGGACTGACCTTTTTGGCGTGGAACCAAGCCTGATTTGCATATGGTCTTCGCTGGTTAAAATACGATGGTCTGGGAGCGTTGGTCACAGAAATGTCAGTGAGTCAGAAATGTCAGAGAGAGTATTAGCTTCCTGGTAAATGTTGTCTTCCATTTGTTATGTGTCTTATAAATCTACGTGACATCAGTCAATGGCGTAACCACCTAGTGAGCCAACAGTCTTGGTATTGGTATTATTTTTCAGGAATAAAGGAACGGAAGGTGATGTCATTAAAATGAGAGACTGGCACACAGACATGCACAAATGTACTGTGAACGCACTTCCACACACTTAGCACCCATATATATTGTGATAGCCATGGGTAATGCTGACCAATATCATCCCTTCCATAACCAAACATTACTCATCAATGGTTTCTTAATTATGTTGTCTATCAGCTGTACCCTAGTGAAATGTTTGTATTTCTCCTCTCTCTTCTTGTTGTGGGTTCCCAGGTCTCAAACTCCCCCCGAAGGCCACCTACACTCAGAGAGCACAGCACACAAGGGGAATTTTCTAAACATGTTAATCGCCTATTTGCAATAATAAGGGCACCGGTCCTGTGTTCTGGCATTGTTGCCAAGTGTTGCTGTTGGTGATAACATTAACATTTCTGTCCTAAGACTTGCGGGCATCATGGCAGCGGAGGGCCGGCGGCTGGAGTAGGTGGCCTCCCACATGTTTGTACCCATTAAAGACCTGCTGGACAAGCTGAATAAAATGTTTTATTTTTAAAAAAGATCTATATATTTGTTTTATTTATATACAGGAGGAACAATGCTCTTTTGATCACAAAAGAATGTACAATAGATAAGAAATCAGATTTGTCAGGAAGCAGTGAGCTTCTCACAATCAGGTGAATTTGAGGGACATGCTAACCAGGTTGTGGAGGGCATCAGGGACAATACATAAGTGGACATACATAGATTAAGGACCAACCAACATTGGACATTTCTAAGTACAGGTAGGCGGTACGGCCAGCTGTGCTCGGGATATGACCATGATGGGTGAAGTGCTAGAGTGAAGGCAGAGGAAGCGAGGGCCAGAGGCAGATTAGAGGCAATGGAAAAACCTTATCTAGTAGGCAGATGAGAGGTTGCTCATCTATGAAGCGGAGGTGCTGAAACGCCCGCCCTCCAAAGCAGTCATTGGCCCTCATTACAGGTTTGGCGGTCCATAAAGGTGCTGGTAGCAATGTACTGGCACCCTTTCCAGTCCGCCAAACTTGTCTGCTGGTGGGGGCTACGGATCTCCCGGCAGACCTAACCTGCTGGGAGTTTAGGCCCCTATCTGCAGGTTTTTCACTGAAGCACTGGCAGCATTAACAGCAGTTTTGGTGCTTCTGTATCCCCATTCCCTTGGAGTCCTATGGGTTACTGCCAACCTCGTAGTGAGGCCCATTAAGTCAAGAATACATCTGTTCTGTAGGGCCACCAAACGAAGGGCACGGAGCTCTTCTTGCACCACGTTCAGCCCTTTCTTGGTTGCATTTGCCAGCTGCACAACCTCTTAGCAGGTGATCTGCAGCCATTTACGGTTGGCGGCTGCTTGCACCCCACAAAGTAGGAAAGACGTGAAGAAAACCAATGCTTTATCAAAGAGTCTCAAATGCTGTGGGATTGCATCCAAACTCTGGATTGATTTGGCAGAAATATAATTACTGCTACTTTTCTTTCTGATCACTTGCTCTTGCTTGTCTTTTACCGCTTCCTGCCTTTTTTCCTTTTTCTTCTGCCAGGATGTGGAGAGTTTGTTAAAGGGTAACAGGTCTGCCCGGGGTACGACCAATGCTGGGTTGTGGAGGGTCACAGGTGCCCATACCCCTCCACATTTGGGTCGCAGCTGGGGGCATAAGCTTTGGACCAACATGCCCACCAAAAATCCATCACGGTCCCCTTCTGCAACGCCAGGATGCTCATCGTCCTCTCGCAGCCAGCGTTCATCCCCAGTACGGTCGTCCCTATTGCTCTGAAAGATGCATACTGGATGGTGTTCCTCATTTATCCAAGTTAGGGCATGTACATCCATTTCACATATTCCCCTGCATTCTTCATTTATTTTCTTCACCACTCTCTCTTCATATCCCAGCAGCCCTTCTGCGCGACACTGCATCATTCCCTGTTCCCACTTTCCATCTTGAAACATCAAACTCCATGTTCGCATTAGGGGTCTGGTGTGGCACCACTGAATATCGTGCCCTGTTGAGGTCTTACAATATAATCTCCTATGGGCAGTAGCCAATTGCTACCCCCTTTGTGGCCCTTCTGTTTGTACTCCAGTATCATATGTTTCGTTGCCTCGTTCCTGGCCATGCTTTCGAGTTGTATGTCATTATCTGCATATACCTCCTCCCCTTCGTCTATCCATTGCACTTCCACGGTGTGCCCCTGCAACGGGCCCGTTTTCTACATAAAGACATGTGCATCAGGCATCGCGCTGTTTCTGATGCTATGTTTTGTGGCAAGAATTGTCTTGGTGTCCCTGCAATGTGCAGGGTTAGCGAGCATACACTGCCATTGGTGCTCTCTCGCTCCACCCTTTTCATTTCATTGTACCACACATTTTCAAATGCCGTGTGTCCCCCCCCCCTCCCAATGAAATTGTTGAACTTCCAAAGTGCTCAATGTACTTCTCTTAGTACATGTCCTCTTTCCACTGTTGGTGAGCACGCCTGTACTTTCTTTGTATAGTAGAAACCAGAAGAGAAAGAAAAGAGAAACAAGAAAGAGACAAAACAATCCTAACCCTATATTTTCCACATCATATATATATCTTCTCCCATTCCCCCCACTTTTATCCTGCCCACTTCCTTTGTGTCTCTGTGGGCTTTCTGTAAACTCTGATAGCTGCGAAGAAAGTCAATGATAATTCTGTTATACTTACCTTCAAGTTGCCTTTCATGCTTCTCCTTCTGGGGTGTTGTTGTTGACCTTGCGGACGTTGGAGGCGTGGATCCATGCCTTTCTTTCTTTTATCTTCACAGCTGTGGGTGTTTCGTACACTACTTCGTAAGGGCCAATGAACCTTGGCACTTGCCACCCCCGTACGATGTTACGGACAAGTACTCTGTACCCCGGGTAGAGAAGCTCTGTTTGTGGAAACTGTTTGTTTCTGTGTGCACTTGTCCCTTCTCCAATGTTGGTCGGCCGACTTGTTGAGCGTTGAACCTGGCGGGAGATGTATTTTATGGCACTTGTCAGTTCAGTTAAGTTTGTAGCTCTTCCCCCAAAACCTGTTCTGTGTTATGTGGATCTGAAATTGAACGTGCAGGAGTAGGCACATGCATTCTCCTGGCAGTTAAAATGTCACGCAGAGTCAAGTGATGATCCGCACCAGGTGAGTTACGACACAATGAGTTACCGCGTCGGGTGTCACACAGTGAAACATCCCCATGTGGCGCGTGACCCTCGGTCACGGGCCGGGCCGGGATGTTTACTTCACTCAGCAGCACCGGCACGAGTGAAACGTCCTAACCTGCAGTGGCTTCACTAGTGGGGTGGGGAGGTGTACTCCGCGCCCCTGGTGTCCCCCCCTGTGAGGGGTGTCACCCGGTGCGGTCCACACCCCCCGCACCCACCTAGTGACGCCACTGGTGCTTTCTTAAGGGCCTGCAGTAAGGATTCCGTGAATGTAGAGGAGTCGAAAACCCATGCCCTGCAGTAATTGCATAACCCAAGGAACTTTTGCATTTCCTTCACTGTGCAAAGACGCGCAGTCAAGTGAATTGCCTCTAACATCTCTTGTGATATCTTGCATCCCTCGATGGATATTATTTGTCCCAAGTACACAACCTCCTCTTGGCAGTATTGCAATTTTGCTTATCCACCTTCAACGCTTTATCTACTAGTAGTGTTAAGAGTTGCTGTGAATCCGTCCTACACTCTTCCTCAGTCTTGCAGCATATTAGCAAGTCATTGACATATCGGGCCGCATTATAAGTTTGCCGGTCCGGAAACAACGGTGCCGGTAAGCCTACCGGCACGGTTGTTTCCGGACCGGCAAACTACAAGTCTGCCTGCCTGGAGCCACTGTGCCCAACAGGTCAGACCCTGCTGGGCACAGCGGCCACGGTAGGCAGACCGCCATGCAAGCACCAGCACCATTAACAACGGTGCCTATGCTTCCGTGTTCCCCATTCCCATAGAGTCCTATTGGGGAATTACAATTTACCGGTGCCTGACTTACCGGACCGCCAGGGTTGTAATCCCCTGGTGGCACCGGGAAGTGAGGCGTCGGTAAATCATTCCGAGTCTGGCGGCAACCCGCCGGTAGCACCGGCAGGGTTACCGATGGATGTGGAATGAGGCCCATTGTAACAGTGTGCTTGGCATTTGTAAGTTGCTCAAATCCATCTGTATAACTCTGTTGAAAATGCTATGAGATTCGCAATACCCCTGGGGCAATTTAGTGTGTTCAAATCAGGTTCCCCCGATACGTAAACGCAGTCAAATACCTTGGGTCTGGGGAAGTGGGATGGAGAAGAAGGCATTCTTCAAGTCAATGGCCCTCATTACGAGCATAGCGGTCTGGGAAGTACGGTACTGGTAAGTATGCCGGTACTGTACATCCCGGACTGCCATACTACGGCTCTGCTCGCGGGAACCGTTTCACCCGCCAGGTTTTTCCTGACGGGTGTAACGGCACCCGCGAGCAGAGCACGTCCGATGCACCGGCACATGCAGAGTTGTGCCGGTGCATCCGACGTCCCCATCCCCGTTCAGCCCTATGGGGCAGAATGGGGATTAGGAGGCCCTTGATTCTGGCACCCGAAAATGGGCAAGTACCGGGTCCGCCTAACACGGCATGACCCGGTTCTTGCCCAGTCACGGGTGCCAGAAAAAGTGCAACTCCGGCAGCAGCCGTGCCGTTGGCTACCCACTGTGTTGTAATGAGGGCCAATGACTGTGAAGTATTTTGCCTTTGTTGGGATATTGTAGCGGGGTTCGGTACCAGGAGAAACTCTGCTTCCACTCTGTTAAGAGGAAATGAATCTTGAATGAATCTCCAAGACCCTCCTTTGATTTCTTTTAGGGATATGTGCGAGGTGCAAATTAATGAGAATGTTTGTATGATGCCCTGCTGCCATAGTGCATGTAGAGTCGAATATATGCCCTCATCTGCTTCTCTGGTCAATGGGTATTGTTTTGCCTGGGGCCGCAGCGCCTCTTTTAGCTTTACCTTCACAGCGCCCCCTCATAACAGTAAGGCTACATCATGGGGCACTTTGGTCCATAATTATCCGGGAATCTTTTTGAGATCCTCATCTGTGTGTTTGGTTCCATTGTTTACCAGTTGTGTCAGTATCGGCACTAGTTTCTCTACTATTACTGGGCAGGGTATTTGTAACTGGAAGACCATTTCTCCCTCTTCCTCCTCATTGGAGAACAGTTGTTCATCCATTCCTCCTGCCACTGTCAGTGTTGGGCCGATGCATAACACTGTACACCACTCCGTTATCATTATCTGTCCCGCATAGGACCACCATGTCTTTGCGTATCACTACCTCTTCGAGCTGTAGCACTAGCATGGCGCCTTTTATGTCTTCCTTTTGGCACAGGTGGCTGAATAGGAATTCTGATGCCAATCAGAACACCTTCTCTTGTATCCCTGGGACCCACCCCAGTAGTATCCCTACTCCATATAGAAACATGCTCAGGTACATGGGTTGACCTTGTAGTGTGCTCCGAGCGTGAGTGGCTAAGAAGTACAGCCACTCGTGGTAATATATGTCTTGCATTGAGCACACCATCCCCGTTTCTGTGAATGATATTGTGGCGTTCAGTTTGATGAGCAAG
The DNA here is from genome assembly GCF_040938575.1 of Ambystoma mexicanum. Classification (NCBI taxonomy): domain Eukaryota; kingdom Metazoa; phylum Chordata; class Amphibia; order Caudata; family Ambystomatidae; genus Ambystoma; species Ambystoma mexicanum. Next base: position 1,047,340,015 of record NC_090921.1, on the reverse strand, counting down.
TCTCCTCCTAGTATGTTAATAGGAGTGTCTTTGGAATACAATAGTGGTGCTACAATGTGCTACATCCCTATTATGAGTGGTAAATCTTTTGTCACTGGAACCGTCACTAATGTCCCAGAGAAGCCCAGCGTATCCATCACATTATTTGACAACTGGAATCCCCCTTCTCTAATGCAACATTTGGTGGCTCCTGTATCTATGAGAATGAGAATGTTCTTGGTCCTAGTGTGACTGTTACCTCTGGTTCCTCTTCATGGCCATCAGTTACTGCTAGGACTGGACACACTCAAACTTTCTCTGGGCCTCCTTATTGTTACGGGTTACTTTGTGGGAAAGGAAAAGGGTTACCTCCAACAATGCTGACCCCGGAGTAGTGGGGTACCATGTTCTGTCCCAACACCACTGTACCTCCTGCTGACAACGCTACTGTCTGTGTCACCTTTGGAGGTGTCATTCCACCATCCGTTGACCCTGCTGTGGCTCCTGTAACTGGGGTGCCTGTCCCTGCTGTAGCTGAGCTGGGAGGGGCTGCATCTGCTGCCACTGTGGCTGTGTTGTGACAAATCGTTGTTGTGCTATTTGCATGGCTTGTGCTTGAGCTTGCTGTCCGAATGGGCATGTGCCTACAAAGTGCCCCATGTTCCTGCATATAAAGCATGGTCCGAAGACCCTATATCTTGCCCCCCTGTATCCTCCTCCTCGTTGCACGTACCCTCTTCCATTCGGAAAGTACCCGCCATGCATGTAATTCCCCTGCTGTGGTGCTCCCCATTGTGGCATATACTGCTGCTGCACATAACCCCCCTGCTGTAGTGCGTTCCCCACAGGGAACCCTCCCTGTTGGGCAGGTGCTACTGTGGCAGCGTCGGGCACGAGAATTGCCCCTTCCATTGTATAGCATGCCAATTTCTTTTGTACTAGTTTGTTTTCTGCCTTTGCAGCATTCTCTGCCACCTGCCTTTCACTTTCCTGCTTTCGCTTACAGTAGTGTACTATTGTTGCCTGTATTTCTGGCCATCCCTTCGCTGCCATTCCCACAATCTTGTCTAGTGGTGTCTGAACCTCGGCCGGCAATCCCTTGACCAATCTGTGGTAGAATAAGGGTATGCACTCATCCCAGCTCCTTCATGTTTCTTGCGTCCAGAGATCCTGCACCAGTTTTATATATCCTTCAGGGTCCTTGTCTGCTTTCATCTTACATGCCATCACTTTTCCCAAGGCATAACTATCTGGTTTCATGCTTCTCAGGCCCTCCCACACATGTGCTCGACAGTTGGTGAACGGAGCCCCATTGTGTGCATTAGTGCTTAATTGCATCCCCCTGTACCCTGCCTGTTCCCATAGTCTGTCCCCTTGCTATCCTATTATGGCCGCAAATAAACATTTCATATCCCCTATTGCCAATATCACCCCCGCTGTCTTTTTCTGGAGTGTCTATATCCATTTGCTGGCCCCTGCTACGAGGGAGGGTAGACTGCATATGAGGTTGTCTCCATCCATGGTCTGCCATGGCATGGAATATGCTTCTCCTTTCCCCTTTTGTAACAGCAGCATTTGTTTTGCCCTGGGCCCTATCCCCTTGCCCTTTTGTGGCCGGAATAAGCCCTATTTTTACCTTCCCCTTCCTACTCCTAAGGGAGGTTGCCCATTCCCTCCTGCTCCCGTCGCTGTCCTACCGTCTTCTTTGCTTTCTCCCTCTTCTCCTGTCCTCGTCGGGTGTCCATTCGTCGTCCTCTCCATCGCTACAATCTCCCTCTATCTCTTCCTCTTCTGAGGCTGCACTACCCAGTCTCCTCCTGCTGCCTGCTACTCTACGCCTTCTTCTTCCTCCTTGTCCAGTCTGAATGTTGTTCTGCCCGACAACCATTTCCCTGTGTCCCCTTTATTTTTCTCTGTACCTCCTCTTCTATTACCCTCTCTGCTTCGTTGAATAATGCATCCACCTGTTGTGTATTTTCCTCTGTCGTCTATTTCCCTTCCTCTGAGCTTTCCCGCTGCAGGTTTGTATATGCTGCCATGGGCTGTAATGTCGGATAGGCACCATAGGGCAGGGCGGAGAACTTGGCCCGCCCCCTCCTTCATCCCTTCTCCCTCCTTCTTCATCTGTTCCCTCCTTCTTCATCTGTTCCCCCTTTGTTTCCTCGTATAGCTTCCAGAGTCACAATATAGTCTGCCTTCTTTTAACTTCGAGCCCTTGTATTTTGTTAACAAGAATGAAAACATGTTTTCTATTATTTTGCTGTCGAACGTTCCTTCCCCGGGCCATGCATGGAAGCACTGACCTGCAGTCTCCTGGACCCACTGAAAATTATACTTTAAAATGTTATTGCGATTCTGGGGCAATTATTTACACATGTGGTCAAGGGGGTTATCGAGGGAGGCCATTATTTCCTGTCTTTTGAACACCCTCCCTTTATGTCCTAATCTCTCCATACTCCTCCTTCTCTTCACCCTAAATCACTCGTCTCCCCTTTGTTTTTCCCATTCACTCTGGCTTCTCCACATGCCCACCCACGCACTCTCACTAAACACTCTGGCCCTCTCCTCAGGCCCGACCACTCACTCCGGGTTAATAGACAACAGCCCTCCCCACGGGCTCACCTCCCTATGTTAGTAAAGTAAATGTAGGCGCCAAGTCACCACAGCTCTTTTTGCTTACACCTACCACAATACTGCCAAGCACGCTATTATACACTAGGTATCTGTTGGTGCTGCACTTGGTCAACACCGCTAAAACGAGATAAACAACACTTACAACCATGTGTGCGTTCCTCTCTACCCCTTCAAAATACAATCCGACACTATAATATACAATAACTCCTGTCCCCCCTAATTGACGCAACTATGCAATCGGCAGTACAACGCGCAACTCCCTACTATGCCCTCACTATGCACCCCACATGCTCTAATGCAGTGGTGCCTACACTTACACATCCACTCTCTAGTGGGTGGGATGTACTAAAATCTACGACTGCCACGGCCGATCTTCCCCCCCACCTTGATGATTAGCCCTAAACACCATAAAATACAGTCCGTACCCCTCAGTGGTCATGCAACCATGATGCAATGCTTTCTTGCACGGTTTACACTCGCGTCTCCTAAAGATCCTCAAGGCTTCTCGGCACTGAGCCTCCCCTGTGGGCACACTCCTCCCCCCGAGCACGGCCAACCCTCGAGACCAGGCAGACCTTCGTGAACTCACCTTTTGCAGGTCCTCCTTGGAGTTGCGCATGGATCAGGTCTGGGGTTGCCGAACCCGCGCGCCCACAACGACTGGCCGGAATACCCTCAGTTGACCAAGAGAACTGAGGATCTCGCTGGGGCCTCCAAAAATGTATCAGGGGTCCTCTAGGGCTCATTATAAATAAGTTATCAGTAGTCCAAAAAGGAGCACACACCGGGCAAGAAGTAACGCTGTTTATTACAGCTTGGCAAGCACACATCAAACAGCATATTGGAGCAGAACTGATTGGTGAGAGCTGAGAAACTGGCTCACAGCGAACCATCCTTTTACACCGTTAATACAATGTTTGGTCAGTTAGATACAGTTGCAGTTCAAGATTTGCATCTTCTCTGTTCCCAAGAAGCTACCTGGGTGTACTACGTCAACCCCTTATATCAAGGCATACGTTAGACATGATTGGAGCAAACGGATCTACCCCCTTGCAGCCCATCTCCTCCCTGTGTGGTGCCACATTGCTTCCTGCTCTATCCCACAGTTTGCTATCAGTAATAACATAATTGTGCTGACCTCTGGTTCTTTATTCAACTGCTATTGGTCAGCACAGAAAGGAAGGAACACGAGACACCCTGAACTAGTGTGAAGGTAGACATTCAAATGGCACCTGCAAGATAGTAACTTTGCAAACACTATTGTGGACACACTGAAGGCTTGTTACTTTTCTGGGATGCCATAACTTACCGTCTGATTGTCTCTTCTTGGAGTGCCCCTCGATTCCGCATCCTTCTTCCCATACCCGCCGGCCAAGGGTTGATTTGACATCACATTGGTGCTATGCGAGTGCCTTCTGTGATGGGTCCATTTCCCCAGCTCATATGAGTAGCCGTGGGGCTGGCTCACCAACCTTGATTACATCACAGGGTTCTGTTCCCAGCAACTGCGGTCTGCTGGAGACAAGCAGCCTGGAGTCAGCTTCCCCTCTCCCTCAGCCGCGGTGCACATGCCATGTGCTTGAAGTTGGTCTGTGATTTGAAGCCCACCTGGGATACACCTGTGAAGTGAGTTTACCTGCAGTTTCACCACCCTCACCTTTACGTGGCAGGGTCCCCTGTGCCCATACAGGGTTTTATACAGAGTGTTCCCGCTTGTTTCCCTCCATGCATGGTCCTTTGGGCGTACCACAGTTCCCCCCCCCCCAGTGGGTGTCCCAACATATCACAGTTATTCCTGCAGTTGGTAAGTGCGCCCCCCTGTTTGGCGCTGAATCAGCACATTCATTACAGCAGAATGGGGTCATGGAACAGGATTACTGTTTCCACCACCCCTGTCCTCTCCGCCATTAAAATGGGCAAGCATCTACGCCAGGATGACATTTTCATGCTGCCTTAACTGCTTTGTATTCCTATGGAATCTGCTTACTTTTTACACCAATGTCAAAACAGGCAGATTCCATAGTGATCTGTTGCACTTGTCAATGCGTAAATGACAGGAGGCATTTACTCAATTTGTACTGTAAAGTGTAAAAACAAAGGTATACATGCTTATACCTGTATTCATAGATTTGTTTTGCACTTCGTAGTGCGAATGAGTACAGTTGCACTGTGGGGACCTGTTTAGCATGTAAGTGTAAAAAGGTCCCGTCCATGCAATTTATGCTTTTCATAGAAATTGCCTCCAAGTGTTCTGTGTCTTCCTCGTTGCCAGATGTATATCTCATTAGATAAGGTTAACATTCCAAGCGTACATACCATACATACTCTTGCTTCATCAGAGGATCTTTAAACAGAAAGGTCTCTGGGCCTCATTACAAGGTTGATGGTCCGGAAATAAAGGTGCTGGTAGCAATGTACCGGCACACTTTCCAGACCACCAAACTATAAGTATGCCGGTAGGGACACTGAACTGCCGGCAGGCCTGACTTCCTGGGAGTTCAGGCCCCTACTGGCATGTTTTTCACTGAAGCACGGGCACCAATAACAACAGTGCTGGTTCTTCAGGTTTCACATTCCCATGCAGTCCTTTGGGACTCCATGGGATTGGAAATAACCCTACCGCCACCTGTGTTATCTCAGTACACCAGGATGTCAGGCGGTCGGTAACGATGTTACGGGGTTGCCGGTAACCTTCCGCCTACCAGCAGGTTTTACTGGCTACCTCGCAATGAGGCCCTCTGTCTTCTATGAGAAAGAAATGTCCAGTGCAGTTTTTTGGTTACTCTTTTGACCACCACCTGAAGAAGTGTACAAGACTTCTAAAGCTAAGGCATTGTGTAGCATATGGGCAAAATATTTTCGTTATCTTTTCAATAACAGGTTACAAAACTTGGATTTGGGGTGATTCGAAAACTCAATTGAAATATTTACGCTAAGATAGCACCTCTATTCATAAATAGAGGTCATGAGAACCACACATTTTGTAAATTGACACCTGAGGTTTTGAGGGCACGAGAGCCTTCAGGGTCTAAAATAGCTGTAGCAAGATAGCTGCAGAAACAAGCCCAGTGTTGCTGCTTACCCCCTTATTCCAGACCATGGATGTGCACTGCAGCGAAACAACCAAGGAGCTGTCTGTGATGGGACTGCATTTGATTGTTAAGATATGAGATAATGAATGCTTCAAAGCTCTTCACAGCATAGTGGAGGAGCGTTCTGCGATAATTGCCCGGCGTTTCTTCATGGCATTGGAGCTTAGATTTAGCTTTCGTCTCATTATATTCTGCACTCACCTCACTCTTTTTCCCAGACTGCAGATATTGGCTTGACGGAGAATTCCGGGGAAAGCGGTTTGCGGTTTGAGATCTGGTTCCGGAGACGGAAGTCCAACGATACGTATGTTCTTCAGGCCAGCACTTTGGAGACCAAGCAGGCATGGACCTGCGACGTGGCCCAGATTCTGTGGCAGCAGGCCACCAGGAATAAAGGTAGGTACCTTGCGGATAAGGCATCTCGAGGGCGTGTTCCTCAGGCGCTAGCAAGGAGGCTTGATGAGATTAACTGGTCATGTACTGCCCACACCAACCCAGCCTTTCAGCACCACTGGCTTGCATGGAAAACTACTCACTCTAATTAACACTTTGTGCCTTAAATGCCTGCAGTGTATCAGGCACCCATGTCAATAGCATTTGCCACAATTATCCCCAAATCCCACTCATCACAAAGGGCAAATGATTCCCCCGTGCGCCTTTTCTCTTGCCATGCCACGTAAGTCCATTGTTAATAGCCTTGTGTGGGTCAACCCACGTATCTTTTTGAAATCACTGTAGCATGGTCGCTTATGTGTAACAGATTCCCATAATTTGCATATGTTGCCATCTAGTGGTTGGTTCAGGAAGTGTTGCTCTGATTAAATGGACACAAACAGTCGTCAACATAATTGTGTCTATAATACTACCTTTACCTTAGTACCCTTTTCTGTGGGGACCATCTTTGCATTTTTCGGTTTAGCAATATACCCTCCAAGGGAAAGAGCAGCCCTCAAGATAAGCAGCATATTTGTCCATTTTACATATATGTGCCACAAAGAGGAGCCAGTGCTATTGTGTTATCTCATCTAAAGAGGTCCTGAAAAGATATTTGCAACTGGGGAAGGGCGCTAAGATGATCAGGTGGCAAGGAACGCTGGTCCTTGCAGCCTCCCGCGTCCCTTCCCCGAGGGCCTCCATTTATTTTATTAGCTTGGCTTCCATCCTCCTCGACTCCCCCCCCCTCTTAGCCTCCTCCCCCCCCTCCCCCTTAGCCTCCTGGACCCCCATGGCATTCCACCCCTCTTCCCTACCTCCCCACTCCACTCCACTGACTTATCTTCTGCCCTGGGGGTTCCTGCTCATCCGGCGCGCTCCTGCCTCGTCGGTGCCATGCCTGCCATAGAAACAGAAAAGGGACTTGATCCCTTTTGGATTTACTATTGCGGCGGCCGTCTTTATCTTTTTTGGTCGATATTTCGGGCTTGAACAATATGTGTGAAGCCCTTCTTCAATAAAAAATAAAAAACACATTTTCACTATTCGCACCCCGGAAAGCGCCCCAGGGTGCAAATAGCTATCACCTGTTAGTTTGATGGCTTGGGCTAGAGGGCCATTACAGGGACTGTATGTCCCCAAACATGGATGTGATTGCTGTAACGTAAAGTGGAGGATTCACATCCAAACTCAGAATTTGGTGGTGCAGGAAAAAGGGCAGTTATTCCGTTACCGCCCAAAAAAGTGACTGTAACGGAATTACTGCCACTTTCTTACGGCACCCCCGAACTCGTAATGAGGCCCATAATGTTGCAAGGCTTGTCTGTGCACCTTCGCCAGCATTTGCTTCCATGTATATCTGTAGGCCTCAAGGTAATACTTTTGTACGGCTTGTTAAAAAGAGATCCCCATCTCCCTAGCATTTTATTGCATTCCAAAATGTATTGCTTCCCGCCAAAGCTGCAGCAATTAGAGTTTGAATACAAGATGTTCCTCGCTGTAACTTGAAACCAGACTCATGCAGTATAAAAAGCGAGTGAAACGTACAAATAATTTTACACCCTGAAATTTTACAGATTCACAAGTGAACCACAAACTGTAACAACCATTTTGGCTTTTGTACAGGCATCAGGTAGGCATTCGCCCTACATTTGCCATCATATGCCCAAATACATAATTTGGGAACTATTCACATCTTATAGCGAGGTAGTGCCATCATTTTCAAAAGTGCGGTTCCACTTGGGGAACTATTAAGAAGGGTGTCTGCAATCTTTCCCTTCACAATGCCCCTGTGACTGCTGCAGCCCTCACATCTACAGCAAGCACAGTGCTAGTAAAACACAGTGGTACCCCTCTTGAGTTTCTGTTTGCCGTAATGTAAATGATCTTTTATAGCGCCCTTTTGACACTATTGGCATCCTCACTGTGCCTGGCTCTGTAAGAAAAAGGGGGGTGCGCATGGCCCAGGGTCGAGGGCAGGGCCCATCAGGTCAGGGCATGGTGTTTGTCAGGCGTTGGTCAGAGCAGGTGCCAGAATTCCTGTTCGCTCCACCCAAGGTCTACCCTGCTGTCTCCCACAAGCCCCAAATTCTTCTCATACAGTCCATAATGAAAGCCCTCCCTCCCTGCCACCAACAACCACAACTCACCAGGTTTTGATGCAGCACCAGGCCTTCGGTATCAGAGGGATGCTGCAAACTTATCTGGGTTTTCTAGAACTGAATAAGCCTAAGTGAGGGAAAGGTGGACCTAGAGGTGGTTATATATCTCCTGCTTGCCAAAGACTCTTTCTGTGTCTTTGTTTTCCCTTTGGTCAGATCTCCCAGGTCTTGGCCAAGGTCCTTTCTTTCCATGTCTCCCTCCTTACCCAGACTCCTATCGTTTCGCTCTTGAGGTCTCCTGGTTTTTCATGCCGGCATATTATTTCCCGGGCTGCTGATGAGCCGATTAATCTTGAGCTTTTTTCTCCTCCAGGCCCTTCATCACACTGCGGATGGTGTTATCCGGTCTCTATGGTTCCTTCAACATGTGACTGTCACACCCCAGAGCTTTGTTTAACTGCCTCTGGTATTCTAGTTGGTAGATCAGACTGGGAGCGCAGTACTTTCAAAATCTAAAATCTGAAATATCTATTCTAATCCACAGAGAAAAACGGAATATCCGAGGATTGTAAAACATAAACATTCCCCAGGTTTATAATATGAAAACATCAGGATTAGTGCATAGAGTCTGAAAACATGATGAATCTGTGGTTTAGAGCTGGCAAAGAACAGGGTCTTCTGGATATATTCTGCCATTAGTTTCTCTTTCCACACCACACATGTTTGTGTCCCCACTATAAACCAGCACAACCCGTTGAGCCCTCACCACACTGAAAGTGTGTCAACTACACTGCACCAGTGAGTCCCAAACGGGGCAAAATGCGACTAGGGAACACGTCATGGACCTGCAACCTATGGCCCTATGTGTGATGCACTTAAAGCTTATGAAGGACCATTTCATTCACAATCTCTCGATGCCCGTGCGCAGGACGTAGAGAAAGGGGGGTGTATGCTGCCTAAACAAGTACAACCCCACTAGATAATGTTCATGGGTCAGAAAAGAAAATAACAAACAATACTTTCACTGGCCAATGCAGGCTGGGCAGCGTGCACAGAGGCCAGTGCTCAGTGCCTTTGGCATGAGCAGACCCATTGGGAGATTGGAGAGACTTAGTCTAATTATTGTGTGGAACTAAGGCCAGGGCATTCAGTTCTGGCCTACAAATATGCATTTAAACAAAATAAAGGAGACACTCCTGTGGGCGTGGAGCTAAAGGTCACGTGCATAGGCCTCAGCATAACCCTGGGAGCAGGGACGGCCTTAGAGGCCGCAGAGCCCCGAGCGGAAGAACAAACCTTTGGCACATTGTTCAATAGGCACCACAGCGCCCTGTTGCTATTAAATGCACTCTGCTCCCGAGAGCGGGGCGCATTCCAGCCGCGCCTTGTCTCAGCACGCCAGCTCGGGGGAGACGGTGAGACCCCACCCAGCTGGCGTGCTGGGGGGGCGTCCCTGCCGTAAGGCCAGCCCTGCCTGGGGGCAGAATGGAAGGCTGAAGAGCCAAACACCAAGCTGTGTGCTCCTCCTCGGTGTCCCGGTAGCTACAGCGAGTTTCGTCGCAGGATGATTCCGCATGTAGGCCATTCATCTGCACTGGGAAGATTTCAGCGGCCCTCCTATGAGTTTTGTGTACACAAAATAGTAGAGTTATGGAATGGACTACATTTTAACATTTACTCTTATTTACAGATATGGAAAACGTGGTGAAAATGGGATATCCTGTCCAGTAATTAATTACCCTATGTTTTAGCCATTTATTTAAAACCTTCTAATAAGGGCCCAGACACACATTACTAGTTAAGTTTTACAGAGTAATAAGTGCGGTAGCTGAATTCTCCCCATAATCTTGTTAAGAAATATGGGAGAATGTGGTAACACTTTCTGTAATTCAGTAAACCCGTTCTTTCTGCCTGCTGCCAAGTGTACAATGAAGACAATAGCTGGGGCTTAAGTAGCTAAAAGGGCAGTGAACCATGTAATATAAGGAATGCCATACCCCTATAGCGTTCATTGACCTTCGATAGTCACTCTGCCCTGGATTGGATTCCCCTACATGGCCACTAACTTAAGTGACTTGGGATATCCCTAAAAGCTACAGCAGCTCACTTAGAATTCCACAGAGTCATTACGGGGCCCGGTGACCACCTCAACCCTAAGGCTGAAAGTTGTAAATCTTTATGAATTATTAATTGACTGCAATAACATTTTCTTCCTTTCAGAGATCCGAATGCAGGAAATGGTGTCGATGGGAGTTGGTAACAAGCCCTTTATGGATATCAAGCCGAGCGATGCTGCAATCAATGACCGGGCCATAGACTATATCATGAAGGGACGAGGTACAGGACAGGGATTTCTTTTCACTTTTGCTATTTCTCCCTTGAGCACAATCCCAAACACATAGCATTTGTACAAAGTCCGAAGTGCACTACAAACTACACTTTGAAAAATAAAGTAAAACCCACATGATTTTCATGAAAGAAAAATAGAGATTGCTCAACAAATGTTATGTTGTCTTATACCATGCACCGCTACCATTGGGGTGGTCTCCAGACGCTATCGTGTCTCTGCAAGAAAGAGGGCCGGCGCGTTATTGAGGGTAGAATGATAGGATATGTCTAGGACCAGGAGACACTGGCGTCTGTGTGTGCTGGCTTGCAGGTGGATTACGTGCACTGGCTTGTTGTATCCGTAAAGGTAAGGCCCAATGCCTCGGCTGTTAGTTGTATTCAAATGTTTGTTATGTGCAGGTAAGGGGGGGGGTAATGGGGTGCTTGTGTGTTTCATGTGTGGTTTGGCTTGTAGTTTTGATTGTGCGCACTGAATTGTTGTATCTGTAAGGGGAAGGTCCAGTGTCTGGGCTGTTTGTTGTATGCGGGTGATTGTCACGTTGGGTGTGTGTTTCATGTGTTGGTTGGTTCGCAGTTATGTTTGTGCGCACTGGCTTGTTGTATCCGTAAGGGTAAGGTCCAGTGTCTGGGATAGTTTGTTGCATGCGCATGTTAGTTAAGTTGGGTGTGTGTTTGTGTGTAGTTTGGCTAGCCCAATGGGCATGCATGTACTTGTGAGGTATGTTGGAGGGGAGTAGGAGCAGGGTGCTTAGTACATTGGCTACTCTCAAACTTCTTCCAAGTATGTCCCCATAGCTCATACAACTGCAACTCAATGCTACCCTCCAATTCTTCAAGTGCAATACGCTGCCCGCCCCCATCACCCCTACATGCTACACACACTTGTGAATCTCATACATTCCTCTAAGTGCAATACATTGGCTACTCCCACTAGCCCCTCTCTGCGCAGCAAGAGCTACCAGACACAGGTGTGCTTCTGAGTGCAGCATGATTCAACACCTAAAGTGACGCATGGCTAATCTTCACATATCTATCTAAATGTGACGCATTGCTGGTCTTCACAAATCTAAATGTGACGCATTGCTGGTCTTCACAAATCTAAATGTGACGCATGGCTGGTCTTCACATATCTGTCTAAATGTGACGCATGGCTGGTCTTCACAAATCTAAATGTGACGCATGGCTGGTCTTCACATATCTGTCTAAATGTGACGCATGGCTGGTCTTCACAAATCTAAATGTGACGCATGGCTGGTCTTCACAATTCTGTCTAATGTGACTATTAGTTCTATGGATAAGTGTTTTGATGATTTGGAAAAATAGATGTTGAGTGTAGATCAAATCTATTTATTTTGTTGAATCTAAGCAGTGGATGGGCTATTAACACGTGAATACAACTAGCAGTATATGTTTTGTTTAGTGCTGCTACTGTGAAAAAAGAAAGTGGGATGTATAACCGGTTCTAAGTGATGTTACCAAAGTTATTTTAACCAAATCAACTTTTTTTATTGTGGTGTGTCCCCCTACACACCTTCTGTTTCCCTACACTTCGAGCCCCACCCCGAACCCCCCACCTCTTTTAACCAATACCCCACGCCATATATTTTTATTTTTCGGTAAAAGTTCATTCGGTATTTTGTTTTCGGTAACATCACTGGATACCTTTTATAGCCAACTTTAGCACTTTTCCACCTGCAATATATAATTGATGTTAATACCAAAGGGATCGATAGTTACGGAGAAGTTGTACTTAACTCCTACATTTGAATATGAGCTGCTAGTAGAACAAACCTGTGTTTGTATGTTTTACCTGATTCACGGCATGGTCTCCTCTAGTCGCGATTACACTTTGATAGGTATTGATTTTTGGGCACCACAAACATTGGAAATGCCACCAAAAATTCTGTGTCTTCCAGGAAGTCCAAAATGGAATCTGGTCTCCTGCTAATGCGGGTGGGCCTCGCAATATTTCCAGGCCATTCCTGCCTCAGAGCTGTGTGCCGTCATTTGAAAAAAAACGTGCTTTATTAACCAGTTCATGCAATCGGTGAAATTCCGTTTTTTTCGGAAATATCAGCTCGAAATTATACCTATTACATGAAATATCTATTTTTTAAATGTGATGCACACTCATCTCAAATGTAAAAATGTTGCTATTCCAGATCAACTGCTTCAAGATAGCTAAACCCATGTCTGGGTTTTGGGACTGTTTAGATTCCATGCTTCGTATTGTCCGCCATCTGGTGGCGGGTCGGCAGTATTACACATAGTTTACTGTAAATGTAAAAGCTAGGCTTGGAAAGGGGCGTGCCTGTCATGCTATCCCTAACCTAGTCTATGGGCACCCAGCCTGGCAGTGGTGGCTTGGAACTTGCTGCAGCGCACTGTGTATATTTAATTTGTTCTACCAGTCTCCCCACTTTAACTCGTCTTCAACCAGGTCCGTTCCCTTTGCACCCTTGTTTCAAGCAATTGTTCTACCAACTTTCTGCCCTGCTTGATCTCGTCTGCACATGTTAGTCTTTATGCACTTTTCATCTACTAAGCAGCTGTAGCTACCTTCGTCTTCCCCTTGCATGCACTTGTCAGTTCTCAGGTTGTCCTTCAGATATTGAAAGAAGGGAGCCATGAGAGGAGGGTGGTGGGAGGAGCGAAAGGGCAGGGATCCCGGCGTGTCCATGGAAGAGGTAGGTGTGGGAAGGGGAGGATGGCGAGGGGACAGGCAGTGAGAGATATCCTTTTCAGACATCCCTTTGCGCGAAGGTTGGTGCACAACCGCTGGGAGTTTTGAAAAGGATCATTTCAGAAAGCGCACTTACACTCGCCATGGAGTTCACTAAAGCATATTCTTCCGGAGCAGTGCACGAGAATATATTCAAAATCAATTCTCCGGGGCAGGAGTGGTATTAAACCACGAGGACATGGTCAGTTCAGACTCCTAAAACAAAGGGAATAACAAAGTCCCATCCAGCATTTCCCCATCTCTGATGTGTCCACCAGAAAGGCGTCCCTGGAACCGCCACAAAGTGCACACCGAGCTGGGGCCGGGTTAAGATGGATTTTTGGAACCAGCCCTGTGGGAGTGTTCTGAGAGGCCACCCTAGTTGATGAGCAGGGTAATTGACACTTAAGTCTAGCCAAACAATTAAGGCAGCGTAGTAGAGCAGTAAGGCAAAACCTCAGGAGATATGGCGGTGTGTAATGGTACAACGAGCCACACACAGAGCACTCAAGTAAACCTCATTAGAAACAAGTGCAAACATACTCTATTAAGCACTAAAACACTATAGAGCGGTTCATTTATAGGGCACTATCCCGAAAGCAATTCTATACACACACTCGCACACACTCTGTTGGTAATCGCAGTAGAGAGCGCCCACACTTTACACTAGAAAACAGTTGAACAGTTTTAGCAATAGAAAAACAGTGCACATGCCATGTGTTCTGTTTCTCTTTTTTAATTTGCAGCAATGATGGGCTGTGTAGTTAATTGCATTTCGCTATGGATACCCTTGAATGTGCAGTCAGGATTCATGTGTTTGAGTGACTGTCGGAGTACATGTTTGGCTCAACTGGTTAGGAGCTAGCTCCGGGAATGAGCTCTGAGGAGCCTCCGGTCCTTCCTGTGCTTTGGAGGTACTGGCTCATGGAAGTAAGCGCCCGTGGGATCCACTGAAAGGAACTAATACTGTGACTCCAGTGTGAGTTAAGTGTCAGCAGTTGGATAGTTGACTCTGTTGGTCCTTCTGACTTTTATGCGCATATGTACCAAGTTGTGTGGGCTGTGTGTGGAGTGGTATGAACTTTGTTCCTCTGCACCTACTGTGCACGTTTACAAGCATCAATACATGTTTTGTTTCTTAAAAAGGGAATATCTTGAGCTGATGCGATTTTAAAATGTTTACAGCATGCACTAGCTAACTCTAGGAACGAGGTGTGTGCCAGAAATCTCACAAATAAAAGTGAACCATTTTGCAGAATCATGGGCTAAAGTCTGTGTTTTCCACCTCTATAGAATGCCTCATGCATAACACGGGATTTGGCCAGATTGCCTGCCACAAATGCAGAATTTTCATGGACTGGAACAAAAGTTACAGGGGAAAGGTTTTTTTTCAATTCCCTAAGTGAAGTTCACGGTATGCTTAATTATAGTGCTGATAGCGGGAGTAGGGTTCTGGAAGGAAACCCTGAAATGAAAAATATACCACGGAACACGTGCATCCAAAAAACAAGGTGTAAAGGAGAAAATATACTGCAAAATGAAAAATATACCATACAGTGCACGAGATGATGTAATCAGCTGAACCAACACATACATCACACACATGCATGCATACAAACATTCATACCCAGCACACAGTAGAGACAGAAGAATAACATGAATTTAAATATATACGATGAAATGAAAAATATATCACAAAATGAAAAATGTACATCCCAGTGCCCAAAATAATCTGCCCCACCTAACACCTCAATGGTCCCCCCACATGCACACACCTCATCCTCCGCATCCAACATACAGTGCAGCCAGAGGAAAACACACAATGAGAAATATACCATGAAATGAAAAATACACCATGATATGAAAAATGTATGACACAATTCACTAGATAATCCTCCACACCCAACACTCCCATGCGCACGCACGCACGCACGCACGCACGCACGCACACACACACACACACACACACACACACACAAAGAGCAATATGCTCAGAACTTAGAATATGTTTAAAATAAAAAACTCATAATACAATTTAGCACAAGAGGCAGACTCAAAAAAGAGGTAATCAATGGGGCGGGCCGCTCTTTAAAAAGAGTAAATGTTAGTCCCTATAAAAAAGGGCAAGTCCACGGAGTGGACAAGCCCAACATGGTGACTGTCAGGCGTGGACACGTCAGAAGTTGCTTGTGTTAAATTGAGCGGGCAGCGGCAGACCGCCGTGGGCATCGAGGTGTTCCCCACTGCTACAAATGTGAGCCTAACCCTGCTGTCCCGTGGAGCCACAGTGCACCCCACGGCACCGGTCAAGGAGTAGATATCCTGCTGGCGGTGAGGAGGACATGGTTAACTGTAGTTTAGTGCGGCTTAGGAGGCTCAGTGTGTACTGCAGAGTGCAAGGCTTTGCCTCTCGTATCCCATAGCTCCCGGAGCGCCTGTCTCCTAGGCGGAGCTGCATGTAGAGTGTGCCCCCTCCTGCTGTGATATATAGGCCATCCGGTGAATTCTGTTCTATGGAGCAAAGTTAGGCTAAACCTACGCAGCACTTCTTCTCGGGATCTTACCCCTCAGGACTGGCCTCTGGACGTGTCAATAATCAGGATGACCCTTGATGCCGAGTTCTGTGCATTGGGGCTTGCCTCCTGGCCTATTAATATCCCCAGGAGTGGCAGGGGGCACTCAAACTTCTGACAAAGGGTTGGATGCCTGACAGCAGAGGGATTCCGGTGCTTCCAGCTTTTCCCATCAAATTGAGGAGGATCAGAGGAGTGAAGTTGGGCAGAGATCCCAAATTCCGTGGCCAGGTTTGTGGATGGCCAGGCTGTGAAGGATGGTGTACCTGTGGAAGGCGCTGGGGAGGTCGCCTACCTGTCTTGGTGAAGAAATACAGCCAAATGCAGAGTGAGCAAGGCATATGAGCCTAGGACTGTGGGGAAAAGGAGAGCACTTTGGGAGAAGGACCGCGTGGGTCCAGAGTGGAATGGTAGGAGTTAGTGGTCTGTGAGGGTTCAGTAATGTGTGGCGGACAACTGCTTGTAGTTTTCTCAAAATTAAACTTTTTTTTATAGTAAATGTTGCAAGCTTTGCTTGCCTTACTCTACCAAGGGATTCCCTACCTATTATAAATGCTAAGAAATCAATCCAGAATAGATCACTGCGCACGCCTTTGATAAAGCAGCAGTTTCATCAGTGAACAAACCTGGCACTATTGAACTGACGAGCAAGAGTACTAGATGGCCTAAATACTCATAGGGCATCGGGTTGTCAAGGCCAGTGCTTCAAGCAAGCAAGCGACTGGCGAAATAAGGCTGGAAAAGGATCAAGACTCTTGGCCTCTCCGCCAAACTCGCCCTCTGCCTGCTGTAGGACTCTCTTCACTGGTCTGGAATTCCTTTCTTGTACACCTGATTCGTCTGCGCCTGTCTTGCTGCTAGGCCGCCTGGTCAGTTCATTGTGCATTGTGCCGTTTCTCTGTCCCTCTTCCATCTCTCTGCTCTCTCTCTCTCCATGGTGCTTTCCATCTCCCCTATCTACTCTTAACTGCTGCTCTACCATCTGTCCTATCTCTCTTTCAAAGCCTGCAAGGAAAAAGATCAAGAAAGATCTCTTGGTCTCCAATCCAGGCCTGCCCATCGCTGACACCTACGTCAACTCTTCTTGCAACCAGACGGTCACTGACTTCCTCTTTGTCGTTCCTTCTCCGACCCTTTGGATTCCCCATATGGTCTCAGTCCTCTCCCCTTTCTCTTCTTCGCCCATTAATGGTACAACCCAGCTGGAAGTACTCCTGGCATATTTCCCATCATTAATGTCTACCAGAAGGGCATTGTCATGTCCAGGGCTCTCAGCCCAACATCCTCCTTCTTGATAGGCATCTCACGTCTCTCATCAACCTCCTCCCTTCTTCTGCCACTCCACCTTCTGCCAACCCTCTGGCCTGTTTGCCACCACAGACGAGCATACCACATCCTTGTACCCCGCCCTCAGAAGACCTTCAAAGGTGGCAACCAGCTCAATTTAACTACCCTCAATTCTCACTCTGCCATTAAACACTCCTCTGACATCTGCCATCTCCTTGAAGACTCTGACCTTGACGCCCTCGCTCTCACCGAAACGTGGTTCACTGCCAGCACTGTCACTATTTTTGACACACTCCTCCCGGAGGTCTACAAGATCCTCTCTAAGCCCAGGCTTAACCAGTCTGGGGACAGAGTGGCCCTGATCTTTCCTGAATGGGTCCCTGCTACTATCATACCCGAATGCCTCGTGTGCAGGCTTGGTGTCTCTCCAATCCTATCGTTGACTCTTGCCACCATCTACAGGACCCTCGGCCTGTCTCCCTCTTCCTTTCGCAGTGGTCTGACCTCACCTCTTCTCTCCTGGCCTCCACCTCCAAATTTCTCTTCTTCTGAGACTTCCATATTCACCTTGACTCCCCTGATGCAGCCTCTGGACTCTCTTTCCCTCACTATTCTTCCCGCCGCTCCTACGCACTCAGCCATACACATCTTTAATGCTCTCATCTCAGGAGACATCTCAATCTCCAACCCTCCGAACACACCTCTCTCCTGGTCTGACCATGCTCTCCTGTCCTCACACCTGGATCTCTTGGGTCCCCCTGGCTAAGCTTCTGCCTGTACTCCCAGTCTCCTTCTCCATCATTCAACAGATGAAGCGAATGTCAGTTGCTGCTTTTGCCGCCACTTTCATTTCCACTCCGGCCCCTGACTCTCGCACAGCACTTGCTAACCTTCACCTCTCCATCTCCAGCACTCTGGACATCTTTGCCCCTTTCATGAGGATCCGCATGAAGCCATGATTCTGACCTAGCCTCTCTGAAATGCAAGTGCAGAGTTGCCGAGCGGAAGTGGCAGGCTTCTAGCACATACTCTGACAGACTGGCATGCGGCCTGCTACAAAGGTAATACAGACTCTTCATCGGCTCGAAGAAGAACGCCCATATCCAAGCCTGCATCTATGGGGCCTCTAACAACACAGCAGAACTGTTCAAAATCTGCAAGGAACTTGTCAATCCTACTACATTCTCTGCTACTCTTCGGCCATCCCTGACCCTCTGCACTGCACTGCCCTCCCACTTCATCACCAAAACACAGGGCATCATGTCCTCACTCTCCTCTACACCCCACCTTTCTCCTTCACCAGCTGTTAGGCCTCCCTTGGCCCCCCTCTGCCCTGCCCTCCTACTCTCCTCTTTCTCACCCATGTCACCGGATGAGGTCTCTAAACAAGTCCTCTCTATGAAAGTCTCCTCCAAACAAGTGCTCCCCTGCTCCTTCAGAACTATCAAGGACAACATTGCCTCCCTTGCTGCAGCCTTGGCTGACTTCTGCAATAACTCCTTTGCCACTGGCTCCTTCCCGCTACCCCTCATGCACTCCCTTGTGCACCCTCTCCTCAGAAGGCCTCCTGCCGACCCCTCCTGCCCGGCTAACTCCTGCCCTATGTCCATTTCCCCTTTCCTGGGCAAACTCTTGGAGAGGCTGGCCATCTCCCAGATGATCATCACACTGAATCTGTTGGTTGTCTCTACGACCACCATTCTGGCTTCAGAGCATTCAGAGGCACGAAAACTGCACTCTTGAACACCCACAAAGGCTTGCTCTCAAATCTCGACTCCAACACTCCTTCCGTTCTCATCCTTCTTGACCTTTCCTCTGCCTTTGATGCAATCATTCATAATAACCTTATAAATCAGCTCTATGATACCCTTGACATCACAGACCTGGTACTGGACTGGTTGACCTCCTTCCTCTCTGACCGACCATCCCAGGTTTAACTCAGCCCTTTTCTCTCCTCCATCTCACTCTCCACCTGCAGCATCCCTCAGGGCTCCATCCTCTCACCGTGGCTCTTCAACATCTACCTTGCCCCTATAGCCCATTTTATCTCCGCCTTCTCTCCTCATTCCCAGTGTTATGCTGATGACACACAGCTATCCTTCAAGCTTCCCGCCACTGCCTCCTCCTGTTCCTCTCTCATTCCTGACTATCTGACTGCTATTCAGGTATGGTGTGCTGCTAACAATCTTTGCCTTAATGCCAGCAAGACTGAGATCTTTCTCATTGGGACTCCAGTTCCCTCCTACTCTCTGGCCACCCTCCATGGGCCCCCTCCCCTCTCCTCCTCCCTCTTGTGAGGTTAAAAAAAAGTTGTCATCTTCAACTCCTCTCTCTCCTTCTCTCCTCACATTGGGGACATCACCAAGATGGCCCACTTTCGGCTGCACCTCCTGAGAGGCATTCTCCCTTTCCTCACCTTCCCCAGAAACTCAATGTCTCCAGAGCTCTGGTCCTTTCTAAGTTGGACTACCTCAACAATCTCTTCCTCATTCTGCCTGAATCCTCCCTTCGCCCCCTTCAACTAATCCAGAATAGGACTGCAAGACTTATCCTTGGCCTCAAACCCAGGGACTGCATCTCTCCAGCGCTAAAATCTCTCCACTGGCTCCCGGTTATTGCGAGGATCAAGTTCAAGACCCTCTGCATCATCCACAATGCTTTCTGGGACCTGGAACCCCGCTACATCCAACTCTCTCTTTCAAAATACCTCCCGGTTAGAGCCCTTTGGTCTTCTAGATCCAATTCTCTTCAGATCAGAAGCTTTTCTAAGCAAGAGTGGGGAGTAGATCTCTCTCTTCCACATAAGCCTCCCTCTGGAATGGCCTCCCTGCCCTCTCAGGCTTGAGCCGGATCTCCTTAAGTTCCAGAAGCTTTTTAAGACCCTCCCTTCTGTTCTTCCTTCCCTCTTCCCCGCTAATATCATCCCTCTATCCCTTTTTGACTGTCTGCCTGGTTCCTTCTGATTCATACAGGAACCAGGCCCTCCTTGCCCAGTCTTTCCCAGCACCCGAGTCTCCCCTTACCCCCATCTTCCTGCACTTGCCCTTCTAGGCTCCCTCCCCTTGTACTAGCCTGGCGTGGCCTGCACCCCGATGGTGCCAATCCAGCTTCATCCTCGCGCTTAGCATTAGTGCATTCCGCTCTGACCGGCACTCTCCCCCCTTCTCCCCACTCCTCTGCAATTCTTGTCTCTGCAGTTGTACGAACCGAATGTCACAAGGCCTAGTAGGACCATTTTTTGTTATTCGTCATCCCTGCTCACCCCCACCCCTTTTTGTCTTGTTGTGCCTTGAAACACCATTTGCGCATTATAAATACCCAATAAAATAAAAAAGAAGTCTACAAATTAAGTCTACAAAATAAGTCAACACATTTGAGGAATGCCAAAGTTAAACACTGTCCTAATGAAATATTTCTCTCATACAGAGTGCATCCGTTCGCCTTTTTACTATTTTCGAATGATTAAGCCTACATTTGGTATTTGTCTTTACTTACAAAGCCTCATAGCAAATCCAACTGCATATCTGTGATGACATAAAAACAGGTTATTTATAACGTGCTTAATACCCAGAGGTTTCTAAGCGCGGACCCTGGGATCGAACCTGTGTTGCTCTGCATCGTCTTGCTTCCAAGGCGAGCACGTTTCCCAGAAGCTATACTCCAGAGACATTGCTTTTATAGATCCAATCCCTCATTCTATTTAGTAATAATGTCCTCATACATTTTCATAACACCTCAGTGACCAAAATCGCCCGATAACATTTTCTGAAATTCGTTCACCTTTTGTAACCAAGGAAGCATTAACTCCTATTAGTACCTAAGGTGGAATGTTAAAATCCTTGAAGCCAATCAGCATGCAGGGCTTCCAGGCAATATGTGCTGCCGGTGTAGTCATGGGCCTCAGGATTCTGTGTTCCAGAAGCATGCAGCCACTGTCCCTGCTGTCTCACATCTCGGTCCTCCCCACTGCCCTGTTTCTTGTGCTTGCCTCCTCGGCCTTCCAAATTTTTCTCCCCAAGCCTGCTCCCATTCTCCATCTTTATCCGTGCAGGACATCTTTTGTTTCCTTCCTGAATGTCCCTTGCTCCATGCAGGTAAAACTGAAAAGAGACTTATGCCTGCAGGCTGCCGAGTGAGCACGCTTGGTTTTTTGGCTTTTGTTGCCCCAACAGCGAGCTATCCTTAGCACCTAGCCATGGCCGGTGCTAATAGCTTTATTGCCCGCATGAGAAAACGTCCGGTTGAAACTCATAAATTGACTGTGTTGTAAAATGGGAGACACTGAAACTGACTCTCTGGGGTAAAGTGAGTGTGATCAAAATGGCTCTTCTTCCGAAATTATATGTTTTTAGCATGCTTCCTCTACCATTCTTGGATATAAATAAATCCCTGAAAGGGTACTTATCCGGTGAGGGCTGAAGGTCACCGATCCCGAAAGATGTTCTTCAGAGACCTGTGCATTTATGAGATTTTGGTTTTCCTAATATAAGACATTACCATACCACATTCACATTGCGTACTTTGCACCACTGGCTCACACTTGATCAGGTTGAGTGTGCAAACTGGATTTGCATTGAGAGAGAGGCCATTTCTCCAGCTCCCCTATACGCGATAAAAGATTACCGGTTAGTTTGACTCTGCCATTTATAAAGCATATATTAAAGGAGTGGAAGAGATGTAATGAGATTCGAGATGAGAAATATTTACTCTTGCAGATTCTGATTTGTGGAACATTGAGAGAGGACAATTGCACTCTTTCGTGGCAGAAAGCTGGCATTTGGAGGATAGGACAGGTCCACAATTGTCAGAATATGCTTGACTTTGAATTCTTGCATTTTAAATATAAGCTGCAGTTGAATGAATATGGTCGCTATTGTATATTATGGGATCTTTTTGTAGAAATATATTCTCTCATGAATGCCACCTTGCATGCCGCTCTCACGGTTCTGCACGTATCGAAAAGTATGTCTCTCTCGGCTTCCACTCTCTATAAGCTTATTATGCCCTCTAAGTTTGCTTTGGGCTCCCAAAGTGTTAAGGGGGAATTGGAATTCAGACTTGGGCTGTAGGGGTGACTGACACTGAGTAGACTCGTATATGTGCAAGTCCGGTTAGATTTATGGTTGATTTGGACCTGCGCTATACGCAACAGCTGATCACTCACTATATATATTGGTCTCCATGGAAACTGTGGTCCTGCAGGTTGTGTAGTGATAATGCCTGTTGATACTGTTAAAGTGATGTGGGTTCCACCGTGCACATGTTTTGGTTATATAGGAAAGTTCAACTGTTTTGGGGTGGGATTTTTCCAACGTATGGAACTTGTATTGGCCTTCTCTCAACCCCGTGTTGTGCTGGGTTTATGGCCTTCCAGTACTGGGCTTTATGTTGGTAAGCTCCTCTGGGCTTATAGAGCTCTCTTGGTGGCTAAGAAACAAATCTTTATGTTCTGGAAGAGTGACACTATCCCCTCTGTTGATGATTGACGCTGGGTTTGTCGCTCCTTTCTAGGAGAGAGAGAGAGAGAGAGAGAGAGAGAGAGAGAGAGACTTTCCATGCCAAAGAACAACATCACAGATACAATACAAGTGCTTTTAGTGATCTGTATGTCTAACTGCGCTATTGCCTTCCCCCTTTTTTCTTTTGTCCGTCCTCTTTCCTATGTATTTGATTGCTTTGTTGATCTAATGTGTATATACTGTGTCTGTTTGATTGAGATGTTTGTAATTTTCTTTGTTGCTTCCTTTGTGTTCCTTTATCCTTAAAATAATAAATATCATTTTAAAACAAAATATTAGAAGAACATCCACTTTGGAAAAATACTGTAATGGGAAAGTAATTTTGACTTCTCTAGTAAGAAGACAAATATTGGATCTTTAAAGATCGTCCTTTGGCCTTATAACATGTTGTGATAACTGAGAGCTTCTCACATTCTTTTGTCATAGGAGCCAGAACAAGGGCATCAATCGCAGTGTCTTTATTTGACCACTCAAACCCCTACAAGAGAACACAGACGCCAATTTCCACCAGCAGCACCCCCTCCATCTGTGCTCCATCTTCTGCATCTCTCCTTGGACCACTCAACCTGCATGTGTACGTGAACCAGGGAGTGATGGCCTCCACCAGGCCCTTTAGCACAAGTACCTGCATAGAGGAAGACGAGCTTGAGCATGACACCAGCAGTCAGCCATCCATGAGTAAGTGCTTCTAAAGGTTGGAATTTGTTATAATGAAGGGGGTCAGCTATACATGACAGAGCTTCTCTTAGAGGTAAAACTAATAAAGGGGAGCCACCCTTCTATGGGTAGGTGCTGTTTCCTGGCATTGACAACAATAATGAATGGGAACAGAATGATGTTGTTCATCGGGGATTGTATGCTCTGGTCGGGCTGATTCAGACTTCATCCTCCTGAGGCTGATAAATTGAGAACTACAAGTGGGTAAAAATCTTGACACTGGATTTTTACCTTGCTTAGAGACTCGAAAAATCTGATCTCAAACACTAAGTAAATCATCAAATGGTTCTTAAGGGGATTTCAGCCATCACAGATTAGGTGCCTTCTCCAAAAGGGGAACAAGCTATAATGAAGGGAAGCTAGAATTAGTCTGAACGTATTATACGAGGCATGTGCATGAACACATTGTACATTCCGAGAGTGTGGGCCCATTGTACATTGCCAGAGTGAACCCTCTGTACAAGTGCAAGGCTGTTGCAGAAGACCCAAGTGAGAAGCCACTGCTTGACAAATGAGCATGCATCCATTGCACATATCCACCGAATGTGTGGGCCTACTATACATCTCACCCATGGTTCAGGGCCCTCATGT
Source organism: Ambystoma mexicanum (assembly GCF_040938575.1). NCBI lineage: Eukaryota > Metazoa > Chordata > Amphibia > Caudata > Ambystomatidae > Ambystoma > Ambystoma mexicanum. The sequence continues at coordinate 1,047,316,018 of NC_090921.1, read as the reverse complement.
GGGCCCATTGTAGAAAGATCGAGTATGAGACAATTGCCCAAGGTCTGAGTGCGAGCCCATTGCCTAAGTATGTGTGTGTGAACACTTTTTAAAAAGCTAGCGTGTGAAACTAGTGAGAACTCATGTATGGCCAGAGTGGGATCCCATAATAGAAGGCCTCATAAAGGAACCAAGTCTGACTGCAAACCCATCGTACAAGTCGCAGCCTCATTGTGACAATTCTAAACCTATTGTACAAGGCCCAACTGTGAACCCATTCTTCACGATTTGGGTGTGAAACGATTGTACACAGGTTCAGTGGGATCCATTGTGCAATACCTGGACTAACTGTGAACCCATTGTACAAGGCCCAGCCCACCTATAAGCCAATCACACATGGTCTGCCTGAGAAAGTTTGGTGCAAAGCCCAGCCCAACTGTGAAGCCATGTTACATTACTATTCTACATCCCCTGTGAGCCCATTGAGCATACTCTTGAGTGTGGACCCATTATTCAAGCCCTGAGTAAAAACATGTTGCACAAGGCCTGATTAAGAACTCATTATGCAAGGGCTGACTTTGAATCCATTAGACAAACCGCAAATGTGAAGCAGTTGCACAAGTTGCAAATATGTACCCATTGCACAATGCAGTGAGGAAAACTATTGTGCCAAGCGTGACCCCCAATATTTTAGGCCAGATTGTGATATCACACCGCAGAATGTCAGCCTGTTGTACAAAAACCTAGCGTTATTTCATTTTCCATTTTATGTGTCCTGATTGTGAAACAATTGGGGGAGATTCAAGCGACAACCCATTGTGTAAGGCTCAAATGTGAAACCATTTTACATGGCATTTTTGTGAACCCATTGTACGTGGCCTGAGGGCGAGTCCACTATACACGATCTGAGCATTGTACCATTGCACAAGGCCACAGTCTCAAGCTTATCCTGAGGTCTTTCTAAATACTCTGTATTAACCTACTTTGCAAGTCTGAGGTGTGCGCACATTACCTCTTTTGGAGACTCTGTTACTCCTAGTCTCAAACATCTAGTGGGTGAGAATTGAAGCGGTCTAACGAAATTGTTAAAGCTGTGAAACCTGAGTAAAAGGTAAGTGGGCACAACTTCTGTTAATATTCAGTAGTTAACAAGATAGCGATAATGTGAGCGGGGTGCAAACCCCACTAATAGTGCCCCCACACAGGACACCTGAATTAACAATTCGGAAGAAAGCTCAAGGCTAGAAAGCCTGCAGTGAGTGCTGCATACCCTACGGAACCTAAATTAGTGAACAAGCTAATCATGACACCATGAATATTTCCACAGCAGTTGAAAAAGCAAGGTGATCAATCTAATGAAAGTTAATAATTAGCAGATGCCAACATGTCCAATGCATTTGGGACCAAAGGATCCTTCATCAGGGCAAAATCTAGAGTACATTCATGAACCACCAGTGAATATTGAAAGTTTGACACATGATGAAACAACCAAATGAGTTCAAACATGCAAATGAGTCATTAGATTCCAAACAGATCGCTCAGAGACCAAAACAAATCAAGAAATAAACACACAGCGCAGCATCAAGATGAGAGTTCCACGAAAATAAATGCCGAATTCAATTTGGTAAAGAACATCATTCACAGATCAATAAAACATGAAAATGCAAAACAATTTCAGAGATGAACAAACGAAAACAAACAGGAACAAAACAGAAAACAAAAAACATGTTATAATCACCTTTAATGGTATGTTAATGTTACACTTCTACAACAGCTCGCATGCGAAAATAGAAGCCATACATGATCACAGGAGTGACCAGGAAATTAGAAAGGTGAAATGTACTAGCTTGATGATATAGTCAACGATGTCGACAAAGAAGTGGAGAATCAGAAAGGAAAGAGTGCGTGACATGTTGATGGCAGCTAAAAGAAAATCCCAATGGAAACAACAATTTAAAACAAGATTTCAAGTGCGAGACCTAGTAAAACAGTGCTCAGTGTGACCTCGTCTATCACGAAAATGTTTAGTTAAGCTAAGCTGCTAAGTAAAACCAGTCCAAATGGAGATCACGCTTGTCATAAAATCACTGATCAAGTGTCCATATGCTGAAAAGCTCAACTTTCATTAGATTGATCACCTTGCTTTTTCAACTGTTCGTATTCATGGTGTCATGATTAGCTTGTTCTACCATTAATGGACTAATTTAGGTTCCGTAGAGTGTGCAGTCCTCACTGCCGGCTTTCTAGCCTTGGTCCTTCTTCCAAAAGCTGTGAAACCTGTCATCACTATGACTAAGGCATACAAAACGTAGCTAACCCCCTTCCACCATGTGACTTCACACCCTCGTGCCAGTTATCTGTTTTCTGCAAGGCCTAGTGATCAGGGTTTTCACATATTTGGGAAGAAGGTAAAGCAGGATGAAAGGGTGTGGATGGTGTACAGCCTGGCACTTGGTCTTGCTGGGGTGCCACTGTAACTTTCCTCTGCCTTGTCTTGGTATTTTTTTAGCGACAGAGAGCTCAGAGTCCTCGCAGTGCATTTCTGGCAGTGGCTCCAGTGGCTCCGATAGTGGCTGTGTATCCAGCATCCCTCAGGAAAGCCTATCTGAAGATGCCTGCTCCCCCTGTGACACTGCCTACACTCTTTCGGATGCCAGGCATATTTCTAGCAGGTTGTCGTTAACCGAGGACAAACCCCGGTTCCTGAACAGGCAATACATCTCGTCAGTAAGTGAACCACAGCACTTAAAGCATTTTGAATAACTGAACAAAGAATGTTACCTTAATTTTCTCTATGTCACTAAGAAAGCAGAACATTGTGAAAGTAACCTTTATTTAACCTATTTTTTTTGATCAAGAAGAAATGTTGAGCCCTGCAGACATATTTCACTGATTACACACACTAAACAAGGAAATCAGAATATTGCTTTTGCATCATCTATAGTAATTAGGCACATTTGGTATATCATCTTAAATTGCATATACATAGGGGTATAGAAACTCTCTTGCAAGTGAGTTGAAATCTGCACAAAAGTCTGTAGGAGTATGAGTTTGTTTGGTTGAAATTGTGAGGCCCGTGAATCTCTTATTTGCGCCTGCTACCTGTTTCCTGATTCACAAAGCTTTAAACTGGGACAAATATGGAGGTAGCAGGGACATCTTTTGAGAAGATTCACAGAGATTTGCTCAAGGGCATTTTAGAGATGCTTAAGGCATCACTAGCTTGGCTTCAGTTTTAGGCTTTATGAGTTAGGTAAAGGTAGCAGGTGCACATCCAAGATGCTCCTAACTATCTCCTCATTTGCTCCAGGGAAAAGCTTTGTGGACGGGGCTGGGTGTCTTCACCTTCATTTATGTGTGATAAACCATCAACCATGTACATCTACCACCAAACAACAACTCTGGAGCAATAAATAAATCCCAGCATCACAAAATAATATATGAAACAACATTTGATTAAAATGCACAGAGACTGAGCAAAACCAGAAAGGGCAACACAAGGTGCAAGGAGCGATCCAGGGCATTATATTTTATTAAGACTGCATCTGGCACTGCTATCGTCTGCCCAAGCATTCTGAAGGAATTTGCGTAGGAAACAAACTTGACATGAAGAGCCAACTCGTGTGTATGCTGTATCAGCTATTCATTTGAAGCTCAGCCTTCCTCAGGGCAAACCACTATACCCATCTCTTGATGCTATAGCATAGGATGGATCTAACTGACCGGAAGGTACTTCCAGAACTTCATTGTGTAAGGATCACAACAATAATAAACTGGCCTCTCAGGAATCATAGACCAAAGCCAAAGAACCTCAAACGTAGCGGAATAGATGATATATGTGTCCTTTTGTATGGGAGTCGCACAAGGCATATAATTGTCCACATCCTGTATGATGCCCACTCCCCCCGGCAATTGGAACATGTGGCGTTTGTCGCAGCTTCTGTACCCAGAGCTAGCTAGCTAGCCCGACAAGTGCTATATAAGTTTAAATGGATCATTTACACTTTTCTTACTTGGTGGTTTAAGTTATTAAGTTCTGTTATTATGTATGTAGTGCATGTTTCTATGAATTTGTTATATAAAAGGATATTGTGTAACATATGAATGCTTTCGTAATAAATTAATTATTTGTATAGGACCAAAAATGTTGTGTCAGGTTCTCCTTTCTGATGTTGTTCTTAATGACCCCATGAACCACAGCTCCTAATAAATCGGGGTACCATCTATTTCTGGTCTGTCCAATAAACCAGCAATTTAGATTGGGGTATTCGCACCTAGAAACACTTGTGTACAGGCGCATTAGAAATGACTTATCATATCATATCACCCAGTGTAATCAGTGCCTGGAAACGACCATGGTTACACAAAGCCGTCTTTTGATTCGAGCTTGATTTTATGAATTATCAGAGCATGGGTGCAAACTCACTGTTACACAGCTTGCATCTAGGGAATCTATTAAGATTATCAGTCTCACTTTTACAGTCATCCAAGCCTGATAACATCCCCTGGTCAGGCATACATAATGTATGAACGCTAATCTTTATGGGACAATATTTCTTTGTGGACCACAGCATGTTCTGCTGATTCTCAAATCTTTTGGTGCCTCTGTCAATGTTGGGTAAGATTTTCATAAATGTTATAAATCTTCCTGGCCTGTGTCAACCCCAGAACAGTTTACTGGACTTCTATTCCTAGGTGAGTGAGAATCGTTTTCCCCTCTCACCTAGTCTTTTACTCTTCTAATGAGTGACCTTTTTTTGTCTCTTTGTAATATGTTTATGGATTTATAGTTCGCTATGACCTTTGGGCTTAGGCTGGGTTCCCAAGAAGTAAAGTGGGATTCCCATCTCCTTTACATTTACTATAGTGAGCCTGCACACCCCACCTTATGTGGCGCTTCTGAGGAGATAGAGTGTATCCCCTTTCTCACTCTACTGGTAACATTTTTGTTACTATTACAGGCTGCAGATTCTCAAAGTGGGGAAAAAAACCATAGAACAGGTTATCATGCCATGCTCTTTCTAGAGAAGGGCGCCTGCTACCTTTTCTGATAGCAATAGTTGAAATACATAGGCTAATTCTGCTTCTGGAATTAGAAACGTTCCACCTAGTAGGAATTTAATAAACCATAATGAAGATTCCCCCTGCTAATAGCGCAGGGAGCTCTTGATTCTAGTAAAGACAAGGAGGCGAGCATTAAGCTTTATCTTCTTTATTTTCTACTCTCCAGCAGTTTCATCAAATATAAACTTTGTAAACTTTTCCTTTTAAAATGTAACTTTATTTATTTATTTATTTTAACAAAAACTTCAAGTCCCATCATTCCTGTAGTTCCATAGTCTCTGGCCATGTGACCTAGTCCTTCCTGTTCCTTTGTCCTTCGTCCTTCCTCTTCTTTGACTGCTCGAACTGCAATCCTTCTTAACTGCGTAACTAACTGGTCCACTTGTACTGAACTTCCTGCTTTGTGCTGGATTGGCCTCTCACATTCGAACTCGCGATCTTGTTCCAGGCAAACTGATCTGATTAGGGTTTTCAGCTGTTCTTTTGCTCATCCCCTAATACCAGGAAGAAACAAGATTATATATGTTAGGGCGGGAATACACACACTATTCTGGAAGAAATAGTCATGTTAATTATTAACAATGCATCACATCATTCACATCATTAAATTGTGTGTTTGGGACGGGAATTTAATGCTCGCCTCCTTGTCTTTAATCGAATCAAGAGCTCCCTGCGCTATTAGCAGGGGGAATCTTCATTCTATGTCAAGACAGAGGTGAGCATTAAGCTTGTTCAAAGCTTCGTGCCACAGTCTCTGCTATTGCATTTATTGGCCTAAAATAGAACGTCCTGAACGTTGAGTCGCTAGCCCAGTCTGCTGCTTTCATGATGTCTTGCAACGATGCGCCTTGCCCTAATGCTTTTGAGGCCATCGCTGCTCTGACTGAGTGCGCACCAAATTTGGACATGTCAATGCCTGCCAGATTCATGATGTCCCTGACCCATCTCGCTATAGTGGCTGTCGCTACTCCTCTGTGGTTTCCTACGCGCTATTAATAGTTGGGTTACTACTGCCGGCCTCACGTCTGCCGTTCTGTTCTCGCATTCTCTAATACATGTTGCCACGCACCACTTAGGATGATTTTGCATATATGGGTAAGTGATTGTAGAAGAATCTGTTTTTGTCCTTCGAGCTATGTTGAATGTCACTCCCTCGGGGCCATAAGTTTTCCAATTGATCTCTAATGCTTTAACATCTGCTACTCTCCTGCATTAAATCATGCACAAGAGCATAGCAAGCTTTCCGGACAACTGTGCCAGGGACAGATACCTGTTTTTTGGCCAGTCTGCCAGAAATCTTAGCACTAACGATACATCCCATAGAGTGTCGTACCTTAGTTGTGGGGGTTTCCTAAACCTTATCCCTTTCAAAAGCCTTATCACAGCTATGTTCTCTCCCACTGGAACCCCTTCTATAGGTACAATACCTGCTGAAATTGCAGACCTATACACTCCTATAGACCTATAAGCTTCACCGTCTTGGAGCAATTCTGCTAGGAAATTCATTATTTCGACTAGAGGGGCAGAAACGGGATGAATATTTCTCCTTGTGCACCACGACGACCACATAGTCCAAGCTGCGTCGTAGCTCCTTCTGATAGAGGGTGCCCAGGACTCGGCGATGAGGCTCGCAGCTTGCGCCGATATTCCCGGGAGATTCCAGCGTCTCCTGCTATCCTGCAAGCCATCAGCGGCAGTGTCCCCTTCACTCTCAGAGGGTGATATGACCCAGCTGGGTCCGTAAGCAGGCTCGCATCTTGAGGTAGTAATCTCGGGTAGTCTATTAACAGCTCCATGAGCGTCGGAAACCACACCTGAGATTTCCAGATCGGGGCTACTACTATGAGGCTCGCCGCCTCTCTGCATGCCTTCGCTAGTACCCTGCTCATCATTATAAATGGCAGGAAAGCGTATAGTACCTGTTCTCTCCAGTCCTGCAGGAAAGCATCCGCACCTGCTGCTGCTGGGTCTAATCTCCAGCTGAAGAATCTCTCTTTCTGTGCGTTCAGTCTGGATGCAAACAGATCTGTGTGAATCAGTCCCCACAGTTCTTCCAGCTGTCGGAATATGCTCTTTTCCAGCATCCAATCGCTGGAGTCTGATAGGTATCTGGAGTTCCAGTCCGCTATGACATTCAGCGATCCTGGAAGGTACTCGGCTACCACTGAGGTCCCGGATTCCAGGCAGGTGTGCCAAAAATCCTTGACTATTTCCGCTGGTAATCTGGATCTCGTCCCTCCTAAATGATTTATATACTTGACTGCTGAAATGTTGTCCATTTTCAGCAGAATACAGGAGTTCACTTTCCCTTTGGTAAAAGCCTTGATCGCAAAAGATCCAGCTAATAGTTCCAGACAGTTGATGTGCAGCTGGAGTTCTTCCGCGCTCCACCTCCCACCTGTCTGGAGATCCCCGCATCGGGCTCCCCAGCCTGCTCGGCTGGCATCTGACTCTATTATCAGATCTGGACGGTCACCGAAAATGGCTCTTCCGTTCCATGCTTCCATGTTCGCCAGACACCACTGTAACTCCGTCCTGGACTCCTGGTCGATGTGTACTAAGTGATGGTACTGCAGGCCCTGTTGCAGGTGTCTTATTTTTAGCCTTTGCAGAGCTCGATAGTGGAGCGGACCCGGAAAAATCGCTTGAATCGAGGCTGCTAATAATCCTACCACTCGTGCTACAGTGCGGAGGGATATAATTGTTTTGTTGAGGCATGCTCTCAATTCTCTCTTTATGTCTCTTATCTTCCTGCCTAGAAGCTCTAGAGTTGCTGTTCTGGTATCTAGAATGAACCCTAGGAATTCTAGTCTCCTGGTTGGCTTCATCCCCGATTTCTCCTGGTTCACTAGGAATCCTAGAGACGTCAGGAGTTTCGCCATCCAGTCTGCTTGATAGAGGAGTGTTTCCTTGCAGCTGGCCATCAGTAGGATATCGTCCAGATATATAATTGTACGAATCCCCTTCTCCCTGATCGCTGCTGCAACTGGTTTCATGATCTTCGTAAATGCCCGTGGCGCTGATGCTAGCCCAAAAGGCACTGTGGCGAATTGCCATAATTGCCCATCCCAGTCGAATGCCAGGAAGGGTCGAAAGTCCTTGTGAACTGGTACTGTCAGGTATGCATCTATTAAATCTGTCCTTACTAGCCAGTCTTCTTTCCTGAGTGTATCCCTAAGCTGATGGGTCCCTTCCATCTTGAAATGGTTGTAAAGTACCCATCTGTTCATGTTCTTTAGGTTTATTACAGGTCTTACTTTGTCCTTTCGATGGACTAAGAACATATTGCTCATGAATTTTGGGAGTGATTTGCATAGCTCTATCGCTAGCTTCTGTGCTAGCTTTTGCAATTCTGCGTATAATAGCTTCTTCTCTATCTGTGACGCGACTAGAGGACGGGGTGTTTGGCTTTTGATGGGGGTCCCTGTGAGCTCTATGTGCATGCCTTGCACTGTCTGAAGAACCCAGGCGTCGTTGGAAAGCGAGCGCCAGTTTTCCCAGGACATTGGTGTTGTTCCCCCAACCGGATGGTATGTGCAAACTCTCACCTGTGAGGAAGCTGTGTCCTCTTCCCTGGCCTCTGGCTCTCCTCCCTCTCGGGAATCGACCTCTTGGTGGGAAGAATGAGTCTGGTTGTTGGCTCTCCCAGTAGTTGTTCCTATTTCCTTGAGGCCTTCTGAACGTTTGGAAGCGACTGGCCGCTCGGCCTCTGAACTGACCGGACCCACCAAAAACTCTTTCGGGAAAGATTTTCTTCATTGACGCCTGTGCCTTTTCTAGGGAGGCATATGTTCCCACAAACCTCCCCATCTCCTTGCCAAATGTGTTGCCGAATAAAAGGCCTTGCGCTGCCTCGCCTGCTTCATAAGACAACAGATCTCCTAGTTTCTTGTCTATTTTCAGCAGGAGGCCTCTTCTGCGCTCCGATGAAATCGCACAATTCGCATTGCCTAAAAGGCATACGGCCCTCTGCGCCCAGTTTGCTAGGACTCTTGGGTCCACCTCTTCTCCGGTGTCCTTAGCCTGTTCTGCTAGGTCCATAATTTTTGCTAGTGGCCCAGCCATGTCCAGGATCTTTTCCTGGCAGCTTTTCCAGGAGCGGTCTATCCCTTTCCTGGGGTCTCTATTCGACTTTGCGACAAAGGAGAGCATTTTCGGGTCGAGTTCTGGGGCTTCTGCCACCTTACCCGGCAGGTCTGGTCTCGGACACTCCGCTCTCATCCTCTGCCTTACTTCCTTCTCTAATGCTTTACTCAGTCTCTGGGTCATATATTTCGCTACCCTCGGGGAGGGCACCCATTCCGATGATCTGGGATTTCTTATCTCCTCAGGCTGGAACATATCAGAGGTCTCATCCTCTTCTAGATTGTTAATTTTTCTGAGCCTTTTCTTCGGAGGAGGCTGGCTCTCCTAGTCCTCTTCATTATCTGCTTCCTCCTGAGAGGAGTTCGGAGACTCTTGAGTTTCGTCTTCAAGGAGACTTCCTTCCATGTTGCCATATTATCATCCCCTGGGTAGGGGGTCTCGAGGCTCGGCACCTGCGATTTTCTCATGAACACTTCCCTTAGTTTGCTGAAAGCGTCAGAAGCCTCGGGGCCTTTGATCCCACCCCCTTCAAATTGGGCCAGGGGGTCAGAAGAGTCATCGATCTTCCGGGCCTTGTTACACCCCTTTGGACCCTTTGCAGTGGCCCTAGTGGACGTGCTGTCATCGGTGCTTAAGTTTCTCTGGCTCAAGAATTGCTCTATGGTCTGGAGTCTCTCCTGAAGGGGTTTAACTCCCTGAGCCACGGCCTCTGTCAGTGAATCCCCCAGCACCTCTTTAAAACTATAGGCCAGGTCTTCTCTTCGTAGACTGCCTCCTCTTCCTCACTCCATTCAAAATGAGACATTTTTTGGTACTGCTAGGTGCCTGAAAATACCTTAGCAAAGGTGTAGTGGCACGTCCACTGAATTCACTCTGAGAGGCTGCACCTTATCTGCACTCAGTCTGAGATGTGCAGTATTTTCCCGGGACTCTCACGCTGTCCCTAGCGTAGATATTCACTTAGAAGTGTTTTATTCAGTTCAATTACAACAATTATGCGAATACAGGAGCTTATCTGTGCTCCGAAACCAAGCGGTCGATCTATCTCCTTCAAAAACTTTCTCCACACGGAGCTTTCTGCTGTAGGCTCCGCCTACCCAAAGGTGGGGGCTCCTCCTGCCCAGCGTCGCGCTCCGGCTTTCACTGGAGGGATTCCCTTTACTCGCGAGCCGTGCTCGCTGTCTGTCTCCGCCCCCACAAGGGTGGGGGCTGGAGCTCATGTATTACGCACACGAGCGAGGGAGGGAGATTCCCGCTCGCGCTGCTATACGCGAGCGGGAAGGAAAGCCCGGGGTTTCCTCGCTCGCGCTCAGCCCCGCCTCCCCAAGGGTGGGGGCTGACCTGCTCCCTGTGCTAAAACAGCACTGCAGCTCGTGTGAGAGGAATCCGCAGGCCCCTGAGGTGCCGGGGTAGTGCGGCACGGGGCCGCGGATTCCTCAGATCAAAGTCTTCCAATGCCACTTAGAAATGGAACGCTGCAACACGCGCGCGCCTCGAATATATTAAAATTATACAGGTATTATTAAAATATGCTAAATCACCAAAAGGATACACCATAGCACGGAGCATATATGAAACGTTACTTATCTCTGGAGAGCAGGAAAAGAAGAGGAAGGACAAAGGAACAGGAAGGACTAGGTCACATGGCCAGAGACTATGGAACTACAGGAATGATGGGACTTGAAGTTTTTGTTAAAAAAAAAACATGTTACATTTTAAAAGGAAAAGTTTACAAAGTTTATATTTGTTGAAACTGCTGGAGAGTAGAAAATAAAGAAGATAAAGCTTAATGCTCGCCTCAGTCTTGACATAGAATTCTAAGGAATTCAAACTTATAACAACAAATTGTTTTTGTAGCAATTCCCAGCCACTCTACAGTTCGTTCTATTCCCTCTTCCTAAAACATGTTGCAGAAGAGAGTGTTACTATTACAGGACTGGAAGTCACTCCATACGCCTTTCATTATTCCTCTACAAGGTTTGCACATTTGAGCTCTTCTGTATATATTTTAATTTTTAAGACACAAACAAACCGGGCCAATGACACAGTAATGCAAATATGACTTGTATAATGCGTTTTGAGGTTTGATAGCACAATTGTCTTTTGATGATTAATGAAAGGCCTAATTTCCTGGAACTAATACTACTTAATAGTGTACCTTTGTTGTGATATGGTAGTGCAGAGAGGTAAGTGCTCAAGTCTATCTCATGGTCAAATGTTGCTGGTACGAGTTAGCCCTACATCTTTCAGTAAACAATCAACTGAGGTAATTATAATCACAGTGCCTAGAAGTTGGATGATTTCTGCTTGAAGCGCAATATCAATATTTTAAATATCTATTGGCTACACTACTTCGTGGATCTGTTTTGCTGAATTTTTATTTCATTTGAAAATGCAACCATTTCATTGTTGTTGTATAACAGCGCTTGCACTGGGTGGAAAGTCAGGTTTAGAATGTTTTAAGTGTAGTCTCAAAGATTCTAAAGGGGCTATGATTCCTGAGATTGCTGTAATGACAACCACTTACTCTGAGCGAATGTCCTCAAGCTGCTGCTGACTATTTATAGTACCACTTACCACAGTGACTCCAAGTTGCATACTCATCCGTGCCGCAGGTAAGGTTTTGAGGTAGAAGTATATTGCACACTGTTTTTATAATTTAGAGTGTAAAATAAATGGCAACAGTAAAAACTAACTATTTGTCTCTGCAAGAGTACCAAAGTATGTGACAGGCAGCCAAAACATGACGAAACTTGAAAATGAATAGAACACATAACCAAAACAGTTGTAAGGCAAAGATGTCTAGATGTCTGGCTTCAAACAATTTATAACATTTGTGTAAAATGTTCTATTATACAATAATGTGTATGAACACACCACATAAATGCATATTTATGATAAATGCGCACAGCACAGGAACTCTGAAAAAATATTTTTGTGCCATGCAAGCAAACATTCACTGAAAAAAGATGACATCTGTGTTAAAGGATACTTACCAAGTGTAACTAAGTGTTCCATCTTATTACTTTTAAGATCCTAAAATGCTCTGAAAATAAGTATGTGTGGGAACACTCCTCTCCATGAGGATCTACAGTCACAAAACACATCAGAATTTAAACAGAAAGAAACCATTTCTCATCTGACTCTGTGCTGTTTCTGACTTGCTCAGTGCATACATCACAGAGAGAGAAACATGTGTTTTCAGACCGCTCAGTCATGTCCTTCATTTTCTTGCATGCAGATAAGAATCAAAGGATGTGTTCCGTTTCTGTCAAGTAAAATGCCCTTTGCTTTCAACTGGTGCGTAAATGATATGTATGGAAAGATAAAAGGTGTCATATTTACAAGATTATAATACGTAAAAAAGGCCCAGTACGACACTTATCTGGAGGCCTGAGAGTACATGGAACACAAAAGACATATGTAGAATAGGTGTAACATACGTAACTTGGAATAGCAAAGGGGAGCCTATGCTGCTTTAAAAAGGCTCAAAGGCACCTATGCTGTTATTGATGCTTATGTCTCTCAAGGATGCAGACAAAAAATGTTACAACTGCAATTTGAAGTGTCATGCATCCATTGTAAACTGTGTTTGTGGAAGGCAAGCCAGCCTATTTCAAATAATATCAGAGAACTCCCGGATGCACAATTAGCTATAGGAATCTGAAACAAGTAGATAGGACTCTGTTTTAGCGTAAAGGTCTTTCAGTTGCTTGGACTGGCAGTTCCTCCAGATGATTTTGTAGATATTCTGATTGGGTGTCATAGCAAAATTACTAGATTTTCAAAAAGGTTCCATAGTGGCAAACAGGTACCAATCTTCGTGCTGCCACCTATTCAGATCTAGTAGATGGGGTTCCCCCCTGTGAAGTCTTTTGTACAGTGCCTGCAACCCCCTTCTAATGGCAAGTGTTCATTATTCTGGAAAAACCACTGGAATTGGCATGTGTGGGTATACCCACACTATATTTATCTATTTAGACAATATCTTGATCTTTCTACACCCTCTGCAAAACTAACAAGAGCCTTTCTTGGAAACCCTCAAGGAGAGTGTGATGGCCTTGGGAAATAAAAGTAATTCAACAGAATCTGGGGTGATGCCAATAGTAGAGCAGAGACGATGTGCACCCTCTATGCCTGGAGAGCCTGATCATTGGTTGCCATTTGTGACCACGAAAGTGGGGTTTATTCTACACTTCTTAACATTTATGCAACCCAGCTTAGCCCCTTTCATACTGCCTAACCTGGTGAACAGCTCCTGGAGATGCTTGAAGAGATTCGGAGAGGTCCCACATTGTCGTTGTCTACCCTGTGGTAATTTCCCTCCGTTGTTTGTACATTGAGGAGAAACCTAGATGCCCTTTCATTAAACCCTTCTAATAGTGACCATCAGCTGATTTGATCTGCAGAGGCCTCGTTTACTCCGGCTGGGCCTAACGTTTTTGGGAAAGTGGTGTTAGATTTTTTGTAAAATCAGAGCATGGTTATGCCTGCCTTTGTTCCAAGGCATCGCTACATCTCTGACAAATGGGAATTTTACAAGCTTCTTGCAAAAAGAGGTTAAGGTTTTTTTTACTAAGTCCAGTGTGCATGCATTGGAGGAACACTTCTCTCTTCACGTCAACTCTGGGGTGGATGACAGTTTTGGACAGCCTGCATAAGTGTGCCTCTTTCCCTAGTAAAGTGTTTGCCCTAGCTCCCGAGTTCTATCGAAACTGCTTGCCATATTACGTAAATATTGCAATCCCTATACAGAGTCACATTGGAGAAAAGATAGTTACTTGCACAGTAACACTAGCTATGCCAATGAGGAGTTTTTGTCATGGACGGATAAACTCACTACCCATTCCTTTGGATCTAGCCATTTTGATCCAGCTTTATTTGCAATCAACGTTTTCTGAAAGTAAAGTGCAGTGTTTATCCTAATTCAAAGAATTTCAGGGTCTTCCGATCTTTCACAGAGAGAACTTGCGTTATTAGGTACGTAGGTGTTTACACCTGATGTGCACATCTCAACATATTGTTCCATCCACTTGGGATCTAAGTGCAAGGCCGTTTGGTTATCTTCTTGTGCATGAAAGTGTCACAGGAGTTTTCTAAGTTTGAAATTATTTTGTGACAAGTCGCACTGAGTAGGTGGTTTGAAATAACAGTATCTCGTGTGTGTGCTGGCTTTTGTATTAATACTCTGTAACCATTCATCTTAATCGTTGTGCATTTTGTGACATTCCATTTTGTGCACATCTACTAATATGCTATATAACAGCCATAAAAACCATGAATGCTCATAAGCCATCATTCCATCAGGTGCAGCCACATTGTATCAGAAAAGGAAACTCTGCTATTTATCAGTTTTGGGACAGTCTTTTATTTGTATATTATTCCGTGAAGCCTACAAGTAAACGTGCTGCAGCTAAAACCTTTGCTTTGACGTTAACCTCACTGTGTAGTTCCTCATGTCTGTTCATTCTTTGCTTTTCTTCCAATGAAGGGTGAGCAGCGGACTCCTCTAAATACTCAGATATACTTTTGTGCCAGCAAGTATAATTTTTCACACCTTAGAACGTTGGTCAGATTTCTGAAAGCACACTCAGGACACGCTTAGTAACATAAGTCAGACAGAATGTATAAAAATGCAGTTATTTATTTAGGCCATGGACAAACACTTAGCAATTAAAACCATAGGTAATTAGCACAGTAAACATACTCTACCTTTTTTTGGCAGTATGGTGTAAATTAACGTTTGACAAATTTACATACAATCTTCAAATCAATTACATAATATTCTTGCTAAAAAAAATCCCAAAAATTCATGAAACCGTTCAATACGTTAACTATTTTCCTTTTGTAGAAATACTGAAATTTCTTCAACAACTCCTCACAATGACAAATTTAAAGATATCTGATTGCTAGATATAAATCAATTCCATAAAAAATTCCTTTGAAAATGGGGTTGGAGATATCGTAAAATGGCTGAAATGCGTATTAATTACTAATCCTACACTGCCAGTTAGGAGATGCATGATGGCCCCCACCACAAAATCGACACACTCCTTTATCTCTACTCAGGCCCACTCTTATACCCACCACTTAAAGTGTGGATATGAAATTGAGATGGAAAACCGAACATAACTTACTCAATGGAAGTTTGTTAATATATGCTGGTAATACCTCTTTTACATTGTAGCATTGCAAAATCCTTAAAAGTTGTACGTGAGTCTAACACCCTTTTATTTATTGCCCAATTGTAATTGAATACATAATTTTGTCACATTGGGATTCTCAAACATTTGCCTTTTATTAGAACCAACCTCACTTAACAGTATAAAACTGAGTCACACATTTCTCTACCTCTAGTCTCGGACGGTCAATATGAAATTAAGTTACAACAATCGCAGCTCTGCTCTCAACAGTGACATTGGTAAGAAATTCGGTAAACCCCAAACCAGTTTCTAGATAAGCCCCTGAAGGCTTATTAAACCCTCCAAAGCTTGAGTTGACTTAATTCTGAACCATATGTTATGGTCGAAATCATTTTTATTTTGGAGAAGTTTAAAAGAGGAATGTAAGAGAATTTGCTAAATATTTTGCTTAAAATCTTCATTTGAGTTTGTGATGGTTTAATGGTATGTCTCATAGTTTCTCAAAACTGTCATCATTGTTTTCCCTTGCATGAATCTGCTATTACATAACAGATGTTACATGGCCCAAGTGTACAAGCCTCACTGCTCAGGTGAAATTATTGAGCTTCCTATTGTTGGAAAATGATCATTTTGATTTTGTCACATTTATTTTCAAATTATTCGTAATAGCGTATTGGTGGAAAACCGCTAGTGTTCTTTGGATCCCTATTTGGATAGCATCAAGGAAGATCATATCGTGGGCATACGTGAGCCACAGTAATAGAGTACGGCCAAACTTTGCGGGAAAGGAATTGCATTGATTTAGCTTTTCCCGAAAGATAGAGATTAAACAGGGCGTATGCTAGGACACATCCTTGGCAAAGGCCAAGAGTTGTAGCAATTGCTCTAGACAAGTTTCCTGCAGGTTCAATCTTACCTTTATTATGTTTGCATCATGGGGGAGCATCATTTTTTTAAATTCCTGATGAAATTCTCCATTTGATCAACTTTTGCCATGGAAAATGTCTGAACATGCATGGTATACTGTGAGTTTCCCTCTCCTTATTGCTCTTTCATGGATCAGTTACATAAGCAAACTATTTAAGGAAGTTCCCAACCTAAGCCTGAAACTGGTTTGCACCTTCTTGATCCTCCCAGACCCATTTAGCCCATTTGTCCAGATCGTTTAGGGCCAGAGAAGGTAGGATCTAACTGGAAACATCCAGCAAGGCAATTTACTAATATTTCTTGGGTTCAAATTATTATCTATTCTTATTAAATGTGTATGACATGTAAGATATTCCATGATGGAGGTATTCAGTTCTTACTTATCACATCCTTAAAAAGGAAATACAGAATGTCTGCCCACAGTGAAAGATTATCTTTCAGTGTCAGATTGGACATACCATCTCAGGGTTCGAAATTAAGATTCAATGAGCAGGAGCTAAAACCAGCTGCTGGGTGTCGGTCATCACCCACCAACTTCCACATGAGACGCACACTTTAACATTTTGTAAATTTAAATGTGACTGAGATGTGTCCTATTTCCTCTTTATGAACATTCCCCAACACTCAAAGTTAATGTCACATATGCATGTTTGCAAGGCACCATTGGCCTGTGGAGCCAATCGTAGCTCCTGGTAATTGTTAGTTTTAAGCTAACCCGGCTCTCCTGGGGTAGAAGCAGAAGCTAAATAGCTCCCAGCTATTTCGATCCCTGTCATCTGGTCCAGCAGCTCTAGAGTTTTAAGCACTTATTATTTTTTCAACATTTGACCTCAAAAATTTTGTTTCTTCAATACATTGTTCCCCCTGTTGGCATTGATTTTATTTTTCCGTATGGAGAGTTCAGATTGAGAATTCAACAAAATAGATACGTTTGGAGTTAAACTCAATCGTTCCTCCTTTCTTGCCAGAGCAGTCTTTTCCAGATAATATAAGTGTTTACCAATCTAGAATCTTCATTCGCACCAGGGAATGGCCATTAGCCAATCGGGTGGCTGGAACAACGGGCAATAATATAATCCTCCGCCCAGTCACCCGGGACCCTTTCCCGGGTGGCGCCATTTTTTTCTTTTATGTGGGGAGACAACAGGGAGGCTCTCGCTGTTCCCCCAAAACCAACCACACCCTTTCCCCACCCCCTTCCAACTTACCTGTGGGTCTGAAGTTTTGAGCTTCGATCCCTGCGCTCCGTCCGATCCTGGCCGCCTCCACAGAAATGGGAAAGGAACTTACTCCCTTTTCTCTATGGGGCATCCATCTTTTTTTAATTTTTATTCCCCCCTCCTTCGAGAGATTGGCTGCGCAAGCAAAGTGAATCTCCCGGGGGAGGCAGGACATTTGCACCTTGGATAACCCTGGGATGCGAATGGCTTTCACCCCCTTGGCTGGTGAGCAGACATACCTGGTAACGGCACTCAACCCTCACTTCGTTCGGGTCTACCTTGGTTCCTGCTTTCAGGTGAATACCAGCCATGTCCGCCCCCCAACAAGGGGTTGAAAGCCATAAGAACTATCTGCTGAAGTTGGTGCTCTTCACTCTGAGCCTTAGCCTTTTTTGCGTTGTATTAAGCAGATCACTTAGATTTTTATATTCATTCACTTTTGGGGTGCTCTGGCTACAGCACACTAACACTTTACTTTTAGAACACAGTTAAACCAATATATAACAATATCAACTATAGTGTAGCAAAGGAAGTGAATAAAGAACCACCAGGTAAGTAAAACCAAATTAACTAATATGTAGAAAAGAAAGGAGTTAAAAACACCATACAAAGCATTATAAATGAAGGCACTACAAACTATTAAAAAAAAGTCCTTCACTAGCTAGAAAAGAGGGGGTCTTGTGCCTATAGAGTCACAGGTCCCAATGCAATTCTCTTCGGAGACTCTCTTCGGAGACTAGGAGTCTTTTTTATCTTTTTTCAAATTTCAGTTTTATTAGTTTTCAAAAGGTAGCAGTTTCATAATCATATACAAGCACTTTCCACCAACAAGACAGCAAAGGATTATTGCAAAAAACAGCAACCATATATAGAACATATAAAGTCTTTGCGGAACACATACATTTCCAATAACAATATAGAAACCAATTGCTTACACCCCGCCCCCCTCCCCCAATTCTCATGACGCCGACTGACGGGCTAGAAGACACCAGATGTTACCTTAGAACCATTTGCATCTACACAACATGGGACACATGAGCACAAAATGTCCTGTGAAATCTACATAGCAGACAGCATGAACCATCGCATAGATTATCTCTGGGTGTAGTAACGCTCTGCACACATTCTGTTTATGTGACATATTTAGCACAAAATTCAGACCATGCATTCTCAACTGTGGTGCGATTCCCCCTGCAGGGCCGCAGTTACATTGTCCATTCTGTATATGTTCAGTGCGACCCCCAACCACTCTGTTTTGCTAGGAAGCTTGGGTCTCTTCCAAGCCATGGTGAGACAGGCTCTCGCGGCCATGAGAAGGCCTTGCATCATTTTGGGTGCTTTCAAGGTCGTGTTGTCCGTTTCAACCAGGCCGAACAGAATCAGGAGTGGTTGTTTCTCCCATACATCTTCGTCCAATCCCTTGATCCCGCTGAGAACTTCTGACCAATAAGCTTGGACCACCTCATATCCCCACCACATATGCCAATAGTCTGCTTGCTTCCCACAGCCCCTCCAGCATTGTGGGCTTACCCCTTGGTACATTTTGGCCAGACGTGTCGGATCATACTGCCATCTATACATCAACTTGACGGAAAGCAGTTTGTATTGGCAGGATATAGATGATTTTGCCGTTCATCTACAAATTTGTAACCATAAGTTTTGTGAAATCTGCCTGCCCATATCTGATTCCCATCTGTTCTTGAGTGTGAGGGATGGTGTAATATCGACTTCGATCAGCGCCGAGTACATTGCACTAATTAAACCTCTAGAGGTCGTACAGGTGTAGGGAATTCTCTCACGGGGTGAGGTCCCTTTGTAGCTGATCTTTCCATATCGCCCTTGTCATCACCCCCTTGAGTCTAAGGTAGAGGAAAACTGAAAGCGAGCCTATGCCAAGTGCCTCCTGAAGCTCCTGAATAGTAATGAAGGTGCCATTCCTCCAGAGTTGACCAGCCCTTTCCAGTCCCACGTCATACCAGGTGTCATAGCTCCTTGGGTCCGGGATTGCATCCCGGATCCCTGGCGACCAGAGGTGTCCCAACGGAGAGGGCCATGTCATAACTCCCACCATTTTCTTGCCTGGCTTCCATATTGCCCATATTGTTCCAATAATGGGGTGATTTTTGACACTATTGCGTAGCTGGGAACCCGGAACCCACAGCCATTCACCCAGGATGAAAGGGCGGAGATGGTAATTGTCCAAGGCTATCCATTGCGGCTCTGACTGCTGCCTGACATGTGGGACAAGCACACGCAGTCGGGCTGCCCTATAGTATGTTTCTAAGTCCGGGAGGCCCACGCCTGCATTGTCTTTTCGAAGCTGGAGCAAAGACCTGGGGACTCTTGGCTTTTGATTTTGCCACAGGAAGGTTAAGAGGGACTTTCTAGTATCCGTAAAGTATTCCTGGGGCATTTTGATGAGGAGCATTTGGAACAAATAAAGTATTTTGGGAAGAATCACCATTTTAATTGCGTTTAGACGGCCCAGCCAGGGGATGGTAAGTCTGGACCACCTTTGGATGTCGTTTTAAAGGACAAGTGACAGAGGGGGGAAGTTAGCCTCATATAGGGAATCCAAGTCACGTGTAACATTGATACCTAGATATCGTGAGTGTGGAGAAGCTGACTTTTACACCCAGAGGGGCAAAGCGCTCCAACTCAGAGTCTCTACTTTTATCAGTTGGGAGGAGGATTGACTTTCCAGTATTAATTTTCAGGCCGGCCAGTTCGCCATATTTCTCGATTATATCGATCGCAGCTGGGACAGAATTCAGGGGGTCAGTTAGGTGTAGTAAAATGTCGTCAGCGTAGAGGCCTAGTTTATACTCGCGATCACCCACTATGATTCCCTTAACCTCACCATCGTTCCTTAACCTCTACGCCAGCGGCTCAAGGGACAATACAAATAGTATTGCCGACAGTGTGGGCAGCCTTGCCTTGTTCCCCTTTCCAAGGGAAACCAGCATGAGTTGCCCCCGTTCACTGCTACTGACGTTGTGGGGGATGTGTACAGTGCTTTGATGGCGAGGCGAAGCTTCGGCCCGAGCCCGTTCCAGACCAAAACCCTTTCTAAAAAGTCCCATGACATCCTATCAAAGGCCTTCTTGGCGTCCAGTGACAGAAGAGACGGATCCCCACCCATTCCCTGTACTTCATGAATTAGGTGAAGTGTTTTCCTCATGGTATCCGCTCCCTGTCTCCCAATAACGAAGCCAACTTGATCTGAGTGTATTAGCCGAGGTAAGCGTGATTCAAGCCAGGCCGCAATGACTCTAGCATATACCTTAGCATCAATATTGAGAAGAGAGACGGGCGATAGGAGCTACAATATTTGGGGTCCCTACCCTCCTTTGGAATGACAGCAAGGAGGGCCTGAGAGAAGGACGGGGGGGCTTGGCCTGTATCAAAGATGTGATTGAACAAGGATGCAAGAAAGGGGGCAATGAGTGCGGAGAATGTCTTATAAAACCAAGGCGTGAAACCATCATCCCCAAGGGCCTTTCCCGTCTTCAGGCGTTTTATGGCGTCCGAGACTTCCTCCTCTGTGACTGGTGTGTCTAAGGATTCGGCCTCCACGGATGTGAGCGTGGGGATCTGCGCTTCTCCGAGGTATGTGTCGATACTCTCGGGAGGAGGGGGAGGGTCACATGTATATAAGTCTTTATAAAAGAAGGCAAATGCTTCTTGTATGCCTTTGGGGATGTTGCTGTCGTGTCTGTGAGGGTGCCGTCAGTCCTCTCGATGAGATTGACCCACACCTCTGCCTTCTGTGTACGGAGACGAGCCGCCAGGAGGGCGTCTGCCTTGTCGCCTTTTTCATAATATTTTTGTTTGAGGTATTGTAGGGTTTGAGCTGTCTTGCCCACGATAAGCTCCTCCCTGAGCTTCTTAGCTTGGGCAAGATGCTTGGGTCTCTCACTTGGCTGCTTCCCATACGGACGTCTTCCCAACCTCACCCGTGTCATTTGTGGCAGAGAATTGATCGATCTCAGTTTCAAGAGTTTCTTTGAAAACCGAGTCTCCCCATAAGGAGTCATTACATCTCCATTTAGTATTCTGAGGGGCCAGATCGTTCCAGCATACGTCGACCGTAACCATGTCGTGGTCCGACCATGCCGTGGGGTGTATATTCGCGGCGCGAAGTATTCGCAGGAGGCCGTCGGAGAGGAAAATGTAATCAATGCGTGTGAGTGTGTCATGAGGGAGGGAGTGAAAGGTGAAGCCCCTGTCCGCTGGATGCAAATGGCGCCAGCTATCAGTGAGGCCATATAGGTCCAGGGTTAATTGGATTTCAGTCTCATCTCGGGAGGTGGGTGGATCGTGTGCGTCTAAACACCGCAAAAGCAACATACAAGTGTCAATTCTGACCCCCTTCTTAGGCATCGTTCCAGTGTCCATTTTAACCCACATTTCCACCCAAGCACCCTAAACATGCAGGCCCCCGTTTGTCAAACGCGTAACAGAAATTAAACAGTCAGATCTAAAGTCTGACCCTGGGGTTGAGTGCATAGCTGGCGCATGCTGCGCATGAGCTCCCGCACCAACATACCGAAAACCCTCCGCTTTCTCATGGGCAGCGCCCGAGCGCTCAGCCTCAACCATACTAATCACCCCATTGTACCTTTGCCACGTGCTGCTTAATGTGACAGCCTGGAATCCGGGTCAGTGTTCCATGTCTTGTGAATTGTTCATTCTCTGGAATTTTCTGGATCCCTGAATCCTCTTGCGCCGCGGGCCCTTAATACGCCACTCACCCTCACCTCCTTTCGATTCAGCAAGGGAGGGCCCTTCTCCCTGGGGATCCAACAGGTCCGCTATAGAGTCCGCAATGTCTTTTCCGAAACTAATTTCGTTGTCGAGGCCTCCCAGTCAAAGGTGAGTGAGAACGGATAACCCCTCCGGTACCTGATACCTTTGTCCTTCAGCATCCGTGTAATTGGGGAGCATTTCTTCCTCATTGCCAACGTGAGCGATGATAGATCTTGGTAGATGGAGATGTTCGCTTCGCCCAGTGAAAGCTGTGGTGCGTGTCTGGCCTTTTCTAGGATCCTAGCTCTGTCCGCGTAATTGTGAAAACGAGCCAGTATTGATCTCAGGCCTCCTGGTCTGCCTCCAGCCCTATGGATGCGGTCAATTTTCGGTTCACCCACTAATTCATCCCTAAATAAGAGCTTAAGAATGTTGTGTAGGGTCTGTTTTAGGTCAAGATCGGTTTCGCCTTCCTTTTCGGGCACGCCGACCACACGAATGTTGTTACGGCGCTCCCTATTTTCGAGATCATCAATCTATAGGCGTATTTGTTCTTCCCAGTGTTCTATTTCTGCGATGCGGTGATCCATTTGAGCCTCCAACGTGTTCAGAGAGGTTTGGTTGTGCTCGACTTGTTCCAACCTGTCGTCCATTTTGTCCATTCTTTGTGTGATTTTGTCGATTTTGCTGCCTATATCTGCTCTCATGCTTCTCATCTCGGAAAGCAGGTCAGCAACATCTGCCTTAGTGGCCGCGGCGTCAGATCCTACAGTCGACATCTTGGACTCGGCGGGTGACCTCAGGGAGTCGTGGGTTGGTGTAAACCTATATTTCGCCAATTTGCCCTTATGGTTCATGGGTGGTGGGACCCCAATGGCGAGGTGCGTGTGTCACAGCCATACACAGAGAGCCCCTCCAGAATGGTCTATTGAGAGGTATACGCTTGTGGTGTAGGACAGCACGAGGCCCCGGGGCAGTACCCAAGAAAGAGAGATTTCAGTTTGAGGCCTGTGCAGTGCGCCCCCGGCGGGGTGCCGGCTACCGTCCCCGGATCTTGCAGGTTCAGGAGTATGCGTGGGTTCCGAGGAGGGCACACGCCCTGACTGTCAGGGGCCCAACCCTCTCTCGTGACCTGTTCAAAATCTTCTAGCGCCCTTGATAGGACCCGAGGCGCATCGGCTTGCTTATTTTCTCCGGGGTCCAGGTGCCCTGCGCAGCCCCCCAGCCAACATGCGACTCGGGAGAGGGCCCGCCACCTTCCTTGTTCGTAGTGCAGGAGGAGAGCCCACTCGTGAAGGGCCGGGACAGCTTCGAGCGGATGGAGCCGGTCGTCTCCCTCTAGTGTGACCTGGGCGCACGCTCGTACATGAAGCGACAGCGGTGACCGCGTAAACTGGGCCCGCTCCTCGGCAGTCCTCCCACGGGCGCACCCAGTGCCCAGTCGGGCTCCCTCCGGGTCCCCGGCACACAGGGGTGAGGGGGTGCTTACCCGTGCGCCTGTACTTGTCGGTGGGCCCAGAGAGCGGTGTGCGTCGCTGAATTCTCCCTGGTTCCGCACGTATCACGGCTCTGTGGATGCTGGAGGGCGCGGTGGGATCTCGCAGGCCTGCCCTTCCTTTGCGCGCCCAATCTTGCAAAGGGGGTTTCTCCACGAAAAAACTGTTTCAGTCTGGGTTTTCTCCCAGTATGTCCTGAACACTTCCAACGCCTATTTCCGTCGAAGTTGTGGCCGGGGGGGGGGGTCTCGTGGTGGGGGCTCAATCCACTTTTCGGGACCCTTGCGCGGAGCCTACACAGAAAGTATTCCCATCCGTGCACCCCCTGGTGGCCGATCTCGGCTAGGAGTCTTTTTAAGAGTCTGAACAAGAGTTGGCAACATGCAGTGTGTGATTCAAAGTAGTAGAACAATTGGAGAAATGTTCTTAGCAGACGCTCTCCCACTCTAACCACCCTAGGGAAAGCCCAGAGAGGATCCTTGACTCCACTAATCAAGGTCCAATTTACTAAGTGACCACTTTGGCAGCTCCTGCAATCGCAAGCCCCTTGTGCTCTGTGTCTTGGTTCTGTTGCAGGAGGTCCAGGGGTCTTGTTGCAGAGGTCACTTTTGTTATCTGAATTTTAGGTTTGGCTAGTTAGCGAGTCCATGCTCTGGCAAGACGGTTCCTGGGGCTGAACAGCTGGACGAATAAAGGAGCACCACCTTGTTGACGACCTATAAAGACCCCCCAGGACACAATGCAGGTGGAGATTAGAGATGGCCATTTCTAATAAATGATGGAAGAGGGCCCTTGTGTCAAAACGAAGAAACTGGTTCGGCAAGGCCCTTCTTCGTGCTGGAAAGCTGCAAGTCAAGGGTCTGCAGAGTCCCAAGTCCGAACTCGGGATGGTGACCAATGCAGAGATATAGCCCATAGAGAAGTTGGACAGCTCACATGATGGTTCTAGAACACTCCCCAAGGTTTCCAAGGGCAGGATCCTCAAGCAGGGGTGAGCCTGGTTGTTCCCATCAATTTAGGGGTCGGAGCACCAACAGCAAAGGAGCACAGCTTCGCTAGGATGGTTGAAGAGGACAATGTTGGTTGATCGCAACAACGAGTTCCGGGTCTTCAGTGGGATGCTCCTTTTCGTAGGCGTATTATTGGCTCCAATGATGATCTGCTTATGGTCTGCACAACTCCCCCTTTTATTCAGGATTCGAGCTGGAGCCGCCTCAAAGCCCACCACAAGTAGGGTTCTGCACCATTCAAACTGGCAGGGGCTGTCCAATCATGCCCAGCTACAGACACATTTTGGCATAATGTGGACTAGGACCAGACGGTCCCATCCCCCATATCCCACCACAAACACACACCACTGCTTTCCCTGCACAAGGGCTTACCATATGTGACAGATCCAGCCCAGAGAGGGCAGGCAGAAGGCCAAAATACAAGATTGCCAATAGACATGCAAAAATGTCCTGGCATGGCCACTTTAGAGTATATGGTATAAAAAAATTAAAAGGATTATGGTAGAAAAATCATTGCTTCCACCGGCCCGTCTTGGATACATCATGCAGGTTACCACAAAGTTATGAAAAAATAGGTTTTAGGGACATAAAGTATCTCCACCACAACTAAGGTTAAGAGTGCAGCATAGAGAAATTCACAATGGTGAACAGTGTTCTCCTGCACTGATAGCCATAGGGACTGATCAGTGGCCCCAAAACAGATGCACTTAGCAAGGTAAGTGAAATAAAAAGGCCTAATTTGCCTTCAGAAGTCAAAACGGGTACAAAACAACATCAGAAAAAATGGGGGTTCCATAGATGTCTATGGAGGAAAAGCAGCAAGAAGAAAATAGCCAGCTGTTGACAAAGAAGAATGTGTGCTACAGTTTCTCCCATTTACAGTTGCTCCCATTTAACCTCTCCTTTAAGGCTTCAAATTAGATTGTGAATCTGTGAATTAGCGACATCCAATCAAAAGCCAATCATAGTGTGTAGGCGCTACCGTAGTGCCAGATTCTACTACAGTTGCCTCTTTTGGGGTGGGAAAACAATTGTTATTCTTGCTGGATATAGAGAAAGGAGACCCTGCATTTCAGGCATGTCTGAGCGCTTGATAGATGTGACAGTGCAACACTCCTACTCCCATGCAATGAATCAACCTAACAATAACTTCCATTGACCTTGTGTCTTCTCTGCACAACCATCATTTTGTTGCATGTTCATTGCGATACATTGTGTATTGTCATTAAGTAACTACAAAGCTTGCACTAACCATTGCTTTTCTCCTGCAGAACCCAGGCCAGCTTACGATAAGCCCTTCTACAATAGTGTGAGGCTACTTTCACCCTGTGCTTCAGTAAGTGAACTCTTGCTTGCTTCCATTTCGACATAACAGTGCTGTGAACCCGTGGGCATGTCCCTGCAGTCAGAGCATGCGTGGTCATAGATTTGATATCTTATTGTGACGCCATTCATTTTTTAGGTTAACAGTGTAATTTAATTGTCATAGAAGCAATGGGCGCTTAGGGCAATGCGACCTGCTTCTGGTGAGTGTGTAATTGGTTGCACTGTGCAACTGCAATTAAGCTGCGTTTGAGCGTCACAGTGATTGTACAAGGTTTGAGTTAGGCACTACAACATACACGTTTTAAAAATGCAACTCTGAAAATATGTCTTGAAAAGGTTTTGCAAATGTTTGTATTAGACAATGTAAACAGCTGAAATATTACGTTTTAAGTGTCCACAATTAATAGTGACTACAGTAATTTAGAAAAACACTTTTTACACTTAGCTTTCAGATATAAATCCCAGTAACATAACATGTATGTGATTACTGAAGTCTGAACTCATTGGACTTTTTAATATTTTCTGAGTGACCTCAAGAACAAAGAAATTGACACATAGCATGTCAAAGTGGTTTCTGAAGGAGACCTACTTTGTGCTTGTTCTGTTCTACTGAGAATGATTTTTCTGAAAACAGTGGGTGGACAGTGAAAGGTTGAGTCTTGAATCGGGTCCATTAGGAAAGTCAGAGAAGGCCACAGATCAAATATGATATTGGTCTTTCATAGAGTCACATACGTCTGAATATTCAAACCTCTCTATCTGGTAACCTCGGGACATTCTTTTATTTCACAGAATAGAGAAAAATAAGCCATTATTTTGTTGTATAACTTTAGCAGGTTCATCCTATTTTAAAAAACACGCATTGCCAGGCCATTTAGACTCACCCTGTGCGGCCTTCTTACATTCTCCATATTCAACTGGAAGTGGAACCCTTGAGAGAGAGCTCCTGCCGGGCTATCTTGGCTATGTACAAGTCTTTACTTTGAAGACGATTGTTGAATGTATTGTTGGCTGTCTGTGTCTGTCAGAGGGCTCCTGAAAAGATAATTGGCTGCTTGCAGCTACTGAATTTTGGGGGCTTTGACCCCCAATTGCTTAAAGGAGACTATGGGTCAGCAAGGGCCACACACATTTTCCATCTATTTTTTGAGCCCCCATGAGGAGGAAGCATGCAAGCTGTGTTAAGTTCCGTCCACCAAGACTGGACAGAGAGGGTTCACAAGGCCAGGAGGAATAATAAGGTAAAGACACCAAAAAGCAATGCAGTGCTTAGGGTGAAAAGAAAGCCAAAGGAAAGCATGCTGTAAAGGATACATCCAGGCATGCAGAGTCTAAGGCTGGTAAGTGGCCGCTTGCCCCAGGCCACCCTTGGAATCCTCCAAATGTCAAAAGTACCAATGTTACTTCTCTGTCATAGGGTCCAGCGGCAAAGAGGAAGAGGTTGTTCTTGGTACCACCATCCTTTGTGGAAAATACAACGATGGAGTTGTATGCCATGGTGAAACGACTGGCATTGGCAGTGTTGTCACTAAAATGACATAAAGGTGGCCAATGAAGTTAAAACCCTGGGCTTTTACCTAGACTACTCCCTGAACCTGCATAAACAAGTTAGTGCAACTGCCTCAACGACTTCTGACACTTGCAAGCTCATTCATTCTTGCAAACCCTTTCTCTCCTCGGAAAGCTGTATCACCCTAGCTCGAGCGATTGTTTTATCAAAAATTGACTACTTCAACGCACTCTATCCAGGCGCCTGCAAATATATCACCAACAAACTACAGATCTTGCAGAACACAATGCCCTTAGAACCGCCCTGGGTATCTCCAGATGGCATCACATCCAACTACTAGACGCAACAACTGGCTATCTATCCAAGAAAGAATTCAGCTCAAAACAGCTTCCTCGATCTATAAATGCCTCAACAACGCTGCCTCTCAATACCTGGCCGAAAATATTTCCAAAATCAACCCCATCAGACCCACCAGGATGTCCAACACCGGCTGCCTAAGGGTGCCAAGGTACAAATCAAAAAGAGCAGGGGGTAGCAGCTTCCCAGTCCAGTTCCCTTCCCCACACACTACGAACAGACAAGTCCTTCTATAAATTCCGAAAAGACACCAAATTTTGGCTGATCTCCAAAGACACACCCTAACCAACCACATACTCTCCATGTACCTACCTGTATAGATCTCGTGTCAGTAATGTTGTACTCCTTTGTACAAACCTTGCCTTCTGGCTAGTGATCTTTCCCATGTATGTTCCATGCCTTTGTGTAATTACTGCCTGCACTTTCTGTAACCATGAATATGCATATTCTTGTAATGCGCCCAGATACCTCAGGGTATGGTGCACACTATAAATAAATAAATAAAACAAACAAACAAACTAATAAAGAAGTAATCACAGAGGCACTGTCATCAGTCCACATTGCTGATCATGGCGCTACCGTCATTGCCGATATGAAATAGGATGGCATCATGGACATGTGAGCTTCTGACTACATCGCAGAGATCCCGTTGTCATTTAAGGACTCCCTCAGATCATGATTTTGATGCCCGTGCAGGCATTGCCACTCAATATCAAGACAGTAAATTTGCTGGTCCTTCTCATATTTAGGAAGAGTCTCCCCTGAGAAGACAGTAAGGCCAATTAGTTTAACAGTGGGATCTGGCAAGGGTTCTCCACCCACGCCGATGTATAAGGTCTTTTGGGATGGTTGTGATGCTGTTGGAGGGACAGGGCCTCCTTGTCATCGTCCTTGTCCAACCACTTCTCTGTTGGTGTTTTCTGTGTGTCATTCTGCATGGGAGTCCAGTTTGGACCTCTGCCACAGCAGCATTTCATTCTTACCTTTTGGTGAACAGTACCCATGGGATACCCTTAGGGCACTGATGGGTAGGGCTACACCCTTGTATCCCTAGTGTGTTTTTGGGCACCTGTGTGTTGCCCACAGAGTACGGTATGGACTAGTTGCAGCTAAATGCTTATGTGACTGTGGCTCTCAGTATCCTCTATTTTTGGGATACCAAGGAAGGCAAGGTGGCCATTGGTGGCCTCTTGGTTTCCTTTGCCTTGCCCGCTTGTTTCTCAAAGTCCTCGGGTGCCCTAGCTCTATTCCCTTCCCATGAATGGCTGTTGGGTGGGAGGAACGTATATGGTTCTGGGGCTGCCTCTTGCCAGACTGCCTGGAGCCTTCCCAGGGGCTGTTGGTTGTTGGTACACCCTTGGGGTGGAGCCTACCTGAATGCATTCTGTATTGTGGGTGTCTGGTTCTGGTTGTGTAACACAATGCCTGAGCCAGCCCTGACTGAAACTGGAATAATTAAGTGTAGTGCACTGAAAGCTGGGGAGTAGCCCCCAAGCCACATCCTCTGCTGTGGGTGCCTGGTTTCCATTGAATCACCTGAATGCCTGTGAGCCTGATTGGGTGCTGCCTGCATGAATGTACCTGTGGGTGATTGGCTGACTGCTCATAGCTCAGCCTGAGTGAACGGGGGGAGTGTTTTGTATAACAGGGGGGGCTCACACTCACCTCCTTGTCAGAAGCTTCAAGTTGAAACTGAAGTCAGAAGCTGAAACAAGAAACCTGACACAGAAGCTGAAGTCTTCTTAAGGCTGCATCCTGGCATCCAGCTGCAGGAAGAATTGTTTGGCTGCATCTCTTCATCTAATCCGAAAGCTGCCGTGCTGATTCAAGGACTGAACCAGAGAGGACCTTAATAGGTGACCTCTTCCTGTAGCTACAAAGGGATATCGTGCAACTGTTGCTCTTCACCCGAGGTATACTGGAGGCCAGTCCTGTGTGCCTGCCATCCGGAGAAGGGATCTCTGTGGGTCCGAAAAAGGAGTGGCTGAACATCTTAAAGCCAATAAGTTCATCTGTGTCACCCATGGTCCGGAGGAGTGTTTTTGACCGCAGGAAGCCAAGTTGCTGAGTGTCGCCCAGAAGAGTGGGTGCCCTTGCATAATGCTGCTTGACACCCGGAGCTGTGAATGTTCTAAATCATGTAAGAATCCTTCAAGGGCTATCCCTGCCATGGCATCTGTCCACACCGGAGAAGGTCCAGGTTCGCTGCCGGCAGTGGAGTGTCTGCAGGTGGGTTTCCAGCCACCAAAATCTAAAGATGTCCCGAGTGTCCAGACTTGGTGAGGGTCTGCAGTCCATTCCAGTGGTCATGTCCAGGTTGCCAGAAGCCACCCTGAGGTCCGTATTGCAGCTGCAGCACTGAAGAACTGAAAGCCGCAAAATCCTGATACCTACTTCTACCACTGTACGAGTCAACACTGAAAGTGATCCTCGGCCACCAAGAGTCTTATCTTCTTCAGTCAAGCCTTGTCGAGGTCCACAGCAAGTTTCACATTTGTGTAACATCCAGAGCCGGTGTAGCAAGGCGATAACTGAGACCCCGGCAATAGACCTGCATTGCTGTCTTTCCGACACTGCTTGGTTCCCTTCTCCTCGACACCGATATCCCAGCGACTTCTTCCAAGGGGGGATCCATCCTCGAGGGGTCTCATTGGTTAAGACCAAAAGAAACTCCACCTTTTCGCTTCAGCAGGGTCCCCAGATTTGTCTTAGATCCTGTGGCTTCCCAGGTACTTTGGGGTAGGGGCATCTGTAGAAACAGAAGCAGACTAGTAATTAACATCTTTGGACTGGGCTGTAATATACAAGATAACATACCTCTTAACTTTTCCTTACAGGTTACCTAGGTGGGAGGGGAACCCTCACACAGTATTGCATTGCTTACCATAAAGAAAGCATTCTGCCAATGTTCCTAACCTAACCTGCCTTTCGAGGGGATTGGGTCCTCCGACGTATTCCATATCTATGATATGTAATCACCACAGCTGTGCTGCTTCGGAAACTTTTTTCCTGGCGTCTGCGTCCCTCGTTGATGACGTCGATGCGCCGTCGTCGAGGACCTCCTCCGACGTCCGACGTCATCCGATGTGATAAGTAGGACGCACGACGCCCGTAGCCTCAGTTCCGTTTTTTCCGCAAACGTGTTGCTTCGTGTTTCTCGGTTAAACGCCTCGACTCTTTGGAGTTCTGTTCTTCTCGGTTCTTCGAACCTGTTCATTTTGTGAAAATCCTTTGTGTGAAGATGTCTTCTACTTCGTCTTCGACCCCGCGTCCGGGCTTCAAGAAGTGCGGGGAGTGTGGGTCCAAGATGTCGGTGACGGACTCGCACGACGCCTGCCTCTGGTGCCTCGGGGAGGCCCACGACACGGATGACTGTATCCACTGCCAGTCGCTCACGTCCAAAGCCTTACGCGAACGTAAGAAGAAGTTGTCGGTAGGTCGGGTGTCCAAGCCCCGGAAGTCGAAGTCTGCGGGGCTTTCGACGGATGATTCGAGGGGTGACTCTCCGCGTCATCGTCGGAAGTCTCGTGGGTCTCCTTCTAGGAGTAGGTCTCGCCACTCCTCAGCCTCTTCGAGGCATTCTCGGAAGCGCCGACACCGGTCGTCTTCCAGGTCCTCTTCGGAGGACTCTGCCCGGCACGTCGCTTACCCCACCAGTCGTGCGACGCCAGAGGAATGGGCTTCCTTCGGGAAGAAAATGCTGGTGATTCTTGAGTCGCAGGGTACTAAGCCGTCCACGCCCCCGAGTGGGGTCGGCCGTGAGAGGTCGAGAGACACCGCTCGCAAGAGTGGTCGGCACGAGTCACGGGAGAGGTCCCGTTCAGACAAGGAGACTCGTTCTCGACGTACCCGTTCCAGGTCCCGGTCCTCGACGCGTTCGAGACTGTGTGCACCTGTGAGGTCTTCGAGGAAGACATCGACGTCTGAGGCGTCGAGGGCGTCGACAGGCTTTCTCGAGGCTCTGGCTCTGAGGAAGTCGTCGAAGCCGTCGACGCTCAGGTCGTCGAGGGACACGCTCGGGGCTCCGGCTTCTAGGGCTGTGTCGACGCCGCCGATGCTGGAGGCGCTGCATCTGACGTCGACGCCGATTTCCTCGACACCGATGCTCTTGGCGCCGATGCCGGTTCTCTCGACGCCACCGACGCCTTTCGTGTCGGAGGTACCCCGTGGCACGGGAGAACCCCCTAGGAAGGCTCTGGTTAAGAGCAAGCACTCTCGGGTGCCTTCTTTTCGCCACCTGGAGTATATTTCAGAGGCGGATGAGGATTCTGATGGCCTGGTTCCTAGTCAGGTTCCAGTTGAAATTGTCTCGGGCCATAGTCAGTTTGACGATTTGTGGCAGTCACTGCATGATGCCAGTGGACTGGACACCTCTCCGGAGGTGGAGATTTGTAGGCCTGAGCCTGGCTCTCATGCCGATTCCTCGTACCGGCGCCTTATGGCTCTGGTTTCTGAGTACTTGGGATGGTCTGCTCCCCCAGGGGAGTTTGTGCAGGATGATCTGACGGACATCCTTGATGTTGGTCCCCCAACTGATCCGGTACTGCCGTTCCATATGGCTTTACAGAGAAGGGTGGCGGCGGTTTGGATTGCTCAGGAGAGTCTCCCGGCGGTGGGCAGATCCTTGTCGCGAAAATACCGTCCAGCCAGTAGCGACCCCTGCTACTTGACCAGGCACCCCACTCCGGAGAGTTTGGTGGTGCAGACGACCACGGCCCCGGCAAAGCAGGCGTCGTACCCTACCATCCCTCCTGATAGGGACGACAAATGTTTTGATGGCTGGGCGAAGAAAGTGTTTTCTTCTGGTGGTATGGCGCTTCAGGCAGCCAACTCCATTTGTGCCTTGTCTCGTTTCACGCACACTCTGTGGAACTGGGTTGCATTAGCAGCTGAACATATTCCCGAAGGGGACGAACGGGATGGTTTCCTTGCTATGGTCCAGGATGGTAAGGATGCCATGTGTGAGTCCGTTCAGTCGGGTTTGGACTTAGCTGAATGCGTCAGTAGGTCCATGGCGGCGAGCACCGTGATACGCAGGTTTGCGTGGTTGCGGAAGTCGGGGTTTGCTCCTGATGTGCAGTCCCGGCTCCTCAACATGCCCTTTGACGGTGAAAACCTTTTTGGCAGCAAGGCTGACGAGAGCCTTGGGAGGTTGCAGACCTCAAAAGCTGCAGCGAAGTCGTTGGGCGCTGCAGTTCGCCAACCTCCACCTTTTCGTCCTAGGGGACAGCAGTGGAGGGGTGGTTCCTTCGCTATTACTCGTCCTTCAGTAAAGCGAGAGGAGCTGGCAGTCAAAGGGGCCTACGCAGGGGTACCAGAGGTGGACGACAGGGTACCCGTGGTGCCAAGGTCGCTCGGGCAGTTGCCTCTTTGCCCTCAGGTAACGCCGCAGCCGCTCCCACTCATTCATGAGGCCATGTCCCATGGTTCGCCGGTTGGGGGAAGGCTGGCGCAGCATCTTGTAGAGTGGCAAGCCATTACTTCAGATGTGTGGGTTCTGGAGATCATAACCCACGGCTACTGTCTTCCTTTTCGGCACAGGCCTCGCGACAATCCACCGGGGAACCTCTCTTTGCAGAGTCTGCATCCGCTCCTTGCGCAGGAAATTCAAGCCCTGCTGGAGAAAGTCGCCATAGAACTGGTGCCTGTAGCGGAGAGGAACAAGGGATGGTATTCCCCTTATTTTTTGATTTCGAAGAAAGACGGGGGATTGAGACCCATCATGGACTTGTGCGGTTTGAACAAACTCCTCAGGAAGGACAAGTTCAAGATGGTTACTCTCTCTCAAGTCCTCCAGGCCCTTCAGCTTCAGGACTGGTTGGTGTCTCTCGACCTCAAGGATGCTTACTTCCATGTGCCGATCCATCCCAAGCACAAGAAGTACCTGAGGTTCGCAGTTGGCGACTCGCACTTTCAGTTTCGGGTCCTGCCGTTCGGATTGACCTCCGCCCGAGGGTTTTCACCAAGCTCATGGTGGTGGTGGCAGCGCATCTCAGCTAAGGGGGGATTCACGTCTACCCCTACCTGGACGATTGGTTGATCAGGGGGAGCTCTCCCGAGCAAGTCCTGGATCATCTGTCCGTCACCTGCCACTCCCTTCACAGGCTGGGCTTCTCCCTCAATTTAAAGAAGTCCCATTTGACGCCAACACAGCGGCTCCAGTACATCGGAGCAGTGCTCGACACTTCCCTGGGGCAGTGTTTTCCTCCCCAGGTGAGGGCTCTTCACATTCAGCAGATGGTGCACAAGTTTCAGCATGCCCAGACGCTCCCAGCGTTCGAGTTCTTGAGGTTGCTCGGCCTCATGGCATCCTGCATTCTTCTGGTGCCAGAGGCTCGCCTGCGGATGAGATCTTTGCAGTGGGCACTCAAGCCGCAATGGTCGCAGTCCTCCGGCAGGATGTCGGACTCGGTTCAGGTGCCGCCCTCGGTCGCCCGGTACCTTCTGTGGTGGGCCGTCGAAGGCAACTTGATGAAGGGGGCTCCATTTTGGCTTCCCTGGCCGGAGGTGACGATCGTGACGGATGCATCCCTCACGGGATGGGGAGCTCATGCCAACGGGCTGACAGTCAGCGGTCGTTGGTCTCCGTCAAAGTCCAGACTCCATATCAATCTGTTGGAGCTGAGGGCCGTCAGGCTAGCCCTGAAGGCTTTTCTGCCGACTGTGCAAGGAAAGAATGTCCTGATCCTGACGGACAACACAGTGGCCATGCACTACCTCAACAAAAAGGGGGGGGCAGGGTCACTTCCTCTGTGCAGGGAGGTGATGCAGCTCGAGTTCTGGGCCATCCAGCAGGAAGTTTCGATCTCGGCAGTTCATCTGGCCGGAGACGAAAACGTGACGGCGGACGCTCTGAGCAGGCAGAGCGCGATCTCTCACGAGTGGGAGTTGGCTCAGGAGATTCTCCTGGAGATCTTCGCCCTTTGGGGGACCCCTCAAGTGGATCTCTTCGCCTCCAGTGTCAACCGAAAGTGCGAAAGGTTTTGCTCGCAGGAATTTCCTCCAAAAGGAGCCTTAGGAGACGCGTTCGTGGTGGAGTGGTCATTCCCGCTGCTGTACGCGTTTCCTCCAGTCCCCGTCATCCCGCAAGTGCTGCGGAGGTTACGGAAGTTCGGTTCCCGGATGATCCTCATTGCTCCGGCGTGGGCTCGGAGGACGTGGTACCCGGACCTTCTCGACTTGTCCATCTGCCCTCCACGTCGTCTTCCCTACCGAGACGATCTGCTCTCACGGGAGGGGGGACAGGTTCTCCATCCAGAGGTCAGATCCCTCAACCTTCACGCTTTGCTTCTGAAAGGTTGAGGTATAAGGATTGGGACCTCCCTGAAGACGTGATTGAGGTGTTGCTTTCGGCCCAAAGGCCAGCAACAAAGTCTCTGTACCGTTGCCGTTGGCGTAAGTTTTGCGACTGGTGCAGGGTTCAGAATGTGGATCCTTTTGCATGTGACATCCCCATGGTTCTGTCCTTTTTACTTTCTTTGGCCCACAGGGGCTTGCAAGTGGGTACCATTAAAGGTTACCTGGCGGCGCTGTCCATCTTTAAGCGCTCGTCTGAAGAGTGTTCTTACTTTAAAATCCCTTTAATTTCACAGTTTCTGAAAGGGCTCACTAATGTGTTCCCTCCGTCACCTTTCCTGGTGCCCGGTTGGGATTTAAACCTTGTTCTTAAGTTTCTTATGGATGCTCCTTTTTGAGCCTTTACATTCTTGCCCTTTGAGGCTGTTAACTCTGAAAACTGTGTTTTTAGTTGCGGTTACTTCCGCTCGCAGAGTGAGTGAGTTACAGGCACTTTCAGTTAAGCCACCCTTCACTGTATTTCACAAGGACAGGGTTGTCCTTAGAGTTCGTCCTTCTTTTCTTCCGAAGGTAGTGACGGAATTTCATTTGGCCCAGAAGGTTGTTCTTCCGGCATTCTATCCTCCTCCGCATCCTGGTAAGGAAGAGGAGAGGCTCCATAGGCTTGATCCTAGGAGAGCTTTAAGCTTTTATGTTTCACGCATGTCCCGGGTCAGAGTGGACGATCAACTCTTTATTGGTTACGCTGGAAAGAGTTTGGGGCAAGCAGTGACGAAACAGACTTTGTCTCGCTGGATTATTTTAGCCATCTCGGAGTGTTACCGCTTGGCGGGTAGGGACCCACCGGCTGGCTCGCGGGCCCATTCTACCATAGGTGTGGCTGCATCTACTGACCTGCAGAGGGGTGTTCCTATTCGCAGCATCTGTGATGCAGCCACCTGGGCTTCAGCACATACATTTGTACGTCACTATTCCCTCAATTTCATCCGAGGGCAGGATCTGACCTTTGGCAAGGCGGTCCTTTGCTCTGCTATTTGATTGGCTATTCTAAATTTTGATTCTAAATTCTTTCCCTCCTCCTTGCTCTGGTACTGCTTTGGGAGTCTGTCATAGATATGGAATACGTCGGAGGACCCAATCCCCTCGAAGAACAAGTTACTTTCTTACCTGGTAACGTTCTTTCGATGGGATGGTCCGACGACGTATTCCATATCGCTCCCGCCCTGCCTTCCCCGCTGCAGAATTTCTTTTGCGATTGCAGCTTACGTTCCGCAAGGTTTTGTGTCTGACTGGCAGTTGGCTAATGTCACACGGTCTGGGGGAAAAAACTACAACTGAGGCTACGGGCGTCGTGCGTCCTACTTATCACATCGGATGACGTCGGATGTCGGAGGAGGTCCTCGACGACGGCGCATCGACGTCATCGACACAGGACGCAGACAACAGGAAAAAAGTTTTCAAAGCAGCACAGCTGTGGTGATTACATGTCATAGATATGGAATACGTCGTCGGACCATCCCATCGAAAGAACGTTACCAGGTAAGAAAGTAACTTGTTCTTCTACAGTAATATATATGAAGTTACACATTCCTTAGTAATTCTTATGCTTTTTAATAACTGTCAGCAGTTGCTGCATTTTACCTGAATCAAAATATATTATGACAACACATAGAGGTGTAAATACCTACTCTTATTAGGATAGTGTTGCCTAAGTACAAAGTGTGTGATTTATTGCTGTATATATTCACCTGAACCTTATTTTATATACAATGTCTGTGTTGGCACAGAGCATAGTGTGTGGACATTCCTTTGTGGGCTCTTGGGGATTCACTGTATCTAAGAATCTGCCTGCATCACCTCCCTTGAGTCTCAGCTTTGGTTGCTCGTCCATTGGTACCATTAGAGAACCTTGGATGAGGTGCTCTGTTCCTCTACCCCAACTATGTAGTACAGATTCCTCTGAACCCCCCAGAAATTGAATTCCAACTATCAGGCACAGAGACATATATGGAAGTATATAGCGACCCTACAGAACAGGTGAAAGGTATGATCACTCCTTGATGAAGCAGAAGCCAATGATTACATTACACAAGGCATTCCTGACAAACATTTATCCCATCATGCCGGTTATGTACATATTACCTAAGATTCACTAGAATCTAGAAAATACACCAGGATGTCCCATTATTGCGGCCAACAACAGCCTTCTTGAGCCATTAGCACCGTATATATACAAAATCAAAAAACATTTGGTCCAAACCACAAAAACATACCTTAATAAACACTGAGGCTGACAAAGATATTTTATTCACAGTGGACGTTACCAGAAAATGGAATGTCTGTTATTATCAACAGACAATTGTAGAATGGATATGCTTTTTCTTTTGAGTTTACTGAAAATTGTCCTGAATAGCAACTTCTTGATGTTTGAGGATAGATATTTTGGCCAAATTGTAGGGACATCTATGGTAGCCGTGATGGCTCCCAGTTATGCCAACGCCTATATGACATTTCTTGAAAAAGAGCATGTCCTCATTTGTGAACGATGGATCGTACACCTCAAATGTTTTTACAGATGCATAGATGACATCGTTGGCATATGGACAGAAACAGTAGAACAACTTGCGCATTTCATCGAATATATGAACAACATAACACCAAGGATAAAGTTCACCACAAAATATAGCAAAACCTCTATGCAGTTTTTGGATGTTGAAATCTACGTAAGGAATGGAACCCTTCAAACTACTGTATACACTAAGCCCACTGCTCAGAACAGTGTATTATTGGCTTCATGCTTTCATCCTAAAAGAACAATAGAGAGCATTACTCATTGCCAGTTCCTGAGATAAGGCGAATCATCTATGTAACTCAATAATTCATAGAAAAGTCATCAGAACTATGTAAAAAGTTGTTAGACACAGGACACCTCCAGAACAATATAGATTCAGCATCACTCAAAGTGAAAGTAGTCACAAGAGAATCAGCCCTAACCCCAAAAGTGAAAGAACTTAAGTCTAATATTGTGTATGTGACTACGTACTCCCAAAAAAGTGCTAAGATTAAAACCATTTTGAAACACAACTGGAAACTGTTACAATTTGATCCAACCTTGACACAGCTATTTTCTGATCTTCCAACATTTGCATACAACAAGAGTAACTCTATAAGAGAGTCTTATTAGAGCTGACATAAGTACCCCCAAGAATGGCACAATTGCATATAAAGGCACATCCCCTTATAACTGCCAACACTGTCACAACATGATTAAAGGGAGCTCTATCAATCGCCCATATACAGGCAAGAAGATTATGCTAAAACATTCACAACTTGTGATTCTGTCAACATGATCTATTGAATAAGATGCCCATATAAATAACCTATCTTATCACGTGGCATCTATTATGTTGGAATCAACACATGCAAAGTCAAGACCTGTTGGACAGAACACAAGTCCAACATAGGACCAGGTACGAGAAATCAGCACTTGTACAACATTTTATTAAAGCACGTCATTCTGTAGCTTAAATGCAGGTGTTCATACTAGATCAGATTCGGCCATCTAGACGTGGTGTTGATTTACTCAGAAATCTTCTCCAAAAAGAAAACCTTTGGATTGAACGCCTTGATGTCTATCACCACAAGGAATTAATACAGAGTGGGATCTTACATGTTATCTCTATTGTCCCTTCAGCACAACATGTACTATGACCAATTCATTTTGTAGCATGTTATGATGTGTGACTTATAATTTATCAGACGACCAAGTGATTTGGAGTGTTATGTTCTGTTTAGTTGTCTTGTTGGACTCTCGCCATGCACAATATCTGATATATCTTATTGACATTGCAACTTGCAGTAACACTACAGAGAATCCGACATTTGAATGATCTTGTTTTTCTATTCACATAGCCATCACAAACATATGGCTGCATGTATTACTATGTAATGCATCATAAACAACCATATGTCGTTTAATATGTAATCGCATTTGAATTTCGGAATAGATGAGATGTGCAATTGTTTGCAAATACCTAGGCTGTATGTTGGTAATAAGCCCTTGTGATGGAAGCAAACTGATACTTAAAACAATCATACGTGTTATTAGAAATATTGACACTACTGGGTTATATCAGTGTTAAAACAATAGCATATGTCATTGTGATCAATACACGAGTATCCGTGCAAAAGCAACAGTGTTAGAGGGCTCACATTATCTTATCTGACACAGTTTGTGGGATACGGACGAATGAACAATGATGGAATGTAACTCTGCGGTGCACACTTTCTAACAGAAAAATTGAAATATTATACTCCTTAACTCATACAGTGTGAGCTAGCCTTGTCGCTATGCACGTTTGTGATGGACAACCTATGTGTACCAATTCACAGGGGTACATTGTTTGGCTTCAACAATCTGAGGACGACAACGTAACAGTAATAATGTATTCTTCATTGAAATTACACATCACGTGTGAGATGCGTCAACACGCATACATGCGTCTGACGGAACACTCCGTTTTCTTTTGCAACACCAAGCCGAGCGGCATGAGAGACTATTCACAGTCATCCTCTGATCTGCGCTCGGGATTCATTTCAGTGATTTCAAACAGCCATGCCTACCCATATGAAGATCTGTCTTTGTTAATTTTCAAAATATATAAAGCACACACGATTTGTTGTGGAGGCACACGCTTAAGCCTCTGTGTTTTTATTTTTTGTAGTACAACACTTTCTTCTCATGATGTAATGGTGATGTTGGATTATACATAAAGTCCCATTTAAAATATCATTATTCAGATGACATTCAGCCCATGTGACTTATCGTCTCAGTACAAACTCGAGTAGAGGGCGGGAGGCTGTTTTTCAGCTGTTACGCATTTGGCATTTAATGATTTGTAAGGTAGGCAAGCACTTAGGCATCAGAGCTCTGGTCCAATTTATAAAAGACCCCTAAAAATATATATTCTAAAACCCTCCTTTTGTTTTTCCACAAGAATGCGTATCAGCATTTTTTCTGATGCATTGTATTTAAAAAAGAAAACCGCCTAGCTTCAAAGTAAGTGCTTGCCTCCTAACTCTATACGGAGAATAACTAAAAGTGTATGCACTATTACTCAAAGCCATATATATGGTCTCTATTACAGGGTTGACTAAAACTACATCATTGAGGCCCAGATAGACATTGTAGTACAACACTACCCAAGTGAATGTGATGTCACTAACTAATAATGAACAGTGCTAATATGACCTGTAGTTTTCTTTTTTCTGACAGTTTTTAATATAACATGGGACGCCACAGGTAGCCCCAATAGTCCTATAAGTTTAGTGTATTTCTATGAGCCTCTTTCCGCTTTTTAATTTTTGAGTTACCATGGGATTATTTATATGACTGATTTATCCTTTACTAGGAAGACAGAATGTACCTACCTGAAGAAGGGAATAGTTTGATTTTGATTCCCGAAACGCGTAGTAGCAGCAGGGGTGCCATTTACAAGACATAGTTCCACATTAATGAAAACTCTTGCAAAGTCACGTACTTTCGTATTTGTCTTAGGAATGTTTTGGGGGGGTCCAACGACTAATATACTATACAACAAAACCTTTTTGTTTGCACACACAAATCCATTGTATCTATTTTTACAGACCATCTGAAAGCATGCTTTAAGATGGTTTTGTTTGAAAGAATTACATGTGAACAGAATCTATTGTAACATATTTGTCTTCTTTAATTTTCTCTACATTTTTGTGAAACACAATATATATTCAGGACTGTATTCTTGAGTCATGTTTGGAATATTCCCACAGGAGTGCCTGGGTATTTCTTCGAGTGTTTTGAAGAATCACATGTTCTTGGGATCCTCCAGATGGCGTCTCTTCTCCCCAGAGGGGAGCCCCTTCCATGCGATAAGGAGGTGCGGGTGCTAACCAATAGTCATCCTAAGGGTGGTAAAATGCCAGAGGACCTCATGGGGACAAACTCCGGGACACAGCCCCTTTAACTCCCGACCCCACGGGGTAGTAACAAAACCCAAACCATCTGTACCTACGATACAATCTGAAACCATGTTTTACTGTACACTGTCAGACAATCTCTCTGTAATGAGTACAGGGATGAAGAAGATCCCGGGCAATTACAATCAAGTAGGAAGTGTGCTCAACCAGCTGTTGTCAATCAAACTTACGTTACGCTGGGGCAGTCCCCAGTATTTAAACCAAACAGCAAAGAAGGATTTCTGTCTGTTCGGAATGAGAGGACGAGAAGGTCCAGAGAAGGAGACCGACGTGAAGGATGTGCTTGGTAAGAACACCCAAAAGCGTTGGGGATGTCAGCAGTAGTAGTAGGAAGCAGAGAGAGTGTCTTGCAAGTCAGTAGGTCGTCTACAGTAGTAGTGGCAGTAGAAAAAGAAGGTGGAAACCAGAGGGCGAGAGAAAGACCGAGAAAAGGCAAAATCGGTCCAGGTTTTACCAGGGAGACCGGGCCATACGAAGGTGAACCTATCAAGAAAAAGTTGAGTGAAGTGGAAAAGACTTAAGTGTAGGATGCCCAGAGTGTATCTTGATAGTCGAGCCTGCAAATTGAAACCAAGAGAAAGTATGGTGGTGGCGTGGCCTGTGATGGGTGGGCTGTGCGGTCTGTGAACGATGCCGAAACCTCCAGCACTAGACTACTGCAAAGCCGCGTAGGCGATTACATAAGAAACAGGCAGAAGTGCAAACAATACGCTTCACTGGAGCCCACTGTTTCCGCAAATGTTCACCCTATATCACTTCTCCGATTCCTGATGAAACTTTTAGAATCCTTGGTCTTTCCCCTGCTCAGTTCCTTCCTTTTTCGACTCCTCCCAGTCTGGCTTTCTCCGGGGACGTGGCACCGAGAATGTGCTGGCCTCTGTTATAGATGATCTTGCCCAGCTACGTGGTCAGGGCAGTGTGGGAACATTAATCTGTCTTGATCTCTCTGCCACCTGCTGGTCTTGCTGGATCGCTTTTCAGGGGCCGGCCGGCATCTGATAAGCGGTTCTCGCATGGTTCACATCTTTTCTTTCTGGGCG
The DNA here is from genome assembly GCF_040938575.1 of Ambystoma mexicanum. NCBI lineage: Eukaryota > Metazoa > Chordata > Amphibia > Caudata > Ambystomatidae > Ambystoma > Ambystoma mexicanum. The sequence continues at coordinate 1,047,273,800 of NC_090921.1, read as the reverse complement.
TTCACAATCTCACTCTCTCTCCCTGGCACCTTTTTTTTCTACCCCTACCACTCTCACTTGTGGTATTTCTCAAGGGTCAGCCTTATCCCCACTACTGTTTAACATCTATATCCAGCCTCTCACCAAGCATATCCTTTCCCACGGCTTCCATGGTTATTCTTATTCCGACGACACAGAAGAACAAGTTACTTACCAACTGTAACGTTCTTTCGATTGGATGTTCCTCCCGCGTATTTCTCATTTTAGATATATCCTTACCTTCAGCTTTGCTCTCTTCGGAATTATTTTTCTCTCTCTCTCTCCACCAGGGGGCGCTCCTCTTGAGGTTGCTGCATCGATGTCCCTCGGCGGCATCCGTCGAGCACCGACGTCATCCGCTGTATAAATGCCTCGAGCACGCCCGTTGGCTTCAGTTCTGTTTTTTCGTATATTGTAGCCCATGGATTGTAATTAATGGCGTGCCTCTTCGGACCCAAGCCTTAAAAGAATTTAGAGTGTCACTCACTTAAACTGTACTGTGGGGTTGGTTGGGAGGGTCGATGAGGAATACGTGGGAGGAACATCCAATCGAAAGAACGTTAAAGTTGGTAAGTAACTTGTTCTTCGAATGGATTGTGTCCTCCCACGTATTCCTCATCTTAGATAGACCCCCAAAGTAGTTGTGTGTTGGAGGTGGGAGTACAGAATTGTTCTAATCGTGTACAGAATGGAGTACAGATTTAGCAAAGACTTCCTTGAGAAGAAGTCGAGTCCAGGGCATAATGTTTTATAAAGGTATGCATAGATGACGATGTGGCTACTGCATAAATATCCTGTACAGGGACACCCCTTTTTAGTGCTGTTGAAGTTGCCGTGCCCCTGGTTGAATGAGCTCTCAGTCCATCTGGTGGTTCTTTCCCTGCCAATCTATAGCATTCTGCTATAGCCAAAATTATCCATCTAGATAATGTTTGTTTAGTTACAGCAAGTCCCAATTTGCGGCCAGAGTACCCCACAAAAAGTTGATCACACTGACGTATTTTTGCCAATCTTGAAATATAGAAACCAAGAGCTCTTCTGGGATCTAGTCTATGTAGTCGTTCCTCTTCCTTACTTGCGTGAGGAGGAGGGTAAAAAGTAGGCAAAGTTATTTTTGTATTTATTTTGTATTTTTGGCAAAAAAGATGGTTTAACTCGAAGTACTATTTTGTCTTTATAAAAGATGGTGTGAGGAGGACCGCTGGAAAGCGTCTGCAACTCACTTACCCTTCAGGCTGATGTCAATGCCACAAGAAGTATTGTTTTTAAAGTAAAGAGCCTTAGCGGACAAGAGTGTAAAGGCTCAAATGGAATGCATGTGAGGAATTTCAGAACGAAGTTCAAATCCCACACAGGAACCTGAAAAGGTATTGTTGGAAACACATTATTTAGACCTTTTAAGAATTTAATTAGTAAAGGTATCCTGAAGTAAGATTCTTCCTCTAAAGAGCGATTGAAAATGGAAAGCGCTGCTAAGTATCCCTTTATCGTACCAACCTGGAGCCCCAAATTAGCTAAATGTAATAGAAAAGATAAAATTGTGCGGATATTACATTAAAATGGGTCCACATTCTTTTCCCTGCACCAGTTACTGAACTTGTTCCAACGACACCGATAAAGAGATTTGGTTGCTGGCCTTCTGGCCGAAAGCAAAATCTCCATCACGTCATCCGGAAGATCCCAATCCTATCTCAACTTCTCAGAAGCTATGCATGGAGGTTGAGAGTGTTGACCTCTGGATGGAGAACATGACCTTCCTCTCGTGAGAGAATATCCTCTCTTCTTGGAAGACGTATTGGAGGGCAGATGTACATTTCCAGAAGGTCTGGTTACCGCGTTCTCCTGGCCCAATCTGGGGCAATTAGGATCATGGTTTTCCTGAACTTTCTCAACCTCCTGATTACTTGAGGGATCACAGGGACTAGAGGGAATGCGTACAGAAGTGGAAACTTCCAGTCCACCACAAACGCATCCCCTAGAGCTGCTCTCGGGGGAAATTCCCTTGAGCAATACAGTTCGCACTTCCGGTTGGTACCAGTCACGAACAGATCCACTTGAGGGGTTCCCCAAAGGGCGAAGATCTCTTGACTGTGCTCTACCTGCTCAGAGCGTCCGCTGCTGTGTTTTGCTCTTCGGCTAGATGAATTGCCGATAAAGAGATCCCTTTTTGTATTGCCCAGAACCAGAGCTGCATCGCCTCTCTGCATAGTGGTAGTGACCCCACTCCTCCTTTTCTGTTGAGGTAGTACATGGCCACCGTGTTGTCTATCATTATCAGGACGTTCTTTCCCCGTACAGAGGGCAGGAAGGCCTTCAGCACTAGTCTTATCGCCCTCGGCTCTAAAAGGTTGATGTGTAGTTTGGACTCTTATGGAGACCAGTGACCGCTGATTGTCAACCCGCTGGTGTGAGCTCCCCACTTCGTGAGTGAGGCGTCCGTTACTACTGTTATCTCCGGCCATGGTTGCCAAAAAGGTTCTCATCTGAGGACATGATGCCTGCAAGCCCATCATTGTAGATCCTGTGCTACCTTTGCTGGAACCTGCAAAAGATCTGACATTTCCACTGAGAATTGGGACCATTGAGTCCTGAGAGCCCATTGAAGGGATCTCATTCTCAATCTGGCTTCTGGCACCAGAAAAATGCAGGATGCCATCAGACCAACCAACCTGAGAAAACCAGAATGTGGTGAGCTCTCTTCGGGAGGCGAGGCTTTGCCCAAGTAAGTATCCAGGACTGCTCCAATAAACTGCTCCAATAAACTGGAGTTTTTGTGATGGTATCATGTTTGACTTTTTTAAATTCAGAGAAAACCCTAGCTTGTGAAGGAAGTGACCAAGTCCTGGACCGATGATCCTGGGCTTGTTCTGGAGAACGTGCCCTGATCATCCAATCGTCCAGATAGGGGTAAACATTAATCCCCCCTCTCCTGAGACTCTCTGCCACTACTGCCATCAACTTGATGAAAACTCTTCACGCGGAGATTAACCCGAATGGCAGAACTCGAAACTGATAGAGAATTGCCAATCGCAAACCTCAGGTACTTTCTGTGCTTCAGATGGATTGGCACATGAAAGTAAGCATCCTGAGGGTCCAATGATACCAACCAATCCTGGAGTTGTAGAGCCTGAAGGATCTGAGAAAGTGTGACCATCTTGAACTTGTCCTTCCTTAGGAACTTGTTCAAGTTTCTCAAGTCCAAGATGGGTCTGAGTCCTCCGTCTTTCTTTGGAATGAGGAGATATGGGGAATACCAACCCTTGTTCCTCTCCGCAACAGGTACATGTTCTACTGCACCTTTCTGTAGTAGGGTTAAGACTTCCTGCAACAGGAGCAAGTCTGGATTTTTGACAGAGTTGTATCCCGGTGGGTGATTCTGAGGTTTCTTTTGAAAAGGAAGGCAGTAACCTGAGGATACTGTTTCCAGTGCCTAAGCATCTGAAGTAATGCCCTGCCATTCTTCCAGATGCTGTGAGATCCTGCCTCCCCCCGGGGTCTTGTGGGTCAAAACCTCAGAGTGGTTTTGCTGCAGCTGCAGCAGCGGCTGAAGGGACAGACGCCACTGCTGGGGCAGGTCTAGCACCTTTTCCTCGACCCCGAGGAAATTTTCTTTGACCTCTCTGACTGGCCTGTCCTCTTCCTCTTCCAGTTGAGGAATAATAACGAAAAGGACGACCCCTCCAGGAAGATGAGCCTGTGTAGGGGCGTTGCTGAGGTCGTCTTATAGCGGCACTGAGTGATATAGCCGCCGCTTTGGAGGTCTGAAGCTTCTCCAAACTTTCATCCGCTTTGTTGCCAAACAACCTCGAGCCATCAAATGGCATATTAAGAAGCCTGGATTGCACATCCGGCGCAAAACCAGACTTCCTTAGCCACGCAAATCTACGTAGCACTGTGCTAGTTGCCATGGACCTACTGATACTGTCAGCTGGGTCTAAACCTGATTGAAGGCATTCTCCCGAAGCCTCCTTTCCATCCCTTATTATGGCTAGAAAGCTATCACATTCTTCACCTTCTGGGATGTGTTCAGCTGCCGCTGACATGCAGTCCCACAGGGTATATGTAAACCTTGCCAGGGTACAAGTTACATTGGTGGATTTTAAAGCCATACTCTCTGATGTAAAAATCTTCCTAAACCATGCATCAACCTTTTTATCATCCCTATCCGGAGGGATTGTGGGGTATGCAGCATTTCTAGTGGAGGTAGCTGCTTGAACTACCAGACTTTCTGGAGATGGGTGTTTGCTTAGGTATTCTGGATCAGAATTACAGGGTCTTTATTTTGACACTAACTTTTTATTAACTGCCGGAATGGCTTCAGGATGTTCCCATGCAGAATTAACTCTCCTTTGCAAGGCAATATGAAATGGAAGAATGGGGTCTTGCTGAAGTGTTCCTGATAGAATATCAGTCATATCATCATCCTGATAGACTGGAGAATTTCTACCCCATCCCATAAATTCAGTGACCCTATTCATTAGTTTTCTGTAGCCCACATCAGCATGCTCTGATGGGTCTGGTTTATCAAATTCGTACTCTGGAGAGGTATCCAGACCACTTGCTGTTTGTAGGCATTCCTGTATATCTTGTATTTTAGATTAAGGATCAATTAATTCCTCCGGAACAGGCCTTGTGCCAAATTTAACACCAGCAGAGCTAATGTCTCCATCTGCTGATGATTCTCCCTCGTAAATAAATGACATGGTCCTAGAAAAAATCATGTCTACTCTCAGGTTGAAAAACGTTTTCGGGTAATACAGGTTTTTACCTTGTTATGGGCTTGGGCGTCGACGAAAACGTTGATGGTGCTGATGCTGTTACAACAACCTTCGATGTTATCGAGGGAACCTTCGATGACCTCGAGGGAATTGTCGAGGGAACTGCAGAAACCATCAACACTATCGAAGGAGCCTTCGAAGACGTCGACTGTGTACTCGACATAACTTTTTTAGAATGAGTTGTCGACGCCTTGTACTCGAGAGTCTTCGAAGACTTCGATGATGTACGATAGCTTGACACCATTTTGTTTCCGTCTACCTCCGATTTATGCACGCACCGGTAGGTCTTTTTCATGAGGTGACCGGGACGAGTCCCTGGGTGACACCCTCGATAACTTTTTGTCAGACTTTCTTGTTTTGGCTCTTCCCCTGTCACGTTTCCCGTGAGTAGGGGCATGGTCTTCTTTAGATTTTTTTGAGGGTGTCTGGGCCGCGTTCTCAAAAATCTTTAACATGGAAACTCTAAAGGCTTCCCATTTACTCGGGGAGTCATGCTTCGAAGGGCATGCTATCACTTCCTCAGATGACATTGAGGAAGAAGAGGGTGAGGGAGATTGGTGCCGTCTTTTCTTTGTCTTTTTAGATGACGAAGAAGACTTCCCAGATCTACTCCTCGATCTATATTTTTTATGATGTTTTACCGAAGACTCGGCCGAGTCCTTCCCCTTCGAAGTAGACTTCAAGGAACCCTCCCCCATCGCCAGTTTACCTCTGCGTTCTTTTAAGGCCTTATGGGTCATCGACTGGCACGAAGCAGTCTTCAATTCGGTGGTCAGAACCGAGGTACCTGAGGCTTTTTTTTGTGGATCGGTTAAAGACATTTTCTTTCCACATTTCAGACATTTTTTAAAACCCATCTTCGGTGTGGAAGGGTTCGATGAAGACTTTATATTTCTTCACGATAGATTGAAATGCCGTTTGTAACGATCCGAAGCAAAGCTAACGGAAAAACGGAACTGAAGCCAACGGGCGCGCTCGAAGCATTTATACAGCGGATGATGTCAGTGCTCGATGAATGCCGCCGAGGGACATCGACGCCGCAACCTCAAGAGGAGCGCCCCCTGGTGGAGAGAGAGAAAAAATTGTTTTCTGAAGCAGCAAAGCTGAAGGTAAGGATATATCTAAGATGAGGAATACGTGGGAGGACACAATCCATTCGAAATCTTTTGACGTGTCATCTCAATTTCTGAGGCAGCGGCTTCTAGGCCTAGAGACTGCCTGGAGGCCATGCGCAACAACTGGCTGAAGTTAAATGGTGATAAAACTGAGGTGCTGGGCCCCACCTTCTGTTACTGCTTTATGGATCCCCCTCTTTTGGCCTTCCTCTCTTGACCCTTTTCTTTCTCCTGTCCCTTTGGTGAAGGATCTAGGGGTGAAATATCTGCCTCTCTATCGGTTGAGCCCCAGATCAGTGTGATTTGCCAAAAGGGCTACTTTCAACTCTCAATCCTTAGCAACGTACTTCCTTTTCTTCCTCCTCAGTTTCGAGCACCTGTGGTGGCCTCATTAGTTCTGCCTTCCTTAGATGATTGCAACTCCTTGTTCTTAGCTCAGCCTGCCGTCTTGATCTGGTGGCTTCAGGTGCTACAAAACCCTGAGTAGAATAATGAATAGTGAACATTTGGCATAGTGCTCTCAATATTGAATTACAACATTGTACCAATATAAAATGCCAACATGAAATAGCCAATATTAAATAAAATAAGGGCTGTTTTAGCAATTGTACATACATATGCAGATTGATGTGGGAGTTTAGTGGTACAGTTTCAGCACGTGGTGTTTTGTTTTATATGTCTAGGTTTGTTATGAATACGTCATTAATGGTATAATTATTTTAACATAAAGAAAAGGAACAATATTGTATTGATAAATAATGAAAATGAATTAAAATACAGTGAATGAAATAAACAAGCCAAAAAAACAAGAGTGGCGGATAGCATTTTGTCCCAGTAAATTCACAAGCATAAAATTCAGGGAAATAGTTGACAAATTTGTTGAGATACATTGGTGGAGAAGTTGGTTACAATTGTGTTAGAGCTATAAAACTCTGTGGCTAGAACTGCCATTTCTACGCCTAGGTATTTGCATATTTCTCCAGTTCTTCATGGCCTCCATTGGCTTCATGTGGCTGAATGTATTCAGTTCATGGCCCTCTGCTGGTTCATCGTACATTCCATTGCTTGGGAGCTGAATAGCTTTAAAGTTTCGCCCGTATGGTCCTGCCCAGATGCTTAGTTCTGTGAGTGCCTGCTTGGTTATGGTTCCTCTCTTTAACTCTATTCGCATTGGCTGTTGATCTTTCTCCATTCGCGCAGCTCAACTTTGGAATTCTCTCCCATCTGCACCTATGGCCACAGAGAATTACTTATTATTTAGGCGTCTTCTTAAAACTCACCTGTTTTAACCTCTCATTGCTGCCTCTTTCACAGAATTAGCGCCAAGTTGTACCTGGGTGTTTGTGCGTTTTACAAATGAGTTTAACATAACGCTACCTGGAAGGGCTGGGCAGTCAGGTCTGCACGAACGCCCAAACTGCCTATAGCCAAGCTCTGCGAAGCCAAGCATACCCCAAACAAAAGAAGAAGGTACAAGCAAAACATTGCAGAACATTCCTAGACAGAACTGGTCAAATGTTCCCCGCCCAGAACAGGTAACTGGAACGTGAGAAAGTCTGTGAGGGAGCCGCGGGATATGTAAAGTGAAAGTTGAAGCACATACAAAAGAAACTTACTTTGAGCCCTGGGCTGGTGATAAAACGCCTGCCTCCAAACATTGAAGACGGGGGTCCTTTGGAAGTTGTCCTCGAGAAGTTTAACTCCCAGACCCAGGGGTCTTCGAGAGAATCATGGCCGAGAACAGTATTCTCCTGGTGTACAGCCCGGAAACTGCCAGACCCCGAGGCACATGTCTGTGAGCAAGAGAATACCTTTTGCAACACACGACAGTGCACAAGAGGGTGTCTCCCTTTCGTTGTCGTCAACACCGGATCCTTGTCCAAGAGTCAGTGCCCCTTTGAAACCAACGGAACACGCTCCTTTCCTAAAAGAGAAGTCTTTGTTCCAACTTGGTATGAGAGATATTGGCCTCAAGAGACCAAAGAGCAATCTACAAGCATCTTCCTCGTCCCCGTTGGGCTAATTAGAGAAAGTAGAGAGGCGAGGAAACCCTTGGAGGGAGCTACAGGATTTGTTAAAAGAAATTGAAGATAAGATAGCCTGGAAGAGGCTTACAAAAGAATGGGGTACACGCTAGGAGAAGGGAGTCATTCTCCTAGCTACACCTGCAAATCGTGGAACTTTGTTTCTTTTTGTTGCGAACTTGGGATCTTCTCCTTTGTTTGTGAACCTTAGAACATTTCCTGAGCTTGAGAAAGCTGCTCCTTGAGAGACTTATACCCAGGAGAAGGGAGTCATTCTCCTGGGTTTTAGAAATAACTAATTTTCTTAGATTAGGATTTGTGTTTAAGTGGTAGAGATAGAATAGCAGTTTGAACTAGAAAGGTGAGTATTTGATTCGAACTAAACAGACCTCCTGACTGAGTTTTACTTTGTTTGAGGGCGAGAAACCACCTCTAGCTCGAGATAGATAGGTTTGTTTATTCTATAATAAAAGTCTTTAATAATCACTTTGCCACTGTTTGGTCAGACTCAAGAGGCATAGGCATGCCCTCCTATTAATGTCTCTGTGGGGTGCTTTCCTCCCCCCGCCCGGTGCAATGTGAACTGTGGCCGGTGAGTAATCTTTCCTCTAGAGAGGGATACAGACTGCTGGACCCAGATTAGGAAGGCTCTCCGGCTACAACTTAGCCGGCCAGCGATTGCAGACCAAGACCTTGTACTTGTGCATCACAGAACACATAGTGACTTAATTGTACTATCTTTTGTACTTTCTGTACACACAACATTCTAAGGCTTAAGTGAGGTGCAGCTGGCATTAGAACTCTCCTTGATGAAGAAAAGGCAAGGCTCCCAGAAGCAGAAGGGCTTGAGGCGCTGTTGGTCTGCAGAGCCCACACCCGATACACAGAAGCTAGGGGAGGCCAACATCGTCGATAATGGTAAATATGGCTGCTGCACCAATGGACAATTCCTCTCTTAACGCACTGATCTTACAAATTGTCTAGAGGTCTTCCAAAATAACCTCCTCAAGACCAATTTAAACACTTCAAGGATGAGCTCAAAACTGCTTTGGCTGAGGTTCGGGCGGACTTCCAGGAACTGGAGGAATGTACCCATTACCATTTCAATGCACCTATTTAATATGGCAGAACCGAAAGATCATAGAGACTCAACTTGAAGATCTGCAACACGCCACTCAACTGGAATTACATTGTGTGGATCTGGGAAAATTGATATCAACGGAAAATACTAGAATAAAAAAATGACCTCCAGGACTCAGCCATGTTAGCTATATTTAGCACGTATATCAAGAGGTTCTAGGTTGCCTTTTTGAACACTCCTTGGATACTGATAGATCACATAAAGTGATTAAAGGGTCACTCTGTTTTGGAAGTTTGGAAGTGTATCTGTTGCAATAGTAGGCTCAAAGCACTGTCAAATAAAGGAGTCCTCTTCACCTCATTACTGAAGAATTTAATGACAAACAAGTGGTGTATAGACAGCAATGTCTGTTTATACTCCTTCTCATTTTGTACAACACTACTCACAAAATCATCATGGAGGAAGAAGGCTGTAGAACACTTAAAATTGCCAAAACTGAAAAAAGCCCTCATCCAGAGATCGGTCACTACAGCACTGACAGTGGCATTGTGCTGGTGGGATAAATATATGGTCAAAACAAAGAACTCATTATAAGTCTCATGAAAGAGCTAAGGTGCAAATGGGATTGCACCTCGCTAACCCTCTACATACTGGTGTGATGTTTGTTTCTATTTCTGAAGAGGCCAAAGGGATTCCTTTTCAATGGACTATGCATAAGCCCACTGGGAGGTACTTATTTACATGTTTATTTCTCTAGGGTTGGGATCTGGTTTTGGGGGGATGGTGGCTTTGGGGCTCTTATGTTCTTGCTTCGCCAAACTCATCATAATTGCCATGTTTTATATTGTTATAAGACTAGGCTAACTCCTGCAAACCTTTGATATGACTGGAGTCCTACACGCTAACACTAGACCCTCCTATGATATATATGTGTGTTACAACCTCATGGGTAATATGCCTGTAGTACTCACGGTTATTGGGTGGTTATCCATGCAAATGTTTTTGTTAAGTTCCTTTGTTCAGGTGAGTTACAGGGCAACACGCTTTTTCCAGATGATATAGTACCACATTTCCTTCGAGCACACACTGTCCACTATACCAAATGGGGAGGGAGTTTAAAGGTGTAGGCCTTCTCCCACTCCATAGGCCAGTCAGTGTAGTGGAGAAGAAATGTGGTGCCTATATAATTTGATGGGATGGCTAAACTTCTTTCATTGAACATAAAAAAAGTTCATGCTAAGGACTCCATTGTTTTGGATAGGACTTTTTTTCGTTTCAAGCATGCGTTTCAAATGTAATATTCTGTCAAAATCAATAGTACCGTTGATTGGGAAGTGCTTATGCTGTTTCTCCTGCGTTGAAGCATGCCACTCTTGTAAATACCTACAATTGTGTATATGGTTTGTTTTAAACAATAAACACATTAAAAAAATGTAAATATCTGCATGTTTTGCTTTTATATTTTATGTACATATAGTGTGCTGGGGTTCCCTTGGGGTGATATCTACAACTCTTTGGACCGACCCACCCCCATTGGTCTGGACCGGCAAACTTATAATGAGGCCCAGTATCTTTAATAGAAAAATACATGCTGACGAAAACGTAACCTTATCTAAAAAGATGACTTCATATGTCATTGGATGGCCTTTGGTTCTCAGAAGGTGCCTTTCTCAGCATCGAGAGCAAGTCCTGCTAAGTATTTCTTCCGTTTCTCCAGTAGTGCATCGTCACCCGTGTGTGTACCTACTGCTTCTGATCACATGCCAACACCTTTTCAACTTGCACAGACTCCGTGGTAAGCCTGGGGATACCTGGCACCCTCACGCCATTCCTGAACAGTCAGTAGTTTTCCACTATTCAACATTCTGTATACAGTCTTCTATTGTTTATAAATCCAAGTCCTGTAATGGTTCCCAGTGCCAACAGCCATACCAGCTAGACCTCATCAAACTGTAGCATAAGCCTTATAGGCTGAAGTCTCGGGGGAGGGTACCAACTGCCCCAATGATAGTGGTTTCCTAGTGTTACTTGTTTGTATTCACTCACACCTTTGTTAACAGAATGTCCATAATAAACGCCTGAAAAGAAGAAACTTACAACAGTGGAGTACTTAAACCTGCAAGTTAAATAAATATAAAACAATGGATTGCAATTGTTTCCACACAGTGTAAAACCACTTTCTTCCTGACAAAGATGATCACATTGTCTGCAATAGAAGAGGAACCTCCTGCCTCTGTATCATTGGCACATTAGAATATATATTTCTTTTAAGATGACATTGTAAATCGTTTAAAAACACAGAGAACGGAAAAGAGCCACAACTCAGCACTAGCACACACCATCTGGTACTGGAAACCAGGAACTGAAGCTGCCCCATGGGGCTAAAATGAACTCAAGCCAAATTGTCACTATGCAGGTTCTTTTGGATAGTTCAAAGCTTCCCATAAGTGATTGTGAACAGCAGTTTTTTTTTTAAATCAATAAAAGTTAGGTGGGTATATAGTTTTGTGTGTATACATTTCTGAGACTTGTGACTCTGCTTACATTCACATACTTTGCAAAGGCTGCCATCTAGGGTTGACAGGAAGTGTTACCTCTTTTTTTTCTTCTCGCAAATAGGGCGTTGACCTTGGCATTCCTGTCACAGTATGCCATGATCCTTTATGCATTGACATCCTCAGTGCTGTTTGTTTTTTCTAACATGATGCATGTATGTACTGAGTGTGTTGCTGTATTTAGTAATGTCCTGTTGCTTCCAAGATGGGAGGTCAGGTGGGCGCATGTGATTCTAAGCAGATGCAAGCGACAAAAACACGATAACTGGGTAAGTAATGTTTGTCTTCTGAGGCTTGTAAATCTACTTAGATTCACATACATTGCATAGACTAGCAAGCAGTACCAGAAGGAGGTGGGTTAACTAATTATATGGTCGTAGATAAACGTTAAGGCCAGCTTGCCCTAATTGTGAATCAGCTCTTGCTTGTGCCACACAGTAGTTTTGTGTGAACCTCTGGGCAGCGCTCCATGTTTGCTGATTAACAAATGTCTTCCAATAACACATGTTCAATAAAGGCTAGTGTTGGAACTTAACTGCGAATGGAGTGATCTCGGTGTGAATGGTAGTGTTTTATCTGCCAAAGGGTACAATCTTGAGATTGTGGTTTTAGTGACTGAATCTCCTTCACTACCTATTGCAAAAAAGGCAATACATTGTCTTGTTTTACAAGTTTCTTTGGTTCTGGTCAGATAAAACATTACCACCCATCTAACATCTAAAGTGCAAAATGCTTTTAAAGCAGCTACTTCAGTGACTTGATTAACATGGAATTTTGAAATGTACTTTGCTAAAAAGCATGTGTGGTTCTTAGTAAACCTTATGTTTATGAATAGGTACACCCGGCAGGTATCTGTATATATTTGGAATGAGTTATGAGGGATGTTAAAGTAATACATTTTAGCCCCTATTTTAGCCCCTATAACTACCCCCTCTATAATAACCTCACCCCGACTCAATCATCAAAAATTAAAATAGATATATTTTTGGTGTCAAATAGCACTGCTAGGGAAAGAGGGCCCCTTCCCCCCCACAGAGCAGTGTGGCATCAAAAATGTAATCTTGTGTGATATTGTAAAACTATATATTTAATGCTAGTCCTTTTCTGTGGCACAGATTGCAAAGAATATTAAGCCTGCCATTTTCATACTGGCTTCCTCAGTAGACCGTCCCAGAATACCTGCCATCTGATCATCAATGTATTTTGAATGAACAATCATTTAAACTAGGGAAACTAGTCAAAGTTAATTGTATTCATGTACACACATTCAAGCTTTATTTTTATTGTTTTCGTTACAAAGAAACCAACACAAACAATCCCAACCTTCGCCATTGTTCCCCGATTCCTCCCGCCTTGCCCCACAAGGGATCAAACATTACATATACTGTTCATGTACATCCATTTGATATTGATATTTTATTTCTATCGCGCTCGTACACAAGTGTTTCAGAGCGCGATTTAGTGCATTCTCTTAACTGTCCCGACCACTCTGCGGTCCCAGTTTATGCAACTTTCTCGTTTTCCCTACGTGCCCGTTCTCTATGCTTCATCATCATCTCACTTCCGCCGCTTAGTTTCATGTGACCCTCCATCGTAATGCACGCCCCGTCTGGGGGCCCTGCCCTCTCCACCCCTCCTCAGTTGCCCTTAGGCTGAGACTACTTGATCCTCCTCCCCATCCCCATTACTCCGACTCTCAACCTCAAACATATTCTGGGTAAGCGTATTACTTTGCAGCACATCCTCTCTCCCCTCCCGTTGACCCTTTTCCATCGCCTTGTGCCATACCAATGTTCCTGCTATCGCCCATCTGCGTAGGACCTCCCACCAAGCTTCTACTCTCTGACCTCCTGCCTGTTTCCAGGCCATGGCTATCCGTCTTTTGGCCAATATACATATCAGGTCTTTAATTTTTGTCATATACGCTCCTTCTTTACCCCTTTGACCCCTTGGGAACATTCCCAGTAAGTACGCCTCTGGCTACCACCCTCTCATGTCCACCTCTCCCCCAGCCGCCCTATCCACAATTCCTGTGCAAAATATCTGTTTAACCGGGCAAGTCCAGAACATATGGAACAATCCTGCCTCCTCAGCCAAGCATCTTGAGCATCTTTGCTTTTCCGCCCCTGGGATTTTCGTTATCCTGTGTGGCGCCATGTATGCCCCCAGTGTGACATACAATTGGATCAGCCTGAACCTGTGTGTTCCTGGATACCTTCTTCGTATAGTATAGTACATTTCTCCATTCCGCATCCGTGAGGCCTCTACTCAAGTCTCCTGCCCACCCCATTCTCACCTTAGTTAGCTTCTGCCCTTGCTTATCCATCAGCAGTTCGTATACCCTGGAGACCCTGTGACATCATACATGGTCGCTAATGTCATCTTGCTCTATTCCCGTTTGGGGTTGCGGGCCATTTCCTTACAATTTCCTTCACCTTGCACCTGTATATTAGAAACTGACCTGTCGGGATCTCATATTCCTCCATCACGGCCTCAAATTCCCATAGCCACCCCATTTCCATTAAATCCCCTACCGTTGCTACCCCTCTTACTTCCCAGTGGGTTCTAACGTCCTCCCTCATTCCCAGGCACTTGTTTACCAGCCCGGCAAGTGGAATACATGCGAAATAGGGATCTGTCACACCAACCAACTTCCATGCTCTTTTCCAGGTTTTCCTTCTGTGGGACACCAGTTGAGGCATGTTTTTGAGATTCTCTTCCTCCACCCACAGTATCTCCCTTAAGCGAAGTGGTTCAACCCACGGTTGCAGTAATTGTGTGTCGACCGTAGGTTCATCCTCCAGTCACCCAACGACAAATTGTAGTTGTCCTGCCAAGTAGCACCTTTATCCCCCCTCTGGCCTGGTCACCCTACAGCATTTGTAAGGATATCCTACATCTCTTGCCCGCCCACAAAAATGTTCTAATAGCTCTATCAATCTTACGGAAAAAAGTCCCAGGTACATTGTATGGGATGTTCTCCAAATCATACAAAAGCCTGGGCAGTGCCACCCTTTTAATCGACACTGCTCTGCCTACCATTGAGAGCGGCAAGTCTTTCCAAAATGCCATGCTCTTCTCGAGGCCCTCCCATACTCTCTGCGTGTTCCCCGTATGCGTATCTGTAAGGGCATGCCATATGTCCAATCCCAAGTATATGAGCGTCCGAGGCATCCATTATATGCCCAGATCTGGAAGCTGATGCACATCCAAAGTCTGCATGGCCCCCAGTGGCAATAAACTGGATTGGTATCCCGTAATTCCATCGAATCCAAAGCATCGACAGACCATACAATTGAAAAAAATGCATTAAAAAAACATCGAATGAATTTTTTTAAATGGTAAAGGGTTTAGTTTAGTAAAAATGGGTTTTTAAGGTTAAAAAATGCATTCAATGTTTTTTTGCGATGCTTTTGGTGTCAATGGTATGGTTGT
The DNA here is from genome assembly GCF_040938575.1 of Ambystoma mexicanum. Taxonomy (NCBI): domain Eukaryota; kingdom Metazoa; phylum Chordata; class Amphibia; order Caudata; family Ambystomatidae; genus Ambystoma; species Ambystoma mexicanum. Next base: position 1,047,258,794 of record NC_090921.1, on the reverse strand, counting down.
CGATGGTTTGGCTATCGATGGAATCACTAGGAACCGCTGGATTAATCCCTGCTAACCTTAATCCCTGAAAGCTCTGCAAATCTGTCCAACACTTCTACTATATACAATAAGTTGTCCCTCTGTCTACTGAGGTACAGTAGCATGTCATCCACATAGTGATATTACATGCCTCTCCCCTTTTAGCGCTATGCAAGCGTCCCTTTCTCCAGCATGGGGTCTGGCATGGATTCACATGCTCATGAATATTCCCCGTCGTCAGGCTGGGAATCCTCGGTAAAGAAAAAACCAGTATCAGTTTCGTTTCTGATCTGTCTTTCGTAGTAATAACCAATCACTGGTCTCTGCGTCATACTGACCACAGCCAATGACTGCCCTCTACCTAAGCACCTCCTCCGGCAGCCATCTTCAGATTTTTACCGCACGTTCATGTGTTGGGATCCTCGTGCTATTGCTCTCGAGCGTTAGTGCTATTTCGCGCTTTTTTTCACAAAAAAACTTCGATTCTTTCGGTCAAAAGAGCCTCAAGCTCCACCGTTCCTACATCCGATCAACGGGGACCCGTGTCGGATTCGTCTGTGCCCCTCAAGGGTGAAGATTTCGTCGAGCTACACTTCGGAGGACTCCAGAAGCTTCTCAGGCCGGGTCTCGGAGATGGCCCAGGAGAAGGGAAGCTCGACGCCCGGAAAGCTGTTCAGGGTCTGCCCTGGATGCCAGCTGCAGAACGTCTTTAAGGAGGACGAACACTCTTTCTGCCTTTACTGCCTTCATGAGGACAAGACGCACGTGGAGAAGGACTGTGCGTTTTGCGGCAACATGTCGGAACGGACCATGAAGGACCGCCATCAACGTCTCGCCAACTGGCTGGAGGGTAAGAGCCCGTCTGGCGAGAAGAAGAAGAAATCCGAGCGGTCTTCTAAGACCTTTGAGGGCGCCCCGGCGACGGGGGCCCAACATAAGGCCAAGCACCGCGAGTCCGCTGGCACCGGGAGCGCCGAACGGTCGGGCTCTACGGGCGCCAGGCAGGGCGCACCCTCCCCGGCACCATCAACCACGAGCCAACGCTCTGGGTCGGGTAAGAGGAAGGCCGAGCACCCGGCGAAGCTCCTGGAGAGGCCCCGGTCGAGCTCTAAGGCAGAGGAGGAGCGTGGCAGTGCCCCCTCCCTCAAGGATAAGGCGGTGAGCGCACCTAAGGTGGTGAAGGCCTTGATCCATCCGACCAAGCCCTCTATCGAAACGGTCGCGGCGGCCCTGGCTCAGCCTGTGGTGGCTGCACCAGCGGTGGCGACCTCAGGGCCCAGAATCTCCCTGCCTCCTCGGAGGGAGTCTTCCTTTGTGCCCATCGATAGGACCCCCGTGAAACCCTCCGTGGGGAAGAAGGGGGGGCAGGGCGTCGTCGTAGATTCGGCCTCAACCTCAGAAGAGGAACTGATCGAGGTCTTAAGCCACGGCGTAGGCGTGGAAGAAGGCCAGCCCGTCGGAATGGACTCCGACGCAGGTGACGACGACGTCATCGTCGAGGATACCGACGGGGCCCCTGCTCGCCCGTCGGATTCCCCTCTGCCAGCGCCGCAAGACAACTCGGCGGCCATTTTGTTGGCTATACAGTCCTTATGCTCCGAGATAAGGACGAGGCTACCGTTACCGACGGAGGAACCTCTCCCGTCGGGGGATCCAGAACCGGGACCTTCTGGTGTTCCCCCTACCAAGAAAAGAAGGATCCATCCACCACCTCCTTTTCAACCGTCGCGCCCCGTCCAGCCCTCCTCCCCGTCCACCCGAGGGGATGATACGGGGACTGACACGGCAGCGACGGGTACGGACGACGAGGCATACGACGAGGATTTTCCGTCGTCGCCTCCCACCAGGGCTTCTCCGCCCGACGAGATTGGATCGTTCCACTCAATGATCGCCAGGGCATCCAAGCTTTTCCAACTCTGCCCTGAGGAGAAGAAAAAGGAAGGCTTCCTTTACCAGCGGCGCGAGGCCAAGAGGAAGACGGTCCTCGCAGTGCCTCTGTTGGACGACATTTGGGATGAGGGCCTTTCCCTCCTCAAGAACCCTTCCACGACGCCAGCGAGAAGAGACCGGTACGAGAAAAAGTACCGGGTCCCGGACACGGCCCCCCTATGCCTCCGGGCGCAGCCTACCCCGGACTCCGTCGTCTCCGCGGCAGCCAGGAAGAAAGCGGGGGGGGGTGCGGCCTCCACGTCGACTTCCCCGCCGGACGGCGAGGGAAAGAAATTGGATGCTATGGGACGTAGAGTCATCTCGTCGGCAGCGACGACGATTAAAGCGGCCAACGCCTTCGACAGGGAGCTCTGGTACAAGATAGCTCCCCTGCTGGATTTTCTGCCGGACGACAAGAGGGCGGAGGCCCTTGAGATCCTGCAGGAAGGTGAGGTGGCTTCGGACCACGCCATCACCGTGGCGACGGACATCGCCGACACTGGGTTCCGCCAGCTGGGCAACGGCGTTTGCCTTCGACGTCGTGGATGGCTCAAAGCTACGGACTTTCGGCAGGACGTCCAGACCAGAGTCCTGGACATGCCCTTCGACGGGAACAACCTGTTTGGGAAGACAGTGGACGATTCCCTTCAGGCCATCAAGGCGGATACTGAGACGGCCCGGGCCCTTGGAGTACTGCAGCAACGACGGACGCCCTTTCGGAGCGGCGGAGGCAAGGGCGCCTCCAAAGGTTCCGGCGGCGGTTTCGCTTCCTACCGTCAAGCGGCCCGCTCGTCGTCGCAAGAGGCCTACAGAGGACGAGGCAAGTCTAGCGGACCCCGCCGTCGTCGCCAAGGAGGTCAAGGCGGCAAGGCCGCGTCCAAGCAGGATTGAACCGGCCGTGGGGTCGGGCCCCCACCGAAGCACCCCGGTGGGAGGCCGGCTGGCGGGCTTCGTCAGCGTGTGGGAGTCCATCTCCACCGACCGTTGGGTGCTGGACGCCCTGGCCCGGGGCCACGCGCTCGAATTTCAAAAAAGGTGCCCGCGCGTCCCCCCCGTGGCCAGGAAAGAACTTCACGTCCCTCAACTTCTCCGGGAGGTAAAGGCGATGCTGAGAAAGGGCGCCATCGAGCTCGTCCCAAAGAGGCTTCGGGGCTCCGGAGTCTACTCGCGATACTTCCTCGTGAAGAAGAAGACGGGAGGATGGCGCCCCATCCTGGACCTGCGACGTCTGAACAAGTTCATCAAGGCGCAGAAGTTCCGGATGGTCACCCTCCAGCACGTCCTGGGTCAGCTGGAGGAAGGAGACTTCCTATCGTCGTTGGATTTGGAGGATGCCTACTTCCACATTCCCATCCTAAAGGGGCACCGAAAATTCCTCAGATTCGTGGTCCAAGGGCGTCATTACCAGTTCAAAGCCCTTCCCTTCGGACTACGGTCGGCACCCAGGGTTTTCACCAAGTGCCTCGCACCGGTGGCGGCGCAGCTGCGCCGCGAGGGGATTCACGTCTACCCCTACCTGGACGACTGGCTCATCCGCGCCAAGACGAGGGAGCTCGCCGTGGTCCACACGGCAAGGACCGTCCAACTCCTCACGGACCTGGGATTCTCCGTGAACTACGCCAAATCCCACCTGGTGCCCGCGCAAGTCGCACTGTTTCTGGGAGCGAGGCTCGACACAGTGTCCCTTCTGGCCTCCCCGTCGGAGGAGAGGACCAGGACCATCTTGGGCAAGGTGCAACGGATGTTGGTGGCCGACGCGGCCAAAGTGAGGTCCATCAAGTCCCTCCTCGGGATGATGTCTTCCTGCATCTACCTCATTCCCATGTGCAGGCTCCGGATGCGCCCGTTGCAAGAATTCCTGGATGCGCGCTGGATCCAGACGACGGGCAGCTTCGAGGAAAGGATCAAGCTCGACGAGAGTTTCCGACGAGCGATACGGTGGTGGGGCACCCGCGCGCATCTGACGGCGGGCATGGACTTCCAGACCCCAGCCCACCAGGTGACTGTGACCATGGATGCCTCCCTAGAAGGGTGGGGAGCGCACACCGAAAATCTGCACGCAAGGGGACTCTGGCTCCCGACGGAGAAGTCCCTGCATATCAACGTCCTGGAGCTCTGTGCAGTGTTTTGGGCCCTCAGGTCCTTCCTTCCGTCCCTCAAGGGCAAGGTGGTGAGGATCTTCACCGACAACACCACCACCATGTTTTACATCAGGAAACAGGGCGGAACCAGGTCCCCAGCGCTGTCCAAGGAGGCGCAGGACCTGTGGCATTGGGCCGTCGCCCAAGGGATTCTTCTGGTGCCGTTTCATCTGGCAGGGATAAAAAACACCATCGCCGACTCACTCAGCAGGGAGCTGCGCTCGTGCCACGAGTGGGAACTACGGCAGGATCTGGTGGATCGCCTCTTCCGACGGTGGGGCACACCCCAGATCGACCTGTTCGCGACGGCGACGAACACCAAGTGCCGGAGGTTCGCCAGCAGGTTTCCCCAGACGAGGAGCATGGGCGATGCTTTCTCGTTCCCCTGGGAGGGCCTGTTCCTCTACGCGTTCCCTCCCTTGCCTCTGCTAATCCGGCTCGTCAACCAGCTCAAGAGGTCACGGTGCAGGATGATCCTCGTCGCACCTGCGTGGCCGAGGCAGATATGGTTCCCGGACCTTCTGGACTTGTCAGCGTCCCCGCCAATCAAGCTGCCGGCGGACGCGGATCTACTCTCCAGGGAAGGAGGCGCCATCCTCCACCACGACCCGAAGTCGCTGAACTTGCAGGCCTGGCTCCTGCAGCGCTAGAGTTTGGAGGATACGACATACCGGCCGATTGCAGAGAGGTTCTTGCAAAGGCCAGGGCGTCCTCGACTCTTAAATGCTACGGACACAAATGGAAGAGGTTCTCTGTCTGGTGCCACGCACAGAAGATTAACCCTCTACGGATTACGGCTCCCCAAGTACTGCCGTACCTGCTGACGCTGGCCAAAGCTGGTCTGGCACACGCGTCCATCAAGATTCATCTTGCGGCGATCTCCCGATACACCAGAACCACGGGCCGGACGTCCTTGTGGTCTCATCGTCTGGTGAAAGAGTTCATGAAGGGACTGTTCAGATCGTTCCCGCCGGTGAAGGCTCCGGCCCCGGCGTGGGAGCTCAACGTGGTGCTGACCAAGCTCATGGGACCTCCGTTCGAGCCTCTGCACTCGGCCCCGTTGAAGTTTCTATCGTGGAAAACAGCTTTTCTCGTGGCCATCACCTCCGCACGACGAGTGGGAGAGATCCAGGCCCTTTCCTGCAAGGCCCCGTACTTGACTTTCCACGACACGAGGGTAGTGCTCAGGACGCACCCCTCCTTCATGCCCAAGGTACCGTCGGACTTCCATCTCAACGAACCCTTGGTGTTACCTGTGTTCTTCCCGTCGCCTTCGTCGCCGGCTGAGAGGACTTTGCACTCGCTGGATGTAGCTAGAGCGCTGAAGTTCTACGTGGACCGCACGAAAGGTTTTCGGAAGACGTCACAACTCTTTGTGAACTTTGGACCTGTCAATCAGGGGAAGGCTCTCTCGAAGGCTTCCATCTCCAGATGGCTCTCCGGCTGTATCATGTACTGTCACCGGTTGGCAAACCGACCGCTGCCTGGCCGTCCGAGAGCCCATTCCACCAGAGCGATCGCAGCTACCACGGCGTTCCTATCTGGTGTGCCCCTGCTGGACATATGCAGGGCTGCTACGTGGAGGTCGACGCACACCTTCACGAAATTCTACTGCGTCGACCGGGATTCCAGGGAGGAGTCCAGGGTCGGCCAAGCAGTGCTGCGCAACCTGTTCGCCTGAGGTGAGCCTGGTGAGGAGGTAAGATGCTTAATAGTGAGTTAATGTGATGCTTAATGTTGAGCCTTTGCCACCTCCCGTGGTTGTGCATGTGTGTACTGCTATGTATTCTTTATTCATGAGCATGTGAATCCATGCCAGACCCCATGCTGGAGAAGGAACAAGTTACTTACCTGTAACTGTTGTTCTCCAGCATGGGTCTGGCATGGATTCACATGCGAACCCTCCCGCCTACCCCTCTGCGGCTCTTCACTTGGTCATACTGCCACTTCACGTGCTTCCAAATCTGAAGATGGCTGCCGGAGGAGGTGCTTAGGTAGAGGGCAGTCATTGGCTGTGGTCAGTATGACGCAGAGACCAGTGATTGGTTATTACTACGAAAGACAGATCAGAAACGAAACTGATACTGGTTTTTTCTTTACCGAGGATTCCCAGCCTGACGACGGGGAATATTCATGAGCATGTGAATCCATGCCAGACCCATGCTGGAGAACAACAGTTACAGGTAAGTAACTTGTTCCATATGCCAGGCGCAAATATACCACCAATGGTTCTAGAGCTATGGGGGACAGGGGAAAACCCTGCCTCATGCCCTTTCTGAGCTCCCAGCTCCCAGAGATGTGCTTCCCTGTTTTAACTCTTGCTCTTGGATGCCGTGTATATCACTTTAACCCATCTCAGAAAGATCGGTCCGACACTGAAGCGTCTCAGCGTGGCAAGCAACCAATCCCACTCGACAGAGTCAAATGCCTTGACCGCATCCAGGGAGGCCACTGCACATTCTTCCTGTATGTCGTTAGTGCAATCTATTACATGCTGCAGTCTCCGCAAGTTCAAATTTGTATTTCTGCCCAGGACGGACCCTGTCTGGTCTGTGTGTACTATCTCGCCAATCACCTTTTTTAATCACTGCGCCAGGGCAGCTGTCAGGATTTTGAAATCAGTTTTTATCATGGAGAGGGGTTTGTATGATCCGCATTCCAAAGGGGGCTTCCCCGGCTTCAAAATGGATACTATTATGGATTCTCTGAGGCTCTGCGATAGTCTCCCATCCTCATAGGCTTCCCCATACATATCCAGTAACTTGGGGGCCAGTTCACCCGCATATTTCCTATATAATTCCCCGGGTAACCCATCCACCCCTGGCGTTTTCCCAGTGGGCAGCACTTTTATGATCTCCTGGATCTCATCAGCTGTCATTGGCGTGTCTAGCAGCCCCACCTGTTACGGTATCAGTGTAGGTAGTGGTAAGTCCAGCAAGGCCTCTTCCACCTCTGCATGGCCTGCGTTTCGCCCCCACCCATATAATAATTCATAAAATCCAGCAAACAAGTGCTATCCCTAATTGCACAAATAATTTCCCTCTGTTCACCTTTGCGGCATAGCCATGCAAGCAGCCGTCCCTGCTTGTCCCCTTCTCCATGTAACATTTCCGCGTATCATGTATAATCAAACTTTACCAGCCTCTGCCACTTAGCCATACATTGCTGTTTAAGTTCCATCAGGGTTCCCTCCTCCATATTCCCCACCGTGTGCTTGCGTTCTGTCTCTCCTATTGATTCTCCCCTCATTACAGTTTTAAAGGCCTCCCATTGTGTGCCCAAACTGTCCACACTGCCCTCATTGTTTTCAAAGAAACCCACTATACTGTCTGATATCTGATCCTGCAACACATCATTAAGCAGTGCTTCTGCTGGTAGCCTCCATGCTGGGATAGGGGGTCTATATGCAAGGCTTGGCGATTCCATGATCATGGGGGTGTGATCCGAAAGGACCCTAGGTAGATACTCAGAATGCCCAAACTCCCCCAAGGTTTCTTTCCCCCGTGAAGAAATAATCTATGTGTGGGGATACCCCATGCAGTTGTGTGAGTACCCTCTTGTTTGTCCATGTAACTGCAGACATCCTCCAGCTCTAAGTGGCCTATCAGTTTCGGCAGGGATTTCGCTGGGGGCGGGGTGGGCAGCTTTGCATATTTCCCATCCGAGCTATCCAATGTCGGATTTATTGTACAAATGAAATACCCCCCGGCCCCCATACCCACGTTGCCCTGCGATATGCAGTCAGTCGTGACAACAGGGAATTTAAAAAAAGCACCCGCATTAGGATTTGGCGCATATATACAAACCACACACACCTCCCGGTTTCCCAAGAAGCCGTACACAAGACCATTCTGCCCTCCTCATCATTCCTAGTCTCCAAAATGTTAAGAGGAACTGTGGGCGCTACCCACACCGCCACCCCCCTAGCATACGCCACAGAATACGGGGAACCCACCAGTCTTCCTCCCCATCTCCTGCCCAGTGTGCATTGTCTGTCCCTCGTGAGGTGCGTCTCTTGTAGTAGCATGATGCCCACTTTCTTCCTCCTTAGATATGTGAGCACCCTCAGCCGTTTAATATAACTATTTAAGCCCTGCACATTCCAAGTCATTATCTTAACCCCAGTTTCCATGTTCACTAATAGTCCCCCTCTCCCATCCCATAGACCGCTGATCCTCCTTTCCTCCTCAACTGTACATACCCTCCCCTTCTGTGTACACAATAGAAAAGAGAGAAACATTGCCTCTCCCCATGTTAGCTTCTTAGTTTGTCCCTTGAAGTTGAAACCGGAGCATATATTTAATATTAGAATGGCGCAACCGCTCTTTCACAGGGCCAAACTGTGCCCTGCTTCGATGTACTTGCAGGGTGTAATCCAGGTATATGGTAAACTTCGAGGACGCTCTGAATAACCCTGCCGCCTCTACAGAATGCCAATATGCGTTCCTTGTCTTTAAAGTTCAAGATTTTTGCAATTATCGGTCTGGGTGGCGTGCCTGGCAGGGGTCTCTTCGCAAGGGATTTGGGCACCTGTTCCATTGTTAACCCCTGTGTCAATGTTTCTGCTCCTATCTCTTGTATCAGCAGGTTCTCCACATACTCCGTCGCGTTGCGCCCTTCCTCTCCCTTCGGCAGGCCTAGTATTCGGATATTATTCCTCCTCGCCTGCCCTTCTGCATCTTCCACTCTCTGCTCCAGCAGTTTGTCTGTCCGTTAACTGTGCCACATTCTGCGCATTATTTCCTATGTTCACAGTGTTCTCTACCACTTGTGTCTCTGCTGTGCTCAGCCTATCTGCTATGAAGTGCACATCTTGTCGTAACAAGCCCATGTCAACAATAACTGAATCCATTTTTTTTCTAGCGAGGCTTTTAAGCCTGCTATGGCTGCCAGTATAGGTCCCTCTTCCTGCCGTGGTCTTTGGGCACTGTTTTGTTCCTCAGATGGCCCAGCTTTTGCTGGGCCTGGGGCACACCCCTCCTTCCTTGCAAAGTCCTCACTCAATTGTTTGCTCTCCCTCTATTTTGTTTCCCCGACATGTGTATTCCCTCCTGTGCCGTCTTATGCACCACCTTTGCCGCATCTTATCACACTATCCAACAGTTGTGTCTCTATGCGCCCTTCCGCACCGGCGTGTGGCCAACACCGCCCTAGGCCTCCCACACCCTGTCCAGGCAAGGGAAGCAAAGCATGTGACTGCAGGCAGCAGGGACCACTGCCTTACCGCTCCCTCCTCTAGTGCTAATCGCCTTCAATCAGCCCCAATGGCCTCTGTGCACCTTTGTTACGCCACCAGTCCAGGCAAAGGAGCAAAGCGGGTGACCCCAGGCAGCAGGGACCTCTCCTTCACCGTTCCTTCCTCTGGCACTGCGCTAACCACCTCTGTGCAGCCCCTGTGCACCTTGGACGCGCCCCTAGTCCGGGCAACAGTGCAAAAGCGTGTGTCCTCAGGCAGCAGGGACCATTACTTTCCTGTTCCTTCCTTTTAGCACTGCACTAATCGCCTCCGCTGAGCCCCAGTAGCCCTCTATGTTGTCCAATCCTCCAGTTCTCTAGTCCAGCCTTCTTGGGGTGCTTCCTCTTTCACTTCTTGGCACACGTTGTCAGGCCAAACTTACCCCAGGCCAGCTCACCCCCATGTGCTGGGAGCGAGCCACCAGAGGACACTCATCACTTGGTGAGGAGAGGGGGGCTTAGGAGGAGGTACGTACGTGGCTCGCTGCGTTTATATGTCAGTTTACCTCTCTTTTGTGGGCCCTTCCCAGTCCTATGCGAGCCGCAGGTGGTCTTTACCCCCAAGGTCGACTAATCTGGGCCGGAAGGCGGGTGCATCTAGGGATCGCTTTCCTTGGCGTCCCTCGCCGATGTCCCTCATTTGCCTGTGGCATCACTCCTCAGATGCCCCTGTTACTTTTCCCTCAGAGGGCAGTGTCCTGGCCTTCCTGCCGCACCTCCTCCCTGTGATTCGCCCTCGCAAGTCCGGAACGAGCCAGGGGTGTCCCGAACAGTCTGTCCACATTCTTGTTTCGATAGCACCTCAGGTACTCGGGCCTCTCCTACGCGCACCAACTGCCGTCATCGCCAGGAGGCCGCCATAGCCGCCTACGGGTGTCCCCACGCTGGCTACCGTTTACAGCAGGGAGGGCATTTCCAGAGCCCCGGCTTGTATATTGAACTGCCTGTGGCTTCTCCAGTCGTTTGCTCAGGTATTTCAACAAATATTGAGCGCTTTCAGTGCTGTTTTAAAGGATCTTTGGTAGGATCATGCGGGAGCCTCCTAAAGGAACATCCTCACAGCATGGCGATTAGCTCCGCCCCACAATCAAGTACACATTATTATCATTAAAAAAAAGTTTTTATTGAGTTTCCAACAGAAGACATACTGTGTTAGACCCCAGGAACATCTGTAGCGGCTTGTATTAAAGGGTCAGTTCCACTATAGGTTGGATCTTAAACAATACCTGATGCCGATGGTGCCAGCAACTATGGCCCGAAGGTTCAATTATACTAAAGTACATGTTCATTGTAAGGCTTGTTTAGAAACAACATTTTTGGTTTACGGCTTCGTTGGCAGGCACCATCTCGCAAAAAGCCCCTGGAAAAGTGATTTCACCAGATGTGGCAAACATTTTTGTTTCCCATCTGGTGAACATGGTTTACGACATTGGTAAGGCTTGTTTAGAAACAACATTTTTTGTTTCCCTTCCCAGTGAACATGGTTTATGGCTTTGTCCGCAGGCCACAAACCCACAAACAAATGTTCACTTTTGCTGAAATGTGGGGTAAGGTGTGGGTTGTCCAAATGTCATATATCTAGAAATATCCAGAGGGTCCTAACAGGTAACTATTTAGAATGTGTTGGAGATTGGTGAAATGGTGTGCAATTGTATAAGGAACGGCGCACGCTTCGCCAAGCCACAAAAATATTTTGCTTTGTGCTGAAATCCAGGGAACAGGGTGGAGTGTCCAAATGTCATGTAGCCGGTAATGTCCAGCGGGTCCTAACCGGTTACTATGCACAATTTGGTGCATATTGGTGAAACAGTGTGGAATTGTATAGGGAACATACGCATAGCTGCAAACCCACACCCACATTTTCACTTTTGCTGAACACCGGAGAAAGGGTGGGCTGTCCATGTGTTATGTAGCCAGTAATGTCCCAAGGGTCCTAACAGGTTACTGTGCACATTTTGGTGCAGATTGGTGAAACGGTGTGGAATTGTATAGGGGACACAAATCCACAAAAATATATATATATATATATATATATATATATATATATATATATATATATATATATATTGATAAGCATCCTGATGTGTAGTACCACCAAGGTACTATTTTAATCTGTGTTTATGCTAATTTGATGGGTAGAGTTCCTAAAGAATTCTTTTTCAGGTAGCCTGTGATCCTTTTTACATTGTTTACATGATTTGATTTTCTCGTTGCAATAAAGGTCGCTGATCTTGGGGCATCCCCGTTTTCTTCAAATTTTCAAAGCCCTTATGCCCCAATACTGATGTTAAGTCAGTGATACCTCCCATTGGTGTCAGTGGCTAGGTAATGGTTACCTGCCCATTGATCTTTGTTACTTCGTCCCATGCCTTCAAAGTTGCATTCATTACCCCATTTAAATAACACTTTTGTTGCCCTCTATCTCTGCTCCAACCATGGTGTTGGCCATATGTACTGTCCATCAGTCTATAAACAACCAGTATTTCTTTGATCTGTTCTTGACCCACTCTGCTATAATTCTGACTTGGAAGGCTAGATAATAGACATTTAAGTTTGGGAAGGCAAACCCTTCTCTCTATCAGAGGCTATTTTCGGATTGTGGGTACTTTCCCAGCTCAAAAAAGTCCCTAATTAGTTTATCCCATTACGTGGGCGTACGTTTGGGGCAGCATATCGGAACCATGTGAAAAGTCTACATTTTTAAGCTGACAAGTTAATATGCAACTATATGGGCTCTTGATGCTTGCAGACATTTTACAGCATACTCCTATAAATATAAAACGTTTCCCTATGTGCATGCCTTATACAGTTTTCGCATTCGCAGTACGGTTTTAATAGAAAAATGGCATTATGTTGGGTTTAAAATATGTAGAACCTACAAGATAAATAGAATTGATTGGCAGTATATTAGAATCAGAAATGTGTTGCATACTTATGTCTTACTAACGGTAGCATTAAATACAGATCGAATATTAGCACTGCATCTTGTGCAGCTCTTCTAAATATGGTGCACAGCACAGTCAGAAATGTGCACATTGTTGGCATTGGTAAATAGCAGAATATGTAACAAGAAAAAGTAATAAAAAGAAAGCTTAATGTTTCTACTATATAGCTGGATTCTATAATAACTTTATTAATTTGTTACAGGTTTAATCACTGTTGCCTTGAAACTAACTGGTGGATTGCTCCCGCCTGACGAAGTAAAGAAACATTTTGTTGGAGCTAATACACTGACATTAAGCAGAGGTTCCAGTTTTGCTAATGCTGTCCAGAGACTCCTCCGCTTACTTGATTCAAATAGATATTGTGTATTTGCACAATAATTAATGCTTAAAAAAAGACGGTTATTCATTTATTTATGTTAAAAACATAAAGTTCTGGAAAATGTAATATTTTGGAAAATATGTACATAATTTGTTACATTTGAATTTGTTCATTTTGATAATTATGGAAGATGGCTATTTTAAACACTTTACTAAATGGCATGTTAAACTAAGATATTTAAAGAAGGTAGAATAACTTTATAACATGTTTTTGTGCTCGGCTGAAGTTTGATACAAATGTTCCTATTTTGTTATATCTCTTTTTGGGGGTAGAAATTATTTATTTATTTGGATTAGTACACAATGGCTGAATAAAACAGATTTCATACTTGTATCACATTTCTGTATGATGGATCTTCAGATGGCTACATGACAGCTTGCTTCCTTGTTAGTGCCTTCGCCTTTTTATCTTGAATGTGTAAGGCGTCTTAATCTCACTGTCTACCTATAGATCTGCCCTGCTAGCAAGAGGACCACTTTTCTCATTGAATCCATAGAACATGTGGATACCATGGAGTCACTTTTATGTGTAAGTGATGAATACGACTACAAGCTACAAAACACTTGACTACATACCGCAATCAGAATTGCTATTCTTATCCAAATGTTGCAAAATTCATGAACAGCAAATATGGCAGAAAAATGAAGTCTTTACGTTATGGACAAAAGTTGAGCCATGGACAAACTTGGATGACCAGAGTACACGTGACAATCTGAATGAAGCCAATCAGAGTCCTTGCAACAGGAATTCAAATATGCATTATCTTCAACTTAGTTAGAGAGGCAGAAACATGAAGCTAACTTGTTATATGCCAGTAGGTGAGAAGTGTGCCAAACGGTGTCCTGTGCTTTAAAAGACTTTCTTTTGAAAGTCTACAGTTTGGTTGTGCACTTTTGGTCAAATCGACCAATTACGAAAACATACAAATGTATTTGTGTATGTGGGGTTTGGGCTTGGAGAGTCGGCTGGTGGGAGTACGGGGGATCCCCATAACACAACAATTGGTCTTAATCAGGGCGACCAAATGTGTACAACCAAATGGCAGACTTTAAAAAAAAAAGTCTGACAAAACATGTAGAACCGTGCCAAATCAAATGTTATACTATCGTTAAACACTGGAGGATTATATTGAGGAAATTGAGTTCACATTCAATTCACATTTTGTTTGAAAGGTGACCCTTACTGTGAGTAAGGGGCTAAAGTGTACCTTACCGTCAGTTTAGTTTACAGTTTAGAATGTTGAAAAATGATTACAAATTACAAGAATGCACGCACACAACATTAATTCTGTGTCGAGCAGGAGTGAACTCAGCAAGCAAATAACCACAAATATGTTAACATGGTGGATTGATCAGAACATGTGACACACATACCTCCCGCCCCCCATACTTGTCATATGCCATTCTTATTCAAGGCATCTGCCTTTCCAGACACATGACCCATGAAGTACTTGTAATTTTACCCTAATCATTCATTTCTATATGCACCCTGCCGCTGCTTGTGTTTCCGTTTCACCGAAACAGCCTGCCAACTAGGGCCTGCATTTTCATGCAAGTATTTTTGTAGGGGAGGCCATGGTGCTAAGGATGTTCCTCACTGGGCCCCAGCCCCCCTTACTGCGTGTTAACCTCGTGAGTGAAATTATGTTTCCACCCACAGAGCTTTAAGCTTTAGGGCCTCATTACCACCCAGGCGTTAAGGGTTAACGCCGTTGTTAACCCTTAACGCCTATTCTGATTTTAACGGCTGCTCTTAGCAGCCGTTAAAATCCATGGCGCTAACCTGCCATGATGCTAATTACGCCACCGTAATTTACAGTGGCGTAATTAGCGCCTTCCCCACTCCCATTATGCCCTATGGGGCAAAAATAGGAATGGGAAATGGGGATTTACCGCCCCACTCACCTTGGAATGGGGCGGTAAATCCGCCATCCACCATGGTGTAAACATAGTTTACACCATGGTGGTAAAGTTGGCGCAATTAGCGCCTGGGTCGTAATGACCCCCATAGTGAGCAGATGGAGACTTTAATGAATGGATCATTTTGCTTCAGAAACCAACTTTCTCCTCCCACGGTGCACTTCTCTTCTACCTAGCCCTTCAGTCTGGATGGGGGATGCTCTTTCAGGACAATAGCAGAGTGGTTTGCTCTTTGCCTTCCAGCTGTTTCCAATGCTTCACAGAGTCCTCAGGAACATCAGGCTCTAAGAAGCCATGATGCTACTAGTGGGCCTGTTCTGGACGAGGAGACCAATGTTTCCTCTGCTTCTCTTAATTGTATTGTGCAAACTGTTACATCTCCCAGTAGAGCCCTTGCCATTAACAATGCCAACTCTACCTCCTCTCACCATCAAGCACCTTATGCTTACCTCCTGGAGGTTGAACTGAAGGAACTACTTTAATTGGGACTGTCTCATGGGGTGGCACGTCTCACGCAAAGTTTCAGGAGCTCTCAACCTTAAGCACTTACAAGAAATACTTCCCGAACTTGGTGATTATAAAGAGTGCTTTGCCATGTTCAAGAAACAAATGGCAAATTCTGGCATTTGAATGAGATCGTCATAGGCTGCCAATATCACTTTCAAAAGCCAGCGGGCGAATATCAGGGCGTTTCTGGATCCCATTTAGGCACTGCAGGAGAAAAAACCTTTTATGCTTTGTTTATTCAAGAGTTTTAAGATTCAGTAACAGTGCAAAAAGTCTCTTCTGCCCTCGTGGCCCCATCTTTTAGTCCTCAAGCAACCACCAGAACCACTGCCTCAGCCCATGATTGAAGCCGATTTGGAATTCACACAATGGAAGACATATTTTACTCATAGCTATTACCTCTGCATGGGAATTAGAGAAATGGGAAACGTTGTGATTACTGATCCATATATGTGTTTCACCACCAGAGATGGTTGTGCTTCAAACTTGTCCATCTTGTAACCCAAACATCTGGTCAGAATTTGACTACAATCGGGCGGTTGTTTTATTTGTGTTGTGTCCTGACCCAGAATGTCCTGAAGAACGTAGGTTTCATGCACTGGAAGTGTCTGGGCCTGTCACATATACATTGAAAGGGCAGCATCATTCAGAAAGTCAGAATTTCTCTTCAGCTCTTTTGGAGACCAAAACATGGAAGCCAGGCTAACAACTTTGAGTTACTGGACTAGGTCCACTGTTTCATGTTGCTATGAGGAGGCAAACCTCCCTCTGCCTGACATCATCCAGGAGTGATGGGAGCCTACTTGGCTGAGGCACTGCTAAGGAAATCTTCAACTTGTAAGGAATGTAACTAAGAAGGGAGATGGTCGGTAATGGCAGATTACACATAGAAATAATCATTTCTCTAAGGCCCTCCCCCCAACTCCCTTCTCACCCTTCCCACCTCCAGCTGTCCGGGGGTAGAGGAATAGTCATAGGGTTTGTATAGCAGTTGGGGATTAGGGTAAAATGACAGCTAATTTTCATGGGGCAACTGTCTCTGGGTAGGCCGATCACCAGGAATGTGACAAGTCAAGAGGACTTAGCATCAGGATAGTTACCCAGCGTTTGCTTTCATATTACTTTCCACCAATCAAGGCAGTTTACTTGTTTGTGCGTTCACTTGCTGAATAGAAACTGACTCAGTGTCAAATGTTTTGTGGGTGATCCTGCAACAGCTAATGTTCAATGTAAAAGTCACAAAGTTCGCCATACTTTACATCCTCAGACAGGATATGACAATGAATGTAACTAGAATGTGAACTTAACTTGCCTAGTATAAGTATTGTTAACCCTTAAAGCATGAGAAATCAAATATTTAGTGCCATCGAAGGGAGACTATTTTGAACATTAACTTTACTTTTCTCACGTTTGATATGTTCCTTCTTTAAAAATCACAAATGTAAAAATTTCTCTTCTGCCTCAGATTGCTCCATTCATATTTGCTATTTGCCTTTTTAAAATACAGATTTTAATTAACAATAGAAAAAATTAATCAGCAGCATCTGAAGTTGACGTTATTAACTGGGACCCAGTTGAACCTGTGCATTTGCTGCATGGTTTCAAGTGAATAGCATTCCAGTCAGTGGTTTGACCCGCTTACTCCTCTTTCCCCCAAGCACCTCCGTTGAGGGCTGGGGACACACGGTGGGAGGTTTTCTGTTGGGACCCTACTGAAGACGGCACACACGTGCATGGCAAGGCTTCACTGCATCATGTTAATAATAATGTGTTTGTTATTCTTCCAGTGAGACCTGTATCGTCCATAAAATAAAAATAGTTGGTATTTTCTCACCATTTACCTAAATGGATTTACACAATTTTGGGCTTTTACATCATTGTGTTCTGGTATGAATTTAGCTGAATTATTCTGAATTCATTTCCATCAAAAAAGCCAATTGGCCAAAGGTAAAGAGTAAAAAAAGAGAAAAAATATGTTGAGCAACAATTTAACAAAGATCCAATGTGAAATCACCTAAACATTAATTAAATGTGTTGAACTTCAACAATGTATTTGTTATTGTCAAGGTCACGTCATTGAAAAGTAATGCTTACATTTGTTTTGAAAATGTACCTCTTTTGTGGACTGCAATACACTGAAATGTTCTTGCTCGTTTACAGTTCTTTTCATGACTTAAATGTTTGCTCAAATTGTGTTCTCCTCTTTTGCTGCACTTTTGAATAAAATAACTTTTTGTCATTTCTGTTTAGAAATGTCATACTGCTTCATTGTAAATGGAGACATTTCTGCATCTTTGAGGGTTTATTACTAATTCGAAATTTTGAAATATTTTCCCAAAAGGTTAATGGAAGTAACACAGATTATCAGCTAGTGCACAGAGGTTTAGAGAAATGAGCACATTTAATCATTTGAATCTAGTGTATTAATTGCACAACTGACCCATAACAGGATCAGAGCTATTACTTACTATATCTCCAAGTACCATTTGTCCCTCATTTTCGTTAGATGGATTTGTACATATGAATTTTATTTTTTATATGTTGAATGATTTAAACATAATAGCAACGTCGTTTGTGATATCTCTTTTCTCAAACAACTATTACAGTTGAGTAAAGATTGTTTTTCTCAATATATTTGGAAAGAATCTCAGATTTAAAAATATTCTGCTGAACTTTCTGTGAAGATGTTTAGGATGTGTACCTTTCAGTCTACAAACATCCTACCTTTGTGTGCATTTAAGTCTACAACCTTCCTGGAAGATCGTTACAGTTTAACTCTGAAATTTCAGTTTTTGCTTTTCAGAAAATAATACTTTATTTTTAGTTATGTTTACATTCAACATGCGTTTCATGTAGTTGATTCATTCTTCAATAAAAATACAGTTTTGTTCAAGGCTCACGAGCTTCCATTTTGGTCCCTGTTGTGGTATGGAAAAGGGAGCAGTGCTGATATTGTTGATGGCACACAGTCAAAAATAGCAGGTGTTCATTCAGTTCACTTCTGAATTACAATGTGAGAAAGCACACAGTTTTAGAATGAGATTATACATTTATAAATTCCATTTCAAAGTTCACTTAATCTCCTACTGAAGGTATTTTTCCAAAATAGAAAATGATATGGACTTATAGTATCCTTTCTTTACCAGCATCTCGATGCATTGACTGTATTTCCAGGCAAATGGCAATGTAAGCTGCAGGTGAAAAACATACACGATGTTAATTAGACATTACCTTAATAGGGATTAACATAGTCTTTTAAACCACATTGTACATGCTTGTAATATTGGCGCTTCCGCCACACCCGGTGAGTAAGATTTAAAATGTACACTGAACATTTACTGTACATTGTCATCATGTAGGGACGGAACATACATTTACTTTACAATAAATCTTGAAATGCACTTTATGTGCAATAATCACACACACATCATGATTCTGCAAATGGTAAAAAGGTAACCAATTCACAGGTTATTAAAACAGTTGCAGAAATTAGCTTTGCCAATCCTTGGAAAGTACCACATTCTTTGGGGATCATTTCTTTACGTTTTGCACTCAGTACAGAATCATTAAACGTATTCTAGGGTTGCCTTGTACATCTTCAACTATAACCTGCATCAAATGAGATGTATCTTATCAGTGCTACAGCAACATCCATGCCTCAATCGACTCAGTGCGTCTTCCCTACTGGCTCAAGGGTTTTTTCATATGGAGGAGTTGTGGCAAGACGTTTTACAGGGGCTTTGAGGCAGGAGCAAAGTAGAAAAGGGGCTTGGATGGAGCTCAAGGTTATTTTGATCCCCATAAAAAGCAGCAGGTCTCCATTAAATGTCAAGATCACTTAGTAATAATAACAGCAGTAATAGTAATCCTGGATTGCACTTTTAGTAGTATTAGCGATGGTACAAATAATGCTAGCAATAATACTCCTAATTATTTATTTTTAGTTTGTTAAATGCTGTGAGTGTTGTCTTTCAGCTAATTTGCTGTTCATGTGTGGAATTCGGCATGGTGGCTCCAGACAGGATTCTACTGATTGTGAGTTGAATTAGATGTTCATCTGAATGTCGTGTTAGTGTACGGATTTTACAAAGTGGCAGTGATCAAACTCAAGGTACAAAGGAACGAAGGTCTGATGGTTGCTTGCAGAGGAGCCCATAATGTTAGGCCACAAAGTGAAAGCCACAAAGTGAAAGCTTCCTTGAGAAAGGCAATTTTCAAAACTTTCATATGAAGCATCACTGACTGGGTAGAGCCTTTGCTATGGTCTTCAGTATGTTCCTTAAGCGCTTTACCCTGTTCATTTTCCCATTGAGCTCCTTCTGCCTTCATTTGGATTTTCAGATTGATTTCGTTTTTCTTGACCGGAGATTCATTGTGGATATGAAATGGATGGCCAACCTTCACAGGCAGCTTGACCCTTTGCCTCCATAGGCTTTATAGGTGGTGCATACGTTTTTTGAACTAGATACATTGTTCAATTGGTAACCAGTATGGAGTTTTCAAGGAGCTGAGGCCGGAGTCCATAGAGTCTGGCTGCCGGTTTCTTTATTCTCTGAAGGTTTTGTAGTGACATTTATGGGTCTCTTTTACAGACTGAGTTTTTCCGCAGCTTCAAACAGAGCCTGGCTGACTGGTTCGTATTCTCTGAATGGTTTGTAGTCACATGTATGGGGTTCTTCTGTAGAGTGATTTAGAATCATCTATGTATGTTTTATGTTTGTGTTTGTTAGCGATAAGGAGAGAGTGCCACCCCCAGAACATTTACAGAAAACTTCGAACCAAGCAATCCTATGAAACGGTTTTTTACAATTTTCAGAGATACCAACTTGTGATGGCAAGGTAACCACTTGGGAGGGGAAACATTGCTGAATAGAATGGTGCTGATACAGACAAACTGGTTACAGACTATTTACAAGTATGAAGTATTATTCACAGAGATATACAAGTGGAGATTTAGCTGTGGCTCAGGGGGAGTAGTGATGCTATCTGCAGGTGAGCACCTTCCGGTTGTAATTTTAGTGCTGATTTAAAACCCTGGTCAGTGGCAATGTTCTTGATTTCTGAGTGTCGTGAGTTGCGGTGGAAGGTCACTAGTATTGTGAAGGAGCAAAAGCGGGACGCAACATGGGGGATGCGTAGCAGATATAGTTAGGGAAGCGGTTGAGTTTAAAGAGTCTGGGTGTTGGAGTTAGCCAGACAGGGACGAGAGCAAACCACAGATGTACCTAAAGACGTGGAGCATGACTTTGAAAGGGGGTTAATATTACAAAAGGACTCAACCTGCAGAGAGGGAATCGGGAGGTTTCACATGGGGCAAGTAAAAAGCTCAGTTTGCTGAAAACAGCAAAGGATTTGCTTGGTAGCCCAGGAGCCGACTTGAGCAGTAGTTAAGATGACTAAGAAGGCTAGAGGTTAAGGTTTTGGTGGAGTAATAGGTAAGTTGCAGGCAGATTTTGTAGATGTATAAGCAGTTCATCATAGCTGCTGTGGCAGTCAAGGTAATGAATTGTTGGGTGTTTTAGATTACTATAGAGGAGAACCGCTGGGTTGTGGGCTTTGGAGACAGGCATAAAGAGATCTGTGGGGAAGGAAGTGGGGGTTAGTGGGTTGCAGCTGAGTTTGGTTTTGGAGGGATTGAGCATGAAACACTAAAGAGGCATCCATTGGTGGATGGCTTGGAGACAAAGGCAGAACTTTAGTTCAGGGACAGCAAAGAGAAAGGAGAGCAAAATGTGGATGTCATCTGTAAGGAAGGTTTTTCAAAGCCACTACCTGGGGTAGAACATGGAAAGGTGAACCTAGGTTTAGCAAGGTTATTCACTACTCCATGTTGACTAAAGCTACTCTCTTAAGTAGCGTAGACCAAGCAGCAAGGCTGAACTAAGGAGGAAGGGGGCACCTTTGTGTAGTACAGTTAACACTTAGCAGAACTGGTAAGGACAAGACCCACACAGGTAAGTAACACTTTTACTCCTACGTCCCATCCCCTTTCCTCCATACCTTTGGGACATTCCGTCCTGTGGGAAGGGACCGGATCACTTTTATAAAAAAGCATCAAATTGAAAAATGTGTCCTTGTTCTCTTTTTTTTTTTTAAACTTCAATTTTTATTCAGGTTTACAGAAAGAACAGTTTCCCCATGTCCCCCCCACCCCCACCACCCCAACTTGTGCCCACCCCCCCTGTCCTGTGTCCAAGCCAAGTCTGTTGTGCCGGGAGACTCGAGCGTGTTCTCCCTCCAAATGTGATGCAGCTGGTGCCCTTAACGCCGTTAGGCCTGGAGCCGTCTCGCCCCGGGTGCTGGGCATCCCCGTCCACTGAGGTACTGCTCTCCGCTTGGATCGCCCCATTGGGTCCGAGTTCTCTCACCGGAAGGTTCAATGGACCTCCCATCCCCAGGATTGTTGTATTCCATACCAGTTTGTAAAGAAAGCGCTGGTGTCATTGTTCACCATGGCAGTCAGTTTATCCATTATAAACATGTTTTTAACCTTTTTCATCCACTCTTCCTTGGAGGGGGGCTCCGGGCTTTCCCATTTTTGTGCAAGGGCTACTCTGCCCGCCCGCAACATTGTCTCCCACATCCTCGGGTACCGGTGAACTTCTATTTCCTCTGGGGGGAGGCCCAACAGCATCATCAGAGGATTGAGAGGTAAGAGTTCCTCTATCACTTCCGCCATCCAGCCCCTCACCAACCCCCAGTACACCTGTGCCTTTGGACAGTGCCACCACATATGACTCCTGGAGCCTGCTTGCCCACACCCCCTCGGGCACAATGGGGACACCCCCGAAAACATCTTAGACAGTTTCACTGGGTCCCTATGCCAGCCTTGCAGCACCTTGAAATTGTGTTCCATATCGGCTGTGAAGAGGTTCCCATGGAAGGCGATTTTGAATATTCTGGACCAGGAGTCCTCCGAAATCTCCTCTCCCGCCAGCTCCTCCCAGAACTTGCGAAAGGTTCTCCTTCCCTGGAGGTCGTACGTATTGAGAATTTTATACATGCTAGAAACCGCCCCTTTCCTCGAGGTCGCTGCATCTATAAGCTTTTCAAAGGGAGTTAGCTGTCTACTCAGACTGGAGCCCCACGATTGATCACATAGTATGCCCTTCAAACGGAGGTACTCAAAGATGGACAGGGATCCCTGGCCGAGTGCGTCTCTCAGTTCTTCGTAGGGCAGGAATTCACCCTCCCGGAACAGCTGTCCCGCCCATTCCAATCCTTTGTCCGACCAGACTTGGGAGAACCTGAACCCTTTGCTACCCAGGTTAAGGGGATGCCCCCAGAGGGAAGACATCGGGGATGGCCATGTAGTGAGGTGCGCCGTCTGAGGGCCCTCCTTCCAAATGTCCCAGAGGACTCCCAAGGTCGGGTGGGCTTTCAAGTGACTCAGGATTATTCTCCGTGGGGCCCACAGGAGGTCGCGAACCTTCAGGGGGTGGGTATCCATATCCTCCAGATACGACCAGTACGTCCCCATTCCCTCCTTCATGTGTTCCAGGAGGACCCGTAGCTGAGCAGCCCGAAAATACAGGCAGAAGTCCGGCAGTCCAAACCCTCCCTCCTCCCTGGGCAGCGTCAGCGTAGTCCTCCTGGTCCTCGGGGTTTTCCCCTGCCATATGAAGTCCCGGGTGGAGTTCTGTAACACCCTGAAAGTCTGCTGTGGGACATTGGTTGGAAGTGCCGTGAAAAGATATAAGAGCCGTGGCAGTACATTCATTTTAACCGCCATCATCCTGCCATTCCAAGAGAGGATCATCCCTCCCCACCTCCTCAAGTCTGATGTGATCCCTTCTATTATGGGGTCATAGTTCGCGGTGGCCAGTTTAGTTAAGTCCCGTGTGAGGAGAACCCCCAGGTATCGAATTTCAGCCTTCCCCATTGCAATCCCGTGAAGTCTATCCAGGGGGTCTACCCCCGGGTCCTGGAGTCTCATAGGGAGCAGGACCGATTTCGAGGCATTGATCTTCAGGCCCGAGAAGCGTCCAAATTCAGTTATCAGGCCCAGTAGGGAGGGGGAGCGAGGAGCTAGGGTCTACCAGGTAGACCAGAATGTCGTCTGCGAACAAGGAGAGTTTAAATTCCACCTCCCCCCTGCTAATCCCCTTAATTCCTGGGTGCGCCCTGATGGCTATAGCCAGGGCTTCTATCGTGAGGACGTATATCAGAGGGGAGAGAGGGCACCCCTGTCTTGTCCCTCGGGAGAGGGGGAAAGCATCGGTCAACTCCCCATTCACTTGGACCCTTGCCGTGGGAGCTCTGTAAAGGGCCGTTACCCAGCTCATAATGTGAGCCCCAAAACCCATCTTCCTCAGGAGGAGATCCATGTACCGCCACTCGACTCTGTCAAACGCCTTCTCTGAGTCCAGAGAGAGGACACTTGCGTTAAGCTCCGACTGTTGCGCAAAGTGGAATAGATCTATGGTCTTGCGTATGTTATCCGAACCCTGTCTCCCACTGATGAACCCCACCTGGTCCCCATGGACTAGTTTCGGCAGTACTCCCTCTATCCGCCTCCCCACCACCTTGGCCAGTATCTTAACATCAGTGTTAAGCAGTGATATGGGGCGGTAGGAGGCACATTCTGTGGGGTCCCTCCCCTCCTTAGGTAATACCGCAATGATAGCCCCCATCATGGTGTCGGGGAGGGCTCCCCCCTCTAGCACCGAGTTGAAAACCCTCACCAAGTATGGGATTAAGGAAGATCGGAATTTTTTGTAAAAATAGACAGAAAACCCATCGTCCCCGGGGGAGGTACCCGCTTTCATCCCACCTATGGCCTTGTCCACCTCATCTTCGGTCACTGGCCCTTCCAGCCCCTCGGACATCTCCCTGGACAGAGCAGGGAGCCGGACGGAGCTCAAAAAATCCTCTATCGGTGCATTTCCCTCGTCGTATTCGGATGAGTACAGGGTCTTATAATATTGGCGAAAGGCCCCTCCGATATGGGAGGACTCGCAACCGAAAGTTCCATGAGCGTCCCTCACTTCCCTCACCATTCTGCTCCTCTGGACTTCCCTCAACTTCCATGCCAAGATCCTGTCCGCTTTGTCCCCTTTCTCGTAATACTTTTGCTTTACCATCTGAAGACTTCTCTCCGTTTTGTGGATAAGTAAGTCTTTCAACTGGAGCCTGTAATCCTCCAGTGCGGCCACTCGATCGCGGTCCGGGACCCGGTCTGGGGAACCCCTCGGTTGGAGATGGGCAATTTTTTCCCGCAGGGTCCTCTCCTGGGCCTCCCTCTCCCTTTTTACCCTTGCACTTTTTTGGATGAGGATACCTCGAAGAGTCGCCTTGAAAGCATCCCAGAGCGTGTGCGTGCCCACTTCCCCATTGTCGTTTAACTCAAAGAATTCTGTTATGGCGTCTGCAATCTCCTGGGCATGAGCCTCGTTCTTCAGTAGAGCATCGTTGCATCTCCAACGGCCCCTGCGCTCTTCACACCATTCCCCCGATATTGTCACCCTTACCATATCATGGTCGGACCAGGGTACAGGATCGACCCTATAGCCCGTAACATACGGGCGAAGGGTTTCATCCACCAAGATATAGTCTATCCTCGAGAACGAGGCATGGATGGCCGAGTAGTACGTAAAAGAGGGGACACCTGCTCTGGGGGACGGGATTGAGTCTACCAGGCCCAGCTCCTCATTCACTCTCCGGAAGGTTCGCGCCGTGGATTCCTCCGCGGGTCTGGGGTTCTGAGGGCCCACCCTCTTCCTGTCCATGGATGGGACCATCACCATGTTAAAATCTCCTCCCACCAATAACGTGCCCCTTACGAATAATTTAAGCTTCTCCTTTACCTCTTCCCAGAACTGGGCCTGGCCATCATTCGGACCATACACCACTGCCAGTGTCAGGGGGGCTCCTTGTAGGGTGCCCCTCACCAATAGAAAGCGACCCTCGGGGTCCTGCATGGTAGCCTCATTAGTGAAGCGGAGTCCCCTGGCGACCAGGATAGCCACCCCTCTTTTCTTCCCCTTATGGGATGCATGGAAGACCTCCCCTATACCTCCCCCTCTCATTTTGGGTTCCTTCCCTCTCGCCCAATGTGTCTCTTGTAAGAACAGCAGGTCCAGCTTCGTCCTCCTGAATTCACGACAAACCAGGGACCTCTTGGTAGGTGTGTTCAAGCCCCGCACGTTCAGGGTGCCCACTCCCAGGGCCGGTTGGCAGTCAGCCATAATCTAAGTCATCAATGCTGTTGGACACCTGCTTAACATCACTGTTCGTTATTTGCTCCCGTAGTCGCACTGGTCGGACATTATTCGGACATTCCCGCAACTTTTCCCCAAACCCCTTCCCCCACCAACAACCCTCTGGTAACTTCGTCCCCCCATCTCCCCTACCCGGCGTCCAGCCATTTAGTTCCGCCATTGCTGGCATTAGGCCGGACCACCAGTCTGCCCTACCCGGCCGGGCACGCTGAGCTAAGCTCATTGTTGTGAGCCCCCCCCCCCATTTTTCCCCCACCTTCGCCCCCACCTTACTTGCTGTCCTGGGGAAATATTTATTGAACCGGACCATCGTTGCGCTGAATCTCCAGTGGGCCAGTCGCCCCTGTTCTCAGTCATCTGTGTCGTTGCGCTCCCCCTCCCTCGCAGCCGGAGGGGTGTTGAGCTTCCTGTATTTCCTCGAGCCGGTTTTCCTCCTCCTGGGCCCAGGACGGTCTGAAGACCCCTCCCCCAATCTCGCCGGGCCCACCGGGCCTCTTCTGGTGGTAGGTTCAGTCACGTAGTCCTGAATGGCCCCTCTTATATCCTCTTCCGTGATTAGCGACGTCCGTTGGCCCATGTATTCAAAGGTCAGGGAAAATGGGTACCCCCACCTGTAGCGCACTCCTTTATCCTTCAGTAATTGCGTGAGGGGGCGGCACATTCTCCGCTTCGCCAGGGTGTAGGCTGAGAGGTCTTGGAATATCGAGATCTCTGCACCATTATAAGAAATCACCCCTGCTTTCCTTGCCTCCTCCAGGACCTTAGCCTTGTCTGTATAGTAGTGGAATCGCGCAAGGATCGATCGGGGGTTTCCCGCTCTGCCGCCCGCTCTGTGCACACGGTCGAATGTCAATTCCGTGGTCATTTCTTTGGCAAAGAGAAGGGTGATTATATCTCGTACCACACGGATTAAGTCTCTCTCCGTTTCCCCCTCCACTTCCGGAACCCCAAAAAATCTAAGGTTGTTCCTCCTTTCCCTATTTTCGTAGTCATCCATTTGTCTGGCCCTTTCCTCGTCCCTCTTTTCCAAGGCAGCCAGTCGCATTTCCGTTTGCACTTCCTGCATGGCTGAGGTCGACTGGTCGGTCTCCACCCGCAGGAGCCTGTCCTCCACCTTATCCACCCTGTTGTCCATTTTTTCCAGCTTTTGCGCGATGTCTGATCGCATATCCCGGATCTCCTGGAGTATGGATGCAAATCCCTTCTCCATGGCCGTGGCGGAATGCGTTGGGGTTTCCGGGTGGGCCATGGCCCCGTGGATTGTGGGGTTCTCGCTATTGTTTCTAACCCCTTTGTAGCGAAAAGATTGCAAGGCCTCCCGCCAGTTCATACAGGCATTCCTCGCACCTGTTTCGTTGTCTACCACTAGCTCGGGGCCAAAGGGATTGTCCTCCGGGCCCAAGCAGTGGGGGCCGGAATCGGGCCCTCAGGTGGGCCTGAGCGGTTGAAGGGGACCTTCAGGCGGGCACACGCCCCACGAGGGCCAGGTGGGGGCCTCACACCTGGGTCCGTTTCCTAGTTCTGTCGGCTCCTGGGGGGCTGTTGGCGGGCACACGCCCTGCGAGTTAGAGCAGGGGCCTCCAGCTACCAGGGGTGAGCATCAGATGGTTCCGTCGGCGTGGTGGCGCTGTACCTCTGGATCCAGGGGGGGGGGGGGCCGTTGTCAGAAGCCCTCCGGGTCCTCAAGCCTCGTCACCGTCGTCTGTCTTTCCCTCGGTTCCAGGCCTCGGGGGGACCAGAGGGCACTTCACTGGGGGGAGGGGTTTTCCCCAGGCCTCGCTGCGTCTCCGGCCCTGCCGTGCTGTGTTGGCCCTGGGCGGGCAGCTTTGGGCTTCCACTGGGCAGCGGGGTCCGCCCTTGTCACGGCGCCTCCCGTACTCCACACCGCGGGGGTTGGCGGAGCACTCGCCCGAGTTCCGCCACTGCGGGGGGGCCGTCCGCGGCTTCCCCGTCCGCGCTCGAGTCTGCCCGGGGGCGTGGTCACCCGCGTCCTTGTCCCGCTCGGGACCTGTGTCCCTGGTCCTCGCGTCTTCCCGCGGGACGGGCTGAGGGCTCTCCGAGCAGGCCTCACCCTCCGGAGGGAGAGCTCGTCCTGTCGCCTGTGATGCCGCAGCCGAGGGAGTCGCCAGGCCCCCTCGGCGTTACCTCGTCTCGGACCGCGAAGTCCGTTCTCCGGCTCCTCGTAGTCCCCGGAGTCCGCTCTTTCGAGCGGGGGCTGCGGGGGTGGTCCGGTTGCCAATCCCGCACTGTGTTGCTGCCGGGGAGGGTCCGGGGGGGCTCAATCCCCGTCAACTGGCCACGTACGGCGGGAGAGCAACGCTCAGGCAGCCATCACCTGCGCGCCCCCTGGTGGCCTCCCTTGTTCTCTTTTTATGTGGGGTACTGCACATGGCCTAACCCCGCCCTCCTTAGCTCCGCCCTGCGCATCACCCTTCAGTCCTTTTCTCCGCCCATTTGGGGCTGGACGCACTTGCATCACCAGGAAGACATTTTCCCGTTGTCCTCTCCTGCTCCGTTTCTGTGGTCGCATAGTAGTTTTGGATTTGTATCTTGTTCCTATTGCGAAACGTCGCTTTGCTAGGGCGGATCCCCTTTCTTTCTGTTTGGAGTGTCTTGGACCGGATCACTGGTGCGACTCGTGTTTCTACTGCGACTCCCTTTCGGTTCGGGCACTTCAGCGTTGTCTTCGTCTGTGGGAGGTGATCTTCCAGCAAGTTCCTCCACCACATTTTCAACTCTTCATCTACAAAAAGAGACTCCTGGTAAGTTCCTTACTTTTTAGGACACCCGGCCGGGGGACTCCTTCCTGGGGTCCTCCAGGTCCGGGAGAGGCTTCAAGAGCTCTGCTACCAGGGTTTCCCCTGAGGTGCCTCGCAGGCCTAACAGACGTACCAGGGTTTTCTCTGAGGGTTCCCGCGAGGGGCCTGTCGACACCGGATTACGATCCGAGGTTCACCAATCAGGTGCCACTAGCCAGCCCAGTCGTGCTGAGGCTTTGGGTACCGGAGTTCGCTCTGAGGTCTCCTTGTTTGGAGCTTCCCATACAGACACCGGGGTGCGCTCAGAGGCCTCCGTTGAGGCTTTCTGTACCGAACCACAGTTCGAGGCCCCACTCGGGGGAGCTACACAGACCGGACTTCGTTCTGAGGTTCCCCTTATTGAGGCTAAGGTGTGTACCGACAGAACTGAGAGACCTGTTAAGGTCTTGTCTGTGAGGTGGATTCCTCAACATACCTGCGCTTGCGGTGATACCGGTTCTGTTGAGGGGGCACAGGGAGAGGTCGCCGACCGTTCCTCCTCTGTTACCGGCTTTGCCGAGGTTCATCTCTTGGAGGCTAATTCAAGGGGCCATGTCAGGATGTCCAGTAAATATTCCAGGCCCCATAGTACCGGCTCTGCCGAGGATCCTTGTGTCAAGGCTAAATTTTCGATCAAGTTCCCTGACCAGTCTGTGGAGTTACCTGCCTCATCCAGACATGTGACGCAGTTCTCCTCAGATGCTAACAAAATGGCGGGCCTTCCCGCGTGGTCTATGGCAGCCATTTTGGATTCTTCCTTCACACCCACGCTATCAATGGCAGGTGCTAGGAACCTTCTTGTTGGTGGACAACCTTTTCCAGGGGACAGTGTGAATCTGTTCCGCCCCTCTTATGACTGGCGTGCTCGGATGCCACTGCCGCATACGGTCTTGTTTCCTCCTACTTCTGCCCCATTGGTCTATGTGGCGTGCCCTCTTGGCAGCCTTCCTCTCTGCGTTCATGGGGGTCTGCCCCTCATGAGCAGCCTCTGCCCACTCCAGCGCCTAAAGCTTTCGCAGAGGATGCCTTTTTAAGGAAGTTTCACCGTTTTATGAACTCTGATCCCATGAGAGAGTACTTAGAGAGTACTTTAAAGGCCTCTTTAGAGAGATCTGCCCTCCGGTGCCGCATCCTGCCCCGACAGTTCCAGTCACGGCACCTGTCGCCCCGGCAGCGGTACCGCCTCTACCTCCCAGCCCGCCTCCGCCTCTGCCTCCTTTATCTCCGGTTGATAACACTCCAGCAGAGCAAGACGTCAATTTGACACTGGTCGCATTGCAACCAGCAGATCCTGACGTACTGGACGACCTTCAGGCAGATCAGGATAGTGAGGACCATCCCCGCTGTATAACAGAAAAACACATTGCTGCAAAAGAAATGGTACTATTCACCTTACACATTTGTTAAATTAGTAGAGTACCTTTTCAGCTGGGACTCTTGTGTCAAATCTTGCCCCAAACTCGATCATATTAATGTATGATTCATGTAAATAATTACCACATATACCATAACATTTTAAATATATAATTATTGTTATGATACTTTTACATTTCAAGTTACATTGAAAAATACAGACAAAAGTTTCATTATGTTAAACACAAAATATGAACAAAAAAGAGAAAAAAATGAATTAAATCATCTTACAATCCTGTTGTTGAAGATAGTGGAGTGGGAGAAATGAAGAGGGTAGAAATACAAGTGAACAGAAACCCAGTTCTGGAGAAGGGAAAAATAGGTGTCTCTGAATATAATAAAGTCAGAGAGAAAGATGGAAATAAAAGACTTAGTAAGATCTAAGCCAGATTTTCTCACAACAAAAGAAATAATAAATTAACAATTTTCAAAAACAATTCTGGGTATTGACTTCTTACTCCAGAGATTTGTTTGTGTATACTTGAAATCCAATGTGTATACACATATTAGCCTCTGTTATAAATTCAAGGTTGATCTGCCTTTTACAAATGCAGTATGAAAGCCGGGTTTGTAAATAATTAGTCAAACCAATCAGTTCTTTAGTTCCTACTAATGTATGTTTATAGATATTTTTATGTGAAGGAGTCCATAAGTTTTTTAGGAGTTCAATTAATGGACTCTGAGGAAACCCCCATTGAGTCTGCCAACACTGTGTCAGAGCATTCCATGACCGGGTCCTGGACATGATGTCACTCCTTGACATACCAGTACCTGAGGCACCCGCTCTGCAGGAAGGGGTGCTTTCGGGGGCGCTCACCTTGTCTCTGAAGGAGCGCACCAGCCTGTTCATTTAGAGGGACGTTCTGACTGAGTCCCGCAAAGTCTGGGATAAACCCCACACTGGGCTGCATATCAATAAGAGAACTGACGCCAGTTACAGGCTTCACACCTACATAGAAGTAGCCTTGGCGTCATGTCCGCTCCCTTCCTCAATGGTGGTAGCGGCTGCCACTCTGCAATCCAAGCCGGCCTCTGCGACTTCTGCTGCTGCGGATCAAGTTCTGGCCAAGGAAGGCAAGTTGCACGATTCCTTGGCCAAGAAGGTTTTGCCAACTCGGCGCTGCAATTGCATCAAGCTAACTGGAGCTCATTTTGGCGGCAGCAAATATGAAACTGTGGAGGGCTTTGGCGGATCTCCTGGAGTTCATTCCTGGGGAAAGGATGGATGACTTTAAAGGCGGTTTGTCAGACACCAGGGTATTGGCGCAGGATATTCTGGAGGCTGCTGCTCATCATGTTGATACCTCAGCTCGAGACCTCATGTTTTAAAATGACTGTGTCCTCTTCACAGTGATTTCTTCATGACAAATCCCCTTTCACGCATGCACATTGTGAAGCTCCTCGTTACCCAGATTCTAGGCGCTTCATGGCACACCATACCCATATTGTATTTATATTTCATCAGCGATTCTTATATTTATCTTGCTCATGCAATCTAAAATGTATCAATTCAAAGTAACTCTAAAGGTACACATATCCCATTCCCATTAATTATGCTAAATACATGTAAAATGGCAACATTGCGTCAATATTATTCCCCCAGTCACCAATATGTTCTGTGCAACATAAACCCCTTTTTCTCATGGGCACCTTTATCGACCACCCCAACACCCCCCCTTTAGTTAATACTTTAACTAATAATCCAATACCGTGTTCTTTGAAACCATCTTCTCTGTGAAATAAAGTACAGCCACCTCCCTTTTTGATCCCAAAATGAGAAAACTCCTCTGTTGAACAACCCCAATTCCCCCCCCCCCAACCATTTCAGGAATCTACCCACTGCTCCATACAATCATCCCATTTTGTCAGAGGACACAAGACAGCTTCAATCTGAGTACCCATGTCATATGAAAACGCAGTGGTTCTATCTTTGGACAGGGTCACAGTCATCATGGCAGCTGCTTGCGGTACCTAAGCAGAACGCCATCGTAAGAACATTTGGCAAGAACAAAAGATAACAAGAAATAAGAAAATATTTGGCATTTAGATCTTGACCGCTAGTCTTATCCAAGATGACACCCACGAAAAGAGATCCCAACCAAGGGTCATTTGTTCTCCATGACAACCCTAAGCTTTTGCAATGCGCCAATAGTCTGAGTCCCATTCTCTGAATCATTAGGAGGCACAAATGTACAGCAGGTGCTCCCTACCTTCTGACAGACCCCTCCCTCCATAGCTGTTAGGTCGAGGATATACCTATTTTGCAAGGCAATGAGCCTCAGGGCCCGTAGTTCTTCATTGATGGCACTGAAAGAGGATTCAGAGGAATTCACAAATAACAAAAGTTTGTATCAGGTCACCTGGAGCCACTTAACGTTCGTAGCAGCTTGAACGCCAGGTGCCAGAAGGGAGGTGAAAAACGCCTCTGTCCGACCGAATAAACAATATTTCTTGGGAATGTCCATCAGAGCTTTTGAAGACCAATATGTAGTTTGAATGCTTGGTCCGATCAATGGTCCCTCCTTTCCACGATCAGACAGTTATTGGGATATCCATGTGGTATAATACAGGGAATGCAAGGAGCAACAAGGGCACAGATGTGGCTTTGAGCATCAAGCGGGCGAGTATTAAGTGTTCCTCAGGAATAACAAGGACAGGTACATGTAACATTGTGAAACTGCACACACCTTGCCAGGCTGGAGGCAAATGTCTATAAACATATTGTCCACAAGTACAAAACACATCAAGAAGTGCAGCTGTTCCTCCAGCCAGATCAGCTACGCGAAGCGTGCAGCATCAGTTCCCATTTGTACCAACAGGCACTGTGCCATTGCCCTTAAAACACATAAAAAAGTGTGTTTCTATATCTTAACAGGTTTTTCTGGCTCCTTGAGCTATGTCAGATATTTTAAATACTTTTGCCACACATTTGTACATTCTTGGTTCAAACGTGCCAACCTTTCCGGGAATCTGCTCATTTCTCCAGCTCTGCAACTCTTCACCCCTCGCTCCCATCGGTTGGTTATGTTAATGGCCCCTTTTAAACACAGCTGGACTCTTTGCATACACTGCATCATTCTTCTGCTCTTTGCGATCTGTGTTAGAACATTCTTTGTCAACAAGTAAAATAGATGCTGTGACTGATTGCCCTTGAAACTGCCCTCAGACTCTGCACACAGCTAGGTGTACTAGACAGAAGGCCTCTGCTAACTATTTCATCTGGGATAAACACCCTAGGGCCACCAGATGAATGGGGGATCAGAGAGCAGATCTAGAAAACCCTACAGATCTCTCTCGCCCAACTCTCCTCACATGGCTATACCATACATTATCTGTTGCAAAACCTTATCCATCTACTATCAGATCTAAATGTACATTGTCCTCATTGCCCATAAAATCAGCATCAACATTCCTTTGTAGCCTCAACAGTATGTCATCAAATTCTGTAATACTAGATACATTTAAACCATTCACATCCATACTGTTTGCCATTTTTTAAACATCATAACAAGAAAAATGCAAAAGACATATAATCAATCATTCTACTATACATTTTAAATCCAAGATTTAGGTCAAAAATACCTTCAGCTGTCCCTCTGTAAATACCTTCCCTGCCGAGCTCTTAGTTCCTCTAAATCTCTCAGGGTCAGTCGTTTTTCAAAGAAACGAGCTGGGGGTAGATCTCTGTCTTTGGCTAGGGCCTCCCTCTGGAACAGCCTCTCTGCCACTCTGAAACTTGAGGAGAACCATCTCCAGTTCCGGAAGCACCTCAAGACCTTCCTCTTTGCTTCTGCCTTTGCTCCTCCTCTCCCCTGCTGATCTGTTCTGTCTCGGCATCATGTACCTGGTCACCCTCTGACTTTTGGGCCCAGGTACCTGCTCACCCTGCCACCCACCCGCACTGCCTCCTGGCAATCCTTTGCACTGGGGTCTGTATCTGTAACCCTACCGCCCCCCCCTTTTTTCTGAACATATCAGACACACCCTGCCTGTTGCCTTAAACCTAGCACTTGCCACTTGCTGGCTGCATTACCATTATTTGTTGCCTTTTATTATTTATTTGTATTCCTTTGCTCAGCGCTTTCCACTTATCCCCGTCCCATGCACTTTCTCCTTTTTCCCTCTCCCATGCACTTGCACGTTCCCAATGTCACTGGGCCTAGTAAGATTGATGTTTTGTTCTCCCTTGTTTCCCTCCCTTGCCTCGTCACGCTCTGAAACATTTGTGTATGAGCGTGATACAAATAAAATTTCAATATCAAGGTTTCTTCCTATTCTTGAAAAATACTAGAATGAGCTACGAATTCTTAGGGCATACATTGAGCCTGCCCCTGCTCCTTTTCCAGTAAAGGGCGCCGGTATCCCTTTGTACGTTGCTAATGTGGGCCCAGCTCTTACTGCCCTCCACATTGCCGGCAGGCAGAGATGCAAAACTCATGTGGTGTGGCCCATGGAAACATCGCTCATTCCAGTGGAACACTAAGGTGCGAACGAAGACCAGGTCCCAGGGAACAGTTGTTGCTGGTGCAGATCGTCAGATTATTTGCCACTTCCTCCTGTAGACTGTTGGTGAGAAGACACAAACTGAAAATATCATTCTGACCCGTTTGGTTAATGCCCTAAGGTATTCCCTAAACTCTTCACACAGGACCTCTTCTGATTTATGTACATCTGCTGCTGTGCGTGCAGGTGAAAGCAGTGTGTGTAACCTACGCCCAGTCACAATTTCATGAGGGCTAAGGTGGTGATCATTCCCTGGCTGATTCCTCAAATAAAACAGAACAGTTGGTAGGCAATAGTGGCAGGCTTTATGCAAATCACTACATATGTTCGGCAATCGAAACTTGAGAACACCATTTAGCATTTCCACTACACCCTTAGCCTGGGGGTGGTACACTGAATTTGTGTTTAATCCCAAGAGTGAAGTAATCTCTGCGAATAGGGCATTAAGGAAGTGGGTCCCATTGTTGGAATTCAGGGCCTTGCAAATTCCCAACAGTGGAAATACCTCACCCACCAAAAATGTTGCTGTAGATGTAGCCTCAGGGTGTACGCAGAGATAGGCCTCGAGTCAACAGGAAAATGGGCAGACTACAACAATCAGATATCGGAAATTGTTACATTTTTTGATCATATCCACAAAGTCGATGTGGAGTTCTTGGAATGGCACAAACGCCTTGGAAAAACTCTTATTGTCCACATGGTATTACCAGGATTAAACTCTCTGCACACTATACAATTCCCTACAAATCTACTTGCCTGTTCTTGGAGGTTTGGTGGTATGAACCATTCCTCCTGGAGCTCTGCTGCAATTTGTCATCGAGAAGTGTACGACGGGAAATGTTGCTATAGAGCCACAAGAAGCAGTTCTACAGGCATTACATTTTTTTTATTTGTTTAATTGTATTTAAACAATTTTTACAAAAGTGGATGAAGTGTAAAATGATTCAAATCAATCAACCTTGAGTTTGTCAGCTGACTAGTTCATAAGTATGTTGTCCTCTGCTTTCTTTCCTTTTTCAAAATTTCCTTGGCAGAGCTAGTTCAGTTTCCTTCTGATTCCTTGTTACTCTTCTGTGCATCCAGCCCAATCGTTTTGAAGAAACCTACTACAGAGATAACCCAATTGGTCTTTTCTCTGCTTGTTAGGCAAAGCCACCGCTCCTGCTCATCATAAACATAAAAGTCTTTGAACAGGTGGCCTAACCATCTTGATCGTTCCCTCACAAGGCCTATGCAATATAGGAGGAGATGTTTTCTTGTCTCTACCTGATTGTCCTGGGTACAGAAGCGACAATTGTTTGAATCCGCCAGCTTCCTGATCATTAGGGTCTCATTTGTACTGAGTAAATTCAATCTAAATCTCAAGAAGCTTGTTCTTAGTTCTTTGCTCGGAGATTTCAAGAGATAGGGTAAAATTTTGTTTAGTCTTTTAGGATTATGTGGAAAACCTTTGTCAGAATGCTTTTTCCCGCTGCGGTCAGAGTTTCTATCCAGTCCATTTCTAGAATTTTCTTATTTACTTTTACTGGGTTGGAGATTAATTCCTCCTCCGAGCTGCCAACTATTTCCAGTAGACCCCTATATTTTAGTCTCCATGCTGTCAGGGTATGACTTTCGCCATTCACCATTGCGCTGTTAAGTATCTCCAACATTCGGTTTGAGTTTGGTTCTATTAGCTTTCGATATAGCATCAAACCGTTTCTTTCAACTATTACTTTCAGAGATGACGAACTCAATTCTCTTCGAATCAAAAGGCGGATTCAAGACTTCGTGCCAATAAGCGCCCTCTATCCTGGTCCAAATGAGGAAGTAATGGAATTGCTTCAGCTCCATAGACCATACTTGGAGTCACTTTAGTTCTGAAAAATGTCAGAGTTGGCAAGAGTGGGAATCTGCCAGACTTTCTGTTCATGATTTTCATCTGAACTATTAAAGATCTCATCTTGATTTTTAGGTGGTCTTGCATTGGTATCTCTGGACGACTGTTACTCAGTATGATCCCCAGATATTTAAAGCTAGGCACATTCTCCAGTCGTTTATCCTCCGTAAACAGTTTGAGAATTTTCTCCCTGACATCTTTTTGCCGAACGACATTGTCTTGGTTTCAGTTTCTTTGAGTTTCAGGTTGTTCTCACTCAAGTAGATCTTCAGATTGTTCATCTGTCTTTGTAATCCGATGGCTGTATGGTCTAACAGTATGATGTCATCCACATATAGAATTCTCAGGATTTTTGTTTTTCCCAGTGATGGGGGAAAAGATGGTATTAATTCTAGGGACTCGCCATAATCAGCAATATAAGAATTATATAGTGCTGACACCAGCGGGCATCCTTGTTTGACTCCTCGAGCTGTTATGATCTTTTCCAACAGGAAGCCAGCTTTATTTAGTCTGACTTTCATAGAAGTCTGTGAATATAGGGCCTGAATAGGTTGGAGAATTGAGGTCGGACAGCTCCTTTGTTTCAACCTCTTCCAAAGGGTGTCCCTATTTACCCTGTCAAATGCTTGAACTAGGTCCAGAAAAGTTAAGCATATCCGTGTGTTTTCTTCCCAGGCCTTTTCCTTTTAAACACTTGTTAGCAAGATATTCACTGAGGTTCCTAGGCCCCGAAACAAAGCCCCCCTGTAATGGATTGTGGTTTTCTGAGTTGAGAGTCCATTCTTGAAAAGCCTCCACTGCTAAAGAGCCGGAAATCTTACTGATTGTATCCAAGAGGGCTATGGGACGGTATTGCTTTGGGTCCCTCTTGTCGCCCTTTTTGAACATGGGAACACGGTTGGCTTTTTTTCCATGTTAGTGCAATATCACTGTAGTCAACGCAATTCTAGAACACCTCACTTATTAAGGTGGTCCAGGCTTTCGGATGTTATTGTAGATGGTAGTTTGTTATCCCATCATGTCCCGGTGCTCATGAGTTGTTTAACTTTTTTATCGTCTCTTCTATAGTTTCCTTGTCCCAATCGATCTTCCATCTGACTTTGGGCATTATAATTCCCTGGGGGCCTTTGTTTTCTGGTGCCTTATATAGTTCTCTAAAGTCAGTGTTCCAGGCTTTCTCCGGCAGATTGTTGTCAAGGGTGGTTTGTTCCTTACTCCTTGGCTCAATCCATGTCCAAAAAAACCTAGAGTTTTTGTTGCTCAAAGTGCATAGCATTTCTTCAGCGTCGGCTTGAGATTAATTGGCTCTCTGTTGTCGTATCCATGTTTTATATTATTTTTCAAGCTTAATTGCTTTTATCATTTCAGAGGGGTTTTTAGATTTTTTAGCCACCCTCTTGCTTTGTGTAATCATTCACCTTTTTTCGACTAGTAAATTATTGTACATGTGGGGCTTTGGGTTGATGGGTCCTTTGCCTGAAGTTTGAGGGGCATTGTATACTTTGAGAAAAGGGCAGTAGTCAAATACTTCTGTACCGCTTTTTCCCCATCTTTCTGTAGCTTGTTGATAATCAGTAGTCAGGGAGATAATTTGACTCTTTCAGCCTCAGTCGTGAGTTCCTGTTACAGGGTTCCAGATTGTTAGGCATACATTCGCCGGTCCTTCCCGTACAGTTCCAGGTAGTAATGAGTGGATTGTGTTCGCTCTGGACTACTCTCACTACACCAACATCAACTGCTAAGTCCAGGAGATTCTTTGAAACACACGTGTGATGCAGCATAAGACCCCCTCCTATTCCTTCCCACGTTGGAACCGGTAGTCATTGTTTTTTATTTTATGTAAGTTGTGCAAATCGTAGGCGTCCATTAGGCGGTTCCATTTCTGGCCCATTTCATATGAGGGGGTTCGCTGGCGGGGTTGAGCCTCTTTTCCGCCCTCCTTGAAGCATACTGCATTAAGATCTCCCATGATTATTATATAATCAATTTTATATGTTGTGTTTGCTTCTTCAAGGGTATCCTCTATTGCTTGTAAGTTTTTTCATCTTCAGTTCTGGCTGGGTTCCAGTAGGTGTTGATTACTAAGAACGTTTCAATTAAAGTCTGGTTTTCGTGCCCTTTTAACCTGTTCCACAAGACCAAGGCCGCTTGTATGAGTTCTGTAGCTCTAAGGGTAAATTCCAGTGTTAGACCGCTACCTGCTCTAATTGCTGTAAGGAGCCCCAAAATGGGTCTCCCAGAGGGTCGCTTTAGAGCTGGGGATAGTGTCACGTCGAATCCATCTAGGCAGGGTTTTGTGGTTAACCAGGTCTCCTGGTGACACACTATGTCGTAGTTGCCTAAGTTGATGTCCGAGGTTGTTGTCAAGTGTACAAAACCCAGAGTATTCAAGGAGCACAGCGTTTTTTTCCTGGTCTCTTCCGAGCTATCGAGTTTCACTCGATCAACCTCCCGTGGATTCTTTCCTTTTGCAAATAATGGCTAGAAAAATGTATAGTTTTTTTGGACTCTTGAGATCCAGATATTTTGTTTTGGATGTAATTGTTGATCTTTGGCTCTTCCCCCTGTATTATGCTGATTTCTAATGGTGTCCTGCTTTTTATTTGTCACATGTTCATTTTTGTTGTTCCTCCTTAGTTCGGGACCTTGCAGAAGTCTCTCTCCTCTTCTTGTGTTCACTGTTTCCGTAGTTATTTGGTGATATGCTCCTGCAGGGCCTTTCCTGTGTAAGATGGGATTCATGCATCTTCGTCGACCCCATCCGACTCAAACCTGACGTCCAAGTATGGGTTCTATGATCTGTGGCGTCCACTTTTAGAGTTCTAGAGCTTTCCTGTTGGTCTTGGCTAAACTTGTATCTTTCACCTGTACTCTTCTTCCTCAGGTGATTTCTCTTACATTCTGAAAGCTCCTCTCGATCGTAGCCCATCCTTTTGAAGTCTCTTATTGAATCTCTAAAACAACTTCTTACGTTGTTTATTTCAATGTGCAGATAAGTGCATTCTTTGTTGTCCTCGGTCCTGGGTTCTACAATCCTGATATCTCTTGGAGATAAATTTTTCAGGTTTGTGATCTGATCACACAGCTGCGGAATCCTCCTTCGATTCAGGACTTCATTTCTTTTTCTTTCTGAAAAGGCTTCTAGTCTAAAGGTACTTTGTTGTTGTATAGTGTTGTACTTCTTTTCCTTTCTACCGTCACCTAACGATTTTGATGACCTCTCTTCAATGTTCCCTCTTTTAAGGTTAGACTCATAATTTCGACTCTGCCGTTTAGTTACTTTAGGAGAACAACCAACTGAGTCATTTCTTCTTTTCTGACTCCTAGTGTAGCTTCGGGATCTCTCGCTCCTCCTTATTTTTTGTCTTTGTCTAGTATTGTTTTTATTCCTGTTTTCTTGGGGTGACTTCTTAACAGGGTCTCTACCTTCCAGTTTCTCAAAAAGTTTGCGGAGTGGCGCTCAATCCTTTTTACTGGACGGGTTTCTCTTGCTTCCCTTATCCATTTTTTCTTTCCAAAATCTTTAAATCACCTTGCGCTGAATCCATTTTCTTATCTGCTTTAGCAGGAGTTAGCTCTAGTTCAGACTCATCAATCAAGAGAACACTTAGTTATATCCTCCCCACTTTTTGAGTGAATATCCAATTTCGAAACATTGTTGTTTTTTTGGATTCACTTCCTTGCGGAGTTCCCTTAAGGGGTTTGTGGTGTCCTTGATCGTATTCAATGGATTTGCTGCGTTGTTGGTATGTTTAT
This sequence comes from Ambystoma mexicanum, assembly GCF_040938575.1. Lineage (NCBI taxonomy): Eukaryota > Metazoa > Chordata > Amphibia > Caudata > Ambystomatidae > Ambystoma > Ambystoma mexicanum. The sequence goes on along the minus strand of NC_090921.1, from coordinate 1,047,219,152 downwards.
TTCCACTGAAAATTCCCGCCTCCTTCTGTTGGATTTGCTTATTTTGCCCAAATATCCCATATGAAGCAGTGGTTCCATCCTTTGTTTGTCCTGACTTGGCTAACAGATTTTGTTGAAATAATGGTTCAATTGTTATCAAAGGGCCGATGTCTTCAATTATGGCTCCATTCATCCTTGCTTTCTTTTTTTGAATGATCTTCTCTTTGAGCAATGAGTCTAAGTGGCTCTCTTCTTTCTTGTCATCAAGATCGCTGTTGATTTCAGTGTGAGACATAAGATCTGTTTGAGTAGTCACTGAATTAGCTACTTTCGAGCTATGTTCCAAAAATTCTTGAGTTACTGTTAGTGTTGAGATTGTGGACTGTATTTTTTTTGTGAGTCCCTTGTTATCCTGGTTTTTAACTTCGATGTAGCCTTCAATATATGCTAACTTTGTGCGCATAGATGCCATGATTGATGCATTATCCTTCAGGGCTTTGTGCATCGTCTCATACAGTTTGCAAAAAGGGGCTAGCTTGATTGTAACTGTGGACATGATAGACATAAAGTCAACTTTTTTTGATGGTGTATCCCAAGGAATAGGAGTTGGTATTTCACTTAGTCGTAGCCTCGGAGGCGTCAGCTCCAAGATCAACCCGTGCTGGAGAGTTAATTCTAGTTCTTTTTTCTCTTTTTTTCTTCATATACTGATTTTTGCAAGTCCGTTTTTCAGGCTTCTGAATTTTCAGTATCAGTCTCCATAGGTGTCCTTTGGTGTTTTGGTGGTTTGGTTCCTAAAGGTTGTATGCCATTGTCACTTTTGTCTGTGGCTGCCAGTGCTGAATCAAGGTTGAGATATTCATGAGCAGCTTTGTTTTCCTTACTCTCTTTAGCAAGGTTCAAATATGGTCACATTTTATTTATCTTCAATTTGTTGTCAATTGGCTTGGTTTTTGAAACGTGTCTTCCTGCATGTTAAAAGCTGGTGCCCGTTCTTCCTCGGATTAGTTTTGGAGACTACCTACCAAGGAGCCTTTTAATGAAGCTACTTTTGTTTCAGCAGTTGACATAAGGCAGGGTTCAGAACCTGCCAGTAATTCCGTGTCTGTCAGTTCTTCTGCAACTGTTCTCTCGGCCATTGGTTTTGTAGAAAAACATGTTTTCAACGTCGTGGATAGCACGGATTGTTGCTGTGCTGCCAATAAATGAGGTTAAGCTTTCATCGGCCTTAAACGTGGGCCGTTATAAGTGTGAAATTTCATTATACTTGTTCTTCTATGTTGATGCCCGTTAAGTGGGGGCTCATTCCCAGCGTGATCTTTTTCTTTTTGAGTTTTTGGTTCTCATGGACGATGTTTCCCCTGACCCTTTAGCCTTTTTCTTTTGGGGGGTCAAGGAACAGTTTTGAAGTACCTGACTTTGTCGGTTGTTCTGTAAAATTCTGACTTTTATTTTCTTTGAGTGGTTTCATGGCTTTCGAGTCTGGCTCCCCAGGTTCTAATGGACTTTTAGTTTGTGTTAATTGTTGAACTGGGGAAATATCCTCTAACCCGCTATCCTCATCTGATCCACCTTTCTCCCATTCCATGTGAGTTCTGGTGTTCTCAGGGGGGTTAAGAGGTCATCCCTGTCTGCGTTGTTATAAACCTCAATATTTATTTCTTGTTCTGTTCCACTAAACCAATCCGTGTTAGAATGTTTGGGGTTGTATCCTCCGTCCCTGAAGGGCCCACCATCTAATCAAAATAAGGTGCTATCGAGAGTGTGGCTGCCTGTTCTGCACAAGGCATGTTTCCCTCCACCCCCGCCCTCTGCGTGTCGTTACTTTTATGAGTTTCAACCTCTTTATGTGGGTTAAAGTCAGCAGGAGGGTTGGGAGGTGAGTTATTTGTAAACAACTGTGGAGTGTTTAGCGGCTGGTCTATCAACACCCAATTCATCTGGGGAGGCAAGTCTTTCCGCTCCTTTTGACAGCTTAGAGAGGAATGAAAAGCTGCATGCAAAGTTGCAGTCTCAATAATGTTTCCCCTGTTTGGGGCACCCGGCCCGCCCTCCGTTGTGTTAGTCTCACCATGGTTATGGAAAGAGTCACTCTAACCTTCCTTATTCCCGCAATCACGTTTTCCCACTAGGGCTATCGTGTGTGATGGTACTTTAGCACTGGTAACAACCGCCTCTCCGTCAGCTCTTCTTTGTCGGCCGCTGCGGAGGCTTCGTCTGTCTTCCATGTCACGGTCTCCAGTTTCACAAAACTGCACCTTGGTCTTGATGCAGGGCAGGGATTATTTTTCTCAGTCTGCCGACTGCGCCAAACAGCAGAACAGCGCCACCAGCCCTTTCGCACCAGGGCTTATGCCGCAGGGGCAGCGGGACACCCTTTTTCTGGGTGTGTTGGTGACATTGATGGTGTGATGAGCTGATGCCCGTCAGCTGGTTGCAGGCTTGTTCTATGTTAAAGGAGCCGCTCCACTCTGCTCCGACACGGCAGAAGGGTCAGGAGCAGTTCAAGGTGATCCAAAGTGATTCCTCACAGTAATTCCTCGCAACTGTTCGTATCTGTAAACAGCAGAACAGCACCAGCAGACCTTTCGCTCCAGGGCTTACCTGTCCGTGCACGGCATGGAGTGCTCCTTCCTCCGTGATTCTCTTCCTGGGCACGAAGACATGCCCAGGAATTACTACTTCCAGGCATTACTACTTTCCCCATAAGCTCCTGTCTCCACAGCAAATCCGTGAGTGAGAGAGCACATTCTCTCTTTGCCCAGAGCTCCTTTTCCTCCTTAGATGCTTTTCCCTTTATTTCTATAATTTGAAGCAAAGGGACTGCAGTGTACGGAGGTTGGCAACTGTACCAACTGGGACACAGTTTCCATTTTCTTGGAATCTGTGAATGGCAAATATGCGGCTTCTTTTCGCCACCCTGTCTGAGGCATAATTTTCAAGGGCTATTGGATTAATATGATTAGTATGCACAGCACATTTAACAATCCTTGCCTCTGTGGACAGTGTTAGCGCTTCTGTAGTGGGGCAATTATTGACTAGAGAGCATGTTTAGTCTCTGCCCCCCTGCCTTCCTCAGAAGAAACAGAATTATAAGATAAGAAAGGACACATTTGAAATTGCACTTTAGGGGGGCGCTGTTGCGCACGAGGAAAATGGCTGCCTGTTTTCAGAGCTCCCGCTCCACCGAAATATCCTGCGCCAATTTATCCTATTGGAGACTGCCTGGGAGGCTGAAAGGCTGCTCCGCCGGCGGCCCGGACATCCGAGCACATACATAGAAAATCCTGGGCAGATACGGCCCATGCCAGTTGAGATACGGCCTTGGAAAAATTGACCAACACCCGGTGCTGCGGGGATCCGGTGAACAGAACCAGACAGAATCACCCGTTGGCCGAGGTCACAGAGTGGGAGAAGGCCGCAGGGGGGCGAAGCCTTCGGATGCGGCTCACACCTATCCCGGTACACAAGTACTGACTACTTTGAATTGGAAGTCGGCTTTGTCCCATACCAGCAAGAGGACCCGGTGCAGGACTGAGACCCGTGTGGCACCCCAGACACCAGAAAATGGGAGGCGCCTTTGTTCCCTTCTCGGACGGCACAATCAGAGGGGACTCTGCAGCGGGTCCACGAATGCCACTGCAGCCGCTGTGGCTCTCCGGGGGTGACGCGGCGCACATGCGCAGCTCCAGGTGAGCGAACGAGGGAGATTAACTCCAGTTGAGTGTGGGGCTCGCTGCAACTGCCGGCCCCCGCCGCGCCTATTATTGGTGGCGGAGGACGGCCGTCGCCTGAGCCTGCAGTGGGGACATTAACAGAGCAGAAGGGCGGTAAAAGCAGATCTATAATTTGGAAAGGGAGAGATCCTTATTTGCTTGTAACTACCAAACATCTGGGCCCTGTAAACTATAAATATCTTAACCTGGGGCAGACTGCGTTTCCCTGAACCTTTTGAACGAGGATACGCGGACCCCCGTGGCAGGCACACACGTGTCGGCCTGCACTCAAGGAGATTGTGTGGGCGACGCGGTGCACCCGGGGGGACACACTATAATTTAAGGGTGCGCTCCCGCCTCCTGTTTGCTGGGAGTTGACCACAATACTGCCAGTCGCAGGGCATTGAAGGTTGGTTGTCTGGAAAAGCGCAAGGACTGTCCACACGGCCCTGTTTTGAAACACTATATTTGCGCATAGAATCTGCGAGACAGGAAGGAACCAAGGGCCAACGGACAATAAGAACTAAATTATCTTTGAGAAGGGAGACACCTGAAATGCACACGAGTCCCAAGGGAGAAGGGCGAGTTAAAAACTGTGTGATAATGCGATTACAATATCACATACTTGGGAGAGCACAGTCCACTCGTGACCAATAAGCCTTGGTGACCTGAGGCTCGAAAAGGTTGTCTGGAAAAGCGCAAGGACTGTCCACACGGCCCTGTTTTGAAACACTATATTTGCGCATAGAATCTGCGAGACAGGAAGGAACCAAGGGCCAACGGACAATAAGAACTAAATTATCTTTGAGAAGGGAGACACCTGAAATGCACACGAGTCCCAAGGGAGAAGGCTGAGTTAAAAACTGCGTGATAATGTGATTACAATATCACATACTTGGGAGAGCACAGTCCACTCGTGACCAATAAGCCTTGGTGACCTGAGGCTCGAAAAGGTACACGGGCATACCCGTAACCTCATCCCTTGCAGGCCACGCGAAACACATGACAAGGAAGTGAACACCTATAAGAATTGTTGCCTTGAACATCGACAGGGGTGCAGCTGTGAGTGATGCGCTGCCTTGCAAGGAAATGGGGGAACCACATAAAACAGGTAAGGCAGCCAAGACCCCTGGAAGCAAGAAGAAGGAACCAATGGACACTTATACCAGTGCCCAAAATCAAAATGTGACAGTTGAGATGCATCCGGAGCCCAGTTTTACTAGCGAAGAAAGTGTGGAGAGAGAGGACAAATTGGCAACGCTGATGCAGAATGGGTTCCTGGCAGTAAACATGAAACTAGATGAGATAGTGGCCACTATAGGCTCCATTAGGGCCAGAATAGATAAGGAGAGCACATGTGTCACCGAAACTGAGAACAGAATAAGTGTAAATGAAGATACTATTGCTCATCACGGTCGGGACATTACTCATATCAAAGAAACAATGAGCAAGTTGCAAAGCAAATGTGAAGATCTAGAATCCAGGTCAAGGAGGAACAATGTTCGGGTGGTGGGCGTAGCGGAGTCCTTTGGGAAGGGGAAAATGGAGAAACAACTGGAAGCACTATTCAAAACCCTGTTCGAGCCTGCGGCATTCTCCGAACATTTCCTGGTGGAGAGAGCACACCGCACGCTTGCACCGGTAACCAAACCAGGCTCACCACCACGTACGATAATTGCACGTCTCCTTAACTTGAGAGACGGGGACACTATCCTATGCCTGCCAAGAGAGGCTGGAATATTGCAATATGAGGGGAACCGCATACATATATACCCAGACATCTCTGCCACGGTACAGGCAAGCAGATGATCTTACGAACCAGTTAAGAAACTTCTGAAAGCACGCCAGATCACTTATGCCCTGATGTTCCCAGCCAAGATGAGGATTCAACATGCAGGAAGAGCACACTTTTTTGAAAATCCGACTGAAGCCCTATCGTATATAGAGACCTCCATACCCCTTCCTCCCAGAGGGGACAGCCCGGCACAGAACAACAGACCCCCTCCGGCAGACTAATGACACAGGATAAATTCAACTGTATTTAAACTACCGGTTTTTCCTTTTTTGGTTCAAGGTGAGGCTGAATAGTGCCTAGGACGGCCTCATGATCCGTTGAAAGGTGGGGCGGTGGGAACCGGAATTGGCGGTCATGTGAGGCAACATGACTACCCCTGGAAAATTCCACAAGTTGAAATGGGAACATCACCAAGTTGGGGGTGATGATGAGGGAGGGGGGTTGGTTAGAGGGTATGCAGCATGTTGTGGTTGTTACACAGACTCATGGTTTGAGACGGTAAATGGGCCCCTTGTTCAGGAGCCCCATCCGGAGGTAAGGATGAAAGAAGCAGAATGTTTGTTAATAGCTAAACCAGTGGTTTCACAGATGCTAGCACTACCCGCACTGTACAAACAGTATATTTCTAAGATGCATGGTGTCATTGAAACATTTCTCCATTATGCATTGGTGATGGGCTAAAAGTGAAGGAATTGTTGTGGAATGTAAGGGGGCTAAATAACCAATTGAAAACTAAAAAAGTGGGCAATTATAGAGCCAGGCATGGTTCCCAGATTGTTTTTTTTTTTTTTAACTTTTTTTATTGTTTTACAACATAAGAAGGGAAGAACAAACAAAAAAAAAGAACGCATTCCCCATTTCCCCCTTCCCTCCTCCTCCCCCCTCCCTCTCCCAAAGGCTGCCGCGGTATGTTCGTAGTCCGTTGCCTCTTCGGGCTTGGCTCTAACAGTTGTCGCGTTTATAGCGGAGGGACCGGTCTCTCAGCAGCCTCCCTCCTTTCACTCGGAGTGTCCCCTGCTCTCGTCTATGCGTGTATATGTTGGCCTTTCCAAGTAGGATTTGCACTGTTCAGTGTCTGCGCAGGCCACGGCCAGGCCTCCTTCCCCCCAGTTCTTTCCTTTCTCTGAATTATGTGGTGCCTTCCGGCGTGGGCGGGCCCATTTCCTCATTTCCTGAGTTGCCCGGGTCGCTCGTGTCATCCCCGCTTCTGTTACCAAGCAGATCTTGTACTAGAGAGTTCCATGCCAATAGTCTGGCCCCACTGTTACTCTCCCCCCTTTGAGTGGCTCTCGCCCAGACTGCCGTCTCTGCTATTGTCCATTTTTGTAGGTCGGCCCACCAGCCCTCCTTCGAGGGGCCTTCGCTCTTGTTCCATGCCATCGCTATGCGGCGCTTTGCCAATATTGTCATTAAGTCTTTCATTTTTGCCACATGTGACATCTGCCGGTGCCCCCTTGGGAACAGGCCCAATAAGTATGTTGCTGGCGATCCCGCTGGCATGTGTATGTCTGCTGTCAGCGCCTTCTCTTTCACCATGTTCCAGAAGTCTGTTATCTGCGGGCACGACCAGAACATGTGCACCATGTCGGCCTGTTCGACTCCGCAACGCGGGCAGCACCGGGCCTGTCCATCTCCCATCCTCGACATTCTCTTGGGAGTTAGATATGCTCTATGCACTATGTAGAGTTGCAGCTGCCTGAACCTGGCGTTCCTGGAGACCCTTTTCGTGTACCAGAGGACTTTGTTCCATTCCTCTTCTTCAAAGGGTTGTTGAAGTTCCTCTTCCCATTTCGTTCGTGCTCTTAGTGTCTTTTTGTTGGTGAATCCCAGCAATTGCTCATAGAGTCTGGATATGGTGTGTCCCCCTTCGGAAACATCATACCATGCGCCCAGTGCTCCTTCGGCGTCCTCGGGCTCTGGCATGGTGTTCCACCTTTTCTTTATTGCGCAAACTAGGCTATTATGCAGGATGAATTGGCCCTTGTGCATATCCTGTTCGTCTACCAGGGTTTGGAATTCGACCCATTGTCCTTCTCGCCACAGGTCCCCTATTTGGGCTACTCCTTTGTCTTCCCATTGTGTTCTGTACGTGGCCAAACTGGCCACTCGGGTGTCTACTAGCCCCGCTAGTGGAATATGTCTTGAGCAGGGGTCTCGTATGCCTTGTGATTTCCAGGCTCTTTTCCATAGTGTTCGGCCTAGCTGGACTATGTTGGGAAGGTCTTTGGCTTGGGCGGCCTTTATCCATAAGAGTTCTCTCAGGTAGTATCTCCGGAGTGTTGGCCCAAAAAGTATTGCGTCTATGGAGATCTCTTCCCCTAGCCATCGCACTACAAATTGGAGTTGTGCTGCCAAGAAGTAATACTCAAAATCTGGGAGTTTGATGCCCCCCCACTCGTAGCTCCTTTGTAGTGTATTTAGTGCCACCCTGTTTCTCCCCTCTCCCCACAGGAAGGTTCTCGCCATGGTGTGTAGGTGTTTAAAGAAGGACCTTGGTATGTTATATGGGATATTTGTAAAGTAATATAAAAGTCGGGGTAGGACCGTCATTTTTAGCAGTGCCGCCCGGCCTATCATGCCCAACGGTAAGGTCTGCCAGAATTTCATGGCGTTTTCGATTTTGTTTAGGGCTGCTTTTGTGTTACCTGCATGTGTTTCCGTGGTGTCGTGGTAAATGTCCACTCCCAGGTATTTGAAGGTGTTCGGGGTCCATGTGATACCTAGGCGCGGCAATTGATCTGTCGGTATTGCGCGTAGGCCAGCTAGGGGAAATAGTGAGGATTTTTCTCTGTTGACCACTATTCCGGATAACCTACCGAACGCGCTCAGCGCCTCCAGCAAGTCCTGCAGGTGGGTGCGTGGGTTCTGTATGTAGAGGAGTATATTGTCCACGTATATGGATATCTGGTGTGTTTCCCCATCTATCTCTAGGCCCGTGTCCTTGTAATCCGTTCTTAGGAATACTGCGAACGGCTCCAGGGCCATAATATATAACATTGGAGACAGGGGGCATCCCTGTTTTGTGCCTCGCTCTATGCCCCATTCCTTAGAAACTTGCCTACCCGTCTTGACCCTCGCTCTCGGATCTTTGTATAGTAGTTCTATCCATCGTACGAACCTTTGTCCAATCCCGTAGTGAGCGAGCGTTCCCAGGAGCCAGTCCCATCCTACCGAATCGAATGCTTTGATTGCATCCAGTGAGGGTACAGCACCCTCCCCTCCCTCTTGGTTTATCCTTTCTTTGACTTAATGGAGTCTGCGTAGATTCCAGGACGTGTTTCGTCCCGGTACGTACCCTGTCTGATCTGTATGGATCAGGGTGGGTAGCACTCTTTTAAGGTGGTTAGCCAATGTCGCCGTCAGGATCTTGGAGTCCTGGTTTATCAGGGAGATCGGTCTGTAGGAGCCGCATTCGAGAGATGGCTTTCCTGGTTTAAGGATCGGGACTATTTTAGATTCTGACATGCTACTCGGGAGTCTTCCTTTCTCATATGCTTCCTCTAATGTTTCCAGCAGTCTCGGGGCTATGTCGTTTTTGTATTGTTTATAAAATTCGCCCGGCAACCCGTCTGGCCCCGGAGATTTCCCTGTCAGCAGTTGGGTGATCACTTCCGTTAGTTCCTCTACAGTGAGAGGGTCGTCTAACATTTGGGCCTGTTCCTCCGTCAATTGTGGGAGGCTGATTTCCGCGAGGGCTTCCTCCAGGTCCCCCTCTTCCGCTTCCTGGACCCTGGAGTATAAGTCCTCGTAAAATTGCAAGAACACCTCATTTATACCTTCCTGGGATCTTATCACCTCTCCCTGTCTATTTTGGATTACATTGATCGGTTCCCGCTTAGTTTCCTGTTTGGTTAGCCAGGCCAGGAGTCTGCTAGGCTTGTCCCCTTCGACGTGTAATTTCTGTATATATTTCCCATAGTCAAGACGCCCTAGTCTTTCCCAGGTCTCCACACACTGTTGTCGCAGGGTGGTGAGGTTCCCCTGTTCCGCTCCCCTCTCCCTCGCCTGTCCTTCGGCCTTCTGGATTTCCCCTTCCAGCTCATCTAGTTGCGCTAGGGTTTCTCGCCTAAGACCTCCCGTCTTCCCCATCACCTCACCTCTGACCACCACCTTAAAGGCCTCCCATACCGTACCCGTGCTTCCCACACTACCCGCATTATGCTCGAAATAATCGTCTATTACGTTTTGGATGTATTCTTGGAAACCTCCGTCTAATAATGCCTCTGCCCTTAATCTCCACGTGGGTATAGGGGCTCTCCTGTGTGTGTGCTCCCATGTGATTGGCAGGGGGCATGGTCAGATAGGGTTCGCGCGTGTATATGTGCCTCAGTAACTTCCCCCAGTGTCTCCTTGCCCGTGAAAAGGTAGTCTATCCGTGTAAATGTCCCATGTGGGGCACTATAGTGCGTGTATCCCCTCTCTTCCCCATGTACCTTCCTCCAGATGTCTTCGAGCTCGAGTTGGTCTAGCATCTGTCGTAGTGCTCTCGCTGGTGGCGCCGCTCTCTTGTGCTTATTGTCCGACCTGTCTAGCCGGGGGTCCAATGTGCAATTGTGATCGCCCGCCCAGATCATCGTAGCATTCCTGTACGGGGCCAGCCGGGGCGGGAGTGTCCTGAAGAAGGCCGTCGCGTCATGGTTGGGGGCATAGGTGTTCACCAGGCATATCTCCCGATTCTCTAGCATCCCATGGACCATCAGAACCCTGCCATCCGCGTCTTTTTCTTGGTTGATGAGCTGGAATGGGATTCCAGGAGCGACCCAGGTCATTACTCCCCTTGCGTAATTGGAGTATGTTGCGCTATACATCTGGCCTCCCCATTTTTTCTCTATCTTAGCTTGTTTTGCGGCCGTCAGGTGTGTCTCCTGCAACATTGCAATGTGGGTCCTTGTTTTGTTCAACCAGGTATATATCCTCAGCCTCTTGACATATGCGTTCATCCCTCTGACGTTCCACGTGACAATTCTCAGGTCATCTCGGTCCTTGTGAAGACTCACGCTAGCGGCCTGTTTTTTCCCATGGGCCTGCTAAGTGTCTTATTCTCTCGGTTTGCTTCTGCCAGGGATTTGTTCCCCTTCTTCTGCCTGTTGAATTTTAAATAGTCTATTCGTCTGCCTTCTCGGGTCGGTTCTCCTGCTGTTCGCTGTATTCCGTTGTTGACAGTCTCGCTTCGTGCTTTCCACCAGCTCTCTGCTCGTGGGTACTGCTCCCTGTGTCTGTCTTCCATACTGATTCTTTGTGTATAACAACTGTTATTTCTCCTTCTGCTTTTCTCTTTTCCTTGCGGGCTTAGCCTTAACTCTCCAACTGCTATAACTATTAACAAAAAAACATCAACAAACGCCCAGCCTCCCTCCCCCTGCTCGGGCCCCACCGCTCTCCAGGTGCCGTCCTCCTCTCCTCGGGCCTGCCTGTCACGGCGTAGCGTCTCGAAACTGACACTATAAACATTATATTAACTGGGGTTCCGCTATGGGTCTTGGCGGTTCCACTTCCCTGAGTTTTGTGCTCCCCTTGCAATTCTCTTTACTGTAGGCTTTTCAAGTTGGAGGCTGTCGGTCACCCTATTTCGATATTTCACGGCAGGGTGTCTCTACTGTCTTGTTGCTGTGGCGTTGGATACGCATATCGTGCCCGGCTTCACTCTCTGTTTCGCCGGGGGGGGTTTCTGTTTCGCTCGCCTCCCTCTGCCAACTGTGGAATCCCTTGTTGGTCCATCTACTCCTGGGCATCGGCCGTTGTCTCGAAGATCTGTGTCTTCCCGTTATGTAGTACTTTAAGTTTAGCTGGGTACAGCAGCATGAATTTCACCCCTGCCGCTCGAAGGCGCTCTTTGGTCTGCCAGAACTGGGCTCTCTGTCTTTGCACAAGAACCGTGTAGTCTGGATACATCGTTATCTTGGCCCCATTTCTTGTTATGTTCCCTCCTTCTCTTGAGAAAGTCAGGATTTTTTCCCTGTCCTTAAAGTTCATGATCTTTGCAATCATTGGTCTTGGTGGTGCTCCTGGGCGCGGTTTCCTGGTTAGCGCCCGATGTGCCCTCTCTACTGCAAAGCCCTGGGACAGGGTCTCAGCTCCTACTTCTTGGATCAGGAGGTTCTCTATGTAATTCGTGGGGTCTCTGCCCTCTTCCCCCTCCGGCAACCCTGCTATGCGTACGTTGTTGTGCCGGGCCCTGCTTTCTGCGTCTTCAGCTCTGCGTTCTAGTATGTTGATTCTCTCTATTGCTTCTGACATTTGTGTTCGCGAGGTGGTTACTTCCGCTGAGTTGCTGTGCACTTGTTGTTCTACTGTCGTCATCCTCTCCGCCAGGTTCCTCGTGTCTTGTCTGAGGAGTCCCACATCCACCATCACTGCATCCAGCTTGCCTTCTATTGACGTCTTTAGCGCCCCTATGGCTTCCAATATGCTGCTTTCCACTTGCCTGATCTCTCCTTGCGTGACATATGGCTGTGGCGTGTCTTTCTCTTCCGCCTCGGGCTGCTGGTCATCACACTTGTGGGCAAATGTCTCCATGACTGTCTGTCTCCCCCTGCCGCTCTTTGGCTTGTCTGGCATGTATATACCTGCTCGTCTCGGCCTGCAGTTGGGTCCTGCTTGGTCGGGGTCTGCGTTGCGCTTCAGTGGGTTTCTGCTCAGTCCTCGCACTCACTCACGCACTTCCTGCGTGTGTTGACCTTTAAAGAGCATCTTCCCTCCGTCTCTCTTTATTTGCTCATCCACCGTGTCTCTCTGCGGTATTGTCCTCCCGCACACCCGTGGGTCCTTGCAGTCTATTTTCCCCTAGTCACTGCCCCTGTCCTGGTGTTATGGCGGGTGGCCAGTCGTGCCAGCTGAATTTGTGGCTCATAGCTTCTATTGAGGTGCCGCCTCGCGGGTTATATTTCTCTCTCACTAATTGTCTTGAGGCGGCCGGCTGGGCCGGGGTCTGCATCTGTGTGTATCTCCTTTGGTTCACTTCTTTGTCGTTATGCTGATGGCCGCCTCTCGTCCCTGCGCCGTCCCAGTTCGGCCGCAGCTCCCCTCACAGGCTCCGCAGTCTGTCGCTTAGTCCTCGGTCCGGGTGTTGACGTCCCGGTCGCTGCCATACCTCTCTCCCCTTCCGGGTCTCCGTTGCTGTTGCTCACCTCCGCGTTGGCAGGGGAGGGCTCCTCTTCGCTCCGGTCTGTGGGCCGCCTCTCATTTCTCGCGGCGTCTCTACCCGCTCCAGTTCAATGCAGCGCGACTGCTTGCAGTGCCGTCGCGGGCTCCTTCCCTCGCCTGCTGCAGTTGGTACTTCGCGCCTACGACGCTCGTGAAGTACTCTGGTTCTGCCTGAGCTGGGTGTTGGTCGGCTGTCTCTCCCGGCACCGCCCTTCACCTCCGGTCCATCTTCGTGTCGCAGGACGCGGGTCATGGTCTCAGTGTTGCGCGCCCGCCATTTTGTTGGTGGTACCGCGCATCTCTCCCTCTCTGTTTACGCTCTTCCAACTTCCGATTTTTCTCGGGTCTTCTCCCGTATGTGCCCTGAGCCTTCCGATGCCTTTTCCTGGCGTTTGTTCGGTCTTCCGGTGTTTATTTCCGCCTTTTTTCAGGATCATTGGCCGGATCGAGTGGGAGCCTCTCAGAGTTAGCTCACGCTTGCATGGCCGCCGGTTCCCAGATTGTTATGTTACAAGAAACACACACTATGAATGCGAATAACGAGCACAATAACGGGCAAATTGAGATTCCATACTAATTGTTCATCCCAGTCCAGGGGTGTCATTACTCTTATTCATCCAGGCTTGGGATTCAAACTGTTGGGCCAAGAGATTGACCCGCTTGGCAGATATGTATTGGCCGGGGGTGCGGTCACGGGTCAGCAAATACTACTGGTAAATACATACGGTCCTAATATTGATGACCCTTTTACGTCTATATATCAGTTGATTGTGTCAATATATGTGCCCACGATACTGTGGGGAGGAGATTTTAATGTTGCCCTTGACCCCGGATTGGATAGATCCAGTACTGCCATCAGGTCGCCTAGAAAAACGGTTGTTACCCTGAAACACATTCTACCACAGCTTTCACTTGAAGACGCCTGCCGTTTGCTGCACCCGAATAGAAGGGGATACACGTATTACTCCTCAGTTCATGACTCTGAGTCTAGAATCGACTACTGGTTCGTCTCCCCTGCTGTGAACATTGCATTGCAGGCATGCAAAATACTATCCCGCACACTGTCCGATCATTCCCCTGTGGTGATGGAGGTTGAGTTTCGTAATTGCCCCAGACCCGTAAAAAGATGGAGAATGCCGGCAGGAATATTGAGCGACCCTGGGGTTGTGGAAGACTTACACATAGAAGTCACAGAGTTCTTCACCAACAATATAGGATCAGTCGACAGATACTCTACTGTCTGGAAATCCTTTAAGGTCTGGGTCAGAGGAGCCTTGATATCTAAGTCCGTGAGGCTCCTGAAAGGGGTCCGAGCTGAATTAATCAAAACTGAAAGTAGGCTAGGGGAGCTTGAAGAAACCTACACTCGCACACAAGATAAGGCAATATTGGCTGAAATTCAGGCACGTCTTCAAGAATTTTGCAAGTTGCCCACAAGAGAAGTGCAGTATATGGCGGCACCGGTCGTAGATATGGCGATGGGAATAAAGCCGGGAGGACACTGTGCAACTTGCTCAAACAAGATAGGCAAACTAACCAGATTGCAAGTATACAAACATCACAAGGGGAGGTACTCCTGGGGGAGCAAGATATCAACAATGAGTTCGCTAAATTCTACTAAGAATTATATAGCAACAAAGACACTAAGGCAAGCCCCAAAATCAAATCCTGCTTAGAGGCACTCGCAATGCCAAAAAACTCTCTGAGGAGGCCCGACTGGCAATGGAACAGTCGGTCACCGCTGAGGAAATTGATGAGGTGATTAAAGCATTGGCCTCGGGTAAGGCTCCAGGGTCTGACAGATTGGGCACGGAACTCTACAAGGAGATCCGTGAGGAGCTGGTGCCAGTGCTGTTGCGTGTGTGGGAGGAAGCACTCCAGAGCAACATACTACCCTTGGCAATGAGGGAAGCCATAATAACCGTACTGCCTAAACCTCGTCGCCCTCCTCAAAATATATCATCCTATAGGCCCCTTTCTCTTATAAACACTGATGCCAAGATATGTGCAAAGGGGCTGGCAAACCGGCTCCTACAGGAAGTCCCTTCACTTGTCCATCCTGACCAAAACGGGTTTATCCCCACTAGATCCACGGCCCTTAATCTCCGTAAACTTTTTGGTATTATGGCACAAATTGACCCTGAGAGGAACGCAGTGGATATATCCCTAGATGCCGAAAAGGCCTTTGATTCGGTGTCATGGGCTTATTTGTTAGCGGTACTAGAAACATTTGGGATGGGCCTGAACTTCATCAGATATGTGAAGCTGTTATACACGGAACCTGGGGCACGAGTGTTGACTAATCGAACCATCTTGGAACTGTTCCTGCTGGGGAGGGGTACCAGGCAGGGGTGCCCATTCTCACCAATATTATTTGCATTGGTAATAGAGCCAATGGCAGATGCGATTAGGCTGAGACACTCAGGTAGGGGGATGAATTTGAAATGTTCGACCTAATTAATCTCTCTATATGCGGATGATACGCTCTTGTACATCCGTGAACCAGAAAACAATATTCTACCCATTATGGTGGAAATTCAGAACTTCACAGTTTACTCTGGATATACTATAAATAAGACCAAATCTGAGATATTCCCACTTACTCCGGCAACCAAATGTCCAGATAATCTATCTGGACTTAAATGGTCTGAACAAAACATAAGCTATCTGGGGATACTTGTCTCTAGAGACAGACATACACTATACACAGATAACTATGAAAGCATACTACACACCTTAAGTACCAAATAGTTGATGTGGGGACGCCTTCCAATCTCACTGCATGGTAGAGTCGCAGTCCTTAAAATGATAATTTTGCCCAAACTGCTGTATTTTTTTGTCAATATCCCTATATGGCCGGGACGACCCTTCTTTGCTAGGCTTCCATCCATGGTGGTAACTTTTCTGTGGAATGGTAAGATTGCAAGGATAGAATGGGAAAAAATGACTGAACCATACTCCTCAGGCGGCATAGCGGCGCCCGATTTTGAACTGTATTATTACGTTGCCCAAGCCCAGTTCGCGAGATACTGGTATGGAGAGACTGATGGCCCGCCTCAAGCGTTGATAGAAGAATACACCACACACCCCACGAATATAAAGTCTGTAATTTTTGATACACATTATAAAGACACATGTGATTATAACCCAGTGAGTTGTACGGTTGGGGCATGGAAGGCTATATTTAAAAGACTGGGAGTGGAAACCCCCTATAACTCAGAGGTCTCCCTCTGGAATTACCCGGGCATACCTCCAACACACAATTGTAACCTGCGGGAAGCCTGGGATCCCAATGAGGAAATGAAACTGGGTGATATGTTCATCAACGGGAAATTTGCGACCCTACAAGACACATTGAGGGCGCTGGGCGGGGCACCACTCAAAACACTCCAATGCTATCGCATGAGATCAGCTTTTCAGAAGCACTGGCCACTCTTCCCAGATGAACCTCCCACACATCCATGTATACAGCTGATAACGGCTGGGGACAGCCTGGGGATCTCCAAACTGTATACGGCGGTCCAGGCACACTTCCCCACAATGAACCAGGTAAAAGACAAATGGGAAAGAGATCTGTAGGCCTCCATTGATGAGACCTGGGACAGATACTGCTCGCTTACCAAAAAGGTATCCTTGAATGCTGGCTTACGCTTGATCCAGTTTAAGATCTTAAACAGATTACACTACACTCCAGCCAAAATAGCCAAGTTCACGCTGGTGGGTTCGGGTGAATGTCCCAAATGCAAAGCACCTCAGGCGGGTGCATTACACATATACTGGGGGTGTCCGGTAGTTGCAGACTTCTGGAGGGAGGTGGCAACGATGTTGGAGGAAATCACACAGGTTCCCCCGGCGCTAAGGCCACAGAAATACCTATTTGGTGACATAGGCAAATGCTCCGAAAAAATCAGGAGACTGTTCAACATCTCATGTGCGGTGGCCAAAAAACGTATTTTGCAAAATTGGAAGAGTACTGCCCCACCCAACATGAAACCGTTCCTTTGAGAATTAACATATGTAAATGAAACAGAGGAACAGTTTGTCCTTACCCGCCCAACTACAAGTAGGCCCAAAGACATCTGGGGTCACTTCAGAATATGCGACATGATCACAGAGGATGATGAGACTATGTAATCACTAACATTCAAATGAGATGTATATCATGTACTTGTTGTATGCTGTGAAAATGATGTGATAAGTGCTGTGTATATTTTGTGACCACTAACAAAAAGAGCTTTTAAAAAAAAAGATATTGCACTTTAAATTCTCCTAGAAATACAGCTGACACAAAAAATAATTATATTGCGCTACAGAAGTAGGGAACAGATGAGGCATTAGCTTGCGCAATTACTGTGTTTTTCAAAATAGAATAGATTTGGTGATGACAGGAAGGTGTGTAAACGAGATAGGGGCTCACTACACAAGTAGGGTAGAAAATTGTAGGTAGATAAGGTTGCTGCGTATACCTAGGGAGGGAAGTAATGTGACAGGCATGCACCAGGAAATCGGTAGATAGCAAAGCAAATGTGTCCTGCAGAGGAAAAAAATGTGACATGTAGTTGTCATTTTAAATTGCACACTTACAGCAGAGAATTACGCTTTGTAGCTTTAAGAGGGGCCCCCAGCTAAGCACGCTATTTGAAACACATGCATTTAATTCAGGAAAATTCTGCGGTGGCTGTTTTGTAGCTGCCTAAAAGGAATGTCAAAAGCTGAGGACACAAAGCTTACATAAAGGAACAAGATATCATTATCTGGCCACCGGCCATTCAACCATTAAGGTGAATCAGTTACAACAACCCTGCAGACAAGGACATTTCGTAGGTAGTTGACAGATTAATGTGTCAGCAATCGGCTAGGCATGACAGAGAAACACGGTGGAAATAGCATAACTCACAATAGTTATTCATAAATGTGTTAAGAACAGCATGGCGTGTTTACTGTTGCTAGAACTGGGAGGGCCGGAATTACTGGAAGCTGAAACTCAGAGACATCATGGCAGAGATAACATCCTGTTTTATTTAAGAACAAAGGTGATATGATTATCCTCTCCTCCTATCTACATACACATGTCATCATGACGCCAGTTCACGGAGAGTGTGAGCGCATGCTAACCGATAACCATATGCCCTTTTCACTGCAGAAGTATTTTAGAGTTCTGCCACTTGTCGTGGAGTAATGTGAAAGCAAACGTTTCTTCAGTCTGACCTGGTATTCCCCTTCCAAAAGGCCCACAAGGGCTGCACCCATATGCCTATCACCAGTGTCCTGATTTATTTTTGAGGGCCTCTCAACAAAAAGTACCTCACCTCCCTCCAAGGCATCCTTCTTAACACTCGTCCTCTCTTCCTCTTCTCCCTCATACGTTGCACAATCATGGACAATATCATCAGGTTTCACTGGCTCAACTACAAATTTTGCAGGATTGACTAGGTGACACCGTATGGGATGTATAGATGCTTTCGATAGAATAACCTCATACCTTGAGAATCTTTGGGTCGTGAAAGTCAACTTGCATTTTTCCAAGATATCAAAGGCCACATGCGCCACGTACAATGTCATCAGGCAACCCATATTAATGGTCGAAGACGTTTGAATTGCAAAAGCTGTGGCCGCTAAAGCTTGTTCACAAGGGAACTGTCCTTGCATCATTGGGTCCAGGAGTCCACTATAGTAGGCTAAAGGTTTATGGCCTAGCAATTGTTGCTCGGCCATGATCGCTGTTATTACTTGCCCATGGGAGTGAGAAAACAGATCAAATGTTTTTTGTAATTCAAGGTCACCAAGACCGGAGTATTGTTAATTGTGGCCTCGAGTTCCTGAAAGCAAGTCACCATCTCTTCAGACCATTCTATCATTTCTTTTGCCTTTTGCTCTACCTTAAGCCCCTGCAGTAAGGGCCTTGTGTAACTAGCGTAGTTACAACGTCCCAAAAACTGTCGCATTTGTTTAATCGTGACTGGCTGGTGCTTATTTTGAACTGCAGTGGCTCTCTCTGGCATAACCTTCCTTTCTGCGGGCGATATCACTTGCCCCAAATATATTACTTCTGTCTGGCTGTATCGCAATTTTTCTTTGTCCACTTCATACCCCTTCTCCGCAAGCAGGGTGAGCAGGATTATTGAATCTCCTCGACACTGCTCTTCTGAAATGATACAAACTAGTAAGTCGTCCACATACTGAAATACTGTACTGTACACATGTAAATTCCCCGAATCCGTTTGAACAACCCTGTTGAAAAGCCTCAGATTCGCAGTAACCCTGGGGCAACATTGTTTGCTCAAATCTCTGACCATGATACGTAAACACTGTGAGGTACTGAGAATCTGGGACAGAGGAAGAACAAGTTACTTACCCCTGGTAACGTTCTTTTGACCACATGCTCCTCCCACGTATTCCTCATCTTTAGATATCTCCTTCCAGCACCAGCTGCTTTGGAAAAATGTTTCAGCAGAAGGCGTTGTATGTTGTCGCAGACTCAATGTCCCTTGAGAGCTTCCATCTCCCTTTGAGGTTGATGTCATTGATAGTATAAATAGCACACACTGCACCCATTACAACAGTTCTGTTTTTTCACCTTCTTCCCAAAGGATAATCAGTATTAGTGTGGTCAAACGAGATCAGATGCTCAAAGAACGTAAGGTGTAAAGCACGGAAATTCTACTGCCTGACAGGATTGGAGGGGAAATGAGAAATACATGGGAAGAACACCCAGTCAAAAGAAAGTTACCAGAGGTAAGTGACTTGTTCTTTGAATGGATTGTGTCCTCCCACGTATTCCTCATCTTTAGATCCAAAAGCAGTATGAAACTGGAGGATGTGAGTACTTATTTTCAAAAACCAATAATTCATTTCAGTATTTGAATGGAGTGCAGGACAGACTTTCTAAATCCTGTCTCCTGGCTTGAAGCAGAGTCTAGACAATAGTACTTTGTTAAGATGTGAACAGCCATGACCCTTGTGGATTGAGCTCGTAAACCAACAATGATATATAGAATTACCTGCCTGGATAACGTCTGCTCAGTAACTGCAAGTCCCAATTTATGTTCTGTGTAACTGACAAAAGGTTTATCATCACGCAAGATGTGAGATGTAGAAGCCCAGAGCTCTTTTAGGGTCTAGTTCATGCAGTCTTACTTCCTCCTTACTATGGTGTGGAGGAGGGTAAAAAGTTGACAAAACAATTTTTTGTGAAATATGAAAATCGAAAATCTCTTTGAGTAGAAAGGTAGGTGTAACTCTCAAAACAACTTTGTCTTTGTAAAAGGTTGAGAAAGGTGGCTTACATGATAAAGCTTGCAATTTGCTCACACTGCGGGTGGATGTTACATCTGTTAACAGGTTTGTTTTCAGTGCAAGTAGACTCAAAGGGCAAGAATGAAGAGGCTCAAAAGGAGCACACATGAGGAACTTGAATACTACATTTAAATACCAAACAGGGACCACAAATGGGACTGGAGGGAGCACATGTTTGAGTCCCTTTAAAAATTGAATAACCAGCAGCATCTTAAAATAAGTCTCTTCAGATGTGCGCTTAAAAATCAAAAGCGCTGCCAAGTAACCCTTGATAGTACCAATCTGGTGCCACTGATTAGCCAGATACAGTAGGAATGACAACACCATAGGTGTGTCGCATTGAAAAGGATCCACATTCTTCTCCCTGCACCAGCTGCAGAACTTGCTCCAACGGCAGCAATACAGAGACTTTGTTGCTGGCCTTCTGACCGAAAGCAAGATCTGCATCACGTCTTCTGGGAGGTACCAGTCCTTGTGCAAGACAAATTGGAGGGCAGATGGACATGTCCAGAAGGTCCGGGTACCACGTCCTCCTGGTCCAATCCAGAGCAGATAGGCCCATGGATTTCCCAAATGTTTTCAACCTCCTGATGACTTGAGGAATGACGAGGACTTGAGGAAACACATACATGAGTGAGAACTCCCAGTCCACTATGAACACAACCCTAGAGCGCCTCTTGGGGGAAATTACCTGGAGCAGAACAGTTCACATTTCTGGTTGATACTGGATGTAAACAGAGCTACCTGAGGGGTTCCCTAAAGGGTGATGATCTCTGGAAGGTCTTCCTGGACTAGTTCCCACTCATGGGAGATTGCGCACCACCTGCCCAGAGCATCCGTCAATGTGTTCTCCTCTTCGGCTTGGTGTACTGCCAATAGAGAGATTTCTTCTTGAATTGCCCAAAACCAAAGCTGCATTGCCTCTCTGCACAGTGGTAGTGACCCTACACCTCCTCTCTTGTTGAGGTAGTACATGGCCACTGTTTTGTCCGTCATAATCAGGACACTCTTTCCCTTTACAGCAGGAAGGAAGGCCTTCAGTGCTAGTCTGATTGCCCTCAGCTCTAAAAGGTTGATGTGTAATGGAGACCAATGATGGCTGACTGTCAGATTGTTGCATGGGCTCCCTACCCTGTGAGTGAGGCAACTGTAACTACTGTTATATCTGGCCATGGTTGCCAAAAAGGTTCCCCCTTCAGAATGTTGTCCTTGCAGGCCCACCACAGGAGATCCTGTGAGACACTGCTCGGAACCTGAGGCAGATCTGACATCTTGCCTAAAAAACTGAGACCCTTGGGACCTGAGGGCCTACTGGAGGAATGTCACTCACAGACAAGCCTCTACACTAGAAAAATGCAGGATACCATAAGACAGAGCAACCTCAGGAAATCTAAGGCAGGATGACGGTGGGTCGGCGGCTTTTCACCCGGGCTCGAGGGCATGCACGTTTTAGCCTTACTTTTCTCCTTATTAGCCTTGGAAGGCACGACAGGGTAATGGCGCTTTACCTTTTCTCGAGGGGAGGGGAGGCCGCCACATCTCCAGCCTAAAGGCCTCCCATTCAGCTTTACTCGCTGACTCACCCAGGCAGTTTACCATGCGTTCCGGTGAGGAGGCTGAGCGAGGACTGGGATCTGTGGCATTATTTCTTCGATTTATTCGAAGATAATGAGGCATGGTGAGAACCGCTATGTGAACGGGAACGTTTCTTCGAATATTTCCTCAACGGAGTCACCACTCGACACATCCGAAGAACCCTTTTTCGATGGATTCATTGAAGGGGATTTTAGTGGGGGCCTACCCGCCGCAAGTTTCCTTTTGCGTTCCTTGAGCATGGATTGGCAGGATCCACAGTCAGCCGTTCTGTGGTCAACGCCAAAACACCATAAACATATACAATGTGGGTCAGTTATCGACATTTTAGATCCACAGTCAACACATTTCTTGGACCTGGTCTTTGGTGTAGAAGAAAAATACATTTTCTAGTTGTGAGGAAGTTTCGTCAGAAACAAAATGTGCCGTATATGAAGTGAAAACTATCGTGGAAAAATGTGACTGAAGTAACTGGTGCAGTGCATGCTATTTATAGTATCGATTATGTCAACTTCAAAGGCAGACGGAGGCAACGCACAGCGCCCTCTTTCGAAATTCTTTTCAGAAGCAGCAGATGCTGGAAGGAGATATCGAAAGATGAGGAATACGTCGGAGGACACAATCCATTTAAAAAATGCATTCTTCTAATCTATCACCATGAAGTGGGTTGACCTGGTAGGGATATTACAGAGAGTGGTAGCTGGATTCAGTACCACCAGGAATTCCACCTCAACAATATTATTTTGAGGGGTGCAAATCTTGGACCATTCTCCAACTGGACCCCTTTGCTTTCTTCACAGGGTAGATGGCCGTGTTACATGGGGACACAGAAGATTTTATGATGCCTTGCTTCAACAATGCCATAATGGTCACATAAATCCCCTTGCCTGCCTCTCTTGAGATGGGGTACTGCTTAACCCAATGGTAATATCGCACCAGGTTTCAAATATGTCCGTACCGCTCCAACACTCTTTAATAGACCCACATCATGAGGATTGGTGGTCCACAAATGGTCCGGGACTTTCACCAAATCCTCCTTCCAATATGGCAATGTTTTTCTAACGATGAGCATGGTCTGTAGTACTTCCCTTTGCTCTATCGCTATCTGGCAAGTCAACCCCAATCTCAAACCCATCTCTCCTGTGCCTTTGGTGTCGTCGAACAACTGCTCGTCAGACATGTTTCTTAGCGATAAGATTGTATTGATGCACAGAACTGTGCGCCACTTTCCGCCTTCCTCGTCAGTGCCTGAGAGAACTACCCAATTCTTCTTAATGACTACTGCTTCAAGAACAACCGTAACAATGGTGCCTGTTGTCACCTCCTGTGGCACAGCAGGCCGATACAAAAATTCAATCCGCCATGTCTGATCTCTGATTCCCAGGACCCAAATCAACAAAACCACGAACCCCATAAAGAAATAAAGTTGAATGTACAGGTAACCCACTTATTGCGCTATCTCTACAGTATGCATGCAAACGCACTGCTTCTCTTACTGGATACAAACCTGAAGTCGAGTATACTATGGACCTCGTCATAAGTTGGGTGGTATCCCAGTGGTAAATGTGCAGGGATACCGTCCAATGCAAAGAGCGTTACCACAACTCGGTCCAGCGCTATTACCGCTTGATCCCGTCTTGCGTCAATGCTGTTACTCCCCATTTATTTTAAGAGTCCATAGGACTCTATGGGGCAGTATCGGCGCAATTATTAATTGTGCTGAAAATGGGTGGAAAGTGAGCCGATTTATCTGAAACTTTCTGCACAAACTCAGGATTACGCGGAGCGGTAATGTGGTGGCAATGCTATTACCACTGCATTTTTACCACTCTGCCCAACCCCTGACAAGGCCCTATATCTTCCTCTGTGAACGTTATCGACATGTGGAATCAACTGAGATCATCTCTGCCCAAGATATTTGCATGGGTATCTGTGCAATACAACAAAGGAGTAGATACATTTTGTATACCTACTTTAATACGTATATCTTCAATATACGGAACCCACAGGATAGCCTCAAAGAATCCCTGTATATCCATTGTTTTGCCTGACAAGGGGAACTCACCTTCCTTGATTCAAGATTTCCTAGCCCCTGAAAATGTTCGGTCACATACATGCACACCTATCGAGAGTTCCTCTTCTGGATCAGCGTAATGGACTGGACTGGACACATCAGAGATCCCTGTGGGCTGTCCTAATCCTGATACATATTAGCACCGGGGAGCTGGAAATTATTCCCTCCAAATGCACTTTCTCCCATGTAATGAGTGACCGTTACTTCGGGTAAAGGATTTTTCTTCCATGTCTGTACCAGGGCCTGTGCTGGCACGGTTGGTTGAATCACATAGGCCTGTGCAGCCCCAGTCGATGGGTTCTTTTCAACCCATGCCTGCTCAATTACACAGAGCCTGGGGCATATGGCATGGTCAGGGATTGCATTTGCCGAGCTTGTACATTAAAATACTGTGGCCTGCTCTGGCAATCTCATGCCACGTGTCCCATCTTTCCACAAGACCAACACTGAACCCCATACAACCCTCCATAGTTATTTCCCATTGGCCCATCAAACCAGGGCCCCATTCCACCGAACCCGCCAAATAAACCATTTCCTCCTTTAAAATCCTCTCCTACCCCTCAGAACCCCTCTCATTTTCCTTGCACCGGAGGCATACCCATCCATCCAACCTTGTGTCATACCCGATTCACTATATCTGTCAGAATACCAGAGGGTAAGAGTCTCAACACTCTCCCCCGAACCACAGAAACCAAATAGATTTGTTCCTCCCACCGTGGTTGGCACGTGTACCTGATGTCAGAATTAACAGAAACCACGTGGCAGCCAATGGGGGAAGAGGGATTAGAGAGAGGTTGTGGATGGTGAGGGGGGAGATTAGGGAAACCGGAAAGAGACTAAGGGCAAACATAGTTGGATAGGTGTGGGGGACATTAGGAGAAAACATACATACATAATTAACCTTAAATGCTGCCTCCTGACCTGTCCGACTCCTCACTCTTACCATAAACATGTAACCGAACACATCGTACTGTAACCTTTTCAGACCTGTAGCCATGTCTTAACTTCGCACAGCTTAAGGAACACATGAATGCACACACTCACATTGAACATAGCAAATGGATAAAAACAAGGGTGTCATCCTAAATGAAGAAACATACTCATGGCCCATTCGGGCAAGCAAAGCCACAAACAGTTAACATAGAAACTGCAACCTTCAGCAGAACCCCCTTATGTGTTAGTCTCTCTAACAGTTTCCAAATCAGACAGGATGGGGTTTTGGCATGCCTCTGCCAACTACATAATGTTCTTAACCAGACTCAAAAAGCATAAACCTGAACATATCCGTATTGCTACATCCTTGAAATCGGCACAAAAGGTCTTGGCCCCTTTCATGAAGTGCATGTGTATCACCAGTAGTTTCCTGGATCATTATCAGACGTCATTTGCAATTTAAGCAGACAGTAACATCAACTCATAGGATATGCAAGTACTTATCTTGGGTTCCGGGCACCGTGCCAGATCACCCGGACCTGAAGAGACAGTGCATGCCACTGTGACCGCCCATGCCTAACACTTCAATAATCGACACCTGGGCACGGGCAGCCGGCGTGTAAATAGACCCAGTAATTAGAATAAGCTGGGAAAGTGTGCGCGTGGAAGGACTACAATTCCCTCCCAATGCTGCTGGAAATTGTAGTTCCTTCACTCAATACATCCCAAGCTAACATTTCCATAGTCCTACACACCTCCTCTTGGCTCAAACATTGAACCTGACAGTACATCCTCTCTTAGGGCCCTTCACAGGTCCTGGCTTTTCGGATGGCGTAAATGAAACTATGTCACCAATCTTGGAGCATGAACTGCATTCACCGGTTCCCATGAACAGTCTTCCGGACCATAACCCAACCATTGAATTAAGTACCATAATTTGCTTTGTTTCCTCTTGGAGTCCAGGATCCTTTTCACTTCATATTCCACTTGACCCTCCTTCAGTATTGCTGATGGTCTCTGCGTGGTCATCCCAGGAGCTGCGGGTTTAAGCAAAGACACTTGTAATACAGGATTTATCTTCAAATTCTTAGGTAATTGGAATTTCATGGCCACAGAAAACACACACTTTATAATCTCGTAGGGCCCAATAAATCAGGGTGCAAACCTGCGAGATCCAACCAGAGATATATTACGCTTGGACAACCAAACTCTATCCCCCACCTTGTATTTAGGAGCCTCTTGTCTTTTCTTGTCAGCCTGTATTTTATAGGCCCTCTTAGCCTGTTCCAATTTAGCTTGTACCTTCCGCCTAATGTTTAGAAGTAATTGCTTTCTTTCATGTAAAACTGGAATTTGCTCCACTTTGGGCAAGACCTCGGGTAACATATTTTGCTCATGCCCGTACAAACATTTGTTAGGTGCCATACCCAAAGATGCATGTTTCGTGTTATTGTACGTGAACTCCGCCAACCACAAAGCTCTCACCCATGAGTCCATGCCATCCTGCAGGTAACACTGTGAGTATTGTTCCAATGTCTGGTTAACCCTCTCTGTTTGCCCATCAGTCTGCGGGTAATAACTCGTGGAAAGGGCACAATCAATTCTCAACATCTAGCAGAAGGCAGGCCAAAATCTAAGTAAATTGAGGGCCCCTGTCGGATACAATACTCTGAGGAAAACCATGCAATCTTACAATATTCTGCAAAAACAACCCGTCCAGTTGCCCAGCCCCTGGAATAACCATACAAGGCACAACATGAGCTTGCTTTGACAAATGATCAACCACCACCCAAATAGTGTTATATTGATTATCCAGAGGAAGATCAGTTATAAAATCCATGGAGATGTGTGTCCAGGCCCTCTCCAGTGTAGGTAAAGGCTTTAACAACCCCACCTTGCGAACATGATCTGCTTTGTTGCGAACGCATGTCTCACACTTTTGAATGTACCCCACTGTATCCTATTCTGAAATCTGACCACCAAAAGTATTTTTCCAACATACTTTGAGTCTTTTTCCTTCCAGAATGTCCTACTAATGGGGATATATGGCACCAATACAATGCTTTCTCCTGTAAATCCTGTGTGGGTAAAATTAATCTCGCTGCATTGTAAGGGGGCCCATCCCGGGTGGTCTTTACTGGGTCACCCAGACCCTACTCCTGCAGTTCCTGTTGACTCAGGCTTCCTCTTACTTGTTCGAACAGCCTTTCGGTGACCACCCCAACCACCTTCTCAGGAGGAATGATTGCCTTCATCTATGTAACTACATTTTCCAAATTCTGCTGCCTAGTCAAGGCATCAGCTTTACCATTTTCCCTCCCTGGCCGAAAAGTCACCACAAAATCAAATTCATAAAAATGTTGGGACCATCGCAGTTGCCTAGGGCGTAGAATCTGTGCTGTCTTGAAGTATTGTAAATTCTTGTGATCTGTCACCACTATGCTTGGCTCCCAACAAATAATGCCTCCACTCCAAAAAAGCTGCACGAATAGCTAACAATTCTTTGTCTGTAATTGAATAGTTTTGTTCACACTTGGTAAGCTTACAGGAGTAGAATGCTACCGGATGCCAAATTCCTTCCTCACTTTTCTGAGACAATACTGCCTCTATAGCCACATTGGACGCATCCGTCTCTACCTGAAAAGGTTTTTCAGATTCTGGATGTCATAATAGTGTGGCCTGAGTAAAAGTCGTTTTCAATTCCTGGAAAGCTTCCTACGCTTCCAGAGTGCAATGAAACTGTGCTGCTTTTCTCAACAACATAGTTATGGGATTCACCACCAGAGAATAGTTTTCAATAAACCTCTGATAGAAGTTGGCAAACCCCAAACATGACTGGATGCCTTTGACACATTGAGGCGATGGCCAATCGGTGACTGCCTGTACTTTCTTTTTGTCCATGACAATACCCGTCAGGGTTAGAATGAACCCCAAGAACGTCATCCAGGGAGTATTAAAAGCGCACTTCTCTAGTTTCACGTACAACTGATATTCCTGCAATCGCCCTACACAGCTTTTACATGTGCATATGTTGCTCCTCGGATGCAGAATAAATCAGAATATCATCAATATATACAATGACAAATACATCAAAGAATTCCCTTAAAACCTCATGCATGAAATATTGAAAAGCAGCCGGGGTATTGCACAGACCAAAGGGTATGACCAAATACTCAAACAGCCAAAACTTATTCCTGAATGCAGTCTTCCATTCATCACCACTCTTCACCCTTATCAGATGATAAGCCCCTCTCAAATCCAACTTGGTGTACACTGCTGCTGATTTCACTTGATCTAACAATACTGCAATTAAAGGCAGCGGAAGCCTATTCTTTATTGTCATCTTGTTTAATGCGCGATAGTCTATGCAATTTCTGAGTGTACCTTCCTTCTTAGGCACAAAAAACAAAGGGGACGACACCAGTGACGTGGAATGCCTGATGAACCCTTTTTCCAACATTTCATCTAAATGCTCTCTCAAATGTACATTTTCAGTCTCAGTCAAGGCATATATCCTACTGCTAGGCACCTTGGCCCCTGGTTCCAAATGAATCATGCAATCATAAGGCCGATGGGGTGGCAACCTCTCAGCCCCCCTTGTCAAGTACACTTGCAAATTCCTGGTATTGAGATGGAACTCCAATCTCAAAAGCCCCCACCACCTGAGGCCCTTGCTGGGGTGGACCGCCAAATGAATAGCGGGTCCAACCTCCTCCTGCATATGTGGCTCACATTCCGGATTCTCAAAAAACACTTGTTGGGTCACCCAATCAGTTCTAGGATTATGCTGCACCAGCCATGGCATTCCCAGAATAAAACCAAATTGTGGGGCCACAATTAGATCAAATGTAATTTCCTCTACATGTCCTGACGCACAAACCATCCTCAAGGGTTGAGTCTGCTGTCTAATGGGTTGTGACGTCAATGGAGATCCATCCACTGACTGAACCCCCTCCACCTGCTTCTTATCCTGTAATGGTAATCCCAATTGTTCTTCTAGTCTGATGTCAATGAAATTCCCTGTAGCCCCAGAATCCCCCATAGCTGACACCTTCTGTTTAGTTAAGGGTAAGCATAATGTCACCAAAAGATAGAAATGAGAGTTCTTACTTCCTACAGTATTTGCTTCCCAACCTGGGAACCTTGATTCATTAGGACCTGATACCTGCGTCCCCTCTAAGGCCGGCCCAAACTTTTTCCTGCCTCTCCCTTGCTCCGTTCTCCCCCTCTTCCCTTTTTAGGCGTGTTAGGACAGGTGTGAATATAATGCCGAATTGCCCACAATATAGACACAGATTGTTCGTCTTACACTGTTCTTTCTCTGCTGGCAACAATGGCCCTCTTACACTCCCTATTTGCATGGGCTCTCCTTCTCCACTCCTTCCTAACCGCTCCTTGCCCAACCTTGCAAAAGGTACTGCTTCAGGTTTTTTCCTTTCACCCTAGCGTTCATTCATACGATGATCCAACCATAAGGCTAAATCAATCATGACCGTACATGTTGCGGGTTGAGGCTCCACTTGTGCAATGGCGTCCTTCAATTTCTCCCTCAATCCCTGGTAGAACAATAGGGTCTGCTTGGTCTCTGGCCAGTCTGTCTCAATTACCAATTGACTGAACTATGTCACATAGGACACTAAATCCTGTGGGCCCTGACGTAATGCCAGCAGTTCCTTGTCCTGAGCCAATGACACCTCCTGTCTGTCAAACAATCGCCCAAACTCCTTGAAAAACCCATCCCACTTGTATAACAGAGGGTCATCTTTTTGAACCAACAGCATGGACAGTGCAGCAGCATCTCCAGTCAAATAGGAGATGACAAAAGCAGTTCTGGCTTGAATGGTTTCAAAGCCGCCGGCTTACAGAGAAAATGTAACCTGTACTGTGTCAAAAACATCATGTATTTCCGAGAGTCTCCAGCAAACCTTTCAGGTGCCGCCAAAGGGAACACTACTAGGCAGTTGCCCAATTACGGTAGGAGACCTGCTGTCATGAGGGAGCATTTCCACTGGTCATTGTGGCATAGATGGCGCTGCATTCACTCCATTGCTCAGGTACACCTAACATGGCGCCTGACTCCTGTATTAGGGTTGCAGCTTACTTGAGTGGGTCTGGTTTGTGGACTCCGCCCCCTGCAGCACCGAAGCCTGTTCTGACTGCACAACGGGACTCTCAATGCGTTGCTACTTCTCTTAGTCAAAGCTCGTAAGTTTGCCTCCACGTCCTCTGATCTATTCTATTGTTTGTGCTCCCTCTTGAACTGCTTTAATTCAGATTTCTCTCCTTAGTAATTCAACTGTCAGCTCCTGTCACAAGAATCATTCACTACGCCGCTCACAGCCCCAGCTCTACCTTGCGAAACTCTCTGTAAACACTGGTATTCATTATTAGTCAGTTTAATAGTTCTTTTATCATTAGTTCCTCTGTTTATCAAATCGCTTGTTTCTGCAGTCATTTCCCCGATCCGTGAAAGACTTAACGTAAGCATTTGTGAAACGCCGAAGCCTGAGTACCACTTGCTTCCAGGTACGTAGCGGCAGGTCTCCCTTAGCAACCCGACCTCTTGTGGGACACAGCAGTTTAACAAAGCCTCGTTCTGTGCTATTTCAGAGAAATCTCAAGAGGGCGAAAGATCTAACTCTCCAGGAACATAAGTATTGCTAAGGTAACAAGCTTAACCCGTAATAATCAGATAGAACATTCCATTTCTAAATACTGCTTACACCCCGCGCGTTAATGTCTACTAACGGCTGGCTTTCCACTCTAATTTCTCTTGCCCATTCTTTTTTCCTGCATGTTTAGTTTCTACATCTGAACCTCTTCTTTCCTGTGTTCTGATCAAGTTGGATTCCCTCCATTACCTCCTTTATAAGGTAAAAGTCTCTCTAGAGGATCTGGGAGTTCCTCTCGCAAACCAAGTTTAATCCAGTCTTTCATCTGTTTCACAAGAGGAAGGAGTCACAGAGCCGTAACATCTTCCATTACATCCCGTTCAGAAGATCTAGCTTCCAGTCCAGAGATCGAGAAACCTTTTCTGAAGACGATTTCCAGGGTTTTTTTTCCCCCAAGAGGGTTTCCCTGGGAATTCTACCTCCTCTGTCCCATTGGTCTGGGCCAGGGAGGTAGGGTAACTAGGGGAACTTTTCATTACCTCACATGCTGTTGCTTGGACACAAGGTTAGTGTTTATTTATTCTCTGAAAACGGTCATTATTACACACTTACGAATCTTGGCGCATGACACCTGCCCCCTGCTGTCCCCCCCAGTCGGACCTGCATTTCCTTCCTTCTAACAGGGTACCTTTTTGCGACTAGTCCCTGCACCTGGGCTTTCAACGCAACCGATTCTTGCCTAGTATGATTTAATTCAAGCTGAATATCTTGTAACGCCTTTAGCACATCAGCTAAAGGGGGAGGATTCGTGTCCATTTGGCTTGGGTGGTAATTATAACCCACTCAGGGAGGATTATTATGTCAGAATACCAGAGGGTAAGAGTCTCCCCCGAATCACAGAAGCCAAATAGATTCAACCCTCCCACCGTGGTTGGCACGGGTATCTGGTGTCAGAATCAACAGGAAACCACGTGGCAGTCAATGGTGGGAAGAGGGATTAGGGAGAGGTTGTGGATGGGGAGGGAGAGATTAAGGAAACCGAAAGAGGTTAAGTACAAACATAGTTGGATAGGTATGGGGGACATTAGGAGAAAACATACATAAGCATAAACCTTAAACCTTAAATCTTTCCTCCTGACCTGCCTGACTCCTCACTCTTACCATAACCCTGTATCCCAACACGTCATACTGTAACCTTTTCAGACATGTAGCCGTGTCTTTACTTCACACAGCTTAAGGAAAACATGAATGCACAAACTCAAATTGAGCATAGCAAAGGGAACAAAACAAGGGTGTCACCATACATGAAGAAAACATACTCCTGAACCTTCGTGCAAGCAAAGCCACAAACAGTTAAGATGGAAGCTGTAACCTTCAGCAGAACCCCCTTATGTGTTAATTTCTCGAACAGTTTCCAAATCAAACAGGATGAGGTTTTGGCATGCCTCTGCCAACTACATAATGTTCTTAACCAGACTCAAAAAGCATAAACTTGAACACATCCGTATTGATACGTCCTTGAAATCTGCACAAAAATTCTAGGTATCACCACTCATTTCCCGGACCATTATCGGACGTAATTTGCAATTTAAGCAGAAAGTAACATCCACTCATAGGATATGCGAGTACTTATCTTGGTGTCGGGGCACCCCAGGGGATCACACGGACCTGAAGAGATGATGCAGTGAAAATGCACTGCGGCATCTCCTCACTGCAGCGACCCGGACTGTTGCTGCACTGCGCTCATGAATAAGCAGTGTCGTGTAGCCGTGCCGCCTCGGAAGTCTCCTGCCTACAAGCTCACCGCCCACAGCCCTGAAATGTAGCCAATAGTCCTCCGGCGCCAGAGGAATTACCAGAAAACTTCTTGCATGCCACTGTGACCGCCGTGCCTCACACTTCAATAATCCGCACCTGGGCATGGGCGGCCAGTGTATAAATAGACCCGGTAATTGGAATCAGCTGGGAAAGCACGCGCGTGTAGAAGGAATACAAATCCCTCCCAATGCTGCTGGGAATTGTAGTTCCTTCTCTCAATACATGCTAAGCTAACGTTTCCTTAGTCCAACACGCCTCCTCCTGGCCCAAACATTGAACCTGACAATATCCCTCTTTTCCCAATTGTCCCTGCTGTCCCTCTGTGGAGCTAGTAATCACCACTCCTTCCATACAGATTTTCGTTAGCTTTTTCTGAACAAGCTTGGCCTCTGCCTTTTGTGCCTGCTCTATGCTCTCCTTTTCCTTCTACTGCTTCCATTTTCAGAAATGCACAATATGTGCCTGAATTTCCGGTCAACTCTTGGGGCCTCATTACACGTTAGGCGGAGGACCAAGGTGCTATTAGCACCTTGGCTATTAGCACCTTGGTCCATGCCGGTAAAATACCGGCACCGCCTTGGTGGAAAGGGGAATTACCGCCCTATTCCAAGGTTGGCAGGGCGGTAATTCCCCCTTCCCCCATTGCCCTTCCCCATTCCCATTTTTGCCCCATAGGGCTCTATGGGAATGGGGAAGGCGCTAATTACGGTGCCGCAAATTGCGGTACCGTAATGAGCACCCTGGTCCCTTTGCGGGTTGGTTTTTAACACCTGCTAAAAAGCAGGCGTTAAAGTACCAACCCGCAAAGGGACCTCGTAGTAAGGCGGTAAGGGTTTACCGGTACCGGTGCCCTTAGCGGTACCGGTAAACCCTTACTGCACTACGTGTAATGAGGCCCTTGGTCTTCATCCCTACTACTTTGTCTAGATCGTGCTGGACTTCCTTAGGAAGTCCCTTTTTTAGCATGTGGTAAAAAATTACCACATTCTTATCCCACGGTTCTCCCGTCTCTGCCCTCCACATCTCCTGAATTAACTGGATGTGTGGGGCAGGATCCTTGTATAACTTCATTGTCTTGGCCAAAATAGAATTTATAATGGGCGTATCGGGATACATGACCCTCAGGGAGCCCCATACCTGTTCCGTGTAATTATTGAATGCTGCTCCATCATGGGTGTTCATGTCTAACTGAACTCCTGGGTACCCTGCTCACGTCCAAAGCTGATTTTACCATTCTCCCATTAGAGCATTGAATAAGCTTTTCATGTCCCCTATGGCCAACATGACACCGGCAGTATGTTAGGAACACAGGTTCAATCCCCGGATCTGCGCTTAGACACCTCTGGGTATTAAGCGCATTTTAAATAACCCATTACAATTACAATTACGGCCATGTAAGTACCACAGCGTGTCATATGACCCCATGGTGTACTCTTTGTCGCTGCTACTGGACTGGGAGGTGAGGCTTCTACCCCCTGTTCTCTCTGCTCAAAATTTGATTCTCATTCACCTCCATCTTTCTCTCCTGTTATCACATCCCCTGGTGTTTCAATAGGCACAGGAGCATATTCGGTACTACCGTGATGACTCTGCCTACTGGGCTGATGCTCCCAGCAGGGTCATACCTGTCGGTGGCCCCGGCAGGCAGACTCGTAGCGTGGTGGTCCGTTAACAAGGCTGCCAGTAAGCTTACTAATACACAAAACATAGGGAGAGTCTCATAAGCAACAGTGGATTGGGACATAAAGATAAAGAAAACACTAAGGTCCACTGTGCTGAAAAAAGTACATTCATTATTTGAATGACTTCAAAATGGTGTGTATCTACTAGGATATCGCAATATGGTTAAAGCCTCTTAAATTCTGAAAACAATCAAAAAGATGGTATTTTTATAAATTTGCAGATTTATTTGAATTAAAAAAAGAATAGGAAGATAAAATTTGAAGAAATATTTAGAACAAGAATACATATGTGGATAAACAGTGAAATCCAAAAGAGAAAAATACAAAATATTTTTTTCAAAAAAGATGCAGTAGAAATAAAAAATTGAAAAGTGAATCATAAAGGTAAAATGAATCAGAAAAGTAAAATTAATTTTGAAGGAAAAAGTCAGCAAAACATGCTTTACTTTAAATAAAGAAGAAAAAAGAGAACAGGCACATAAAATAATTCTGGATGTGCGACTTTATCTATTATTAAGCAACTTTGTTAATTTAGTTGTACAAACATTGTTGATAAAAAAGCAGGTCTGCCAACATGTTTGTGTCAATGGAGGTAATTCATAAGCAGTTCGAAATTTAAACGGACATCTTCAACATGTTTCGGCGGAAAAGCCACCTGCTGGGCGGTAAATTCTAATGGATGCCTTCCTGATGGCGAAAAGAAACAACTGGACCCCGTGGGAAAACAGACATGAAAAAAGGGAATTTCTGATGATTGCTCTCAGAATATTTTCAGGCTATTGTACAATTCTCAATTGGTTTGGACTGCATTATTGCTTCAGGTCCCCAAGTAAAGGTAGGCTTACCCAGATTGGGAGCACAATCTCTGGGGATCTAGCTGTAGGTAATCTCGGGAGCGCAGCGCGTGCTCTGAAGGGCAAGGTATTGAACACAACTGCAATGATTCTGAAAGAGTAATGGGACCTAGTGTCAATTTGTGTCAAGGTATAGTCGAAAACTATTTAATGTGAACATAATTAAGGGCATCACTAAAGATTAATATTATAGCATGGAATAGATAAGGCACCTTATGTCTGACATTTCTCATGTGCAGCATTAATAAGAGGCATAACAAACTTCTTTAAAATTAGTACCTTGTCTGTTATAGAGTTGAAAAAGTTGAATTGGTGCTTCAATCTCATATGTGGGCCCTTGACACGCTTGAAAGGACAAAAACTGGGAGTAATTGCCAGACGGAATCCTAGAATCCTATGTAAAATGTATGAATAAATATATTTTTTCAAACAATGCTTGATGCCTTTAAGAATGGCCTGTTACGGGTGGGGGCTCACCAGCATCCAGCCCTCTGGGGGAGTGACAGCCTCCTGGGTCATCTGAGCCCACAGCTGGGCCTGACCTCGCGCACCTTGAGGCTCCTCACCTCTGCATGGATCCAGCAAGATGGCCTCTAGATTGGCATTCTCAGCTGGGAGTCATTATTTTGGGGGCCTCATCTCCCTGCTAAGATCTACGCTCTCTTAATTCTGCGAAGTCTGGCCCCCGACCTGCATGGACATAAGGCAGCTTCCAGACCAGCTTCCAATCTCCAACTTAACCTCACAGAAGAACCCTGGGCCTCCTTTCCTTCGCTGCCTCAGCCTTGCTCTTCACAGACTAAGACCCTAGCTCAACACTCAACCCACGGGAACCCTTTCGTCCTACTTACCCCTCGCTGCCCGATCTCCTTCCAACCTCCCCCAACCCCTCTCCCTTTGCTGTGGGAGCTCCAGATTTTGCGATTTAGCCCTCCAGCCCTCTCTGGTGCACCGTGATTGCTTCTGAAGAGATGGCTAAGCACCTTAAACCTCCTAAGACAGTGGATATCTCCACCATGCTCCTCTCGGTAGACAGGGGAAAGAAAGCGGAGCCCCCAGAACTTACCCCCAACAGCTCTCAGAAGACAAAGGAACCCTGGCAACTAAAGAGGATCTCCAAGCCTTTATGTTGGACATCAAGGCAGAATTTAGATCCTGCATGATGGAAATTACTGCCAAACTGGAGCAGACGGAACAGAGGGTCTCGGACGTCGAGCATAGACTGGGGGAGACAGAAGACCTAATCCAAGAGCATTCTACTGCTCTCACAGAGGTCCAACGTTCAATTCAGGCCTTGAGGCACAAAACCGAGATCCTCAAAATACAAATGGGAGGACCTCGAGAATAGGGCCTGCCGCAACAACCTGCGTATTCGGGGGGTTCCCTCCTCAGTTCCTGATAAGGACCTGGCTGAATATGTGGGTGACTTCTTTCAATCGTTGCTGCTGCACCTGGACAAATCACAACTCTTGCTAGATTGAACCCACAGGCTTCGCCCGCGAAGAGGGGTGGATTCGGACTCCCCCTACGGATGTGATCACGAGAGTCCATTTTTATACCACCAAGGAAGCCATCTCTGCAATAGGTCGATTTTGCGATGAACTCACGTTCCAAGGCTCCCCACTTCAAATATACCAGGACCTCTCTCTCCTGACGCTGCAGAAGCATAGGGCCCTCCGACAGCTTACGCTCTATCTTCAAAACCACTGAATTCGCTATTGATGGCTATTCCCAACGGCTATTCAGTTTTCTCATAATGGAACCCCCCGGAACGATCAGCCACCTTGATGACACAGCAGCCATCCTACGCTCTAGCTCTCCTGGAGGTGCAGAAGCCACAACTCCCGACCTCACTGAAAGCGGACCCGACAAATCTCCCCCCCAAACTGAGGCACGCATCATGGTCAAGAATACATAGAAACCGAAAAGTAAAATAGTGGTCGATGGTCCCCCCGACACATAAACTGCAGTGGAACACGGCTAGCTGAAGAAGTGCTGCGGGCCCCGTGTGGCCTATGCCCAGCTCAAAGGCGCATGTCATCCTATTTCCCTTGGAGTGAAACCCAACCTTTTTGGACTGTTATGGCTTTGTTGGCTGGGGGAAGTCCCGATGGAAAGACATTGTTCCCCAAGTTCAGGTTTTGGCTTCCCGTTGGAGTTCAATGTTAGAAGTTTTGCTGTCCCATTGGAGGCCATTCTTAAAATCCCAGCCACAGGATGACCTTTCTATGAACGCACCCCCAGACAATGGCTGAATCCTGCTCTCCCCAACCCCCATCCCTGGGACTCACAAGGACCCAAGAGCCTCTCTCCCTGCACCAGAAACTGAAACTTGTCACTCGAAACGTCAGGGGCCTGAATTGTCCCCCCTGAAAAGGAAATCCACCGTACAACGCTTACAAGACGGGGAAGCCTCAGTGGCCTTTCTGCAAGAGACTCACTTGGTTCCGGCGGACTTCTGGCACCTTCGCAGCAGATTTTTTTCCATTAAAGTTTTGGCTTCCAACGGCACACAGAAGAGGGGCACAGTAATCCTTTTTCCAAAAGAGGTCAGGCCACAAATTCTAGACTCCTTGCGATGCCCGGAAGGTCGATTTATGCCAGTCAAATGCCTCATCTTTGGTCAAATATACACCATCATTTCAGCCTATGCCCCTAATGACAACCAGAGGGGTTCTACAGGGACTTAGTGGAGGCGCTCATCCCATTAATCGAGGGCCAAACCATTATTGGAGGTGACTTAAATGGAGTCCCTGACCCCCTCAAGGACAGATCTCACCCCCGTCCCCCAAAGACTCAAGACGGGCAGAGAGCCTTCTTCATCTCTTTCGAACTCTAGAGGTTGTAGACACTTGGAGGGTAATCTACCCTGAAGAGAGAGACTTTTCCTTTTACTCATATGTGCATAGAACTTTCTCCCGGATCAACCTCATGCTGGCCTCCCCTCATATCTTAGCCTTCACAGATGACGTCACCATTGGCCCCAGGATCCTCTCCGATCATGCCCCGTCACACTAACTCTTCGAGTGGATGACCCCGATCCTCCTTCCCACCGCAGATGTAATTTATATGACCCCATCCTATACGATATGTCAATAAGAGACTGTATAGCTAAGTCAATCAAGCATTTCTTTGTGGAAAACCGGAACGAGGACACGTCCCCAGCTAACACATGGGATGCTATGAAGGCAGTGGTTAGAGGGGAACTGATTGCCCAAGGTGCAGCCTTTCACAAACGCAGGCGTGAAGCCCGCGCAGTCCTCGAGAAGGAGATCAAGGCCACCCACAAGTGGAAGGGCTGGTCCCCGAAAACCTACCGGGCCCTACAGGTGGCACGGAAGAGGTTAGAGGCTCACTATGCTGAGGCCATGGCGCACCTGCTAAAACCAAACAGTGGTGCTACGCCAAAAGCAACAAAGCAAACAAACTGCTGGTGGACAAATTTGCCAAAGCCAAGAGGAGAAATACCGTACAGGGTCTTCGTGACCCGCATGGCCCGGTCCAAATTGCAGAGCAGGACAAGCCGCGACTGGCGGTAGCCCACCACTCAGAGATAATGACGGCATCTCTAATGGACCAAGCAGAGCAACTGGACTACCTGCAGAGTGCTGCCCTCCCTTGCCTTAGGGCCACTGCGGGGGAAAGTCTTCAGGCGCTGATCTCAGGTGAGGAAGTCGACACGGCCATCAAGAGCCTCAAGCCCAGAGCTCCGGGCCCTGATGGGTATTCCACTTGATTCTATAAAAGCTTCCGCCACCAGCTGGTGGCCCCCTTGACTCTCCTCTTTAACTCTTTTGTTACCACGGGGACCATCACCCCCTCGATGCAGGAATCAATCACGGTCCTCGCTCTTAAACCCGGGAAAGACCCCAGAGAAACACTCCGTATAGGCCCATCTCCCTACTAAATCTAGATGCCAACATTTACTCTAAGATTCTGGCAAATCGCATGGCGTCCGTCCTCCCCGACATCATAGACCCAGACCAAACAGGTTTCATCCTCCACAGGTCAACGGGAGACAACATTCGCAGAGCCCTGAACCTAATAGAGGTTGCTAACCAGGAATCGCGCCAACTTGCTCTACTGGCCCTAGACGCAACTAAAGCGTTTGATAGAGTGGACTGGACCTTCCTGCGCCTCTCCCTTGAAGCCTTCCACATCGGCCTGATTTTCCAAAGGCTGATGCTAGCCAATTACCAGTCTCCAAAGACTCTCCTGAGAGTCAACAGCCTCCTATCCGACCCGATCCCCCTGCCCTGCGGAACTAAGCAAGGGAGGGCGTTATCTCCCCTGCTATTTGCCCTAGCCATGGAGCCACTGGCCCAACACATCGGCCTTAATCCACGTAGGTCCCTCCCAGCACAAGATCGCTCTTTATTCGGATGATGTGCTGCTGACCATCACTGACATCTCTACCTCAATGAAGCCGGCCCTAACTGAGATTCATAGGTTTGGGAGAGTAGCGGGCTTTGCCATCAAGTTTGAGAAATCGGTGGCCCTGGGGATTGGGCTGAGCCCAGGGGAAAGGGAATCCTTAGAGAAGCAATGCCCAATACATTGAAGCGTCAAAGCTATTCCTTACCTTGTGGTCCAGATCCCCGCCCATCCAGTGGACATGTACCAGGCAAAGTCCCCCCTCCCCCACCTCTTTGAAGAACTAGAAAAAGATCTTGACCGCTGGCTCTCGCAGGAGATCTCTTTCCTAGGCCGAGTCACGGCCTTCAAGATGAACCTCCTCCCACGGTTCCTTTACGCCTGCTCTTCACTACCCGTTTCGATCCCCCCTCCCGCCCCTGCAGCGTCTTCAAAGGAAGATGCTTAAGTTCATTTGGAAAGGTAAAAAGTCGCCAATTCCCCAGAGGACCATGGCGGGCAGCCCCAGATTAGGCGGCCTGGGGGGGGTCCCTGACCTCCACAAATATTAGGTAGCAGCCCAGCTGGCCCACATTCAGGCATGGGTGATTACCTCAAGGTGCCCGAAATGGGTGGAGATTGAACAGTCCTGCCTCCCGCTCCCCCTCCGCTTTCTCTCACAAACCCCCCCCTGCAGACCTGGCCGAGAATGCTGTCCTCCACTAAACACCTAGTGAGGGCCTGGGACTGGGCACTGAAACATAAGAGCATCCTGGGGGGCTTGGGCCCCTCCTCCCCAATCTTCCCCAACCCAGCCTTTTCACCAGGTTCCTGCCCCTCGAACTTCCGTAACTGGGTGGCATGAGGCCTCAAATCCCTTGGGCAACTCTTTGAGGAGGGCCTCTCACGCTCCTTTGAACAATGCAAAGCAGCATTTCAGTTAGCGGAAACAGGTAGGTTTACCTATTCACAACTCTGCCACTGGTGTTCTCACCCACTGACTCGAGCAGCAGCAACTCGAGCCCCAGCCCCTCTGGAACTAACTGCTAAAGACTTGCCAGCCCGAGGGAAAATATCTGCCCTCTATAAATTACTCCAAGATAACCCCCTAGCCACTAAGTCCTGCTATATGTCACAATGGGAGGCAGACCTAGGGCACACCTGGGTAGACATCTGGTTGAGGACATGCGCGTCCTCTCCCTGCATCACCAGCTGGGAGTGTGCCACAAGCTGCTCCTACGATGATATTACCCCCACTCCGCCTACATTATTTCCATCATGCCTTGGATCCCTACTGTTGGTGCCGCTGCAGTCTCCCAGGGTCCTACTTCCACATGTGGTGGACATGCCCAAAAGGTCGGAGAATTATGGGCCCAGTGCCTAGCAATGATAAAAGATATTACTCAAGCAGCGATCCCACTGGTCCCCGAAACCATTCTGCTAGGAGCCCCGTCCCTAGGTACTTACCCAAGATCTGGTAGGAGAGCGGCCCTCATAACCCAACTGTTGAAAGCAGCAAAGATCACGGTGGCCCGCACCTGGAAGTCTGCAGAAGGCCCCCTGATGACACTCTTGTGGACTAAACTCTGGGACATTTTGATAGCCGAAAAAGTGACTGCGGCTAAGGCAGGCACCCTTCACTACTTCTTGAACATTTGGGACCCGTTCTTGGACTATGACCCAAACTTCTCGGCATTGACTTACAAGCCGTGCCTAATCGCAAGGGCCCTGCTCGCAGACGGCGAGGGGCTGGCACTCAGTCTCGCCCAGCCAGATGGAAAATGAACGCAGTCCATAGCAGATACAGGGGAGGGGAGTGGAAAGGGTTGCTTTTTAAGATGGAGGGTATGTGTTGTATTTGATTGTTAAACTGAATGATCACCTGTGTGCTGGCTTATAAATAAACTAATAAATAAACAAATAAAAAATATCAAA
The DNA here is from genome assembly GCF_040938575.1 of Ambystoma mexicanum. Taxonomy (NCBI): domain Eukaryota; kingdom Metazoa; phylum Chordata; class Amphibia; order Caudata; family Ambystomatidae; genus Ambystoma; species Ambystoma mexicanum. The sequence goes on along the minus strand of NC_090921.1, from coordinate 1,047,178,369 downwards.
TTGAATTTGGATTTGAAAAAAGAAAATCAAGACGTAGGCAATTTTGAGATGCGCCTGTTTGAGTGGCACAGAATGAAACTTCACTTCGGTGAGAGCCGAATCCAGTTAAGCCAAAATACATATTGGAGCATGATGTGTGCGTGCACTTCTGGCTTATGATGTCAGTTATGTATGAAATGTGGATTCTGTCATCGAGCCACGTTAAACTGATAGAGTGCATGCATGCATATACCCAATGGAGTGTGGATACTTGGGTACTCTATAATGGATGTTACTAGCTATTGCAAAGTAATTAACCATGGTTGTTGTGGACAACAACTTGGTTTTAAATGGAAAGTCCAAGACAAAGTGAGCAGCAAAAAACAAATTAAGGAAAAATAAAATAGACCCTATATATCTCTATGTGCATGTCTTTGCTACCCAAATGGAACTATAGTTTGTGTGAACAAATATGTATAGATGTGGTTATACAAATAATTAATTCAGATGCATGTCTCAAGCATGTGGTCAAGGAACGTAAAGTGGTTGTTCAAGTGAGAGGGAGAAATTCCTCGTTAAGACCATGAATTTGAGTTGACAGTCTATGAATCCATCTAGCCTCTTTCTGCAGTAGGCAGTGTAATACATTTGAAGATTCCTTAGCAACATCTAGGATCCATCACTTGATGTCATTTGCAGTGTGGTGTGTTTCAATGTAATGATTCACTAGAGGTGCAGATGTTGTTTTACACCTGATCCTGGAGCAGTGTTATGATATTCTGATGTGGGCAGGCCAGCTAGTCTGGCCAACATACTGTAAGCCGCATGGGCATTCGATACAATAAATGACTTTTTTAGTTTTTGCAGTTAGTGAGAGTGGCCAAAGATCATGTTTTCGTGGCAATTTTGAAATCTTTCTTTTTTTTGTGAATTGACAAACTGAACAGAAGCCACATGGAAAATGGCCAACAGTTGTTCTAAGATCCCATAGGCCCATTCTTGGTGCTGTCTTTTTAAAATTGGAATGCACAAGTTTGTCCCGTATATTCTTCTCTCTTTTGAAGGCGAATCTGGGCAATGGACTATCCAGAAGACTTAGTTTGACAATTGGCCAGTATTTGGAGATGAGTTTTTTTAATTTGAAAAAACTGCGGTCCATGATTGATCACACAGGTCATGTTGTCTTGCTCTGTGATTTTGTTGGACATGGTATCTGGAGCCAATTCAATATCCCGATCTGTAAAACAAGCTCTTTTTTTCGCTTTGGTGATAAGCTTCTTGGGATATCCTCTTTCAGTTAAACGAATGGCTAATTCATCCGATTGATCATAAAAGTCACATATGAAGAAATTGGCCATATGGCAGATTTTCCGGCAAATAGCGTGGATGGTTACTAGAAAAATGAAACAATGTGTTTCTTGCAGTGGTTTTGCGATATAAACAACATTTGAGTCTGCCTGCTTCATGTTTTATTTTGAGGTCTAAAAACGCAATTTCTTCATCACTGTGTTCCATCGTGAATTGAAAATTCCGGTCAATGTTATTAAGCAAATCAAAAACGACTCCAATTCTGACTTCGGACCATTCCATATAAAATTGATATCATCTATGTAATGTCTCCAGTTTATTTTGCAATTATAAGGATTTCTGTCAGATAGAATATTTGCTGATTCATAGTTTTGGTCTGTAGATAAAATTGACCATTACATTCAAAATACGTTTAACATAATGCCAAAGTCATCAGCTTAAGGATGAAATTATGTGGGACATGATCCTGTGAATCCAATTGGGTAAGTAAACCGTGCATGCATTCAATAGCTTGATCTTGAGGAATGTGTCATGATTCCTGCTCCTCATGTCCCCAGCCCTCCAAGATGTCAGGTTGGAGCCAGGCGACGATCACCGACATGGCCCTCAAGGGCCTCTCCATCCCTCCAAAGACCCACTTGGAGTCATACTTGGCGCTTGTGGCACCAGACTCACTCACTCCCATTGGATAACATTGGGGATTGGACTTGTAGTACATTGATGGGGACAAGATGGATGCCCCCACATATTTCGGTTCCCAGAACTGCATGTGCAGTCTAGTCTTTTGGGTGTGGTTCAGCCCAGAGACACCTGGGATACCCAGAGACTATTTAAGACACGCCCAGGCTGAGAAACATACTTTGTGTTTTCTGCACCTGCAGCGTGACACTCACTGTGTTCGGATCGCTCTCCAGTAGGCCTGCATCTTTCTTCTGCGCTCAGCTCCTGCAAGAACAAGAACACCGTTAGGAACAGCCTTACCTTGTGGTGCTTCTGCCCATCATTCATCGCTTCTTCTGTTCTGCGGGCATCTTCGGCGGTGTCATTCCCATCCCGGCACGCCGCTTCCTAAAGAAAAGGGAAAAGAACAGAAAAAAGGCATTAGTATGCAATCAGCAAATCTTCGCTTATTTTTAAAGACTGTACGAGCTTCAAACGCTTACCTGAATCCCAGCCGCTCTGGGGGAACACAGAAAAATAACTCAGTTCAATACAAATACGAAAGGGTCGCTTCACGCATCGCGCTCTCACTCACCTTCAGCGCTACTCATCTCATCAGCGCGTCGCCATCCCGGACTCTGGCCATCATCTAAGGAAGGAAAGGAACAAAGTTAGAGAACTGTTCAAAAGTCTCATTATACTTACCTGTCGGACTCTTGCCAGTGAAGTAACTAGGCAGCAACATGCCTGCATCAATCAACGTGCCCCTGCACTGAAAGCAGGACGGTGAGCACACTTTCCAAGAAAACAAGGTGAGCTGTGGATCAAAGGGAAGGGTTGGACCCTGGGGAAAAAGGAGTTCAAGCACACAGAGACAATAGGGAGTTAAACTCTACCAATCCTGTGTTTCAGGCCAAGTCTCTAGTCGAGTAGACTCCAGGGAAAGGTTTGAGGTCGTAAGAGGTCAGAACAGGCTGAGTGACGTCCCCGTGGATACCAGGTGAGCATTACAGAATGCTAGTGTAAAGAGATTTAATATCCATCGTGCCTAATCTCTTGGTGTTCTGATCAATTCTCAAATATTTGAATTGTATGGGTTGTGTCTCTTAGATATGTTTCAGTATTTACACTCAAAGGTTTTTAGAAAATATCAATACTTTTACATAAGGGCTCGAGTATTGACCCACATCCTCAGGCCATGGGTCTCCCTGGTGGTCTTACTGATTTTTTGTGTATTTTGGTTAAGGCGTACATTGTGGGTGTACAACCTTGGCTGGTAGTCAAATATTTCAATTCCTTGTCGATAATCCAGTCACGGTCGTGAGCATATTTAACCGTGCTCTCTATCTCCAATCTGATTTAATTGGCGGGATCCTTCCATTTCTTATAACTTTCATGATCTTGTAATAGTTCTTTGATCATTGTTAAATACTGGTTATTAGTCATGATGACTATGCCACCATCTTTGTCAGCTGGTTTAATCACAATTGTCAGGTTTTTTGAAAGTTCAATTAGGGCTTTATGTTAATTCAGAGAAAAATTGTGTTTGAGAGGTTTTGTTTCAGATTTTAATTTTTCAAGATCTTAGGATGTATTTTTCAAATGTTATAATCTCTTTGAGTACGTCATTGTCTTGTGGTCTAAAGGTTGACGGTGTGGGTAGACCAGTGTCTGTTCCTAATTCTTGATCGGGAAAGTCTTGGAAAAATACTTTAATACAAACAGTTCTTAGGAATCGACGAATTTCCATTTCAGTTTCAAACCAATCAGTATTTTGTGTGGGTACGAATGATAGTCCCTTGGATAGGACTGAAATTTCAGAAGGTGTCAATTCCAAGTTTGCTAGGTTAAAGATTGGCTTTTTGTGCTCGCTCGTTGTTATCGTGTCTGACGTCTCCTCCCCTCTGATTGTCGTTGTGGAGTGGCATATGGGGGAAAACATGGATGCCCCGTTTATGGAAGCCCTTGCCCTCCTCTGCCTAAAAAAGGGTGTGGTGACGGGGGTGGGTAGATACCAAAGATTTGTTGCTGGTTGTATCTTGACTGATCGTCTGAGCGACTGCTACTGGAGTTTGAGAAAGATACCCAGCGGCATCTCCCCTTGGTCTTTTGTTGTTGTGAAGTAGCCTGTTTTTTGGCAGCTTCTAAAAATGAATCCGTGTTGGAAGGGAACATTTTTTCTAATTTGAACTCATGAACATCCTTATTTAATTTTATGGTCTTTTTTGCAATTGGTGATATCTTGAAATCATCAATTCATTTGTTGGTTTGTTCGAGTTGATCAAGTGCATTGGTGATAGCTTTGTTATCAAGAAACTTTTTTTCTTCTAAGTCTAATTCTTTTTGAATTACAATGCTTAGCCGTTGAGCAGTTGTGATAGTCAGGACCATGATGTCTGACTACATTTAATCGCAATCTGGCTAAATGTTGTGGTGTATTCCTTGTCTGTTAGAAAGAGACAAGGCTCATTATGGACAATCAGTCCTGTTGGAATAATATCTGCCTTAAGGCACCTTTGTTTCTGGACCACCACACTTGCAATGAGGCCCAGCATCTTTATCCAAAAAACACATGCCAGGTAAATCTCAGAGATATCTCTGTCACTTGAGCATTGAAGGAGTGCAATGTTTTCCACTACAACACTGCTGCTGTCACTCTCATCATTGCTAGTATGGTATTCTCAAATACAATACTGCCTTTCACTGACTAAAGGAAGATTCCCTTCACAAAACCAAGAAAAGCAAGGCGAGGACTCCATCCGCACCGTCAATGCAAAATGAAGGGTGCCAAGGGGATACTCGAGAAGAACAAGTTACTTACCAACTGTAACCTTCTTTCAACTGGATGTTCCTCCCACGTATTCCTCATCTTGTGATATTCATTATCGCCAGCTTCGCTGCTTCGGAAAAACATTTTTTCAGCAGAGGGCGCTGTGCTCGAAGTCGTCGTGTTGACTGTCTCTCAACGGGATCCGTTCCGTGTCGACATCACTGCTGGTATAAATAGCTCGAGCTGCGCCCGTTTGCTTCAGTTCTGTTTTTTCAAGGAAATACTCGTGGAACACCCAGACGTGTCCTGTGACTGATAGGCCCATCGTGAGAGGAAAGTGTAAGAAAACGTAAACTGTACTGTGGGGTAGGCTGGGAGGGTCGATGAGGAATACGTGGGAGGAACATCCAGTCGAAAGAACGCTACCGTTGGTAAGTAATTTGTTCTTCGAATGGATTGTGTCCTCCCATGTATTCCTCATCTTGTAATAGACTCCAATAGCAGTGATCAATTTGGAGGTGGGAGTGCTAGTTATTGTTTACATGGACGGAATGAAGTACCGCCCTGGCAAATAAACCCTCATTGGAGGAGGAAGCATCTAAGCAGTAATGCTTGAGGAAGGAATGCATTGATGCCCATGTTGCAACCGAGCAAATGTCTTTTGCAGGGACTCCCCTCTTCAAAACCACAGAAATAGCCATTCCCCTAGTGGAATGAGCCTGTAGCCCATCCGGTGGGTCTTTTCCTGCTAATCTGTAGCATTCCAATATAGCCAGAATGATCCAGCGGGATATAGTTTGTTTTGTCACCGCTAACCCCAATTTACGACCCGTATAACCCACAAAGATTGGTCATCTTGACATAATTTTGACATTCTTGAAATGTAAAAACTGAGGGCCCTTTTGGGGTCCAGTCTATTCAATCTCTCCTCTTCTTTACCCAAATGAGGAGGAGGATAGAATGTTGGTAAAATAATTTTTTGTGACAAATGGAAGTCAGAAACTACTTTCGGTAAGAAAGATGGTTTAACCTTAAGAACTACCTTGTCCTTGTAAAAGATGGTATATGTAGGTTTACATGAGTGAGCCTGTAGTTCACTAACCCTGCGGGCTGATGTTAACGCCACAAGAAGGACAGTTTTTAGTGTTAGAAGCCTCAATGGACAGGAGTGCAGAGGCTCAAATGGTATACAAGTTGGAAATTTAAGAACTAAGTTTGAATCCTAAGTTGGGATATGAAACGGTACTAGTGGATATACATTGGTAAGTGCTTTCAGGAACAGAATGATTAATGGAATTTCGAAGTAAGAAACCTCTTCCGAGTAGCGCTTGAAAATGGAGAGCGCTGCAAGATATCCTTTGATCCAATCTGGAGCCCCAGATTGGCTAGATGCAATAGGATAGAAAGCACCATTGGGGTGCCACATTGAAAAGAGTCTACATCCTTATCTTTGCACCAGTTACTGACCTTGTTACAACGACATCAGTACAAAGATTTTGTTGCTGGCCTTCTGGCCGAAAGCAAAACCTCCATAACGTCATCCAGAAGATCCCAATCCTTGTATCTCAACCTCTCAGAAACCATGCGTGAAGGTTGAGTGTCTTGACCTCTGGATGGAGAACCCGACCTTCCTCTTGCGAGAGAAGATCCTCTCTTTGCAGAAGACGTATTGGAGGGCAGATGGACATGTCCAGAAGGTCCGGGTACCACGTCCTCCTGGCCCAATCCGGGGCAATTAGGAACATGGTTTTCCTGAACCTTCTCAACCTCCTGATTACTTGAGGAATCACGGGGACTGGAGGAAACGCATACAGTAGGGGGAAATCCCAGTCCACCACAAACGCGTCTCCTAGAGCTCCTCTCGGGGGAAATTCCCTTGAGCAATACTGTCCGCACTTCCAGTTTACCTTGGTCGCGAACAGATCCACTTGAGGGGTTCCCCAAAGGGTGAAAATCTCCAGAAGGACATCCTGAGCTAACTCCCACTCGTGGGAGACTGTGCTCTGCCTGCTCAGTGCGTTTGCCGCCGTGTTCTGCTTTCCGGTAGGTGAACTGCCGATAGAGAAATTCCTTCCCATATTGCCCAGAATCAGAGCTCCATTGCTTCTCTGTACATAGGTAGTGATCCTATGCCTCCTCTTTTGTAGAGGTAGTACATGGCCACTGTGTTGTCCATCCTTATCAGGACATTCTTTCCTTGTACAGAGGGCAAGAAGGCCTTCAGCGCTAGTCTGATTGCCCTCAGCTCCAACAGGTTGATGTGTAGTTTGGACTCCGATGGATACCAACGACAGCTGATTTTCAGATCGTTGGTATGAGCTCCCTACCCTGTGAATGAGGTGTCCGTTACTACTGTTATCTCCGGCCATGGTTGCCAAAAAGATTCCCCTTTGAGGATGTTGCTGTTGCAAGCCCACCAGAGTAGATCATGAGCAACTGCGCTCGGGACTTGCAGAAGATTCGCCATACTCCCCATACTCCCCGAGAACCACTGAGTCCTGAGGGCCCAATGTAGGGATCTCATTCTCAATCTGGCCTCTGGCACCAGAAAAATGCAGGATGCCATGAGGCCGAGCAACCTCAGAAAATCAGATGCTGGGCTTTCTGGAATTTTGTTACCATCAGCAGAATGTGGAGAGCTCTTATCTCGGGAGGCGAGGCTTTGCCCACCCGAGGAAGTGTCCAAGACTGCTCCAATAAACTGGAGTCTTTGGGATGGTATCATGTGGGACTTCTTGAAATTGAGGTAGAAGCCCAGATTGTGAAGGAAGTGACAGGTGATCAACAGATGTTTTTGAGCTTGTTCGGGAGAACGTGCTCTGATCAACCAGTTGTCCAGGTAGGAGTAGAAGTGAATCCCCCCTCTCCTGAGACTAGCTGCCACTGCCGCCATCAGCTTGGTGAAAACCCTTGGGACGGAGGTCAGCCCAAATGGCAGAACTCGAAACTGATAGTGAGAACCGCCAACTGCGAACCTCAGGTACTTTCTGTGCTTGGGATGGATTGGCACATGAAAGAAAGCATCCTGAAGGCCCAATGATACCAACCAGTATTGGAGTTGAAGAGCCTGAAGGATCTGAGACAGGGTTACCATCTTGAACTTGTCTTTTCTGAGGAACTTGTTCAATTTTCTTAAGTCCAAGATGGGTCTCAATCCTCCGGCTTCTTTGGGATGAGAAAATAAGGGGAGTACCAACCCTTGTTCCTTTCCGCCACAGGTACATGTTCTATTGCACCTTTCTCTAGCAGTGTTAAAATTTCCTGCAAAAGGAGCGGGTCTGGAATTTTGGCTGAGTTGGCTCCCGGTGGATGAAGGGAAGGCAGTAACCTTGAGCTACTGTTTCCAGTGCCCAAGCATCTGAAATAATGCCCCGCCATTCTTTCAGATGCTGAGAGATTCTGTCTCCAACTGGTGTATTGTATGATAAGGCCTCAGAGTGATTTGGAGGCGGCTGCAGAGCAGCTGAGGGTAAAGATGCCGTTTCTGAAGATGGCTTTGTAGTCTTTCCTCATCCACCACAAGTGACATTTCTTTTGCCCCTTTGAAAAACCTGTCCTCTTCCTCTACCAAAAGAAGAATAGTACCAAAAAAGGACAACCCCTCCAGGAAGATGAGCCCGAAAAGGGTTTCTGAGGTTGTTACATGGAGGCACTAAGGGATTTAGCTGCCGCTTTTTAGGTCTGTAGTTTTTCTAGGCTCTCATCAGCCTTACTACCAAACAGCATCGAGCCATCAAAAGGCATGTTGAGAAGCCTGGCCTGCACATCTGGTGCAAAACCCGACTTTCTCAACCACGCAAATCTGCGTAGCACTGTGCTTGATGCATTGGATCTGCTAATACTCTCAGCAGTATCCAGTCCAGACTGGAGACATTCCCCCATTGCCTCCTTCCCGTCTTTGACAATATTCAGGAAGCCTTCCCTTTCCTCGCCTTCTGGAATATGTTCAGCCACCGCCGAAATGCATTCCCACAGGGTATGTGGGAACCTGGCCAGGGTACAGGTGACATTGGTTAACTTTAAGGCCATACTACCCGAAGTAAAAACCTTACGCGCCCAAGTGTCAACCTTCTTATCCTGCCTATCCGGAGGTGTGGTTGGATATGCAGTTTGTCTCGAAGTAGTTGCAGCCTGAATAACCAAACTTTCTGCAGTGGGATGTCTATTCAGATACTCGGGATCAGAAGTAGAAGTTCTATACTTCTTCGGAAAATTGCTGTTTACCGCAGCAATGTTGTCAGGGGTTTTCCAGTTCTTTTCCACTTTTCTCTGAAGCACCCTATGGAAGGGGAAAACTGGATCTTTCAAGGGGCCCCGAACTATTATGTCCGTCATATCGTCCTGTTCAAAAGTGGGTGAGGCTCTAACCCAGCCAATATATTCTACCACTCTATTCATGAAACTCCTGTATCCTGAATCTGCATGTTCTGCAGGGTCAGGTCTAGCAAACTCCAATTCAGGTGAAGTGTCAATGCCACTAGCAGAATGTAGAGTCTTGCACAGGTCTCTCATCTTAGATTCAGGGTCTATAAGTTCTGCTGGAGCCTGCCTAGTGCCATATTGCACTACAAAAGTAGAGATGTCCTCATCCTCCGAGCCAGTTTCTTCAAAAATTGAAGACATAGGGCCTCATTACCCGGTAGGCGGTGAGCCATGGCGCTATTAGCGCCATGGCTCATGCCGGTAAAATACCGGCACCGCCTTGGCGGAAAGGGGATTTACCGCCCCATTCCAAGGTTGGAGGGGCAGTAAATCCCCTTTCCGCCATTGCCCTTCCCCATTCCCATTTCTGCCCCATAGGGCTCTATGGGAATGGGGATGGCGCTAATTACGGCACCGCAAATTGCGGTACCGTAATTAGCTCCGAGGTCCCTTAGCGGGTTGGATTTTAACGCCTGCAAAAAGCAGGCGTTAAATCCCCCAACCCGCAAAGGGACCTCGTAGTAAGGCGGTAGGGATTTACCGGTACCAGTATTTTACCGGTACCGGTAAATCCCTACCGCCATCCGTGTAATGAGGCCCATAGACTTAAAAAAGTCTGATTTTGTTAAGGGCGTAAATCTCCTCTCTTCCTCCTGATTTTTCTTCGAAGGAATGGAGGGTTTCTTCGAAGGTGTCGAAGGAATCTTCGACGAACCCGTTGAAGTCTTCGACAAAGGCGTCAAAGACATTTTAAGCATTGTCGAAGCTGTTGGCGCCGATGGCGTCAACAAAGTTGCGGATGTTTTCGACAACTTCTGCTTTTTATGAGGTATCGGTGAAACACTCGACGATTTGTCGACTCGAGTTTTACGGGTTTCACCCATACTACTGGGTTTTACCGCAGTAGCTCCCGACTTCCCTGTGTCATCCAATGGAGCGACCGGGGTCTGGTTCTTTTGGGGTTTCTTTGAAGGGGTCGAGGCCTCCACTTTTTTTCTAAAATCCTCCCATTTTCTTGGGGAATCCAATTTTGTAGGACATCAAACCAATTCAGTCGATGTATCGGATGATGATGGAGATCTATGTCTCCTTTTAAGTTTTTTAGAAGATGGCGAAGAAGATCGCCTCGATCAATTACGAGATCGGGATCTCTTTGAGTGTTTTTTGTGACGTTCCGATTCTTTTGAATCAGACGATTTTTTTATGTCTTTTGTTGGACGAGGCCTTCGAAGTGGCCTTCGATCTCTTTGAGTGTTTTTTGTGACGTTCCGATTCTTTTGAAGCAGATGATTTTTTTATGTCTTTTGTTGGACGAGGCCTTCGAAGTGGCCTTCGACGCTAGTTTACCTTTCCTCTCACGGAGGGCCTTCTCCGTCATCGACTGACAGGAGCCACAGTCGCCGGTTCGATGGTCTGAACCCAGGCACCAAAGAAAGATGCGGTGAGGATCGGTGATTGACTACTTCGAACCGCAGTCAATACACTTCTTAAACCCAGTCTTGGGTGTAGAAACAGTAAATGATGATGACATTTTCTGACAGAAAACCTCGAAGCGCGCCGTTCATGAGAGCGAAGCAATCGGCAAAACGCAACTGAAGCCAACGGGCGCTGCTCGAGGTATTTATACCAGCAGTGACGTAGACACGGAACGGAGCCCGTCGAGGGACAATCGACACCACGACCTCGAGCACAGTGCCCTCTGCCGAAATTGTTTTTTCCAAAGCAGCAAAGCTGGCGATAACAAATATCACAAGATGAGGAATACGTGGGAGGACCCAATCCATTTGAAAGGTATCTATGGGTGGACTTACTATAAGACGCCACCTCACCCCCTAGGTGAGAGCTCCAGCCAACCAGACAAGCAAACTAAAGGGTATCAGGACAAACATCTCAATGGGTGTGCTGGTGGGGATACCATCTCACACCTCTAAAATAACAAACTATTTAAAATATATACAAAGGACTTAAAACATCAAACAATCCACTCACTGCTTGAAAACATTTGCCCTTTCAATCCCGGTAACCTCGTCTAATCTCCAGACACGCACTCCGATTCTACCCTTTTTAAACCCCTTAAATCAAAGAAAGGCGTTTTAGGAGTTTACAGGGTCTCACTGATGGACCAAGTGCATTTTTGGAAGCCAGGAGTTGAACCTTTTTGAATCAGTGTCCGTATCGGAAGAGGCTGTGCGTGTAGTATTACTGGAGACAGTGCAGCTTGACACTCGATCGCCCCTCTAGGGCCATTCCTCTAGCCTCTTACGAGGAAGTGAAGCAGCAAGAAGCAAGCATCGGAGGAGGAGGGACGGAGTAAGACAGAATTCGGAATCCGTAAATTCAAGAAGAATTGGGATTCCCCCCACCCTTTCCCCCCCACCCTCCAAGGCTGCTGCTGCCCTGCGAGCCCATTTTTTAGCCCAAGCTCGAGCCGAACAATGTGAGGTGAGCAGTGAGGCGAGGGATTGTTGTACGGTTACTGTGCCCTAGTGTGCGATATTGTGTGCAAGTGTCTATAGGCACCTAGATAATGCCAGTGTAGACTGTAGAGCCCTCCTGGGCTCCTGGCCATAGGTGGGGGGCAGGAGATGGGAGAGATAAGGGGCAAGCCCAACAGGAGCCCAACAGGCGTGATAATAGATTCTACTTCCTGATAGGCTAGACTTCTACTCCTACTTTCTCCATTTCTGGTGCCTGTGTCATTAGCTTGGAACTCTGTCCCATAGTCTTGTACTTGGGATATTTTGTATTGGTAGCTCTGACATTGGCCCCGTTGGTGACTGGTGACTGCAGATCTTCTGATCTTTGAGCCAGTTGCTCGCATTGGGGCCTTATATGAGCACATGTCAACCGGTGCACTGAGGCTGGACTTCTATTCCTATTTTCTCCATTTCTGGTGCCTGCAGAACTTTTCCATCCCTGAGCCAGTTTGGGGGTGGGAACTTAATCTAATCTGCGCTACTGTGTTCATATGATTGGAATATATATTTTATTGAACCTATTTTTATAGGTGTTTTATTGCGTTACTATGAAGCTCAGAAGCAAACTTAAAGGTGGCAAAAAGAGCAGGAATGATACTAAAGATGTGGATACGGCTGAAACTAGCACACAGACAGCAGTTTGGTGACCAAATGGCGGTTGCCCAGATACATATGGAAAAGTTGGAACAGTTGGAGGCTGTTATACCTTCTAATGATGTGGCATGCACGTCGTCAGAATTTGATAATAATAAGTCGCTGTTGAACCTTTGTTACAGCCTTGAAGGCCAAACTACTAACATGGAGAGGATGAAGGCCCAAAGTCCTGCCACAGAGACTTTAGACATTGTTTCCACTGTTCCAGGGCCTGTAGGCCCTTTAGGAATTATTTCTAGTACTCCTCCCACTATGACCACTGATAGACTTTCCTGTTCTCCTCGACTCACGGGTCTGGTGGACAGCGTAGCTGAATGTGAAACACAATATAATGTATCTCTAGGTTCTAACAATGACTGTGTGAAATGCAATATTGAATCTAAATAGAAAGATAGGGAGTCTCAAAATACAACAACTAGCTTTGCTTTAAACAATTTGTTAAGGCTGTGTTACACCATTGTCTCCCAAGTGAGAAACAATGCAGATGCACTTAAGGAAATTTCCAAAGTAGATCCAATTTCTGATCTGGTGGTTAATACTCAGGGTGAGAGTATGCCTGGTAAACTAGCCACTACTGCTTTGGTTAATGCTGATTTGGAATCTACGCTGGTTGAAATTATGGCTGGTAGTGATTCTGAGAGTGTGGATGGATGTCATCTATCCAAGAGAGAGAGGAGAAGGCGCCAAAATCTGGCAAAGAAATCCGAACTGGACAGGGTTGTTGCAGTGGCCAAACATGTTGGAAAGGTGGTGCCAGATGGGCTGAAACCTATCTCCAAAAGAGGCAGAAAGAGAGCAGCAAGGAAGGCAAATAAGCATGCTCTTAAGGGTGGCAACTTGACCACCTGGCTGATTGGCTCTGATAAGCCCAAAACTAAGGTCTCCAACCCACATGGTATCCTGGCTATAGGGGGGGGCAGTTGTTGTACCTGTTGATAGTACCTTTGATACAACTGATATCTCTGCTGATAGCAGTGATGATAGCGATGAGGAATCTGTTGAAATTGTTGGGCCTAACAAGAAATCGAAGGTCAAGTTTTCCCAGGTGGTTAAGAAATTACCTCCGAAACTATTTGCGAATACTGAGAAATCATCAATGGATTATGTCCCAGTACTTCCTGGGTTGATGTGTCTCCCTAAGAAACAGTTTACTATCTCAGGCAGTATAAAGAAAACCAGAAAGCCCATTAATCGAGGAAAATTGCTTGAGATTTTTAATGCTAAACTCCCTTTGAAAATACTAAAAAGCAGGGACTTTAAGTTGGTAGAACCCTGCCAGGCTTGTTTAGTTGAGTCCATTGTTACTCGGAAGCTGTGGCATGCCTTGTCAGAGACCATAAGGATGAGTTGAAAAAGTGTAAATATCTGCTTGATGTCAATGAAGAGGGAGTTGACCGACTGCCTAACAAGGGTAACCCTGATTATGCCAGAAATTTTGTTCAGGATAAGGGCCAAACAGTGGGTAATGATGTAATAAAATCCCACTGGGAATGGCTCTATTCCTTTTTACCTTCAGTCCAAAATAATCATTGAGATGACACCACTATAATATCCTGGAATACGAGAGGACATTGTCATATTTTTGCTGAACTAGGCTCCTATGACCTCTTCTGTAATGCTCAAATTATTCTTCTACAGGAAACATGGCTTCTGCAAAGGGCGGTATTTGATGGCTTTACGGAATTTCACAATTTAGCAAGTAAAGGTGACAAGGGCAGGCCTTTTGGAGGCATTATAGCCTTGGCATCTAATGCAATCCACTCATATGAATACATACTGGTCTCCCCTAACCCCAATGTATTGATGGTAGAGATGCATCTGAATAATGGGAGGCGAATTATGCTGGTCAATGTATATGACCCACCAGGCAATGATTATACTGTTGCCATCCAATAGAGTATTTATGAGTTTGTACTCGATAAATGTATTTCCGATGGGGTGACTAACATAATATTGGGAGGTGATCGCAATTCTAACATCTTGTTATCTAATATGGGCGAAATGTCAAAAGCTGAGAGGTGGATTACTTTCATTAAGGATATGGAATCGCTGGTGGTGAATGGAAGTGTGCATGATGAAACTACTACTTTCAGTACTTGGACCAATGGTGGATATGCATCTACGCTTGACTTTATATCTATGAGTGACAAGATGTTTGATAGCCTTACTGGCTTCTGGATATTGAAAAATGAATTCAGTGACCACTCTTTGCTACAATGTACTGTTATGCTGGATATTAGGTCTGCAGACATAGATGCCACAGGGGGTACTACTATCTCCAGCCAAGGTAATACGATCGGATGCTCGGATGCCAATTTAGCTAAGGCTAAAAAATGGTGCGGTGGAATAACTATTGAGCATTTGTTCACCCGTTCTGCTGATAACATAGTTAGCTAGCTATCTAAGCACCCACATGACTTTATGCCTAGTGGAGGGAAGCTTAGACCCTACAAGAACAGCCTAAGTAGAACGAGAGTGTAGAATAGGGTCATAAGAGATATGAAAAGAGGGATGCGCAGAAAGCTGCGTGCATGTGATTCCAGTGGCCATAGTCCTGAGATGGTGTATAGTGAGAGGAGAAGGATCAGAAAAACTTACCGTAATGAGATCAGACGGTATCTGGTCTCTGAGAACAACACTAATTGGCAGCATATGGTCCGTCTCCTCATTGATGGGAATACCAAGAAATTCTGGGCTCGCTTCAGATCCCTTGGTTATGTCGGTAACTCGGAGCTAATGATCCCCATTGATAGCCTTACCTGGGTGAGGTTTATTGCCAACAAATTCAAAGGTGATACGACTATCTTGGTTAAGAGACCTATACCTAAACTGACTATCCTGCGGGAAGATATTTTAAGGGTAATTAAGAATCTTAAATCCTCTAGAGCCCCAGGTCCTGATGGCCTCCGTAATATCATCTTAAAGGAAAATCCAGAGGTCTGGTCCAGTTTATTGGGGATTCTTTTTCAGAAAATCATTGATACAGGTGTCATGCCTAATTCCTGGAAGATGTCGCACATAATTTCGGTATTTAAGAGTGGCTCGCAGAATTTACCTGAGAGTTATAGGCTCCGTGCACTTACTGACGTGTTTAGTAAGATCTTTTGGACCCTAATTCTTCATGAAATTACTAAATGGATTGATAGTAATAACATTTTAGATAAGGCTCAAACTGGCTTTCGTAAAGGGTGTTCTACTAAAGACAACATCGTTATAGTAAACACTCTTATCAAACAGGCTAAGGGTAAGGATAGGTTACCTTTGTATATGCTATTTGTTGACTTCTCCTCAGCTTTCGACTCGGTTGAGCGCAAGAGGCTGTGGTCGAAACTCGAGTCGCTCGGTATGCCTCACTATCTCGTATATGTCTGTAAGATGATCTACGATGAAAGTAAGGCCAGGATTCGTATGGACAATGCGGGTGCACTGTCTGAACATGTCACTATTGCTAAAGGTGTAAGACAGGGCTGCACATTGGCACTGACACTGTATAATATATTCAAGGCTGATTTGGTGGAATCTTCAAAGACAAAATGAACACTTTTCCCAGAATTGGTTCCCATAAAATTGGGTGGATCTGCTATGCAGCTGACATTGTAATCTTTGACAAAACTTATAGTGGAATCTGCAATAGCGCAAGCGTCATCTGTGAATATGCTAATGGAAATGGCTTAACAATCAACTTGACCAAAACCCAATGTATGGCAGTGGGTCACAACAGCTGTAAAAAGTCAGGTATTCCATGCTCGTTGACTGTGATAAAGAAAGTAAACTAGTATAAGTACTTGGGCTACGAGGTGTGTGGCGATAGAGGAAAAATGAACCTGTTGGTACAACAGTTGGGCTACGAGGTGTGTGGTGATAGAGGAAAAATGAACCCATTGGTACAACAGAATAAAAGATCTAAAGTTATGGCCACACTTACTGCCTATATGTCGTTTTAAAAAAAAACGGATGGCTATAGCCTGTTGGGAATAACCAACATATATAAACAGAAGTTAGTGGCCATGTTTTTGTATGCTTTTGAGACATGTTTTTCAGACTGATCTTATTGGGCGGATGTGACTGAAGGCATTATATGGTGTAGATTGCTTGGTCTCACCAACTATACCCCTGTACAGGTGGTTCGGCTTGAAATGGGGCTTCTCTCTCTGTCCACCCAAATTGACCACAATAGAGCTAAGCTGTATGTGAAAATTAAATTTGCTCACCCGGGTACCTTGCTGCATATCCTCAGGGAAGGCTTGGAGGGTAAAAAGATGGATGCCCTGAATAAATTTAAAGAGAAAAATCAGCAACTTTTTTGCTAAAATTGGTTGGGCACCTAGTTGGGATCATGGTGAAGGGTGGGTGTTAAATTCATTGAAAGATGTCATAGAGAAGTGGGACTGGGTTGCCAGTCTCCACAATGAGCTCTCTATGTACATTTGCTAAGATGCCTTTTACATTTAAAGAGCCTCAAATATATCTTAAACTCATGCCTTCCCAGACTAATCGTAGGATGTTCCTAGATAGCAGACTTAATCGTCTTAATGTTCTGGGTGTTTGGGGATCATGGATTGATCTACCTGCTGAGAAAAGGATCTGTAGATTATGTGCGGACAATACCATGGTGGAAACAGCGAGACATGTACTTACCTGTTGTCAGAAGATGAGAACTACCTATGACAAATACTTTGCCAAACTTGACCTTGAGCAAATGTATATTGAAAGTGAAAACATTTGGCTGAGGTGCCTTTCTGGGAAGAGTAATTGTCTGGTCATTGCCATTATCCAGATTTGGAAGGTGGCAAATGAACGTCTACGTAAATTTGAAGATGAGTTCAAATTGTTAGTGGACCTTGAGAATGGAGCTGAATTGGGTCCTGCTCAGAATTGTGTGTGTAGTAATGATATATCGGACATATGGATTTCATGGATCTGTAAGGTAATTTTGTTCTCTTTTCCATGATGTTCTGTTCTGCTCACTATTTTAAGTTTGTGCTTATTCCTTTTTTTTTTATTGCTGAATTTAATGGACTAGGCTGTGTTGGCTTTGTAACTATGTATTGCTGTGTCTGTTTTAAATTTGTAAAAAGTTCTATGAACTATAACACAATAAAAAGAAATTAAGAACCTTCATAAAAACGTTTTATCTTCTATTACCCCCTTGCTTTACCTGCCAAAAGTACACTCACATGAACACGAAGCTCTCTGAAGTGGTGCTCCTTCAATTCGCCCTGCACAGCTGGACCAGGGTACCATGCCTCTGGGGAACAGACAGTCCTCTAACCAATATGGCAACTGTGGACCTCTTTTTTTTATCGTGCACGAAAGACTGGTCTTCACAGAGCCGTGCTGAAGCTGAGTTGTGCAGGAAGCAAACTCCCAATGTCTCGGAACAGCCTGGGCCTCTACCTGGATCGCCAAATGTACGGATGGGCACTATAATCACCTTAAGCCAAAATAGGCACACCACTTAAGAAGTGAGTGCATGTTTGTCCGTAAAGCACGTTTATTGTACAATCAGCCGGGAGGAGCTAGAGGACGCTGTAGAGCCAAACTAACCTGTGTCTAGCTGAAACCACACACGTTTACACATTTTATACATTTGGCAACAGTTAAATACTACCACATATTTTATTACAGGTAATCCCTCCCACACATGACTGGTCAAACCTATACAAAAGAAATCCAATCTTTGTTAATTCCCATGTTCTCATTGGTCACATTTATCTAACTACCATTATCAGCTCATATTTACAGCACACCCCTTTTGGGGATTTGTCCGTGGTAGGTCATTACATCATCACATTGTTACACATTTAAACAAAAACCTAATTAATTACAAATTCCAGGTGGTCTGGGACCTTCTAACCCCAGACATGATGCACATGGTTTTCAAGGACACTTCAAACAATATGGGAGGGGGAGAATAAACAAGTTGCCTTTGAACTCGTGATAACTATATCACCCGCCTAGACTTGCTGGCATCCTTGCTTCACTATGATCTAAATAACTACCAATTCAACACGCATGTCCTCTACACAACCTGAGAAAATAATTGAAATCAATAAAGTGTTCATCAACTCTGCCCTTGGTGGCCCTTTTACCGAGCTTATTGCTGGGCCACAAACAAATGGCTGGATTCCCCTGAACAATAAATAACAAGCTCTCATGCACTTAAAAAGATTGCATCTCCTTTCTGCAATACTGCCAAGTCATAAAAACCTAAGGCCTGCCCGTAAGTAACTAGCTGACATTGTTGCAGCTGCCTCAGTCTTTAATCCTTGCCAAACCAGTTTTACCATGACACAGAGTTCACCTCTAAAAACCATGGTTGCATGGTCTGACCAAACTATGAAAGAGCACCCGGTATACAGACTTGTACACCAGGTACCCCAAAACTATGTCCCTTGAGACCCATGTATGTATGTTCGGTGCATGCATGTTTTAAAGCTACTGCATCATCCTCATAGTGGTTTCTTTGTGACAAATCCCATTTATGAAGCTCCCTGTTTCCCAGCTTTTAGGTGCTTCATTGCACACCATACCCATTCTGTATTTATATTTAATCAGCAGTTTTGATATTTATCTTGCTTCGCGTGTGCAATCTAAAATGTATCAATTTAAACACAAAGTAACACTAAAAGTGCACACATCTCAATCTCATTAACAATGCTAAATACATGTAAAACTGCAACATCGCATCAATATCGCTGTTCACCCAGTCACCAATATGGCGCGCAACGTGAACCTCTTTCTTATGGGGACCTTTATTGACAACCCTAACAAAGGGAACATAGGGGTCCTGGCAGCACACAACCCAAGGTGCTGCATGAGAGCCAAAACTAAGGGGAGTGGTCACCCACACTGGAAGAAGGGTCCAGTGTCCCCGGAAAAAGTAAATTCTGGAGGTGAGTGAGATAAAAAAAAGTCTCACCTTCTAAGTCAATGAACAAATCCCAGTAAGTACAGCAGTAGTGATGGGAGGCTCAGGACAGAAAGGTTAATATTTGCAAAAAGAAAGCCTCCATAACAGCATTCACAAATAAGTGATACAAGAAGCCAAAAAAGGAGATATGTTTGTTGACTCGGGTGTAAATAGTGAAAATGATCAGTCCTAGGTCAGAGACTCCCATCGGCAGTATGGTGGGGTTAGAGGGATCAGGAATTCGACAAGATGTAGAAAGATCAGGTCACTGAAGCAAATCCAGTTAAGAGCTAGATGCCAATAATGAATTGGTGAGGAGGATGGAAAAGTGATTGACCATTTAAAAGGCTGCAGCGAGACAAGGATGTGCTGTGTGGAGCCCGACGTATCTGACGAGGAGCCATTAATCAGCAAGGCTGAGATGAGAACTCTTGGTAGAGCAAGGGCAACTGTCAGGAAGGCATCATTTAGGGCATTTGGAACAGTGTGGCGCCTATGGCAGTTATTATGGCGATTGAAAGATGGGACGACAGTTCCTGGCAGGCAATGCGCACACCATGTCTACGGGCTGATGTTACAACATCAAGTGTGGCATTCCGGAACCATGGAAAATCAAACAAGGCAGTCTTAAGGAACAACTCAAAGCTGCAGCAGTGCTCGACATCAAGGTGTGTTCCTTTGTTCTAGTGTTAGTTTGCTATCATTAGGATTTATCTTTGCTTCAACCAATGGCTTGTTGTTTGTCCTGGAATTCATCCTGGGCCTGGAATTGATGACATCTTGCCTCTGTACTGATTTAATTCTCTACATTTGGTAGTTATTGACCGGTAGTTAGACGGATTCAGGCGATTTCCCCTTTTTGTAAAACGGACTACATACAATAACTTCTATGACTCAGGGGTCTTACCAAGAGAAATTATATTTGAGAACAGAATGAATAAAATAGAGGCCCATAAAACCCGGGATATTTTTAAGGTCCGGTTTGATAGGCCAATTGACCCCGAATCCTATGTGTTACTAGTTTCTTCAATTAGGAGCAGAATGTCATTGTAATCAAACTTCGAATACCACTTATAATGCTTTCTCCATGTCAGGTACGGCAATTTAATCTAGGGGAATTAGTGAGGTTAGCAGGTCGATTTATATATATGGTTGGTTTGGCCTTAACATTTCCTTGAAAGGCTTGGAGAGTTTATCTAGCTAAAATGGAGGTTCGCAGGACAGGAATTACTTTGATTCAAACAAATACTGACTCTAGGTCTCTGACTAAAAGAATATACATTTATTTACACATCATTTTGATAACATCCCAGTAAAATAAAGCAGTTGAAAAATCACACTCTTAATACACCACACCACTCCCAATAGATTCTGGACAAGTTAAACTCAAAAATGAATTATGAGAAAAATGGCATCCAGTAATTTAAAAAGGGAGGGAAAGACAAAGTTAGGTAAAAATTGAGCAGCACCAACAGGTAACTAAGCAGGGCAATCTAGAAAGAGGAACTACAGTGATGGAGTCAAATCAAAAAGGCTTACGGCCAAAGTCAATAGGACAAAAGTCTTTTGCTCAAGATCACACGGTGCAGGGTAGTTCGCAGTTAAGTATTTGCCAAGAGTTCTGGACGAAGTTGGTCGGCAGAAAAGTTAGTTTAAATAATAGGGAAGGACAAGCCCCAGATTGGCGAAATGTTTCACACACCTTCACCGTGGCCGAACGAAACGAACAACCGGATTTGCACAGTACGTTTAAATGGAGAAGAAGCTGTAGCTGAGGCGGACATTCCTGGCAGTTGCTGCAGGCTCACGGTTCCTGAAGCAACTGTCGGACTGTCATGAAGTAGCAAGACTGGAGGGTCCTGCACTGCCCAGGGAAGAAACCAGCAGCAGAGAAAAGCAACGAATAAAAGGTGCGCTCCTTAAAACCCAAGCAGGGTCCGACCTTCCTGGCTATCCGGTTCACTGTAGCTCTGTACAGCAAATTCAACCAGAGGAGGGAGTCCTGGCTTGCAGTTTGGGCGAACTGGTTGGTCCCACCAGCTCTGGGGAAGAAGATTCCTGGTAGATCTTCCCTGTCGTTGGAGTCTGAAGATTCAGACCTGCAGCAGGGCTTCACCGGGCGGTTCAGTCGTTGTAGGGGTCCTCTTCTGTCAGCTCCTCATGGGTTCTTTCATTCCAGTGGCAACTCTGCCTTTTCAATCCCAGAGACCTGCTTTTTATGCAGTTTTCCCCCATTCACACAGCCTGGCTGTCAATCTCACAGCAGGGTGGCTGTCCCGCCGGGACAGTCACCTAGCCAATCAAACAGGAGTGCGACTTGGGTTACCAAGGGAACCCATGGCAGGGGTCCTAAGACCCCTCCCTCACATCCTGCCTACCCAGACTTTCAGGCACCTAAGGAGGGCTTCTGTGGAGAAGCCCGCAAAAAGACGGTGAACAAAGGAACAAAACCTGGTTTGACGTGCGGAGTAAAACAAGAGAAAGACATTTTAAAAAAGAAATGGCAATATAAAAAATATGTGGTCCAGCAGATTTAAGTTTGAGGCTACCAAGATAGCCTAAAACAATACCAAGGTTATTTAAGATAACCGCGGTAGGAAAAATAGGGTAGTTACCGCTGCCGCCATCCAAGTCTTGATGAAAAGGGAGCGAAACAATGCTCCAAGAGAAACAGACAAAAAGGGATACGTATTAACCCTTTCCATTATTCTATGTAAGGTAGGGTGTACTGGGTCTGTGAATTTTAAAAGACTAATAAAGTTAATGGCAACTTTACATGTTCTGGGAGACAGTAGTCAGTCCCAGGAAATGAAGACTGAGTTGGGAAGTATAAAAGACAATCCTGTGTCAATGCACTTAAGGTGCTGTGTAACACACAATAAAAAGATGATGCCTATGGAGTAGGTGAAGCCCCACAGTCTATGAACACAAGAAAATGTTAAACACACACACAGCAAAACACGTGTAAGAGTGGGAAAAAAGGCTCACACTCTTACCAGGTGAAAAAAATAAATCCTAGAAATCCAGCAAAGCTGCTCAGGGATTCACTAGGTAAGGGAAATTAGCCATTCTTGAGAATTCTCCCTAACAACTTGATCGTCGGTTAAGCGCGTTATCTGTGAGTGTCGCGCGTGGGCAACGCAAGTGCGCATGATCAGAGAGAGCCACTGTTAATCTTTTGGAAGAGTGCGCGTCAGACAATTTTGTTCTATTGCGGCGGCTCTTTAATGAAATGGTTTTGGCGTGAGCAATGCGTGTGCGTGGAATAATCAGATGCTAAGTTTGGTTTGCGTGTGCGTGGTTCTTCATCTTCAATTCCGGGGGTAGCGCGCATGCGCAGACCTTTCAGGAAGTTTTGTTTGTTAACACACATGCGCAGACCTTTCCAGGAAGTTGTGTTTTTATCGCGGGTGTGCGTTTACATTATTTTAAGATATTCTTTTGCGTACGTGCGCAGGTTTTTTTTTCTACTAGCATCTCAATTGCCCGTTTTCGGGTTTGGGAGATGCTAGTCGGTCTTCATCAAGGAAATAAGAGGCTGGACTGTGAGAAAAGCACTGATTCCTTCCAGAACTGGAAAGAGTAGGTGAGGAACATATGTCCCCTAGGAGAGCTGGGGCTGTAGGTGGAATTGGAGCTTTGGTTATGCCAGGTCCGTTGGCGGCGCCGGAGCGTTTCCTTGGGGATTCAAAAAAATGTCAGTTTATTTTTAACTCTGTGTGCAAGCGAAGAGTCTCAGCGGGAAACCGTCAGGCCATTACCTGTTCCGCCTAGACCCTGGCATACAGTATCCTTGGATTTTATCACTGACCTCCCTAAGGATAAAGGTTGTACTTCGGTTCTGGTTGTGGTTGATTTGCTTACCAAGGAGGCACATTTCATACCGATGGAGGGAGAGGTTACCGCAGATAGACTGGCTCACAGTTTTCTGCAGGAGGTCATCAGGTTGCATGGGCTTCCAAGTCAGGTTATCTCGGATAGGGTACACAATTTATTTCCAGGTTTTGGAAGGCCTTCTGCAAGAGGTTAGGGGTAGAGGTGTGTTTATCTTCTTGTTATCACCCCAAAACTAATGGCCAAGTTGAGGGAATTAATGAAGAGCTAGAAAAGTACCTGAGGTGTTCGCTTCAGGCAGGTGATGAATGGGTGGATTTGATTTGGGTAGCAGAGTTTGCATATAACAACTGTTGTAAGGATGCTACGTCTATGTCTCCCTTTTATTTGGGTTGGGATTTTCATCCTCGATTTTTAAGTTTTGAAGATGAATGTGATTCGGTAAGTCCTGTGGTGGAAGAGCGGCTGAAGGTGATGAGAGAGAATTTGGAGAAGGCTAAGAGTGTGCTGGTTGAGAGTAAGCAGAAATACAAGGAATTTGCTGATCTAAAAAAGTCTGGTCCCAAGTATAATAATGCGGATTTGGTTTGGTTGTCAACCAGGAACCAGGTTTTTAAGAATGAAAGGAAGGAATAAGTTCAGTCCTTGTTACGGAGGGCCATTTGCTGTGGAAAAAGTGGTAAATCCTGTAGTGGTTCGCTTGAAGTTGCCAGGGCATATGAGAACACATCCTACGTTCCATGTTAGTCTTCTAAAGCCAGTGAATCAAGGAACTAGGACATTAGTACCCCCTTCTTCGGTGGTGGTTGAGGGGGATTCATCTGAGGAATTCATACTGAAAAAGATTCTAGATTCTAGAAGGGTGAGAGGAAGGTTACAGTATCTTATTGACTGGGAAGGTTAAGGGCCAGAGGAACGCACTTGGGAGGATGCTAGTGATGTGCATGCACCTCATCTTGTTTGGAAGTTTCACAGGAAATTCCCCTTTAAGTGAAGCAAAGGGACTGGCCGTTAGGAGGGGGGTACTGTCAGGTACGACACTTTAATCTAAGGGAATTAGTGAGATTAGCAGGTAGATTTATATATATATATATGGTTGGATTGGCCTTAACATTCCATTGCAGGGCTTGGAGATTGTCCCTAGCCAAGATGGAGGTTATCAGTCAAAGTTCTGATTGACTGGAGTTGGCAGAAGGGCAGATAAAGAACATTCTAAACTGCCTTTGATTGTCTGATGCCCAGCTGAGAGGACATCTTGTGAAGCAGCTCCAGTGAAAGTTTTGGGCCTACAAGGATTTGGGATTCCAGTGATGTTGTTGAAGTTTTGGAGTGCAGTGGAATTACAGGGTCTTCCAGGAATCAAGATATGAAGCAAGGGTTCATCCAGAAACTCTGAGATAAGTGGTTCTCATGTTTGAAATGTCAACTACCTGTAAATAATAATTCTGAGCTAGTGTATATATTCTAAATATAAGTCACGGATAGTTCTTTAGTAAAGTTATCAGAAAAGATTATCAAAAGTACTCATTCCGGAGTTTTCAAGTAACTAACGCAATCCTGTCAACCAACTTGTCAGTTGAAAGGCTAGCGCATATATTCAGACACCTCTGTGTGAAGGGCAAGGCTAATCTCTCAGTCTGCCTTTATATCTCTTTAAAGTGTTACCAGTTTTATGCGCGTGACTTGATCGTCAGATAAGCGCGTTATCTGTGAGTGTCGCGCGTGGGCAACGCAAGTGCGCGTGATCAGAGAGAGTCACCGTTAATCTTTTGGAAGAGTGCGCCTTAGACAATTTTGTTCTATTGCGGCGGCTCTTCAAGGAACTGGATTCGGCGTGAGCAATGCACGTGCGCAGAATAAGCAGATGCTAATTTTGGTTCACGCGAGCGTGGTTCTTCATCTTCAATTCCGCAGGTAGTGCACGTGCACAGACCTTTCAGGAAGTTTTGTTTCTTAACACACATGCGCAGACCTTTCCAGGAAGTTGTGTTTTTATCGCTGATGTGTGTTTACATTATTTTAAGATATTCTTTTGCGTACGTGCGCAGGTTTTTTTTTCTACTAGCATCTCAATTGCCCGTTTTCGGGTTTGGGAGATGCTAGTCGGTCTTCATCAAGGAAACAAGAGGCTGGACTGTGAGAAAAGCACTGATTCCTTCTGAAAATTTGCAAATTCTCAGTCTTTAAGCCACACAGAAAGGCAATTATAGTTTGCTCTTTCACAAGAGGAGATCATTGAACATTTTCCTTCTTGGACCTATGAGAGACTCTTCTCAATTAAGGATGACACAGAAAGACTTTAAAGCACTGCTCTCAGGCTTTCAGGAAAAGACTGCATTCCTGGGAAGAGATAGTTGGAGAATTAAGCCGTGCTTTTCCCCATGGGCAGCAGCAGGAAACCTTAAGAAAGCAGCAAAGATTGAAAATTATGATCCTTTGCAATTATATTTAACTTCCCAGGGGTCCCGACGAGAAATACCAGGTATGGTTTTCAGTCTTATTGTTTATGGATAGATTAAGATAAAAGGTAATTTCTTAAGAATTAAATGGAGGATGTTCTGTTTGCTCCTTGTTCCTTCTGCAGGTTTGAAGTTGAAGTCTAGCTCAGCAGTCACCCTGGTGTTTTTTTTTATGTTATCCTCTTCCCCTTTTTCCTTAGGGCTGTAGCATGCAGAACTGTTAGAAATCTAAGTTCTGGGTGTTACGCCTCAGGGGGATTGTCGGGGGTTCAGCAGCTTTCACGGACTCAGGTTTTGGAATCTCAGCCTGACAGTATGAAAGGCCAAGAATTATAAGTCCGCCTGAGCTGTTGTGAACCCCGATGAGACAACCATGGAGGCGTTGGCGGCCATGATTAGAGAGTTGCAGGAGGAGTTACGAGAAGCCCATAGGGAAAATATGAATCTTAATCAGAAGGTGGATGAGTTGAGTTCTAAGGTAAATCAGATGCAGGAGGCTGGAGCAAGGAGGGATGAGGAAGTTTCAGGGGGCTATGGGTCTCCTCCAGAGCTGGAAAGAGTAGGTGAGGAACATATGTCCCCTAGGAGAGCTGGGGCTGTAGGTGGAATTTGAGCTTTGGTTATGCCAGGTCCGTTGGCGGCGCCGGAGCGTTTCCTTGGGGATTCAAAAAAATGTCCGTTTTTTTTTTAACTCTGTGCGAATTGCACTTCCTAAGTCACCCTGAGGTTTTTACAATAGTTGCTTCTAAGCTAACCTTTACTTTGTCCTACCTTTCCAGTGAAGCATTTTCTTGGAGAAGTGTACTGGTTAGTCAGAAGAGTTTGGCATTGAACAATCACACTCTTTTCTTGACTGAGTTTAGGAAGATGTTTGACAGAAGACAGGTCTCGCTGGAGGTGGATGGGGAACTACTAGAATTGCGCCAGGGAAGTAAGGAGCTAGTGGCATATATTACCCAATTTAGGTCTCTGGTCCTTGAAAGTAAATGGCCAGAGGAAAAGAGGGCTTCTTTCTTTTACAGAGGATTACGAGAAGAGTTAAAAGATGCCTTGTCTGGAATTTTGCAGCGCCCAACAACCTGTGATGGTTTAATTGATCTGGTAGTTCAGTTAGATTTTCGTCTGACAGAAAGGCGATTGGAGTGAAGGCGCTCGCTGGGAGATGTGAGATGTCAGGGTAGGGTGGAGCGACCTAAGACAGATGGTAAACAGGGAAGTGAAGGGTAAGGGAAGTGAACAGCAGGTTAGAGTGAGAGGTCTTTTGACTAAGGAAGAGAAGGCTAGGAGAAGGGAGAATAACTTGTGTCTATACTGCTGTAGGAGTGGTAATTTCCTAGGGGACTGCCCTTTCACTCCCAAGAAGTTTTCCAGCTCCTCAGGCAGGTTGCAGCAGGTGGCCAACACATTGCAGGCAGCAGTTCCTCACATTATGGTGAATGTATCCTTGATTTTGGAGAAGGAAATAAAGGGAACGGGTCCTTTTATGATTGACTTGGGAGCAACTGGGAATTTTATGGACTGGGGGTTGGCAAAGACCTTTGGGATTCCCATAGTCCTAAAGGAGGAGGTGAAGCAGGTTAGGGCTGTGGATGGACACCTCTGTCATCTGGTCTGATCACGCATGAGACTGGGTTATTAGTCATGGAATTTTCTGGAGGTCATAGGGAAACGATCTCTTTTGAATTAATTGATGTCTCACTTTTGAAGATTATTCTAGGAATGCATTGGCTTACACTTCATAATCCTAGGATTGATTGGAGTACTAGAACGGTGGCTTTAGAATCAACTTTTTGTCTGGAACATTGTTTTTCTGAGTTAGTTCCAGAAAGTAATTGGAGACAGGCAAGTGCAGTCTCGTTTTCTCTAGCTGATAGAGGCGAAACAGGTTTTTGATATAGGCACAGTGTTGGGGAAAATCCCTAGTTGTTATCAGGATATCTGGGATGTGTTTGACGAAAAGGTGGCAGGGGAGTTGTCTCCACATAGACCCTTTGATTGCAAGATCGAGTTGGAGCCAGGGGCCATTTTGCCTAGTAGTAGGGTTTACGCCCTGACCAAAAAGGAAAACGATTATTTGAACGAATATCTTAAGGAAAATTTGGCTAAGGGGTTTATCCACCATTAGCAATCACCGGTGGTATCTCCTTTGTTTTTGTGCCTAAGCAGGATCGGTCTCTCAGAACTTCCAGAGATTATAGGGCGGTGAATAGAGTTACAGTTATAAATCAGTATCCTCTCCATCTTATCTCGGAAATGCTGAACCAGATCCAAGGTGCAACTGTCTTCTATAAACTGGATCTGCGAGGAGCATCCCATCTAGTGTGGGTGCGAGAAGGAGATGAGTGGAAGACAGCATTCAAGACCAGGTTTGTGCTCTGCGAATATCAAGTGATGCCGTTCGGTCTCTGTAATCCAATCCTCCTGCGCATTTCAGTTCTTCATTGACGAGGTTTTGAGA
Organism: Ambystoma mexicanum; assembly: GCF_040938575.1. NCBI lineage: Eukaryota > Metazoa > Chordata > Amphibia > Caudata > Ambystomatidae > Ambystoma > Ambystoma mexicanum. The sequence goes on along the minus strand of NC_090921.1, from coordinate 1,047,150,435 downwards.
GAGTTTCTTGACATTTTTTTATAATGTACATCAATGATATTTTGATTTTTTCTCAAGAATTGGCAAAACATCAGGTTCATGTGCGGCAGGTTTTGCAGAAACTGAGAGAGAATCATCTCTTTGAAAGGTTTGAGAGGAGTCAATTCCACGCGGACTCAGTTGAATTCCTGGGATTCATAATTTCTCCAGGAGGCTTGGAAATGAATCCGAAGAAGGTGCAAGTGGTTCAAGATTGGCTGGCTCCTACTACGGTTAAGGAGAGTCAGAGTTTTTTGGGGTTTGCACATTTCTATTGCAGATTCATTAAAGGTTTCTCCAGTTTGGTACCCCCAATAACTCGTCTATTGAAGAAGGGAGTCCATTTATTATGGATGAAAAGGCAGAGGAAGCTTTCAAGACTTTAAAGGAGAGATTTGTTACTAGTCCGATTTTGGTGCATCCAGATACGGCAAAACATTTCTTTGTGGAGGCAGACACTTCTAATCAGGCAATGGAGGCGGTACTTTCACAAAGACATGACGTTACGGGACAGCTCCATCACCTATTTTTCAAAGAGGTTTTCATCCGCAGAGGAAAATTATACCATCTCAGACCGTGAACTTCTGGCTATAAAATCTGCGTTTGAGGAATGGAGACATTTTCTTTAAGGAGCGTGACACATGGTAACTGTTGACCGGTCATCGGAATTTGCTTTTCTTGAAAACAGCAAGAACCTTGACACCACGACAACTCCGATGGTCTTTATTCTTCACTAATTACGACTTTGTGGTGACCTTCAAGCCGGGAAATTTGAACAGGCAGGTGGATGCATTGTCTCGAAAATTCCCGGGAAGCGAGGTCAAGTCAGTCTGTGAGGCTTCTCCATTGATTGCACCTGAATGCTTCATTATTGCAGGAACTAGAAAGGAGGATGAGTTTTTGAAGATGGTTTGGGAATGCATGACTCAGATGCAAGTTGAAGAGTGGCTCGATTGGATCCCACCCGTCAGGTAAAAGACGGATTGCCTTTTTTAGATGGAAGACTCTATTTACCTTCGGTAGAGCTGAGGGAGAAAGTTTTGAAGGAGTGTCATGGGTCAGTCCTGGCGGGACAACCTGGTTTTCGAAAGACGCTGGAATTGGTTAGAAGACATTTTTGGTGGGAAAGGATCCGGCAAGACATGCTCAATTTTGTTAAGACTTGCGTGGTCTGTGTGCAAGCAAAGAGTCTCAGCGGGAAACCGTCAGGCCATTACCTGTTCCGCCTAGACCCTGACATACAGTATCCTTGGATTTTATCACTGACCTCCCTAAGGATAAAGGCTGTACTTCGGTTCTGGTTGTGGTTGATTTGCTTACCAAGGAGGCACATTTCATACCGATGGAGGGAGAGGTTACCGCAGATAGTCTGGCTCGCAGTTTTCTGCAGGAGGTCATCAGGTTGCATGGGCTTCCAAGTCAGGTTATCTCGGATAGGGTACACAATTTATTTCCAGGTTTTGGAAGGCCTTCTGCAAGAAGTTAGGGGTAGAGGTGTGTTTATCTTCTGGTTATCACCCCGAAACTAATGGCCAAGTTGAGAGAATTAATGAAGAGCTAGAAAAGTACCTGAGGTGTTCGCTTCAGGCAGGTGATGAATGGGTGGATTTGATTTGGGTAGCAGAGTTTCCATATAACAACTGTTGTAAGGATGCTACGTCTATGTCTCCCTTTTATTTGGTTTGGGGTTTTCATCCTCGATTTTTAAGTTTTGACCTTTAAGTGAAGCAAAGGAACTGGCCGTTAGGAGGGGGCTACTGTCAGGTACGACACTTTAATCTAGGGGAATTAGTGAGATTAGCAGGTAGATTTATATATATATGGTTGGTTTGGCCTTAACATTCCATTGCAGGGCTTGGAGATTGTCCCTAGCCAAGATGGAGGTTATCAGTCAAAGTTCTGATTGACTGGAGTTGGCAGAAGGGCAGATAAAGAACATTCTAAACTGCCTTTGATTGTCTGATGCCCAGCTGAGAGGACATCTTGTGAAGCAGCTCCAGTGAAAGTTTTGGGCCTACAAGGATTTGGGATTCCAGTGATGTTGTTGAAGTTTTGGAGTGCAGTGGAATTACAGGGTCTTCCAGGAATCAAGATATGAAGCAAGGGTTCATCCAGAAACTCTGAGATAAGTGGTTCTCATGTTTGAAATGTCAACTACCTGTAAATAATAATTCTGAGCTAGTGTATATATTCTAAATATAAGTCACGGATAGTTCTTTAGTAAAGTTATCAGAAAAGATTATCAAAAGTACTCATTCCGGAGTTTTCAAGTAACTAACGCAATCCTGTCAACCAACTTGTCAGTTGAAAGGCTAGCGCATATATTCAGACACCTCTGTGTGAAGGGCAAGGCTAATCTCTCAGTCTGCCTTTATATCTCTTTAAAGTGTTACCAGTTTTATGCGCGTGACTTGATCGTCAGATAAGCGCGTTATCTGTGAGTGTCGCGCGTGGGCAACGCAAGTGCGCGTGATCAGAGAGAGACACCGTTAATCTTTTGGAAGAGTGCGCCTTAGACAATTTTGTTCTATTGCGGCGGCTCTTCAAGGAACTGGGTTCGGCGTGAGCAGTGCACGTGCGCAGAATAAGCAGATGCTAATTTTGGTTCACGCGAGCGTGGTTCTTCATCTTCAATTCCGCAGGTAGCGCACGTGCACGGACCTTTCAGGAAGTTTTGTTTCTTAACACGCGTGCGCTGACCTTTCCAGGAAGTGTTTTTATCATGGGTGCGCGTTTACATTATTTTAAGATTTTCTTTTGCGCGCGTGCACAGGGGTTTTTCTCTTCTAGCATCTCAATTGAGCGCATGCGCTGAGGACCCGTTTTCGGTTATGGGAGATGCTAGTCGGTCTTCATCAAGGAAACAAGAGGATGGATTGTGAGAAAAGCACTGATTCCTTTTGAAAATTCTCAGAGACTTTGAACCAGACAGAAGGGCAATTAGAGTTTGCTCTTTCACAAGAGGAGATCATTGAACATTTTCCTTCTTGGACATATAAGAGACTCTGCTCAATTAAGCAGGGCACAGAAAGACTTTAAAGCACTGCTCTCAGGCTTTCAGGAAAAGACTGCATTCCCAGGAAGTGATAGTTGGAGAATTAATCCATGCTTTTCCCAATGGGCAGCAACAGGAAACCTTAAGAAAGCAGCACAGATTGAAAATTATTAATCCTCTGCGAGTATATTTAACTTCTCAGGGGTCCTGACAATAAGTACCAGGTATGGTTTTCAGTCTTGTTTTTTAAGGATAGATTAAGAAAAAAGGTAATTTCTTAAGAATTAAACGGAGGATGTTCTGTTTGATCTTTGTTCCTTCGGCAAGTTTGAAGTTAAAGTCTAGCTCAGCAGTCAACCTGGTGGTTTTTTATTTTATCCACTTCCCTGTTTCCCTTAGGGGTGTAGCATGCAGAACTGTTAGAAATCTAAGTTCTGGGTGTTACGCCTGAGGGGGACTATCAGGGGTTCAGCAACTTCCGCGGTCTTAGGTTTTGGAATCTCAGCCTGACACTCCACTTATCCTGTGGGACTGCGTTAATTTGCAACTCTAACTGATTCATTGCCATATTATTAATTAACAACCACACGTTACTTTAATGTATCGCCCTAATCACTGTCAACATTCATTCGGCAGCTTGCTGTATCATTAAGTGTAGAGGCTAGATTAATCAGTATGTGTATTTCTTCCTACAACACCTACATCATTTTGTTTTAATTAATTGCTTCTCTGCACTAGATTTGATGCATCCCAATTCTCTCTTCAACTCCCAATTCTTAGGACTTTTCCATCGAAGACATGCAAATGGTACTGTGAGAAACCTGGGGGTATTCTCACTCCTACTCCTCGTGGATCCTCTACTCAGGTGGTCAGGGAAAGGCCATCGCTATTGGATCCTGAAACTCAGGGTGGAGAAGCGACAAAGGATCACCTGGGTGGAGGGTCCTTGAGGATTGGGAATGAGATGTCCTTAGGCGAGTTGTGATATTCAGCATTTCCCTTCTAGGAAGAGTCCTCTATTCCAGAGGCATTTATGGGATGTTGTTACCCATGTCCCATTGACCTAGAAAATATTGGAAGATATCACCAGTCCAGATGCACCAGAAAGAGGGTGAAAAGGACTAAGGGTAAGACAGGCGTGACATGATATGATATGGCATTTATAACGTGCCTATACACAAGTGTTTCAAGGCGCGACGAGGCAATGGAGGGGGACAGAGGGAAGACAGACAACGATCTTACTAGGCCAGGTGTCATTCAAATTGCGCAAGTGCAAGGGAAGGGGGAAAGAAAAGTGCGGGGGGAGAGGGAGGGGAAAGTGCAGTACATGGGATAATAAATAAGATAAATAAAAGAACGGCAAACTGGTGGCAAGTGCAGGGTGATTGCAGACATAAGTGCTGGTGGGGGGACTGTAGGGATACAGAAAACAGTCCCTAGGTGCAGGGGTTGCCAGGGAGGCAGTGCAGGCATGCAACTGGCAGGGCTTGGGCCCGAGATCAGATGGGTGGCCAGGTAACCAGTGCAGTCTCAATATCAGCCAGGACTTCAGCAGCGGAGAGGGGGAGAAAAAGCAGAAGCAAAGAGGAAGGTTTTAAGGTGCTTCCAGAACCGAAGATGGTTCTCCTCAAGTTTCAGGGAGGCAGGGAGGCTGTTCCAGAGGGAGGCCCTAGCCGCAGAGAGAGATCTACCACCAACTCGTTGCTTGGAGAAGCGACTGACCCTGAGGGAGTTGGAGGCGGATGAGCGAAGAGCACGAGAAGGAAGATATTTAGGAAGAGAGAGTTAAAGGTATTGAGGCCTCAGGCCCCAGAAGGCCTTGTGGACGATGCAGAGGGTTTTGAACTTAATCCTCGCAGCCACTGGGAGCCAGTGCAGAGATTTCAGTCCTGGAGAGATACGATCCCTGGGCTTGAGGCCAAGGACAAGTCTTGCAGTTCTGTTCTGGATGAGTTGCAGAGGGTGGAGAGTAGAAGCACGCAGATTTAGAAAGAGGCTGTTGCAATAGTCCAGCCTAAAGAGAACCAGAGCTCTGGAGACAGTGAGCTTCTGGGGGAAGGAGAGGAAAGGAAGAATACCTCCAAGGAGGTGCAGCTGGTAGTGTGACTTCTTAGAGACATCAGAGATGTGAGGAGAGAAAGAGTGTGGAGTCGAAGATGACCCCAAGGTTTTTAGCCTTGCAGGTGGGAGCAGGAAGAGGGCCAAGAGAGGCTGGCCAGGGAGCTACAGGAAAGGAGGGATTGGGTGTGCCGATGAGGAGAATCTCAGTCTGAATGGCATTAAGGCAGAGGTCCTTGGTGGCACACCACTCTTGGATAGCAGACAGACAGTCAGACTTGAGAGACGGAGAAGAGGTAGCCGAAGGTAGCCTGAAAATGAGCTGAGTGTCATCCACATAGCACTGAAAGGAGTTGCCACAAGCAGGTGAGCGTGAGGAAGACGCATGAATGTCAGGGTGCTCCTGCAATGTTATTGAATGCTGAACTTAATGGAACTTTATAAATGACATGAAATCATGTTCATTGAATACCAAACCAAATAGAACTTTCAGAATTACATGAAACAAGGTTTCTTAAATAGCTAACAAAATGAAACTTTGAAAACTAAGCAACACACAGCTTATTGAATACCAAACTAAGTAGAACTTAGAAAAATTAAACAAAACAAATGCTTCAAATGGATTGTGTCCTCCCACGTATTCCTCATCTTATGATAACTATCTCTCCAGCTTCAGCTGCTTTTTTAAGTTTTATTTTTCGACAGAGGGCACTGTGTGCAGTGTCATCAAGTCGCTGTCCCTCGAGGGCCTTCGTTCGGCGGTTGACGTCATCATCAGTATAAGTAGCGCACGCAGCGCCTGATGGTTTCAGTTCCGTTTTTCCGAGCTAATGTTTCGATGATGCCACGCTTCAGAGAAATAGTGATTTTCGTTTGAAAAATGTTGTCTTCATACACAGCAATGATGCACAAGTTGGGCTTTAAGAAATGCCAAGTCTGCGGGTTGAAAATGTCAATCACTGACCCCCACCGCGTATGTCTGTGGTGGTTGGGTTCTGGGCACCGTACCTCCGACTGTGGCTCCTGTCAGGCGATGACCGAGAAGGCTCTTAGGGAGCGTAAATGTAAATTGGCGGTGGCGAGGTTACCTTCGAAGTCACCTTCAAAGAGATCAAAAAAGACTGATGATTTGAAGGATCCTTCCCGACAAAAAAAATTAAAACAGTCTCGATGGAGAAGTCGATCGCGCCATTCTTCCTCTTCTTCGAAGAAGGCTAAGAAAAGACGTCATAGGTCACCATCGACCTCCAGTGATTCCTCTATGGGGGAAATCAGGTGTCCTACAAAATCGGATTCCCCTGCCAAATGGGACCCATTTCTCAGTGAGATGGACAAGCAGAAAAGCCATGCCCCAGTCGCTCTGTATATGGACGACAAAGGGAAGTCGAAGACTAAATCTTCGAAACCGAGCTTGAAGCCGGTTTTGCATCAAGAAAGTTCTTGATTAGACCGGAAATCGTCGAGGGCTTTGATGAATCAGTAACCTAGCCTATCTGGGGTTCCATCGGGAAGCACAAGAAGTCGACGACTTTGATGCCTCCGCTGACTCCGTCGGCATCAGAGCCGTCGACGCTGTAACAGGAGTCGATGCTGACTAAATCGGCTCCAATTTTGAAGCCATCATTGACTACTACGACGGCTGCTTTGACATTGTCGAAGCCTGTAGCGGTACAGGAAAAGGTTTACAAACCTTTACCAAAAAAGGACTATTTTAAGTCTGTGGGCCTAATCACGAGTTTGGCGGTAACCCTTAAATCCGGCGGTCGCGCTATTACCGCCGGATTTAAGGGTCCACCAAATCAGGGCTTCAGCGGATGTATTCCCAGCTCTGAGCTGGGGGCAAATCCGCCGAAGATTCGCGCTATTACCGCCGACGGTAAGAATGCAAAAATTCCCCATTGAGCCCAATGGGGAATGGGGCATTCCCAAATGGGTTCAGTGGGGAATGGGGAATTCCATTAACGCCGAACTAATAGTACCGGGGGGTTTGGCGGTAGGGCTAATACCACCGGCGGTAATACCTCCAGCGTTACCGCCCAACTCGTGATGAGGTCCTGTGTCAGCCATGTATGAGGAGGAATCTCCTTCTGATGACAATACATCACCTTTTGGACTCCAGTTTGGCACCCCAGATGTGCCAGAGGTACTAATATCTCATGAGTCCAGGCTAAGAGATTGATACAATAACCTTCAGTCGCCAGAGTTAGAGTTTGGCAAACCAGACCCAACTGAGCATGCTGACTCATCATATAGAAAACCTATGGGAAAGCTTATTGAATTTTTAGGATGGAGTAGGCCTACTCCATCTTTTGAGCAGGATGACATGACGGACATCTTGGATCAGGGTCCTCAAAAAGACCCAATTTTGCCCTTTCACATGGCATTAGAGAAAAGGGTCTCTGCAAATTGGGAAACACCAAAAACTGCGGCTGCAGTAAATAAAAACTTCACAAAGAAGTACAGACTATCCAGCAGTGACCTGGAGTATCTCACTAAGCATCCCACACCAGAAAGCTTGGTGGTTCAGGCTGCTACATCTACCAAGCAGTCGGCTTACCCATCCATCCCTCCTGACAGGGATGATAAGAGAGTGGATGCCTGGGCGAGAAAAGTTTTTACTGCAGGTAGTATGGCATTGAAATCGACAAATGTGACTTGCACATTATCTAGATTTATGTTTACCCTGTGGGACTGTGTTGCTATGGCAGCTAACCACATCCCAGAAGGAGAGGGAAGAGACGGCTTCCTGGCAATCATCAAGGTTGGTAAGGATGCAATGGGTGAATGTCTCCTGTCAAGTTTGGATACTGCAGACAGCACCCGCAGATTCATGGCGGCTAGAAAAGTGTTACCGCAGATTTGCGTGGTTGCAGAAGTCCTGGTTTGCACCAAATGTGCAAGCTAGACTACTCAACATGCCTTTTAATGGCTCGAGGCTGTTTGGCAGCAAGGCGGATGAGTGTTTGGACAAGCTGCAGACCTCAAAGGCGGAAGCTAAATCCATTAGCACCACCATTAGACAGCCTCAACAACCCTATTCAGGCTCATCTTCCTGGAGGGGTAAGTTCTTTCGATTCTACTCCCCATTTGGAAGAGGAAGAGGGCAAGCAGGTCAAAGAGGTCGGAGAAGATTCCGTCGTGGTGGATGAGGGAGAGGTGCTCAGTCAGCCCAAGCAGCGGCAACCTTACCTTTTAGCCGCTGCTTCAACCGCCTCTAAACCACTCTGAGGCCTTCGCTCCCAAGACCCCGGTGGGAGGCAGACTTACTCAGCATCTGAACGAATGGTGGGGCATTACTTCAGATGCTTGGGCACTGGAAACTGTGGCCCAAGGTTACTGCCTTCCTTTTCAAAAAAGGCCTCAGGATCATCCACCGGGGAACCACTCTTTCAAAATTCTGGATCCGCCCCTTGTGCAGGAAATGTTGACCCTGCTAGAGAAAGGTGAAATAGAACATGTACCTGCAGCAGAAAGGAACAAGGATTGGTATTCCCCATACTTTCTGATTCTCAAAAAGGACGGACGATTGAGATCCATTTTGGACTTAAGAAACTTGAACAAGTTCCTCAGGAAGGGCACGTTCAAGATGGTTACCCTTTCTCAGATCCTTCAGGCTCTCCAACTCCAGGACTGGTTGGTATCAATGGACCTTCAGGATGCTTACTTTCATGTGCCAATCCATCTCAAGCACAGAAAGTACCTGAGGTTCACAGTTGGCAGTTCTCATTATCAATTTCGAGTTCTGCCATTCAGGCTGACCTCCGCCCGAGGGTTTTCACCAAGTTGATGGCGGTGGTGGCAGCGAGTGTCGGGAGAGGGGGGATTTATGTCTACCCCTACCTGGACGTTTGGCTGATCAGGGCTTGTTCACCTGAACATGCCCGGGAACATCTCAGCATAACCTGCCACTCTCTTCACAAACTGGGCTTCTCCCTCAATTACAAGAAGTCTTACTTTATACCATTCCAAAGACAATTTATTGGGGCAGTCCTGGATACCTCCTCAGGGAAATCCTCACCACCTGAGGTGAGAGCTCAACACATTCTGCAGATGGTTACCAAATTGCAGAGTGCCCAACATCTTCCGGCCTTCTGATTTTTCTGAAGTTGCTCGGTCTCATGGCATCCTGCATTTTCATGGTGCCAGAGGCTCGCCTGAGAATGAGCTCCCGCCAATGGGCTCTCAGGACTTAGTGGCCGCAGTTCTCAGGCAGAATGTCATAACACCTGCATGTTCCGAACAGAGTTGTTCTGGACATTCTGTGGTGGACTTGCAAAGACAACATTCTCAAGGGAGAATCTTTTTGGCAACCAGGGCTGGAGATAATGTTAGTGAAGGACGCGTCACTCACAGGCTTCACATATTTGTGCATAATTGTCTATGTCTTCTCATATTCCAGGACACTTCTTTCAAACACTGTTCCTGGCTAAAGTCTACTGCTATCAGAATTATTTTGCCTATTGGTGTTCGTAAGAGCCACAGGAAGTCATGAACAAGACAAATTGCCCCCCAATCGACTATTACAAATGTTGACAACCATCCTAGTATTAATACCATCAACAATATTTTTGCAGGTAATTGACAATTTCTCCCCTCTATTGAGATTCAAGCACCTGTTTTCCCAATGTAATGAGGGTGCAGCCTGTGCTGATAATCTTCCAAGTAGGGGGCTACATCATAGACCATGGTCGAGAAGCTTTCAGTTTCAGACAGCAGCATGTCCCTTATCACCCCTAACGGAATTTCCAAAGAAACCAGGTCCAACTGTTTCTCATCTACGATACCTTTCTCATCTATGCTGCATTGTTCTAATGGGCTGGCTCTTTTGAGTTCGCGAACACACTCTACCCTCATGGCATTTAACTAATATAGCATAGGTCTCCAGATGCCAACCTTGAGTCCTATTTAGTGACAGCACGCCTTCTTTGATTAAATCTTCAAGATTATATATCTTCTCCAATCTAGATAGCGACTGGGTCAAATTAGACTACAATATATGAATTGTAGGCACTTTCCACGAATCATTAGGTGTCTTATTCATGTCACCCTCTTCGCTGGACCTGGGGGCACTATCCTTTTTGTCAAAAACGTCTGAATCCATGTTCAAGTGATCATGCTCAACCGTCTCATTATTATGTTCCTCAAGATGATCCATCGGGCAGGATGTTGCAGTTCTTTTTGTGCACTGAAAAATAATTGTGTCTATGCAGATTCATGATAATTTCTTAAATTTACCATAATATCATGGTGAGGCTTCATAGTTTTTGAATACAAAGTATTGTGGGAATGCCAATATACCTGAGTGTTTATCTGTTAAAATCCCAAAATGAGCCTACCTGATGTGTTATGGAATTACTAGGATTGAAGCCCAGCTATGGAGGTAAGGACGCATGGGAGCATGTGTTGGTGGGAAGGCCAAATGAACCATTTAAAAAAAAAACATGTCAGATGTTTCGCAGTACAGTACAATGAAGGAAATGTGTTGCTTTTTTGAGTTAAAGGACAGAAACCTCTCCTAATAGTCTGGGAAACAGTACCTTCAGTCTCTTTTAATACAATCATATATTCTGGATTTAAAGTGTTTGACATTCCCTCCATTGCTTAACCGATGTGACAAATCTGAGGATATCATCCCTTATTTCTAAGAGAGGCACCACCTTAATGAGGCTAGAACAATGCCACTCCAGTACAGCAGTTCCCCTAGGGGTGGTGTACCGAGGGAGGACCGCATTGGGATGGAGTTCCGTTGTAGGATTAAGGACAAGCATTACCAGAGAAGGCCGTGCCAATTCGCTTTACCACCTTTGATAATTCATCCTGATCCCTCCTTGGAAAGAACTAATTTATCTTGTTCCCAAATTAGTCAACCTACTTTACCATATCCAACCTCTCTGACAAATCCTCCTGCTCCCTCCTTGAAATGAGCTAATATATATTGCTGCCGAGTTAGCCAACAAGCTTTGCCATATCCAGCCCCTTTGACAAATCCTCCTGCTCCCTTCTAAGATGGAGTTAATATATCCAGTTGCCAAATCAGTCAACCTCCTTCACCATGTTGTTACCAAGCTAGTCATCCTAACTTGGATAACAAAATTGAAAGGTCAGATAACACTGAGTATTGCATATGTAGCTTGAAAGCTGATGCCTAATATATATTGTTGCCAACCCAAGCTATATAACAGCAATGAAAACCCAGACAAAACAAGTATTGTGCATATTACTTTAAGACTGGTATGGTGACAAAGAAGATGACTAGGAGAAGAAGGATCACTCGTGAGGAATCGAGCGAGTGATCTAGTTCCTAGCAGCCAGCTATTGGCTACACGAAATACATCAATCCGATGCGGGAGATCCATGTCAGGTCTAGCTCACAAGCTCAGATGCTGAGGAGACACGAGAGAGCAAGAGCCGTCCCCCGAAGAGGACAAATGGGACCTACAAGCAGACGCATGATGAAGCACATGAGAGACGGAACGCGCAGCTGTAGGGAATTTTCAGCCTGCAGAGACGTGCAGACCCTGCTGGATGCCCAAATGCTACCGGAGTCTCCAGGAAGACCGCAGCTGCCGGGGAACCGCTGGAACTGCCAAGTTGAAGGCAGACAGGCACGCAGGTTTCCCTGGAGCTGTGAGAGGTCCGGGGATGCAACAGGGTGAACTCAAGAGGTCAAGTACAACAGGGTCTGTGAACCTACCCTTTGAAATCCAGAGGGAGCCCTTTGAAAGTCAGAGGGAAACAATTAAGAAACCGAGAATAAGCGGGTCTGGTACCCTATGCCTTGAAAGTAAGAGGGAAATAATTGAGAGACCAAGAATATGAGGGTCTGGGACCCTACCCTTTGAAAGTCAGAGGGAGCCCTTTGAAAGTTGTATACTTGGCAAGAGAGTGAACCAAGCAGATACAACTCAGCCATGAGAGTCCGGGACCTGCACGCAAAAACAAGAGGACCTGGGACCTTAATCAAAGAGAGGGTCTGGTATCCTGAACCGAATAAGAGACAATTGCATGCTTGACAGGAAAGTGAACCAACCGGATACAACATCACTGTGTGAGTCTGAGACCCGTACTTGCATAAGAGACTGAGAAACAGATCGTCAAAACCCAGTGATAGAAGAGGAGAGCGTTCTACACTTGGTAGCAGACGTGCCAAGCTAATAAGACACAAGAACTGTGACGCTAACAATCCCTCTTGAACTATATTGTGACTTAAGATAAGAGGAAGTCTAGGGGAAAGGAGCACAAGCCTAGCATTTGGAAACTTGCATTTTACCAGCAAAAACTGGGAACTTTTCTATTGTTGGAAAATGTATTTATTTATTTATTGGTCATTTATATAGTGCCCATACACTTAAACAAGGGTCTCAAAGCACTGCAACGTGGGGGGTTAGGGGGTCAAGGCTACAATGATTAAAATCTTACTAAGCATTCGGACATTCAGAATGAGCAAGTGCAATGCATTTAGAGGTACAACATAATACAGGAGGAATGACAGGAAGATTGCACGTGCCTGACGGTCGTTACAAAATGTAAGAGCTAAACATGAAGAAGGAGTAAGGAGAGGGGGGAGGTGTGGGGTAAGATGCACAAGAACAAAAATAAAGTGTAAAAGACATAAAGATGGAGAGAAGAGGGGTGACGGGGAAGAAGGGGAGGGAACACTCTACACAACCAGGCACAGAAAAATGAATGCAGATGTGAAAAACCTAAATTCGAGTTTAGGCGGGCACTCTAAAAAACACATGAATGAACAGTGGCTGTGATGTGAAAAACACCTAAATTCGATTTTAGGCAGGCACTCTAAAAAACACATGTATCAACAGTGGCGGTGATGTTAAAAACACCTAAATTCGATTTTGGGCAGATTCTCTAAAAAACACATGAATCAATAGTGGCTGTGATGTAAAAAACACCTAAATACGATTTTAGGAGGGCACTCAAAACACAGTGAACACTTATTACTTTGAGAAGAGACCATCCTTACACAGTTTTCTTATATTATTAGTGTTTGGGCCAGAAGTAGGTTTTGGGGACACCACAGTGACAGACATTTTAGTTTCAGACTTCCTGACAATTTCACTAGTTTCTTTTGAGGTAGGGAACCCCCTCTCATCTTTAGAGATAGGTAGGCATTTTTCCAACCCTCTTTTATTTAATAAAAGTCTATATGCAAAAATATGCCCCCATTGTGTCCGAGGCTTACTTCTGCACCCCTAAACTGATATGTTAATTGCAGGAGAAGGCACTCATCTGTTATACCTCTTAGCAGTGCTGTTATTAACCTACGAAGCAAAGCTGTGTGATTTATTTTAAAGGTTCTCCCTAAGGAACCTCATTGAGGCTTCTATTTGTTTAATTTCGTTTAGGCTGGGTCAGGGCATCGGTTGCAAAACAGCTGTAGGTTACATTCTGTAGCCAGTTATTGCACTTTGGGTTGTCCTTCCTCTGTTCTGATGTTGTGTTGATGGTACGCAGTGACATTCAGATTATCATGCTCTGCGGTGTAGCAATTCTGATGTAATTTTTCTCCTGACACAAATTATGAAAGGCATGCTCTCCTGCCCCCTGAATTACTTCAGTTTATTGGCAAATCAATTCTTATTGGCATGTTTTCTGACACACTTCTTTTGGTTGTGATTATTCTGGCAAGTAACAAATCCTGTCCGTATTATTTTCCAGCAAAATAACTTGTCAGCGATATTTGTTCTTTGCAACTCAAATGAGTGTTTTTTTCGCAGTAGCTTGAAACATTTTCTTGATTGCTTCTGAGCAGTGTTTGCTGCTCGACAAATGAATAGTCACAACTAAACTGTGGTGCAAAATGGGCACTCATTGCTATGAATTGGCTACGATAATTTGAAACTTGGCGGGTAAGAAATGGTGTGCTGTGTGTATGTATAGAATTGAGTTGGCAAGGGACTTTTTATGGATGGCTAGTAGCTTGCAACTTGCATTTCTTCACCCACTATTTATGGTGAGCATACAATCCGTTTTTGGCACATGTATTTTTCTCTGCACAGGGGTACTTTCTTTTGGTAGATATTGTAGCAGATCCTGAATGCGTAGATTGGTTAATGAATTTTAGAACCACATAACGGTGAACAACCTCAAACTGAAACCAGCCAAAACGGAAATAATGATCTCACCTGCAGAAAGCAACACAAACAACCCACACTGGACTGACCGACTGGCATGTTAATACAACTGGAGACTTCCAACATGGTAAATAACATAGGAATACTCATGGACGACGGAGTACCCTGGAACTGCAAGTCAATGCAATCACTAAAACGTGCTTCTATCTCTTAAGATTACTCAGAGGGCTGCTGCCATACCTCTCCTTTCCACATAGAATCCTCACAATCATATTCCTGATACTAACAAGAATTGACTACGCAAACAGCCTCTACCTAGAAATGCCGGAAAGACTCATCAATAAACTCCAACAGGTCCAAAACACTGCAGTCAGGATTCTCCTACGATTAAATAGAAGAGACCACATCACTTCAGCTTTGAGAAGCCTCCATTGGCTACCAGTAAAAAAATGCATCAAATTCAAAGCCCTCTGTATTGCCCATAAATCCCTACACAGACAAGGAGACAAATTCCTCCACGCCAAGATCAACTGCTACCGGCCAAGAAGGGAACTTAGATCAAGCGACAACCTACAAATAGAGACAAAACAATACAAAAGAGGAAATTCGGAGGAACAGCGTTTTCACGTCTAATTGCCAACCTATGGAACAGCATGCCCAAATAAATTAGAACCACAGAAGGCCACGTCACCTTCAGGAAATTACTAAAAACCTGGTTGCGGCTCTCTCACACTAACGCACGCGCATTTGTCTCTTAGCGCGATCCAAGGAAATAGTGAAGCGCGAACGCTGCCACCTTTAGCAGAGGCTTTCAGCCTTACCGGTAAGACGTCATACACACAGAATTTAGTAGAGGGTATCACTCCAGAATTAGTGATTGTTCATTTAATATTTCTTTCTAGATTCACTACGGGCGCACTGTCTGTGGTGCAACTATTGAGACCTAGGAACTGGAATTAAGGCAATAGCTGTGAGCAGTACCCAATGAAAGCACTCCGGGAAATAGGAAATTATATCCATTGGAACCGGTGAGAACATTTATGTTGACTTCACATAACTGTTAAGTATTCATTGTGCACGAGAACTCTCCGTGGTGACATTTTGAATAATGGTCTATCCATAGGAGGATCCACGCTCTGAGACAGGCGAATGATCCACATTTATGAGCCCAGCACCTAAAAGCACAGGTTTTGAAGATTACCATAAGAAACCCCACAGACATCCATATCAAGGTACGCTTCAAGTTTAGGGAAACCGCGTGCTTGCTGATTTAATTGTAGGGGAGTTATATTTACTGGAGATTGAAGCGTGAGCAGTGGGACTTGGGCAATATACAGGAACAGTAATTCTGTGCACCTTCTGCAGCCTAACCTTTACAGTATGAGTCAATACTCTCCGCACAGTTAGAACACAAGCATATAAACAGATGTATAAAATCTAGCCAGATGATCATGTATACTTTCCGGCATTCTTGATGGAATGATGGACATGACACTACATATACCTTTTTAATCACTATACCTCCCTGAATCATCTCATGAGTATTGATATCAGAACATGTTAAATGATATGTTAAACCATCTGTAATATGTTTCATCTCTCTACTTTGTCTCACATAGTTTTGTTCCTTAAGACTTGTTGCCCCATGATTTCATTTTGACTCTGTAAGATAATTACCGTTTAACCACCGATTGCAAGGTAAAATACTGATAGATTTTTCTTCTATCTTCTCTATATTGTCATCTTACAGTTCAACTTTGGCTCAAGAAGAAGAGTTGGTTAACTCGAAACGCGTCAGCTGTTTATATGGAAATTTATACAGGCAATGTTGGAATCGCTAACATAAGTTGTTTGTGTTTGCATTATATAAGAATAACAAAACTTTTTTGTTCACATTAAATTACTTCCTTTTATAACATGAATGTCTTGTGTTGTATTGACATTGATGATTGTTAATACTGGCAAAACAGATAATTTCTGAATTACTAAAATGTTGATAACCGTCCACGGACGGGATAACTAAAGTGTGCAGGGGACAGGAGGGTTCCAATCTTTGATCCTCTTCTCTTGTTTACATATATGTGTTAGTTGACTTGTGCCATGTCCACTTTTCCTCCCCCGCACCTTATATTTCTGAAAGAACGATAGAGCTTTAGTTTGAAAAAGTCTTTTCACAAACTCAGGAGTGCTCCAACAATCCCTCTTCACTATTTGTCAGACAATGACAGCACGAAAGGAAAAAAAATGGCAGCAAAAAAAAAAGATCACAGACCAATCGAAACACACTAAGGGGGCCGTGAAAGCAAGGAGGACCAGAATACCTTACCGCCCATATTTCCCGCCCGACCCTGCTGACATGCCCCACAACTAGAGAGATCGGCAAAGAGGAGCCAGCCCAGTCAACAGACAGACCCAGGGAATGACACCCCATACGCAATTCATGCACTCATCAAAGCCCAGACAGGTAAGGCATTAAATTGAAGCATCACCCTAGCAATTGGTCACCCACTTAACTAGGGTCGCCCGGTAGATCACTGATTCCTCAAATGTATTATAATACCAGCTGTGCGCCCATTTAGCACCCAACCACACAACAGGCCAAGAGCTACTGCCCCAAATAATTGCTATCGCATAACTAAGAACACATTGGGTACAACCAACCCATGCCCTCAAGCCCATAGGGGAAGTCAGCCTCCTTGCTGGGAGAGGAGGTGGGGCTGGAGAAACAACCAAGAACGTGGGAAGGTACCATTGAGGGGCAACCAAAGAAGAACTTCAGAGGCACTGTCAAAGTTAGCAATTTACTAACCCATTTCCCCTTCCTGCTCCTCCAACATAACCAACGCCACTATACACGACTAGGGCCTAGCCACACTACACACGAGAACAAATCTAATCCTCACACTCAACCAACTGTTTGAGACTCTGAAAGTAACCTTAGAGGGAACATACCCTTACACATAGTCCACAAATCGACACTACACAAACGCACCCCAACACAATGCAATAAAACACCTGACTTTCATCCGAGACTCTGGACCCCCTTATAGATACGAGTAACAAGTGCGCATGACCGCAAACCCACACTAACCTCATATGACCCACACACCGAACACAAACACTAGCACACATCTGAGGCACTGAGTCCTACCCATGCGGTTACAACAAGCGAGGCCTCTCGAACCAACTCCCACATGGAAGACAATGCACACAGGCACCAGTTACTCCTGGTTCTTAACCTATCCTATCCTATCCTATCCTCACAAACACACCCCGCCATTTTCTCTTGCAGAGCAACGTGAGCGTCTGGAGACTGCCCTCATGTGGTAGCGATGCACGGTATAAATCTACATGACATAACATATAAAACATTTGGTTATTTTAGCCAATTTATTTAGAAATAGTGCTGTAAAATGCACCTTTTATAGTAATTTGTAAAGCATTTATAGTGTGAGGAGGAGGAGGAATTTCCCTTTCACACTTCGCTCAGAGCATAGCTCCCTAATGTTTTTGCAAAGTTTCACTTGCTCACAAAGTGGCTTGCCTTGTAAGTCATTTGCTGGAAGTTAACATCTGCACGAAAGCAAACCATTTCGGCACTTAGAGAAAAACAATTAGAGGGAACATTTGTCAGACTACCCTATCCTGGCCTCCCCCATCACAAGTCTCATGTTTGAAGGCTCAGGGAGATTCTCTTGCTTGTCGCATAAAATGGAATGCAAGAGCTGAGGGCAAGGGTTGGTGAGAGCTAGTGTTGCCTGGGTGCCTGGGCTGTGTAAGCTGCTGATTGATGTTTCATTCTAAATAAATAGCCAACCCACTTGGTCACCTGTGATTGGTGTGTCCTTCCTGCGGCCTCACCAACCCTGAGATTTGCACATTTGGAGATGAGCTGGCAGCTCACGCAGAACCAGAGCCTGAATCTTCTGAGCGGACCACCTGACTTTGGTCGTGCCGCCCATCACTTATTGCAGGAAGCGAGTGCCCCTCCCACTACAAAGATAATCTGGTGAGTAAATTGAAGATGCCACTTAATCGTCAGCCCAGCGCTGCCCTCTACTTGCTTTTTCAGGCACATATAATCATCCTTATCTAAGACTGAACTAAATCTTGCATTATTTCACGCAACAAGGACGATTGTACAAATCCTTTTTTGCAATTCATCCATAACCCCCTCAATGTACAATGGCCAGGATTCCTGGACTACATTATTTCTATTTTCTCCTGGTGAGCCGAATATTACATGAAAGCAAAGATGGTTTTATTAAATACATGCAGGCAGTTTATGAAAAACGATGCTAATGACAGTAACAATGCACTTGCCTTTCACTTCTTGGGTCATGAAGGGCAGACATTTTAAAAGTCTACCTGACTTCCCTGAAGGAGAGCCTCAAAAGGGACTAACCTCATTGAAATCAGCCAGTTAAAGTTGGACAAAAATGCAGTAAAGAAGAACCAGATTTTGGCATGGTTTTATTTCCCAGTAGCCGAAGAACACATCAGAGACCAGTTGATGATCAGATGCGAGAGAAGAGATATGCAGGGAGAAGTATCCCACATTATACTGAGCTACTGACATTGCCAAGAAGGTCGAGCATACTGACTCCTGTCTGAGGAAGCTCAACTCAACCGCTCAGCCGCTTCAATGAGGAAGGAATAGCAAGGATCCTCATAATTGGGTCAAGAAGGAAGAGACAGAGGGCCTCATTACGAGTTTGGAGATATTTCAGAGGTAAATCCTCTGAAGGACCACCAAAGTGAGTCGTTTCTTACCTTAAACTCCATTTCTCCAGCGTTGGGATCTTTCATGGATTCACATGCTTTGAATATTCCCCGTCGTCAGGCTGGGAACCTCTGTCTTTTTTTAAAATAGCGTTTTCCTTTGGAAAACTTTGACACTTTAGTGTCCTATCGACGTCCTTTTGGGGCGCTTATGTACCACCCAATAGGACGTAGGGTATAAATAGACCCGCCCTCGCGGCTTCTCCTCAGATTTTAACCTCCAAAGTAGAGGCACCAACTAGGTTTGCATGCAGGGGAGGCCAGAGGGCACATGTGAATCCATGAAAGATACCAACGCTGGAGAAATGGAGTTACAGTTAAGAAACGACTCCCTTCTACAGCATTGGATCTTTCATGGATTCACATGCTTTGAATAGATTGCATAGCAGTGGTCATCATGCATGGTGGCGTGTAATGCAAACCAATACATCAGACCAGCAAAGAAGACGTTAGCAGTGATAACATTGAAACAGATGCCCCAAGGCTGTGGGGGCTTACCTTACTGAAACAGGCATTGCAGGACTACACACCCCATCTGTACATCTGCACCATGCTGCTGCTCCAGGCAATAATGCCGAGTAAATGTATGCAGCAACCAACAGGAGGCAGTCTGGTAGATGTCCACCAGGAATCCCCAACCATAATGCTGCTGATGACGCAGTGGATCTCGTCGAGTTCGCCTTCGGGCGCCTCTCCAAAGGCTTTCCCGCCTTAGAGTGACAGAAGGAAATAGCCGATGAGACCCAGCGAGATAGTCCTTGTTTGGAGATTGCTCTTCCCTTGACTGAGGGTCCATAAGCCACAAACAGTTGTCTTGAACGTCTGAATTCCTGAGTACGACTCAGATAAAATGTCAATGCTCTTTTTACATCCAGCGTATGCAGCGCCTTTTCTGCCGATGAGGAGGCAGAAGCGAAGAATGATGGCAGCACAATAGAAGAGAGTTTATGAAAAATAGTTGGCACCTTTGGAATAAAGTGCGGGTTAGTAGCTAACACCACCTTGTCTTTCAAGAAACTTAAGTACGGAGGATCAATCACAAGGGTTTGCAACTCCGATGTGCTTCTTGCCGAAGTAATGGCCACTAAAAATGCCACTTTCCACGACAAGAACTGCAGGGGCGTCGATGACATAGGTTCAAACGGGGCTTTCATCAGACCCGACAGCACCAGATTTAGGCTCCAACCAGGAGGGAATTTCTTGGCAGGAGGAAAAATCCGAAACAATCCTCTTAGAAAATGTTTAACCAGACGATCACTGAACAGAGGGGTAGCATGTCTCTTCCGAGGGAATCTCGAAATGGCCGCCAGGTGTACTTTTATGACTGAGAACGCCAAACCTTTCTTTGCCAAGTGCAATAAGTAGGGCAGAATTTGCTCCGATGAAATGTTTAAAGGGTCTATCCCAGGACGACCCTTACACCACACACAAAACCTTTTCCATTTGCATGCATAGGAGACATTCGTAGACGGAGCTCTAGCTGCCTCCAAAATGCGGCGACAGTCACTAGGAATGTTCAGTAAGCCAAACTCAGAGAAGTCAGGAGCCACGCCGTCAGGCTGAGAGAGCCCGGGTCGGGGTGCAAAACTGCACCCTTGTCTTGAAACAGAAGGTCCTGCGTCACTTGTAACCGCACTGGTTCTGCTACGGATAGATGGAGTAGGTCTGAGAACCACAGCTGCCTGACCCAGTATGGGACCACCAGAATCACACGGCGTGGGTATTTCTGAATCGACTGGAGGGTACGCCGAATGAGTGGAAACGGAGGGGATGGGTATGCGAACCTGCCCGTCCACGGGAACGAGAACGCATCCCCCAGCAAATCTGGCTGAGGCCATCTGCTGGCAAACTCCTTGCACTTTCTGTTCTCTTGGGTGGTGAAGAGATCCAATGAAGGACGACCCCATTTCCGGAAAATGCTCGACACCTGCTGTTCCTTCAGCTGCCACTAGTGGAGTTGGTTCATTTCCCTGCTGAGAGAGTCTGCCTGCACGTTCATCACTCCCGGCAGATGAAACGCCACAATATTGATGTTTTGTTTGAGGGCCCAATGCCATAGTTCCTGAGCCTCTCTCTCGAGAGTATCCTGGAATACGTGCCCCCCGCTTCCTGAGGTAAAACATTGTGGTTGTATTGTCCGTCAACACTCTCACCACAGAGCCACGTATGTGCGGTAAAAACGATTTTAGGGCCCAATGAACCGCTCTCAGTTCCTGCACATTGATGTGAAGACTCGATTCGACTTGAGACCACAGCCCTTGGACCTGGAAGGTCCCCAGATGCGCTCCCCACCCTGTCTGAGAGGCATCCGTCACAATTGTAGCTTGAAATTCTGGCTCCAGTAACGGCACTCCTTGAGCGAGATTGTCCGAGAGGTGCCACCATCGAAGAGCTTCCTGTAAGTCGCCGTTGACCACCACCTTGTCGGACAATAACCTGCGACTTTGAGCCCATCGATCTGCCAGAAACTCTTGCACTGACCTCATGAAGAGGCGACAGTCCTTCACCAACGGAATACATGACGCCATGGCTCCCAAAAGGGACATGTACTTTCTGACTGACACTCTCATCCTGACTCTCCACTCTGCCGCTTTCTGCATAAGTTTTTGAATTCTCTCGACGGAAGGCTTTACTAGGCCTGACTGAGTTTGGAATTCTGTGCCCAAAAACACCAAGCTCCTGGAGGGAGAAAGATATGACTTTTCAAAGTTGACAGCGAAGCCTTGTCGTTGCAACAGCCGCATGGTAACGTTGAGACTTGTCTGCGTCACCGCCGGAGACGAGCCGCGGACCAGCCTGTCGTCAAAGTAAGGGTAGACATGATGACCTTCTCGTCGGAGCCAGAGCTAAACATTTCGTAAATGTCCTGGGGGACGATTTTAGACCGAACGGGAGCACTCGGAATTGGTAATGATTTTGACCTACCACAAAACGCAGGAATTTTCAGTGTTGTCGACGCATAGGTATGTGGAAATATGCGTCCTGCAAATCCAACAACGCCAGAAATTCTCCCAGCTGTATTGACCGAATGACCTCCTGAAGTGTGAGCATCTTGGAGTTTAGGCATTGTAGAGTCTTGTTCAGCGCCCAAAGGTCCAGAATGGTTCGCCACTTGCCATTGGGTTTCTTGACCACGAAGTAACGGGCGTAAACCCCCTGACCTCTCTTGGCCACTGGAACCAATTCTATAGCCCCTTTCTGTAGCATAAGTACAACCTCCTGCTGTAAGATGTGAAGATGAGGTTGCACAGAATACACGGGAGGAATGGGAACCGGTGGGTCCTTGAATTCCAGAGAGTGGCCCAACCTCACTGTGTCCAATACCCAACGGTCTGATGTAATTTTGTCCCATTCGTCGACGTGTAGGGCCACTCCGCCCCCCAGCACATTTCCTCAAAGATCGTCATTGCTGTGATTTCATTTGCTTACCCTTGGCTGAAGAGGGCTGTCCTCCTCTCCTTCTGGATGCCTGAAAATCACAGCTTCTTCATGTAGACTGTACTGCCCGTCTATATCCTTGTGAGGAGTATCCAGACCGATTGTAGTTCCGGTCTCTGGAGTCAGCAAACCGGGTGTTTCCTGAAGCTCCACGAAAGGGGCTAAAGGGACGAAACGACCGCCCGCTTTGTAAAGCTCTCAATGACCTCGCTGTATCGGAGTCCTCTTTCATGCCCTTGAGGGCTTCATCTATTTTTTCCCCAAACAATTGTTCCCCTTCACAGGGCATGTCCAGTACCTTGTAATGAACCACTAGCCTAATGTCTGTGCACTTTAGCCAGGCCTGCCTCCTTAGTACCACCCCATTATTTATCTGCTTGAACCCAGATTCCGCCAAATCCACAGAGATGTTAATGCTGTGATTTGACGCCTCCTCATCTTCATGCACCAGTAACATGGCCGCCTTTCTGTGTTCCTTGGGTAGATGTTCTACCAGCCGATGCCACATTTCGCGGTTGTAGCGCGCCATAATCGCCAACGAGTTAGCAGCTTTAACTGTTGTCGCTCCCACTGTTAAAACCTTCTTTCCGAAGGCATCTTGTCTTCTAGCGCTGCTGTCAGGAGGTGCAGTGCCTATGTGCTGTGTTCTGGCTTTCCTGCTAGCCGCCACTGACACCACTGATTCAGGGGTAGGTTGTGCAACCAAACACTTTGGTGTAGAGTCCGGGGCCTTACATTTTTTCTCTAACCTGCCTTTAACTGCAGGCTCTGAAAATGGGTGGTGCATGGTATGTAGGCCTTCTTGCCAAACATGATCCAGGATTGGAACGGAGAAAACCGCCTTCCTTCTCTTTCCCATGTGGCCAAATAGGAAACATTATTTCCGTTCTTCCTCTGGGGTCAGACCAAACTCGACACAGGCTTTTGCCATCATGGCATGAAATGCCCCAATGTCATCCGGGGGTGACGGTTGCGCCGGACTCTTAGGAGCTTCTATTTCTACATCAGACTCCCATGTCGACAACAAAATGTCAGAGATGGAGACCCTGGGACCCTGGTCGGATTCAGAGTCCTGCTGTTCACCCTCCTCCGGATGGGAATGAGGAGGGTCTGTGCTCATCGGCCGGGAAGCCGGCAACTCAGCCGTGGATGCTGAACGCTGAGGGGCACATGCCGCGTCGACGATAAGTGTTACTGGAGGCGTACCCAAGTGTGGCAATCTTGCATCTAGCTGACTTAATAGGGACTGCAGTGTAGATAAGACCTGTAGAGACAGCACCGACTGCGGGTTCATTAGAGGAGACGCAGGTGGAACATTCTGTACTCCCGCCGACAACGAAGGGCCAATGCACCGTAAGCCAAGGCTTGTTGGGTTAACCACAGGCTCTTGTTCCTCCTCCATCGACGACACTGAAAGGACGGACTCCTGCTGTAATAAGGTGTCCGGTAGAAGGGCGTCATACCCCGAAGGGTGCCAAGCTCCACTCACTGGTAGCACGTCGACCATCGATGACAAAAACCTTGGGCCCTCGCCGATTGCCGCCACTGCAGCGGACGACACCACTGTGGAGACAGACACTGCGGCCGGCAGTGAAGCCGTCGATGACGGGACTCTCGCCGACGGCGCTGGCAGCTGTGGCGCAGATTTGTTAGACAATCCCGCCTTTTTGAATGTCTGGGTAGGTGCTTCGAAGATTCTCTACTCGAGGAAGCCCTATGATGGTCTCCTGAAGAGGAGCGTTTCGAAGAGTCCTTTTTGTCCTTTTTCGAAGACGAAGAAGAAGAAGATTTCTCAGGCCTTCGGGACTGATCAGACTGACCATGTTTAGACGATGAAGGAGCCCCTATCGTCAGGTGTTTCCCCAAAGAGGGGCGGCCACTTTTTTCTGTAGGCCGTGACTTCTTTGCCGGCGGTTTAGCCGACACCAACCGGTGAGGAACTGCAGGGGAAGGTCTCTCCGATGCTAGTCTGCGCATCAATCCTACCTCCGATGGAGGGTAGGCCCCATCGGTCAGCCACGATATCAGCCGCCGATTGCATTCCTTCAATGTTTTCTGTGAGAAACCCTTGCAGATGTCGCAGGTATCGGCGGAGTGATGAGGGTAGAGGTAATAGAGGCAGTCCATATGCCCGTCCCCTTCATATACCTTTTTAATTCCGCTAGTAGCGCAGGGCCGAAACAACGCTTTTCCCCAAAGAAAATGACCACAACACACCAATGTGTAGAAAGCACAAGGTGATCCCTACACTTTGGAGACGGTTGAAATCTGAGGAGAAGCTGCAGGGGTGGGGCTATTTATACCCTACGTCCTATAGGGTGGAACGTAAGCGCCCCAAAAGGACGTCCATAGGACACTAAAGTGTCAAAGTTTTCCAAGGGAAAACGCTATTTTAAAAAAAGACTGAGGTTCCCAGCCTGACGACGGGGAATATTCAAAGCATGTGAATCCACGAAAGATCCAATGCTGGAGAATTACAGTTACCACCACTTAGTCAGGCGGAATTGGTGATAGCGGTGTAAATCCCCATTTATTTTGGGTCCCTTGGAGCAAATGGGGCTTTTTTGCAGTTTTATCATGGCGGAATTACTGTTGTGATAATTCTGCCAATTCTGCCGGTTTTTGGGCATTGAGTGGCCAGATTTACCTCCAGGGTTTTGGTGGAGGAAAATCTTTCACTGAAAGCCAAAACTCATAATTTTCAGAAAGAGGGTGAATCGTGGGATGCATAAGCAAATGTAACGATTAAATCGTACTGCGAAGGTGCCAGCTAAATACCATTGATGCTCAAGTGAAGGACACTGCTCAGGTGCTCACAGAAGACATAGCAACATGGTATCAGCAAGTATTCAGGAAGGAGGTTGGGTACCCCAAGGGGCATTTGTACTTGATTTAGCTCTAGGAGAATGTGGTGCCCACCATAGCCAAGGTCAGAGGAGTACCATTTGCTCTCAAAGATTAAGTTAACATTGAGTTAAAGAGATTGGAGCATGAGGGCATAATTGAAAGGACTGACATCTCTGAATGCGTTAATCCACCATCTCTGTGGTGGTCTGGAAAGGAAACGGAGATGCCAGAAATTGAATAAGAATGTGGTCATAGAGAAGCTGACCCTACATTAATATTCTGAGCTTATCACCTAAGTGGAAAGAGCACTGATGTTTTCACTCATCAATCACAAGGCGGCCTATTCATCAGGTATGCCTTCATCTGCACTCCAAAACTTGAATGCTTTCATCACCTGAGCAGGTCTTTTGAGTTGTACAAGGATGCCGTTCAGCTTCATCTCACCGGCCAGTGTTTTTAAAAAAAAAAAAGAATGCACAAACTCTTAGGCAACCTGCCAGGGGTTCGAATTCTAGCAAGATGACATTTTTATTTGGGCATGTGACAAATGTGAGCATGATATCCCTTTGAAAACAGTTCTCATGGTTCTCTGTGATGCTGCCTATCAGTCAGTCTGGAAAAGTGTACGTTCTGACAAAATGTTGTGAAGTACCTTGTCCGCAACATGTTTGATATGGTACAAGCCATTTCAGGGATACCAGCCACAGGAAATGGAAAATCATCTAGTTTTTGGGGATGGTGGAGTTCCATGCCAACGTTTATAAAGATGGTAGCCGACAAGTCAAATGAGATGAGAAGACTTAAAAAATGGAATGTTAATTATGAGTGGACTGCAGGTTGAGGGAGAATGTAACCAGGGCAAGAGAGTGATTGCTGAAACTCAATTATTATCCACACTTCATGGTGATTGCCCCACCATGGTGTACACAGATGCAAATGGGAATCAAGAATGCACAATTGCTTTTGCTTCAAGAGTTCTCAAGGGAGCTCAGCATTGATATTCAGCCATTGTGTGGGATGCCCTTGCCTCTGTGTGGGTTATCAACAACTTCAAGATGTCATTATGGGGAAGACATTTTGTGATGTGCACTAATCACAAGCCCTTAGTAGATATGTTCACTCGCAAAAGGAAATGATGGTGTGCCTCAAAGAATTGTCATATAGTTCACAGTCTACAAGGAGTAGGTTTTGCAGTTGACCATGTAAACGGGAGAAGGAGAATGTTGATGCTGATGCCCTGCTGAGGAATACCGGTGAAAGTTTGGACGATGAAGGTTTGCCTGACTCAAATGGGGAGGAGATGATATAGATCTTCTCAATGGATCAGTGTGTTAAAGAAGAAGACTGGCATACCTGCTATGGGCAAGATGAGGTTTACATGAGGGTAAATACATATGTACTAGAAGGCTGGCCCAGGGGTGGGAGCAAATTACACATCGAGTCAAAGCCAAATTGATAGTCCATGAGAGCAGGTTGTGCAGAGGTCATAGTTTGGTTGTCCAAGAAAGCATGAGAGGAAATGTGGTGAAGCTGGGAAACGATGGCCGTTTATAGGTTGTTAAGACCAAAGTCCTTGTAAGAGAGGACGTCTGGTATTTCAATAGGGACAAGCACATAAAGAAAGAGCTACAGGATTGTGGTGTTTGTGCTGGCAGTGATAAAAAGCCAGTCACCCGCAGCCCTCCCATGAGACTATGTTCCGTACCCACTGTGCCATGGGAGGAGCTTGCTGTCAAAATGTCAGGTCTTAACAATTTTAAGGGATGGCAGGATTGCCACTGGGATCAAAAGTGGACAAATAACATATTTGGGATTGTGTAGAGGTTAGGGCCAAAACAAAAAATGGGGCCCATAAAAGGTAAGTGAAATGTCTCTCCTAAGTTCTTTGGTTGACCTCCCGCCCCTGGGGTCAGTGTCTTTGTTAGTAAGATCTTGTCGTGGGTTTTCTTGAGCAGGTCCCGAATCCTATATAAAGTTCTTCCCTACGGTGTAAATAAATGATGGGGCGTCTACTCAGTTCCAAGGGCAATAACTGGAGGAGACCTTGCTTCTAGTCTGCTGTTCTGGATGGAGCAAGATTCCCGTTTAGCGGAGGGTCCTTGGCTAACAGGTTCACACTAACAGTCTCCTAAGTCTAACGAATGCCCTAGAGCCTCAACTGGTGCTACCCTACTCGGTGCCACACCACAAGATTGTAGCTGATCCAATCCTGGGCTCTGCCCATTCGGATCAGGGACTCACCCATAACCCAGTCCCTCTCCTTCGGAGTCTGCCCCAGCTGATGCTTTCCACCACCTTTTCACAATGATCTAACCTTTTCTATTTGCCAACCTCTCCAACAGTCTCCTGACTTACTCCTCGACTCCCCTTTGACAATACTGCCGGCAAACTCATTACATTTGCCAACCTCCTCCTTCCCTCTAGGTGATATTGCCCACTCCAATCCGTCTCTTCCTCCCACCTTCAAAAAAACATTTGCTGTTATGTCTCTCGCCACTCCTCTTTTCCTCCTACAACCACCTTGATGTTATTCCTTCCTGCTTAAATATTCTTCCCAATCATCGAGATTCTACTTCATACCAGTTCCCCCTCCACCTCCTCTCCCTCTAAGATTTTACCAGTAAACCACCATACTCTGCTCCTCCAGCCTCCTGTGTGCTCCACTCTGCTCCTTCTATTCCTTCTCCAGCACTTCTCTCAGCACTCTCCAAATGCTGTCTGCACTCTTTTCTTACAATCCAAAAACTGACTGGGTTTGGAGCTGCTTTTATAGTGGCCTCACCCCTCCCCTGAGCTGTTATTCAAGGCAAATGCTGCAGCTGTGATTGTAGGGAAGGGCTCCAACATGAATGGCTGAAATAGCTACTCTCCTATAGGTCTCCTGGGGCTGTCCTCAATGAGGCAGAGGCTATAAGAGTTGGGACAGCCGTCTTGGCTCCTCCTGTGTACACTGTCTCTTCATGTCTGGCTGCCATGGAGCAGCTTTTGCCCTTCTCCTGTTTTCTTCAGGTTGTACATGCTACATTGTGCTTGAGTTAGGGAGGCTGCAACTTTGATTGTTCTCCTTTCTTATTAAGAAGGAGTGCTGTAACACTTCCTCCTCTTGTATGGTCATGCATGGGTGGGGATTTCCTTGTGTTTTCTCTGGGGTCTGCAAAGTACTGTTGTAGGTTGACCCAGTCGCCACCCCTTCTTTCACTTCTCCTGACCCTGTGACAGCAAATGTGGTTTCCTGGTCCAATCCTGGTTTCCCCTCAAAAAACCAGTGGGGATTATGGTAGATGTGATCCTCCCCTTCTGGCTCTGTGGAAAAACCATGCATGGACTGACTACTTGAGGATGGGGTTTTCTTAAGTGGAGCAGTTATCATGTGAGGGGTGCTGTGCAGGCAATCTAGAGGATTTTAGGTTCACCAACATAGCCAGCCACTAATCCCAACAGGGCACCTCGTCACAAAGAACATTTATCTTGTGGTGATGTTTGATACGTTCTCAGAGTGGTCGTAGGTTGGGTTGTTGCAAAGCTAATTTTCGACAATGGTCCACAGTTTGTATATAGGGAGATGAGGACATTCCTGGAAAGTTTGGGTTTCTGTGACGATCTTGTACCATCTTAAGGCCAATTTGTGTGTTACAGGTTTAATATGACATTGATGGATGTGATATAAATGAATGCTATTCTGGGATTGAGTGGTCCAAGAATGTAATGGTGCCGTTACCGCTGCATCACTGCCCCATTACTGCACAACCCAACCATGGTTTAGGCTGTGGGCTGGAGGAAAAACCTCCAGCATAATTCTGCCACCTTACGACAAAAAAACAGCCATTTCGGTAGAATTACTGCCAGTGATAATTCCACTGAAATTCCCATGGAGTACTTTGGACTCCATAAATGGGATCTAACATTGCCACACTACCACTTGTAATCCAACAATAATTCTGAAGAACCAAGTGGGAGTAATGGTAAATCCGTTTGTTAGTATTTTGTCAAATTTACTGCCAAAATACCACTAAAAATGTAATGAGGCCTTTAGTCTATTGTTAACTGTAAATAATGGTAACTGTGTGATAGAAAATTGTGTTTGAGCATCCATTTTAATCACCATCACTGTTTGGACATAAGGAAGCCATACCAATCCATCGGTTCCTGTCGAGCCCATCCAGCGGAACCGTAAGTCTGTATGTGATGATTCACAAGGTGTCATCACTTTTCCCCAAGGAGGAGCCCCTTTTCATGAGGCTAGGGAGGTGAGGTCACTATCCAATAGTCCCTCTATGGGTGGTTTAATGCGGGAGTACCTCATGGGGACAAGGACTAGTAATGTGGGATTAGCCCAGAGAATAATAAAACATCTCCCCATTCTCTTGCCCATCCTTCCAACACCAAACTTCTTGTTAAAGACAGCACCATATACTACTGTGATGCAAAACAAACAAATGGCCTTGAAAACACAAAGACGAGGAAGAACCCAGAAAACACAAAGACTGCTCCCAATACAGGCACTAAGATGAGGTGTACCACAGGAGGCATAGAGATCAACCTGTCAAAAGAAACAAGGGACTTTGACAGCCTGCACCTCAAGAACAGGCTACATTGTATAAACACAGGCACTGGACTAGTAAAGTCATAAACCCCAGCATGGAGCTCAGATGCATTGCCTGCTGGGAGCAGTAACAGACATGAAGAGCATTCAGCTTGGGAAATCTGGAATCTAGTTGCAAATCCGAGGAGAAGAGGGACGGAGGACACTGGCGGTCAGCTGCGTGATGGAGGAGCGGACCAGTGCACAATGCTAGGGGCAAGAAAAGAGTCAGGCGGCCCAGCAGCTGGAGAAGCTGTAGAAGCAGACAGAGAAAGCCGAACCAGCCAAGAAGATGGACTGCCATCCCTGAAAGCCCCGGTGATGTACCAAAGTCTAAAAGCAGGTAAAGGGTGGTAAAGGAGACCCAGAGGGAATGGGGGCACACAGGAAGGAAACCCTTAAACAATCCCTACCCTGGTTTCGTACAAGGCATACCGCTGGCAGACTCCTGGAGGGTCAAGAGTGCATCCAACCTCCTCCTCCGTGTACCGTTGGGGAAGAGAAGCCCACTGGCAACCAGGGAAGTGTTTGGGAACCTGTTCAATACAACAACGGGAAAGAGTACCCCACTGGCCACCAGGGAAGGATCTGGGACCCTGCACACCACAACAGTGGGGAAGAGAAGCCCACTGGCCATCAGGCAAGGGACTGGGACCCTGTCCACCATACCAAATGTAAAAGAGGAGACCCCTGGCCCTACAAGAAGGCTCTGGGGCCCAACTAAACCAAAACATAGAGGAAGTCTTCCTCATTATAGAGTCAGAGATAAGTCCACTAGATACAAGAAAAGAGTCTGGGATCCTAACCAGATTTGGGACATTGTTGAAAACAAGTCACAGGGGCAAAGTGAATATCATGCGGAAAGCAGTAAGAAGGAACTGTATCAAGCTATAACAGGAAAAGTGAGTCATTCTCCTGGTACCAAAGCAGAAGTTGTCATAGAGATTCCAGGGGAAGGGAGTCATTCCCCTTGACTTTGTGTTGAACTGTGCCAAGATATTCCAAGAGAATGGAGGCATTCTCTTGTGTTGAATCAAGAGTTGTGCTTGAGACACCAGGGGCAGGGAGTCATTCCCCTGGCCTCGTGTTGAACTTTGCCAAAACAGACCAAAAGAAGGGAGGCATTCTCTTGGTCCTTAATAGAGAGTTGAGGTGAAGAAGCCAGGGGAAGGGAGTCATTCCCCCTGGTTCTATTGGAAATTGTACAGAGCCCCACCACAAGAAGGGAGCCATTCTCCTGGAGAGAACATTGTGTAAAGACTGTCTGAAACCTCCAAGGCCACGGAAGGGAGTCATTTCCACAAGCAAATTTGTTTTGAAGAAACATTTTGTCGAACCCCATCGAAGAAGCAGGAGAAGGGAGCCATTCTCCTTATTTATTTGAATTTATAAAGCGCACAGCGGCCCTGCGGCATCGTGGCGCTGTTACAGATCATTTACTTGAACATGGTTACAAACATTGATTGGTTCATACAAGTATCATAGAGGTGTGTTCCTTGGTTACAGTGGACCACAATACAGTTTAATCTAATTGAATAGTTTTATTTTAAGGGCTTTTATGAAGTTTGTGAGGGAGGTTTCCTTTCTGAGGTTGAGTGGTAATGTGTTGCAATTTTTAGGTGCTAAACTGGCACCGCCGGCTTTGACTCTTTTGAAGGCAGGGACTAGAAGCTGGTGTGAGTATTGTCAAGTTTGGGTCTGTTTACGGTCACCTTGCAAATTCGTTCCCAGAGGTACGGGGTGCAGACTGCGAAGAAGGAACTTTCTGTTAGTTACTTTTTTAGTTGTAGTTTGAAGGACACAAATAGGTTTTGAAACAGGACGGTAGAATTTACTTTGGCAGAAGTTCTGACAGACCCTTTTTGTATTAGTTTTGAGGCAGGGAGACCTATCGTAGAAGTTAGGGATAGTAAGGATCCTTTCTCACTTAAAAAAATAACCAAAATCATGGCACCTTTGTGGCAGCATCCGTCTTAGACACCCTTACATGTGGCAAACGCAAGTCTTCAGCAAGTATCTGTAGCAGACAATACCTTAACAGAATTTAGCCCATATAACCCATGCAACCTCTCTTTGAACCACTCCCCTTAACAAATGACTTACGTTCTTGTCACTATATACTAGCTGTGTAAGTGTTCCTATGTCAACCTTGACACAGTCAAAACAGAGGTTTGGTGGATCAGCATTCTCCTGCATCTCGGTAAAACTTTGGAATTCACTCCTGAAGGAAATATGAACAGAAGACCACCTAAAATTCAAATATATTGCTAAAATCATGGCTCTTTAACTTGCAGAGCTAAACAGGAAAAACTGTTGAAGGGAAACAGTCACCACAACACAAGAGAAACACCCAAAACAAACAAAACCTAATGAACCGAAACCTGGATATCCCAACTAAAGAAAGCATTGTAACACAAACCACCGTAGAAGAATATGAACCTTCCATATCAACATAGCCATCACATAGAAGGGCACAGATCACTAACTAACCCTACTAAAAACATTCCAATATCCCGTATAATCACTGTCAAACACCAAACAAAACACACACATACCTCTACCGCAGCAGACACCTAAAAACACCACAAAATGCACGCACTCAGCAACATCCAACTAAACACAAGGCGCCACAGAAACCATAACTAATTACACACAAATCATCCCACACAAATCATCCCACACACACTTGAAAAATAAGCACAACCTAACCCTTATCAACTAAAATCAAACCAAGCGCACAGTGACCGTTTTTTCCAAACTGAATTTGACAACAGAACATCAAAGCTCTCTAGCTCTTTCCCTCTCTATCCCACTAACTAAAGCCATCCTGCCCCTCCTTCCTTTTCATATCTGCCAGAGCACCTGGAGACCATGAAAATGGCAGCGGTGCGTGGTGTAAATCACAATAAGATAACAAACATAACATAACAGTCCTTTTTTTTACCATTGCATGCTGTGACTTGTATGCCAATCCTTTAACTGTACAATAACAAACTACAAGTCTCTGTATGCAATTTTGAAGAGCATGGCTGGCCCATGGTTTTACCTATTTTAAATGGCTCAATGGCTGCTAGCTATGTCGTTTTCTATAACATACATTGTTATCTTGGCTTATTTTAAAAGAGCTCTCAGGCAAAGCTACACATACTCAATGGACGCTAAATGCTCCACTTACAGTCTAGAAAATCCATTTTTAGCAGTTTCTCTCTAGCACCCACAGCCTCCGAAGAGTTTCAATGATTAATTATAATCAATATTTTTCACTTTCTCATATCCTTGCGGCTATAAAGACTGCATTTCTTTTTAACCACACTACTGGTTACATGTCTTGTGTATTATCCACTCTTCCTTGAATGCCCATGGCCTACTCTATCTTGCTTGTCCTGTTGACATTTCAAGGTTTTCAGGCATATGAATAGGGAACTCCCCTCTTTTCCCAAATGTGCCATATTTATTCAAAACTGCAATGTCAAACCCTGCTAATCGTCATAGTGTTTCAAAAACCCATTATACGTTGTTTTTTTAAATACAAAAAATGACGCTTTGCTGAAATGAATTTAATAAGATTGCATCCTCTGTATTGGCAGTGAATTGATTTTTCCCCTTGAAATGTGTGGTGTGATTTTGCTCCCATGTATATTTTATATTGTAATATCCTGTTTGAAATTAATTATTTGTGAAATAGCATTTCGGGTCGGTGTATGCACACATACGCCATAAAAAGGCATCAGCAAAAAATGGACAGCACCATTTGATACAATCCTATATATGCTCTGAACTGGGGTGAAAGATGGTTCAAATGAGTCAAAAGAAGGCATAATAGATATTCAACCACTTGGTCTCGGAGAAAGGGGCCCAGAGTGCAATGGGTTAATGCACATTGTTCAGCTATGTGTAACCTGCAGGCAACACATCCAATTCCTGGTGGGATACTGAGGCATATGTGTTTGCTATGCTAGGTAGTTACCTAACATCACCTCGGGAACTGGGCGCCCTGTTTTGATTCCCTTCTTCTGTCATTTATCAGCACTGACTCCAATGCTTAATTTTGTCAGGACATTTGAGAACTGTGGGAGAGCGTATGTATGATGATTACTGAGGGCAGAACACCCATAGCATAGCCACAACTGATCATGGGCATGCATGCATGTGGAGGGGAACTGGATATTGGGTCATCACTCATGGCCACAATTGTTATCTGTTCTTTAAAACTGTCCTCCAGCCCTGCCACATTTTGAAAATAGTGAAACAGCTTATGGATGAGGATTATTGAGGGCAGACAACACATAACAAAGAAAGCTGATCATGGCATGCTGGATTTTGGAGGGACACTGGATTTTGGGTCATCTCTTCATGGCCATACTTGCAACCTGCATTTTAAAACTGTCCGTCTCCCACCATATTTTTCAGACTGCCTCCACCTCTGGCCAATAACCATTGATCTAACGTTATAGACCTTGTTGTGACCGTTGTGACCCTTGACACTTCCTAAGAATACCTAGTATCTTACTGACCAGTTCCCAATGACTGGAGTAATTCATCCCACCTCAGTGAAGCATATAGTATACAGCTCTGCTCTCTGCAAATCACTGTTCAGGTGTCATATGCTTGCTCTCACGTTAAAAAAGTGAATGTCTACCGATATGGCATTACTACTGTCAACACACAACACAATGCAGGCTAAATGGATCAGATCAAAATAGATTTCTCAAAAACAGTAATTTCTCAGTATGAATGCTGATAGCAGCTGAACTGGCGTGACCTAATATTGTCAACATTTCTTACCAATTGTTGAAACCATGGATGCCACCCACCCCTCTTAAATAGGCTTGGATGTGGCAGACCCTTTTAATTTGTGTGCCAAGTGCATGCACCACTATGTCACTCACAAAGATGTCAATGCAGTTTCACTGGGCCACTAATATATGTTTATGAGGGATCTATATCTAAAGGCTTCTTACAAAAGGCTGTACCTGCAAATTCCTGCAGGAAAGGCTGCATTCCTCAGGTGAAAACCTTTGTAACCGTCCCTCTCCCGGTTCCTTTTGGGGGAAAGTGTCATCCCTCCAAACCCTTAACCGCTGCGTTGCACCTTCTTCCCCACTCTACCCAATCCCGCCCCCTCCCATCAGCCAACATATCTGCTCAAACATATTTGCAATCACTTATCATTAATATGAATAGAAAGGGCATTATAGTGTAGGCACAAGGTGTTAGCCAATGGAATGTAAAAATACTACACAAGTCCAGTGTTTAATCGATCGCTCTCCCCTGACTGACATGAATTCTAATGCCCTTTTCCAACCTGTCTCCTAAGTTTGTTCTGTCCGTCTATATGTGCAATCTGAGACCCTTGGGAATGTGTCACGCTACATAAATAAAAATAAATAAACAAATACATATAAAGCAATGCACATAGTTTATTATACAAATTATACTCAAAAGGAATTGGAAGATTTGATAATGAAATAGTACTTTTTGAGGACTGCAACACAGTCATAAATTGACCGAATACCACACCACATGTTCATTTAAATCGGCTACTTATTTGGGCAGCAATGGCAGAATTTTGAGGACGTTCTGTTTGTGTTCATGCCATGTGTGTCGAATCTGGACAATATGTCCCTTCTCCCCACAGGGGAGTCACCCCCTTTGAGGTTAGGGAGGTGACCCTGCTAAGCAAGACCCTATCTAGGTTTCGGCCAAGTGGGATCACACTGGGAGTCACTCCCCTCTTGGGGACAAGGACTCCCATTCCAATAAGGTGCTCCCAGTCCAAAACACACTTTCTGCATATATGTGTGTTGGAAAGATTTTGGTATATCCCATTATGACAATAACCAATAAAGACCCTTCTTTCACTCCATTGGCTTCAGGTAATGCTGAACATTATCTGAAAGCCATAATCAAAGAAGACGGATACCATTCTTTTTGTTATGATGACATGCATAAGAGTAGCATGGACCGCGAATGGAGGAGCGACCCCTACGGAGGGAGGAGAGTCATCGCTATGCAGAGACGAGCCTCTGTAGAGACGACATGCTGGAGGGGCAGTACTATGCCAAGCTGCATGGCCAGCGGTGGTGTGGGAGAAGCAAGACCGGTATTGTACAAAATTACCTACTCCCAAAAGTTCGACTCCCAAAGGTTTGACCCCCAATTTTCTGCATATATATGTGGGGGGGTGGTAAAGTGAATGACAAATGTATAGGGGTAAGGTTGGGCGGTGTGGGGGGTCTCCCCCCACATATATATTTGCGTAAAATTGAAAAAAAAAAAGACTTTGCGGAGTCAAACTTATCTCAGCGAGACCCACTAACTGGAGGCTAAGTGGGTGCTCTCATTGAGCAAGAGGCTCCAGTCATGAGGGAGACGAAGACAGAAAGAAAACCGTCTTCCCTGGTGTTGCAACCACTTGAGAACAGCAGTGGGTCTGACGCCCAGCAACCAATGCTGAGACCGGAGAAAGGAAAGGAGCCAGAGTCCCTGAGCTCTACACAGCGAGTGCCTTTGCAGATGAGACATGTACCAACAGGGAACCAAATGATCCCAAAGCAAGGATGCCAGTGAAGGCTGTGAACTTTGGTTTCCAAGACTGCAGAAACCGACAAAACGGAACCGTC
Organism: Ambystoma mexicanum; assembly: GCF_040938575.1. Classification (NCBI taxonomy): domain Eukaryota; kingdom Metazoa; phylum Chordata; class Amphibia; order Caudata; family Ambystomatidae; genus Ambystoma; species Ambystoma mexicanum. The sequence goes on along the minus strand of NC_090921.1, from coordinate 1,047,114,000 downwards.
ACACAACTCACGTAAAACAGAGTGAAAGAGATACAAACAATGTATATCAAGGCTGGAGAAGCCGCCTACAGTACGACAGCCTAAAAGAACCGAATCGGTACAAGCCCTATGTAAAAAGGAGTGAAAGGCATATGTGTGTTTTATGCCAAGGCTGGCAAAGCTGACAAACATATGCAAAACTGATTAAGTCAGACAGACCTACGTCCCACATGGAATAGAGGGAAAGGAGTATGAAGAATCTGCAACAAGGCTAGCCAAGCCAAATAGGTAACGGGAATCTGTAATACCCAAGTAGGCAGAAGCCCTACATTTATTGATTGATGGGGGTAATGGGAGAGGGTTAGGGAGAGGAAAAAGCAACTGAGTGGAGTGAGGGGACCTGGAAAAAGGAAGGGGGAGAAATGTTGAGTGCCTGTGAGGATGTGGAAGACTTTAATTCTGAGCAATTTTTCACGTTATTGCGGGAATCGTCGCACCGCCACTTTACTGCAGGAATTTTGTATTTGGATATGATTACTGTGAAATTATTGCCGGAATAAGGAATTAGAAAAAAAAGGTTTTGCAGTACTGTTATATATCATATGCTATTTTCACGTGCGTTCCGTTCCACCTGAACACAGAACGCTTGTCCTTTCGTTCCACCACGGAACGAATTGCTCATTCCCTCCCCGACTGCTCCAGCCTCCGGGGGCCGTTAAATAAAGCTCACACACACCTCAATCTTTGTCGCACTTTATTACATTTGGCGACGAGGCTCCTCTTCCCGTGACACCCGGCCCCCGGAGCTTCAATACCGTGCCCCAGCCTGCCTCAGTGTCATGATTACGGGGTTCCCTCGCAAAAGAATTTCCAAGAGTTCCTGGTTGGCCGCTTACAGTTGCTGGTCTAAGAATAGGCAGGTTGACTCTTCCTCATCACTCAACATGGCTGCCTGTAGTTACAACCTCTAGGTGGGCCAGCAGTCTAGTTTTCTGTCACTCGGGAGTATTTAAGCCCCGCCCCTTTGCTCAACGGCGCTTCGCGTCTTCAGCTGTCTCAGCGAACGCTTACCGCGGTTCAGCCCTCTGACAGGAATTCCTCAGCTTCCCTAGTATTCCATGGAAACCCTTTTCTGTAGTGCCCTGGAATAGCTTTTCCCGTCCAGTCCGCTGTCCCAAGTTGTGAATTCTGTGTAAAGTTGGCTTTCTTCAGTGCGGTGTTGGCGGTTACGCTTTTCCAGTTGGCGTTTATTGTGAGGAGAGTTTTCGAGGCGCACCTCCCAGTTCTGTCGCCCCTGTTGTTTTCACAGCAAGTATCTTTCCCTTTTAGTTCTCGCTATAGATTAATGGTTCCTATAATAGCAACTGCTTTTCACACATTAGTTCTTTCGCGCAAGTGAATGTTCAAACCATATTCACCTCACAGAAGTTAAGAGGGTTGTGTGGAGAATTGTTTCTAGGAACATTAGTGTTCGTTTTTTCTGTCGTCATCAGGTACACTAAGTTTACGCATTTTGGAACCAAAAATGTTGCGGGTTGTGCACTTCAGTTTTTAGACACATTAGGGTGTTTCTGCATTTAGAGGGTTAGTGACACCATTCCTGTCTGACACTGTTAGGAAGTGTACCCCTTTAGACATTTCTGGAAGTTTAAGGATAATTCCATTCTCCTCACGTCCCTTCTTCAGAACACGCACCCCTGCGCAGAAGCAGGATGAAGAGCTAACCAAATCACCAACTAAGGTAACCGAAGAATACAGTTTATTTTGAAGGTGATTCTTTTTTCCCTATTTTAGGAATCACTTAGTTATTGAGTGTGGTAATTGTTTTCATGTATAGATAGAGAGTCCAATTGGGATAAGATAACAGCGCACCCTGAGAAGTTTCCGAATATCAAGTGGTGTCCCCGAGGAGTCTAAGGTAAGCGTTACAGAACGCGAAGCCAGTCATAAAAAATACTCCGCCTGGGCATCATGGGAACTTCTGAGGTAGATCAGTTAGCTCAACTACTGGGAGAACTTAGAGCTGAAGTCCATGCAGCCCGGTCCGAAACCGGCGCTCTTAGAAGGGAACTGGGAATCAATAGGGAACGAACTGAAGAGTTGGCTCGCCAGTTATTACAGAATCAGGCGGGACAGGTTCCCCTTCCCCAAGGTAATGCCCAAGCTTCCTCTTCTACATCGCCCTCAGTTCCGTTCCAAGTGGTAATTCCAGGAAATATTCCCTTAGCCCCTCCTGAGAGATTCACGGGGGACCCGAAAAGGTTTGCCGTGTTTTTAAATCAGTGTAGACTACATTTTTTGTGCAGACCTGGGGTTTTCTCCACTGACCAATCAAAGGTTGCTTTCGTGTTGTCTTATTTGGGTGGTCATGCAGCAGATTGGTCCATTCCTTTGGTTAATCGGGATGATCCCGTGTTGCAGAACTTTTCAGAATTCCAGAGAGAGTTAGAGAAATTGTTTGCTCGCCATTCACAAGGTCAGGCATTGGACAATGAGTTACTGTCACTCAAGCAGGGCAATCAGGAGCTGCTTGCTTACGTGGCTACTTTCAATCGATTAGTGGCAGAAACTAATTGGCCTACAGAAAAGAGAGTGACACTGTTTTATCGTGGTCTGCGCAGTGAGCTGAAGGATGTTCTCGCTCAAGTTGTCAATCCGCCCGAATGTCTCACAGAATTCATAGACCTGACAATCCAGTTGGATCATCGTCTTCAGGATAGGAGAACGGATCGAGCTCGTCAGGACAGTCGACCCTTTGTAGTCCGCTCCCGAGAACCAACGTCGAAGTCAGGATTAGATGTTCCCAATGAACCCATGCAGTTGGGCGGAATTCGAGGCCCAATTTCCCAAGCAGAGAGAGAGAAGAGACGACAGTTGCAGTTGTGTTTGTATTGTGGCAAGGCCGGTCATTTTTTAAAGGATTGTCCAGTAAAACCTTCACGGAGGCCTTTAGGAGGAATCAATCCGGATAAAAAAGAACAGACGGCGGAAAACTCCAGTGCCCGACAAGTTTAGAGGTCCGCTTGTCGAGCATGGAAAAGGTTGCAGCGACCTCACACTTCGTGTGTCCTATTGTCCTTTCTTGCCACAATAACCCCACACAGAGGCATGCATTGGTTGCGTACATAGACTGTGGGGCCATTGGCAACTACATGGATCAACATCTGGCTAGTAAATTGGGATTCCCCTTGAGGAATAAGTTGGAAGCTGAAAACGTCTCCGGAGTGGATGGTACACCTTTGGTGTCAGGTCCCGTGACCCAGTGCACTGACCCCCTCTTAATGCTTTGCCAGGAAGGACACAGGGAGAGGATCTCTTTTGACCTGATTCAAGCTCCTCAATTCCAGATCATCTTGGGAATACCTTGGTTGGAGAAGCATAACCCTGTGATCGATTGGTGTTCCCGGACATTGAAGTTTGACTCCAAGTGCCAAAGTATGTGTTTTTCTGCAGAAGGTCCAAAGGACGCCAGGCAGTCTGAGATGACTATCTACACCACCTTGGGTCTCATAGGTTCATTACCAGTAGAATACAAAAAATTCCAGGATATTTTCCAAAAAGAAAAACAGGCAGAAATTTTGCCCCCTCACAGACCCTATGACTGTCAAATTGATCTCATTCCAGGGGCTCAGCTTCCTTGTAGCAGAATTTATGCCCTCACTGAAAAAGAAAATGCTCATCTAAAGGCTTATCTGGATCAATACCTGGCCAATGGGTTTATTAGACCGTCCAAGTCACCGGTGGCATCTCCTCTCTTTTTTGTGCCCAAAAAGGAAGGGGATTTGCGAACCTGCATAGATTACAGAGCACTGAATCAAATCACGGTGAAGAACCGCTATCCTCTTCCCCTTATTTCGACCTTGCTGGATCAGGTGAAGCAGGCACAAATATTCACCAAGCTTGATCTAAGAGGTGCCTATCATCTCATTCGAATTAAGAAAGGTGAGGAGTGGAAAACCGCCTTTCGGACACGATTCGGGCTCTTCGAATATCAAGTCATGCCCTTCGGGCTTTGCAATGCTCCTGCTGCCTTCCAGGCCTTTATGAATGATATCTTCAGAGATCTACTGGACATCTGTGTGGTGGTCTATGTGGACGACATTTTAATTTTCTCTGCAAACCTGGCGGATCATGTAAGGCACGTGACATCGGTGCTTCAAAGGCTCCAAGACAATTCTCTGTATGTGAAATTGGAAAAGTGTCATTTTCACGTCCCTGAGATTGAATTCTTGGGGTTCATTCTATCTTCTAGTGGAGTCAAAATGGATAACAGAAAGGTTGATGCCATCCTGTCTTGGCCTGCTCCAACTTCTGTCAAAGGAGTTCAGAGTTTTCTGGGATTCGCGAATTTCTATCGGCGTTTTGTTTCTGATTTCTCTGGCCTAGTTCATCCTATCACCTCACTACTTCGAAAAAACAGGAAATTTGAATGGACTAATGAAGCTGATGAGGCATTTAAGAAATTAAAAGAGCAATTTACTGCTGCACCTGTTCTACAACATCCAAGACCTGATCTTCCGTTTGTAGTCGAGACTGATGCCTCTAACGTGGCTATGGGAGCCGTATTGTCTCAGCGTGATCCTGACACCCAAGAATTGCACCCCGTAGCTTTCTGGTCAAGGAAGTTCGCTGCTGCAGAATTAAATTACACCATTACCGATAAGGAGTTTTTGGCTATAATTTGTGCCTTGAAGGAATGGAGGCATCACTTGCTGGGCGCACGACACACGGTGACCATCTTCACCGATCATCGGAACTTGCAATACTTACGCTCTGCAAAGGCACAATCTTCAAGACAGCTACGATGGGCCCTCTTTCTAGCGGAATATGACTTTGTTATTACTTTCAGACCAGGAGTGCGAAATGGTAAGGCTGATGCCTTGTCTCGAATGGGTAATGGAGAAGAAGCCTATGTGCCAGTGAATCCAGTGGAGATCATTTCTGGAGAAAAGATCCTGGGAGTAATGAACACAACGGACTCTGCCTTTGAAGAGTTAAAAAGGGAAATTCAAAACCATCTTACGCAGGATGAATTGTTGAACTGGGAGTCCAGAGGAGTAGGCTTTACAGTGCAGGAGGGTCTTCCCTTTTATCAAGAACGGTTATACTTGCCCACGCCTCAACTACAAGAAAGAGTGGTTACCAACTATCATGACGCTCTTTTGGAAGGTCACCCCGGAATCAAAAAGACCATGGAGAAAGTTAAAAGATCTTATTGGTGGCCTACCTGGAGAAAAGATGTCATTCAGCATTTGAAAACTTGTGGTAACTGCGCTCAAAATAAGAATCAAAAGAGAAAACCTGCAGGCTTGCTTCTTCCATTGAGTGTGCCACCAACCCCCTGGCACACCATCTCCATGGACTTCATCACCGATTTACCTCCTTGTGAAGGGTTTGACACGATCATGGTGGTGGTGGACTTGTTCTCCAAAATGGCACATTTTATCGCATTGAAAGGATTGCCGTCAGCCTCAGTTCTGGCAAAAACCTTTTTGGAGAATATTGTGAAGCTGCATGGCTTTCCTGCGGTGATAATCTCTGATCGAGGTAGCCAATTCGTCGCCAAGTTTTGGAGAAGATGTTGTGAATTGGCCAAAGTTGATGTACGTTTGTCCACCAGTCATCATCCCCAAACTGACGGTCAAACTGAGCGAACCAATCAAACTCTAGAGCAGTACCTCAGATGTATGTTGCATCAATTGGAGAACACCTGGCTAAATGTTTTGTGGATAACCGAATATGCATATAACAATTCTGTTCATTCCTCCACTGGTTTGAGTCCTTTTTACACCTTACATGGCCGACATCCACGCACCTCAGCTTACGATCCACCTGAACCGTTAGAAATGCCAGCAGTAAAATCCCTGCATGAGAAAATCACCTCAGCCATCGCTCAAGCTCGAGAACAATTATCCATGGCCAAAAAATCCCAGAAAAAATTTGCAGATGACAAAAGAAGTGTTGCACCAGAGTATGAGGTGGGGAATTTGGTTTGGTTGGCCACCCGAAACCTGACCTTGAAGGGAGCTAGAAAGTTCCTTCCCCGCTTCCTGGGACCTTTTGCAATTGAAAAAATCATCAATCCCGTGGCCATCAAGTTAACCCTTCCAAAGAACATGAAAATCCATCCAGTATTTCACGTCTCTCTTTTAAAGCCTGTTAATCCAAACACACGAATCTCCGAAGCACCAGCCCCTGTGGTCATTGATGATGACCAACTAGAATACGAGGTCAAGGCCATTTTAGATTCCAAAATTGTGCGTAATAGGCTATTCTACTTAGTGGATTGGAAAGGTTATGGCCCTCAAGACAGAACTTGGGAACCCTGCGAGAATGTTCATGCCCCTAGGCTACTCAGAATGTTTCACCGCAACCACCCATCCAAACCAGGGAGAGGGAATTTCAGTTTTGGAGGGGCCTTGGGGGGGAATACTGTCATGATTACGGGGTTCCCTCGCAAAAGAATTTCCAAGAGTTCCTGGTTGGCCGCTTACAGTTGCTGGTCTAAGAATAGGCAGGTTGACTCTTCCTCATCACTCAACATGGCTGCCTGTAGTTACAACCTCTAGGTGGGCCAGCAGTCTAGTTTTCTGTCACTCGGGAGTATTTAAGCCCCGCCCCTTTGCTCAACGGCGCTTCGCGTCTTCAGCTGTCTCAGCGAACGCTTACCGCGGTTCAGCCCTCTGACAGGAATTCCTCAGCTTCCCTAGTATTCCATGGAAACCCTTTTCTGTAGTGCCCTGGAATAGCTTTTCCCGTCCAGTCCGCTGTCCCAAGTTGTGAATTCTGTGTAAAGTTGGCTTTCTTCAGTGCGGTGTTGGCGGTTACGCTTTTCCAGTTGGCGTTTATTGTGAGGAGAGTTTTCGAGGCGCACCTCCCAGTTCTGTCGCCCCTGTTGTTTTCACAGCAAGTATCTTTCCCTTTTAGTTCTCGCTATAGATTAATGGTTCCTATAATAGCAACTGCTTTTCACACATTAGTTCTTTCGCGCAAGTGAATGTTCAAACCATATTCACCTCACAGAAGTTAAGAGGGTTGTGTGGAGAATTGTTTCTAGGAACATTAGTGTTCGTTTTTTCTGTCGTCATCAGGTACACTAAGTTTACGCATTTTGGAACCAAAAATGTTGCGGGTTGTGCACTTCAGTTTTTAGACACATTAGGGTGTTTCTGCATTTAGAGGGTTAGTGACACCATTCCTGTCTGACACTGTTAGGAAGTGTACCCCTTTAGACATTTCTGGAAGTTTAAGGATAATTCCATTCTCCTCACGTCCCTTCTTCAGAACACGCACCCCTGCGCAGAAGCAGGATGGAGAGCTAACCAAATCACCAACTAAGGTAACCGAAGAATACAGTTTATTTTGAAGGTGATTCTTTTTTCCCTATTTTAGGAATCACTTAGTTATTGAGTGTGGTAATTGTTTTCATGTATAGATAGAGAGTCCAATTGGGATAAGATAACAGCGCACCCTGAGAAGTTTCCGAATATCAAGTGGTGTCCCCGAGGAGTCTAAGGTAAGCGTTACACTCAGGCAACAACGACGGTCTGACGGTTTTTCCCCTCTTGCCGCCGCCCCCCCCATTGCCCCAGTCTTGCCATCTGTGGGGAGGGGGCCGTCCGGCAGGCCACCCGGCAAACTCCAGGTACCTGATCGAGGCAAAGAGGTACAATTTTATTTTATATTTTATGTACGGCACTGCATTGCATCTTACGAGCGCTGTCCAACGGCCGTTCGAGGAAAGGACCTCGCAACGTGCCCTGCGTGCGGCCATTTTGTCTGGGTCAGCCCCAGTTCTTCGTACATTTCATCAGCTGTCCCCAGCGACCGCCCCAAGGCTGCGCACCACGAGGCCCCCGCAGGTCGCACGGGGCAGAGAACAACGTAAAGAGACCAGCTAAGTTTTAAGAGAACGCTAAAAAAAAAAAATGTTTTTCTCTCTGGAAAAAGCATATAAAGAATTCCCAGCGACCACAACAACGCCACACACATCAACGTTCCCCGCAAATTCAAAAATAGTGAATTTCTAAAACTTTGAGACTACAAGTTGTGCAAACCATCATCTCAAACATGCAGAACGTGCCGCATCCCACCAAATTTCTTCCTTGCCCTGGAATCCCAACCTGCCCCTGGGAGCAATGGCTGGACAGCTTCCAAATATACCTCAGGGCCATTGGCGGAAGTAAATTTAGCGACGACCTTAAGGAAGCGACCCTCCTGAACTGCTTAGGAACCAAGGGCCACAGGATATTCAGAGCGCTCCCCGAACCTGACAGCACAAGTGGAGATAACAACCGGAAGTTCGACACTGCATTAACAAAGCTCACCAAGCATTTTGGCAGCAAGATAAACGCTGTACTAGAAAGATATAAATTCTTTTCTCGGAAACAAACGAAAGGTGAACCTGTCGACGCATATTTAGCCTCCCTCAGAGTACTCATGTCCACGTGCGAGTTCACAGGTGTCAGCGACGAGTACTTGAGAGACCAGCTTGTCCTCAACGTAGCAGACCCTCGCATACAGCAAAAACTATGGCAAACAAAAAATCCCTTGCTCGACCAAGCCACTGAGATAGTGAGGAGCATGGAATTCGGGGACCATTGTATGAAAGAGAGGCAGGTCCTGAAGGAGGGTACCGGAGTAGAGGTGAAATATGTAGAAGGCAGTTCTGACTATGAACAAGATAGGGCATTAGTAGCGGCTGTAAAAAATGCCCCCCAAGATACCAGGAGAAGTTCTAAAAGAGGTAGAACATCAGTGTACGATAATCAAAATTCCACGAGTTGTCAAAAGTGCGGATGGTATAAACGCCATGTAGCTGGGAGGATGTGTCCGGCCAACAATCTTGAGTGCTATAAGTGTGGCCAGATAGGCCACTTTGCCAAGCTCTGCCGAAACACCAGACGGAGACCACGCGGATCTAGCAACGGCAGCAGACGACCCATCAACAGATATGGGTCCGTCAAAACTGTGGACTATGAGCAAATGTCAGACAGTATGCTATCTGTCAATCAGACGCACCCACAGGTACAGATTCTCACAGTCACTTCCTTCCAAGAGGCGAATGGTCCATGGGTTAACATGTACGTCAATGACATACCCTTAAGAGTGATGGTAGACACCGGATCCCCTTATACTATGGTGGATATTGAAACCTTTGTAAAGGTACTTTCTGGCAAGATCCAGGACTTACAGAGCCCCTCAGTGAGAGCCACTGGGTATGGGAAAACACCCATTGACATCATGGGATACACCTGGGTCAAACTCAAATTTCGGGACAGACAAACATACTGTAAGTTGTTCGTAGCAAAGAACGGATCCTCCGTAGTAGGATGGGAAGAACAGGCAGCCCTCCAAGTGAGAATACATCCCTGAGAAGATATCCCCATACTGAGTGTGCTCAAGAACGATACCGACATCAAGGCTAACTTGGCTGAACAATTTCCCAAAGTGTTTTGCGATAAGATCGGATTGCTCAAGGGCTTCCAGCACAGAATAATATTGAAAAGAGGTGCTGTTCCGGTGGTCCATCGGGTGCGCGGTGTGCCCTTTGGGACCAAGGCGGCACTCAAGGATGAACTCACGCGCCTGTGCAATGAGAACATTATACAACCCATAGAGAGTTCTGAATGGCTCGCCTCCATCGTCCTTGTAAAGAAACCCGACAATTCCATACGCATGTGCGTTGACCTAAGAGACCTAAACAAAAACATATGGGTTGATAGACATCCTCTTCCCAATATAACAGAACTTCTTTCAACCATGGAACCAGCAAGTTTTTTTAGCACCTTAGACATCTCCTCGGCATACCACCAAATTGCCATAGATGACAATCCAAAGGCCCTCACTTCTTTTGTCACACCCTTGGGAGCTTATATGTTCAACAGAATGCCGTTCGGGCTTGCTTCGGCTGCGGCGGTGTTCCAGAAACTCATGTCACATCTCTTTGGAGGTCTTGATGGAGTACGATGCTTTCAAGACGATATTCTTATATCAGCCAGAACCGAGGAAGATCACGATGCCAAACTTATGGGCGTGCTACGGATAATACAAAGAAGTGGACTCACCCTCAAGTTAGAGAAATGTAACATAAAGTGCAATCAAATCTCCTATCTTGGCCACTCCATCGACGCCAGAGACATCCGTCCCAAGAAAAAACTATTAGACACGATGTTGAGTTTGGCTGAACCCACCAATAAAGACCAGTTGAAAAGTTTTTTAGGAATGACGGAGTACTACTCCAAATTCGTCAGTAACTATGCTAATAAGACAGAAAACATGAGGAAACTCATGAAGAAAAGTAGCAGATTTCAATGGTCCTTAGATTGCAAAAACGAATTTGAAAGTCTCAAGTCTGACGTCAACCAAGCTCCAGCTTTAAGCATGTTTGATTACAAGGCTAAAACAATAGTGTCAGTGGATGCCAGTAAGATCGGCTTTGGTGCGATACTAGAACAACAACAGAAGGGCAACATCGTGACCATCGCATTCGCATCAAGAGTGCTCAGGGATGCGGTGTTGAATTATTCCACCATTGAGAGAGAAGCTTTGGCTGTTAAGTGGGCCTTACAACACTTCAGAAATTTAATTTGGGGTCTACCCATTCTATTAAAAACTGATCACAAACCTCTTGTCAACATCCTACAATCCAAAACACCACATCTAATATCCCCCAGAATAAGACGCTGGTTCCTGGATGTGATGCAATACAATCTTCAGGTTCTCTACAATCCGGGCCCACTAAACCAAGTAGCAGATTGCCTCTCCAGACTAACCACCAATCAAGACAAAACTGACACCGAAAATGGAATTCAAGACGAAGACATCATAGCCACCATCCATTCTACTATTCCCTCCAATGAGTGGACACGCATCACCAAAGCCGACACAGAACAACAAGAAATCAGAAGAGCCGTAATGAACGACTGGGAAGATATCGGACAAGGCTTGGCAAAATTCACTCCATTCAAAAACGAAATATCCATTAATGACAATCATATCTTGAGAGGTAACAGAATAATTCCAGCCGTAGCACTCAGAAAGAAACTACTTGAGCTAGCCCATGAAGGACACCTGGGAAGAAGTCTCACAAAGAACAGGATAAGGGCTAACTACTGGTGGCCCAACATGTGGAAAGAAGCAGAAGAAACAGTAAAAAACTGCAATGCCTGCGCTTCCAGCGACAAATCAAAAACCTTAAGAAAAACACCACTTCAGCCGGTAGAAATCCCCAAACAGGTATGGTCAAAACTGGCCATAGACATCATGGGTCCTTTTGAAAATTTGGAATCTGAAAAAATATTCATCATCGTGATCGTGGACTACACTTCCAAATGGACTGAATGGGGTGTGGTAGAAACCAGTGCAACCACGAAAAAAGAGAGAAGCTTTGGCTGTTAAGTGGGCCTTACAACAAGTACCTACATCTACTGGGTAGGGGGCAATGTGTGTTTGGTAACACATTAATGGTGTTACATGGCCAGTGGACATGGCCAGTAGGCCCAAAGAAAGATGCTGGTTCAACACGTACAGAGGCCACAGGCGAAGGCCACAGCTAGTGAGACCTCAAGAAACTAGGCAAAATGTTCGGTCGTAGCCACTGGCCATAGCTGAAGGTCATGGCTAGTGGGCCCAAAAGAAAAATATTGGTACATATCATGTACAATGGCCATGGCAGAAGCCCATGGCTAGTGGACCCTGAAGAAACTAAGGTATTACAAAACCCTTGAAATTCAGTGAAAATGCATTCACTATGAGAGAGTTAAGGTAATTAAATTTAACGCAACAAAAGCCATGGAATTCAGCACTCGCATTTCAATCAAGTCCACCTCAGAAAAGAAAATATGTCACACAAACTAAACAGTGATAGGGGTAATGGCCAGGAGAAGGACATGGAGGAAAATAGCAATTGAGGGGAGTGGAAGACATTGAAAGAGAGGGGGCACTTGGTGAGTGCCTGTGAGGACAGGGAAGAGTTTTGGATTTTCAATTATCGGTGGAATACCGGTGGAATCCCTGGCATGGGTAGTTCAATGCCAATGTATGTGTAGTTCGTTGCCATTATCGGGGGTATATCGGGAGAATCCTGCAGGAATGGGAAGAAAGTGAAACATTAAAAGTAATTTTACACCTGCAGTGATCACATCTCCTAGGCGTGGGGTTATGGGTTTCTGTGCCGAAGGTCCTGGCTAGTGCACCTCAAAGAAACCTATTGATGCAACATGTACAGAGGCCACAGCCAAAGGCCATGGCTAGTGGGCCCCAATTAAACCTATTGGTTCAACATGTACAGTAACCGTGGCCAAAGGCCATAGCTAGTGAGTTTTGATGAAACCTATTGGTGTAACATGTACAGAGCCCACGGCCGAAGGTCATGGCTAGTGTGCCCCAAAGAAACCTATTGCTGCAACATGTACATGTACAGTGGCCACGGCCAAAGGCCATGGCTAGTGGTCCCCAAAGAAACATATTGGTGCAGCATGTACAGTGGCTAGTGGCCATAGCCGAATGCCATGGCTTGTGGGCCCTGAAGAAACTATAGTTATGAGAGAGTTATGGTGATCAGATTTAACGTGAAAAATACATAGCAACAAAATCTTTGAAATTCAGTGAAAAACATCTTGGTTAAGAGAGTGTTAAGGTGATCAGATTTAATGCAACAAACCCCTTGAAAATCAGCAATCGCATTTGGAGCAAGTCTCCCTTAACTATGCAGCCCCTGTTGCGCAGCGTATGATCACAAGGATGACATCACAGATGACATCAACAATTACATCACTTTTACATCATTGGTGACATCACTAATTACATCATACACAACATCACTGCTGACATTACTGACAGCGTCACTATTTACATGATGCATGACATCACTGATGTCACTGGTTTGATGAATTACATTGTGCAATATGACAACTGTTTGTTAAAAGGACATATATGTACATATTTCATGCTTACACAGTGCAATGTATTCTGCTCTTGTTTCTGTAAATGAAATGCATGGTATACAATTGTAAACACTGTAAGGTTGCAGAAGGAGGAGACAGACACTCAGGTGGCATGGTTGTTGGCATAAACTTCTATTATACCAGAAAAATTGAGAGAAAACCTACCTTTCCCTAACTCTAAGAGGTGTTTCCAAACCTAATGTAAAATACTAAAGGTTCAGTCAGGATGTCCATATAAATCCACTGTCCTGTGTCAAATCCCTGCTTCTTTTGCTTACATGCATAACTAAACCAAAGAAGTTATGGATCTTCTTGGTCCAGAAGAATGAGTCCCTTTTTCTGGACAACAGATCACAGTGCCAACTGTAGGTGGAACCTTTACCTGAGAGAATGACTACCTTCCCCAGGTCTCAATCCCTTTCTAAGGCACAACAATGTTCCAGGTTGAAGTGTCAACAAGCAGCAAAGTTCTCAGTTCAATTCAACGGGTAAAGTTCCAGTTCAAACATCAACATTCCTTATTGCCCATAGTTGCTTCTTCACTATTGGGTTTCTGGAGTGTTACGGGCCGGCGTTCACCTCGTCCTGTGCGGAAGCCCCTGCCACCTGCATCCTTAGCAGCTCGGCTCCCTAGTGCAGTCGGTTTCCCAAGTACGGCTACCAGGAAAGTCAGGAGGGTTGTAGCGCTCCCCAAAGGGATACGGCATAATGCTGCTCCATTCTTTACACGGTGGCAGCTACCGTGGAAGTTAGCAACACAAAACTACACTTCCCAGAAGACCTAGCTCCGTGCTGTAGTTCGGCTGTGGAGCCTCGCATTGGCTTGCCCCGCCTCCTTTACTGATGTATTCCGCGGTTGCAGCCAGGACGCTGCTTCTGTTTAAAGCTACTCCCGGCTACTAGAAGTTCCTCCTTCAAGTGCCAACCCTTTAATTCTTTATGGTATCGACCTGGATTTGTTTACTGGACTTCATTATTGGATCTCCCTGGCTTATACCTGGCTTATACCTGTCTACCCGTGTACCGGACCTTTGCTTATCTTCCTGGTACCCGCACTAACGTTTTGCCATTGTTCCTGTACGTACATGTACCGAACCCCTGCTTGCTTCCACGGACTCCGTAAGATAAGGTTCTGTCTTTGTCTTTGCCTGCACATGTATCAGACCCCTGTTTGCTCCCGGACTGCTTTTCTAGACGTTTTTAGGTGATTTCCTGTGTTGTGCCATACTTTCCATACAACGGGGGGGAAAGCTTAGGTATTCCATTGGTTAGCAAGACTTTCAGGGGATAAGTGCTACCTTCAAAACACTTACTTGTTGTTCTTTCCTTTGCAGCCTGATCTGTGGCGGTGCGTTCTCCCCGCTCTTTTGGGTGATCGGTCCACTTGCCTGGTTATGAGACAGCAAGAGGTCATATCATTTAGAAGGTCTTATTCCCTCACAGAAAGGAGGCTTGGGTGGAGGCTCCACCCAAAGCTCTTCAAGCAACTTCCCGGCTTTACGGTTCTATTCTCCGGTTTCACGAACTCTCCTCACCGGTGAGTAACATGGAGAATGTCTCCCTTCTTCGGGTATCTTGTAAACTCACTTACTAGGAGAATTACTGCCTGGGGGAATTACTCCCTTCCCCTGGAGTCTTTCTTTACGTGGTCTCACATTTTCACAATGGCAGGGGAATGACTCCCTTCCCCTGGCCTTCTTTGGCTTTGTTCTCACACTTTCTTGGCTTTTACTTTCACAGATCATAATACCAAGGGGAATTACTTCTTTCCCCTGGTGGCCTTTCTCTGGATTCCTGTTACAATTCACAACAGCAGTTGGAATGTCCCCCTTTCCCTGGGCTTCATTGGCTTTGTTCTCACACTTTATTTTTGGCTTTTACTTCCACAGCTCACAATACCAAGTGGAATGACCCCTTACTCCTGGTGACCTTCCTTTGGCTTTGGCCACGAATAAGCATTCACAGTATGGTTTAACGAAAAAGCAAGGGAAATGCCAACCGTTAGGTCCTCCAGTACCTACGCATATGATATGCCAGTCACAGCAAGTACCATATTTTAGCTTTCTAAAATGTTTCATGGCAGGGAGCCAAACATTTTTGCTAAATTGATATAGATGTAGTGGGACCTGGCACTATATCTGACTGCTCTCACTTTGCATTACTGCCTAACCATAGTGCTGTGCTCGCAAACAGAAAACAGGTTGGTTATTGGTTCAGGAGCAAAAGGGAGGTGGCAAATGTCTTCAAGCAGGTGGGGGGACTGTTTGGCACTTGTTGCAGATTGACAAGAGCCACATGACACACTGAATAAGTTTGATTTATTTTATTTCCCATGTGATACCAATGAATGGTGATATAGATGTTTAAGGGTCATTGGTTTCCCCAAACTAAAACAGGAATGTCCTGCTTATATATGTACTAAATAAACAGCGTCAGGAGTGTGACAAATCATTGGGCCTCATTACGACTCTGTCCGTAACCGGCGGGTTACCGGCAGACTCACCTTACCGTTACCGGTGCCTGATGCCTGGTGTTACTGAGATATTATGGGTGCCAGCAATGGTGGTAAATTCCCATTCCATGGAGTCCCATAAGACTCCATGGAATGGGCTTGCCCCTTTCACCAGCACGGGTAGTAGCGGTGCTGGTCATAGGGCCAATTCTTTGCTGGTAGGGGCCTGAACTCCCGGCAGGTCAGGCTTGCCGGTAGTTCACTGCCCCTACCGGCAAAGTCGAAATGTGCCAGTCTGGAAAAAATTCTAGATCTGGTGTTACTGCCATTTTTTCCTGCACACTCGTAATGAGGGCAAGTGTTAGGATTCCTAATATCGTGGAGATAATGGTCTTACCAAGGGTCTCTAATTAAAATACAGTGTGGGGGATATAGCACCCAGCCACTTCTTTGCTCCTGTCAACCAATTGGAAGGGCCAGAATATATGCTTAACTGCGCACTGGCAGCTCCCTAAAATAAAGCAGATATGCCTCCTCGGGTATGTTCCATACAAAGATTGATATGGATGCACCAAATCAATGTAAGGATTTGCTGTAGTGTGGGGGTACTGGTCTTCCCCAGCATCCAGAAAGAAAAATCAGTCCCTGGGAATAGTGCCCATCTGCTTCTTGCCACAGGACATATTCACAGGGGAATAGAGCAAAAGCTATTACCTAACATACTCTTCCTGTTCCAGTGTTATGGTGCTTCAGTTCACTCTGAGAGTAGCCCTTACTGATTTCCTAAAGGGATCTGCTGCCAATCTGCCCTCCTCCCAGTCCCACTTACTTTTCTCCACTTAATCTAAGGGACATAGTTTATTTCTTCTAATTATTTCAATCCGTAGGCCTCCTGGCCTAACACACACAGAGCGCTTCTAAGTATTTCAAGGTCTCAGCTTTCCTGCCTAAGTGATATGGTGTTGTTATTACTATGAAGGCATACGATGTCCTTTACAATGTGAGTAGACTTGAACTATTGAGAATCATTAAGGCCAGATTTTTAAGGTCCCTTCTAGCTTCACTCAACGTATGGAAAGCAGTCACTTCAGGGATGTTAGGGTTCTAGCTTGACCTTCTATGGGGAGTTTGAACTCTTGCCTTGCAAATCCCTGACTTCTCTCCACTGCCACAAGCACTTGGTTCCCTTTCAGAGTTTTCCAGACCCAGACACTAATGACCCTTCAGTCTGGTTTTAGCATCTCCTGTAAGCTTGGACTCTTGCTTTGCGACTCCTGATTTCTCGCTACAACCAGCAGTGCCCTGTTTCCTTTTACCTTTATTCCTGATGTCCTCAGCTTCACAGTTCTCATTCCTAATTCCTTTTTTCGCCCTACTTCTATAGGAATAGGCTATGACCTCCTTTTGGCTCCCCCACTAGGATTGGTCAGTGTTATTTGTTTCTTGTAACATGCACTGATCTAGAAATGGTTTCACCCCATTTTTGTGCATGTTTATCTGAGGATGTGCAACGCCAGTGTCCTTCTTGTGGTGAGGCAGTATTCCCATCTCTCTCCAGTATGTAAAGCTAATATTTGTAAACAATTTTTACACTGAAAAACATGAATAGATTCAAATACAGCATAGAAAAATAGAATAAGAAAAACATGTTTTGTCCCCTTGCAACATTTTTTAAATAAAAGTAGCAGGCGCCCCTCTCTAGAAAGAACATGCCATGATAACCTGTTCTGTAGTTTTCCCCCACTTTGAGAGTCCACAGCCATCGCTTTTTGCTTACTGTACCTTTCACAGATGGGAATATCCATTTTCATTTCAGTCTTTGTCCCGCCCACATGGGCAGTCCAGCACTAAAATGCTATGGCAATTCCCTTCTAAACAAGAGTACCTACAGCAACCCCGTAAACGTGTTTCAGCCTTGTTGAGCCTCATCAGTGAGGTGGAGCTGTGCCTCTCTGAGCACAGTGAGGAGGGGGTCCACCACGTCTGGGTTCCCCCAGGTAACTTGGCGTGGCCAATCCCAAGTTCCTTGCAAAAATGTTTAATAAAGGTAGCAGGCGCCCCTCTCTAGATGCAATGGTGCTTCCTAAGGTCTAACATTAATACTCAAGCCTTCCCAACTCAAACAGAGATCAAGACAGTTTGCTCTGCTCTGTATCAAATGTTACAGGTCAGTAATTTTTTCAGATATGGCTACCATCTTTATTTCCTGTAGCAGCTACACTTGATCGCCACGAACCAGCGTTATCTTTTCATTCAACCTGTTTTCAGAGTTTTGGGAAAGATATTCTTATCTATATTAGGTAGTGCAGTGAGCAGGGGGTCCACGTCTGGGTTCCCCCAGGAAACTTAGGGTGACCAACCACAAGTTCCTTGCACATTTTTTAAATAAAGGTAGCAGGCACCCCTCTCTAGAAAGAACATGGCATGATAACCTGTTCTGTGGTTTTCTCCCACTTTGAGAGTCTACAGCCATCACTTTTTGCTCACTGTACCTTTCACAGATGTGAAAATCCATTTGCATATCAGTCTTTGTCCCGCCCACATGGGTAGTCCAGCACCGAAATGCTATGGCAATTCCCTTCTAAAAAAGAGTACCTACAGTAACCCCATACACGTGTTTCAGCCTTCTAGGGCCTCATCAGTGAGGTGGAGATGCGCCTCTCTGAGCACAGTAAGCAGGGGGTTCACGTCTGGGTTCCCCTAGGTAACTTAGGGTGACCAACCCCAAGTTCCTTGCAAACATTTTTAATAAAGGTAGCAAGCGCGCCTCTCTAGATGCAATGGTGCTTCCTAGAGTCTAACATGAATACTCAAGCCTTCCCAACTCAAACAGAGATCAAGACAGTTTCCTCTGCTCTGTATCAAATGTTACAGGTCAGCAATTTTTCCAGATATGTCTACCATCTTTATTTCCTGTAGCAGCTACACTTAATTGCCACAAACCAGCATTATTTTTTCATTCAACCTGTTTGAGTTTTGGGAAAGATATTCTTTCGGCACGAGAAACGGTTTTTGGTGTTTTTCAATCAAGGCTTACATCATAGTGGGGAGTAGTGTTTTCAAAAACACAAACAAAAAACGTGCGCAAGACTCATCCTGCCCAGTTGTGAAGACTGGGCCCTGACAGTTTGTATTGCTTAAAGAAAATTGAGTCCTCAAGAAAAGTGGAATAAACCATTGGCTATTCTCTTTCACCTAGAAGCGTTATATACTGATGTAGGGTAACTCCACAACTAGATATATAAAAAATGACCCACTAGGGAAAAAAGGCCAGGTGCACCCTTTTTAGGAGAAAAACAAGAGCTTTATTTTGTATACAAAAAGGAAACGTGACAGGGTATTTATAAGTCCACTGCCACAGAGTTCTCCCGCCTCATCAAAGTATAGTTCATCTTATAAACGTTCAAATCATTATCCATGACACATTCAATATACAGGATTTATCCCCCTACCTCATTGGCTGCTGCCTATTTACATGCTAATAGTCACATATGGCCCCCCTCTCCCATGGGTTGTATCATCTTCTCCACACGTAGGTGATGGATTTTTCACCTCAAATCACTGCAAGATAATTGGTTAAGCTACGAAAGGCACCACACCCTGTCTTTACTTCTAGCCATGTGATATGCACCTGGTCGTCAACATGAACTTGGCAGATAATTTTGAGGCCAGCCTGGTCCTTGCAAACAAAGCAACTCTTTTCTCATCCTAGCCCCCATTATGCCTCCCCACTGCAATCTTATAAGTATTGGCATCACCCTTTGCTCTCATTGGTACAAATCACAGACCTTGTTGTTCTCGGTTCCGCCCCTGTGTCAGTTACCCCTCCCAAGAGGCAGGCCTGGTGTCCCACTAATCCATCCAATTTGTGAAGGATTTCATAGCATTATTCCTGGACATCTGGTAGTTCAAATGGAACAACCATTATTCTGGCGGGCGCTAGCGTCCAACATCTTAGTTCATGTTTTGGTAGCTCAGGACCTCTGCCCCGTCTCCCAAAGGTATGACCTGTGCACTGGGCCGCAGCCCTCCTCCCATTTAGCTGCTTGCATTCCTGCCTACTTGTTCAAAGGTCTGACTTGATACATTTATGTGTGGGTGTATGTGCATGTTCCCTTCCGTGCCTGGAAATTGGAATGTGATAATGAAGCAACAGATGGGGCCTCACTGTTCTGTGTAGTGTTAGTTCATGTTATAAATGTTGCACATATATATTGTATCCTATGTGACACTATCGCAAAGCAAATGGTTAGTTTTCCACTATATAAACTTCCAAAATAAATGAGCCACCTGCCAATTGCTTCCAGCCATAAAGTTCCCCACTCACCCCACACCACCCTGTGTGTATTCTCCACGTTTTTGTATATTTTCCGCAATGTAAATCATTTGGGAGGGGCGATGATTTGAACACGCATCCCAACATTCCCCCCTTTAGTTAATCCTCCATTAGATAACTTCTCCTTTTCTCTCTCTCTCTCTTGATCTGCTTCATACTTGGGGACCCATGCCCTCAACACATGACATAAAGTATCCCTTCCTGCACATATTTCTTTGGGGTGCACGTGAGATATATACAGTCCCCATCATCTGCTAAATCTACCCAGTGTTCGGTGTAGTTTTCTGGATCTGGTGGGGATGCGGTTAGTGTACCTTACGGGCATATAGACTGTTCAATTCTAACCATGCACAGCTTTTTTGGGTCCTTAGTGTGAGTCTGCCCATCCTTTATACCCGGGAGAGCCATTCCTGCTTCAATAGTAACCATCAACATTACACTGTTTGGTATAGTCTTTGCACAGCGTCGAAGCATCATCTGACATGTGCAGAACAACGCCAGTAGGAGCACCACGATCAGAACCAATATCTTCATCACTGCCCCAGGCCAGGATGGTGCCCATGAGAACAATGCATTGAACCAATCTCCGGCCTGCACACCTGCTTCACTTTATAATGTGCATCAAGGACACCATCTCTGCATCATTTGGGGCTGTATGTGCAGCAAGATAACCAAATATTTTTGCACACACCTCCTTCCATTGCTGTCAAAAAGTCCAAGACGTACCAGTTTTGACAAGAACATAAAAGGTATCCCCTTTGGTAGCAAGACACACAAAACAGCAGCATATGCGGATGACATGCTGTTGACACTTGTGGAACCGGAAACATCAATCCCTGCTTTGATAACAGTCCTAAGATCACAATGTGAGGGAGAATTCTCATAAATGTGCTAATTCGCTTCACCTTAGAGACCCCAGCAACTTTGCTGGATTTTGAGGACTTGATTTTTTTTTACAAGGAAAGAGTGTGTGTCTTTTTTCCCCACTCTTTCATGTATTTTGATGTGTGTTTTACTCTTGTGTTCTTTGATTATGGAGTTTTATGACAATGCCATAAGCATCATATTTTCATGTGGCACACAGTACCCTCAGTGCAGTGACACAGGGAAGCCTTTTAGGCTGTCCCAAGGTTTAAACACCTTCTCTGGGATAAACTACTGTTTCCCAGAGAATGTAAGGTTAAATTGACTTTACTAGTCCTTTTAAATTCCGAGACCCAGCACACACTATCCTCCTATAGAGTGCTGGAGGGGTTAGTATCCCCTGTGTCTAGAAACTCATGTAGCAGTTAAATGCTACCCCTTCCTATCAAAACGGCCGGTGGCAGTGGTTTTACAACGAACTACCATGATCTTTTCCGACCCCGAACACCAGTGGCAAAAAATCGTGGGAGCCATGTTTTTCAAGATGGCGCCTTAAGCCCCTTTGTTTAAACGGGTCCTGGTCTTCTTTTTTCACCATTTCTTTTTGAAAAGATCCTTCTATAGTTTGTCTCTTTGCGCCAACTGAAGACCGCCTCTGGTGTTTGAGTGTCTGGGGTGGGCAGGAAGGGAGGGAGGTGCCCGAAACTCCCTGTACTTAGTCTCTTAGGAGATCCAAATGCACTGTGGCTTGATTGGCTGGCTGACTGTCTGGCAAGGACAGCCACCCTGCTGGGTGAGTGGCAGCTAGGCTGGAATGAATGGGAGAAAATTGTTTAAAAGGCAAGTCTCTTGGACTGGAAAGCAGAGTCGACCACTGCAGCGAAAGAAACGAAGACGAGCTGAAAGAGGACAGCTGCTCCAACTCCTGGACCGTTGATTTGCCTTGTGAAGCCCTGCTGCAGGTCCAAACCGCCAAAGCTCCTTTCGACTGAGAAGCTCTTCAAGGACGACTTCTTCCTTTGAGTTGGTGGGACCAATCAACTTGTAAGCCACCTGGATACCATTCTCGGAGCTGGTTAGGGTTAACCAGGGGGAAGGACACCAGCTTGTGTGCTTGCGACAGCTACTTGAACTGAAGTGACTCCATTTTGTCAGCATTTTCCGACAATCCCGTGCAGTGCAGGAGTCCCCCAACGTCCTCCATCTTGTCCCCACGGCTGAGGCTCAGGAACAGTGAGATCTGCAAGAACTGCCAGGAACCAATGTCTACAGCTGCCTCTTTTGCTTCATCCTAAGGCACTGTGCCAAAGCGATTGAAGGAACGCAGCTATCGCAGTGAAAGTTCGTGGAACATGTGACCCAACATATGATTCTTTGTCGTACAAACTACTTCTGAGAACTTTGGCAAAGACTTTACCGTTTACTTCAAGAACTGCTCTTTCCTATCCAAGACACTAGTCCATTGACCTTGGCCTAGGCCTTTTGAACTGAATCGAGTCCTCTAGTGAACTGAAACTATTTACACTGCCTAAGAAAGTATGTGTGATCTATTCTGTTTACTTGTGCCTTTGCCCTCCTATTTAAAGCGACTGGAATGCTATTTTTCTCCTATTTCAGGGTAGCCTAATTCACTCAGGAACCTATTGGTTTGGTGTTGAAGTTTTATTTGTGTATAATATCAAGTTGCCTCCTTCTAGTGAATGTTTTCTAAATGATTGTGTAATAAATTAATAAGTGTTTTACCAAGAAACCTTGAGTATAAGTGTCTACTTAAACCTCTGTGATTGTAAGACCTTTGAGTAACATCCTTGTACTGCTCACATTCCCTCTTGAGATAAGCCTGGCTGTTCAGCTCGCTACCACACAACTGTGTATTACAGACTTATAGAAAGGTTGGTTTTACTTACACCTGTAGCCCTAATTGTATGTGGTGGTCCCAGAGGGTACTGCATGCAATTCTGCCTAACGCACAAGAAAATATGTTAGGTCTTAAAATAAACATGACCAAGTCAGAATTGCTAGAGCTGGGCCTAACAAAAGAACAAACAGAAGGCATGCAAAGGTGTTCACCCTTCGGAACCGCTAAGGAAGTATCTCATACTTAGAGGTATAATTGACCAGCAAGATATCCAAGCTAATTAAGGCCAACTACCCAGGGATTTTAAAGAAAACATAAGAGGACTCTGCAAGATGGACCCCCCTCAGCATTTCCTGGCTGGGGCGCAGAACATCAGTCAAAATGGTGATTCTCCCCAGACTTCTTTATACATTTCAGACCCTCCCGGTAGCAGTCCTGCACTCCTTCTTTAAGGCACTTAATACAATGATATCCAAATTTATCTGGTGCGACAAATGCCCCAGGGTAGCTTTAGATCTGCTCATGACCCAAAGGAATAAAGGAGGGCTGGGCCTGCCAAATATAAATAGATACTATGAAGTGGCCCATCTCAGAGTGGTACGAGAATGGCTCACAGAAAGTAGGGAAAAGAGATGTGCACGGATGGACATGGCAGTGGTGGGATACCCACTGGCCGGGCTACTTTGGTTACCAGGGAAAGACAGGCTCCCGAGCGCAAGGAGTAGCGTAGTCTTTAGAACAACATACGATATTCGGGAAAGATGGCTAAAGAAGGGATTTCTTTCTACACACCCATTCACTACACTGTTTGGGAACCCAAACATACCCCTGGGGATGGAAAAGGGCAAATTCAGCCAATTGCGGAAACATGGGTGTAGTAAGGTGGGAGACATGGTGTGGGAAGGAGAGAAAGCATCATTTGAGGAGTGCAAAGCACACCTGGGGGTGAAGGAAACAGATAGATATGAATACATACAGTTAAGAGACAGGTTAAGACAATCCAAGGTACATACCGCAGCAACAAGATGGCTGACAGAATTTGAAACATTGTCACGCATCCTGCTGTCACACATCCTGCACATCCTGCACACAACACCAACAACCTTGGGGTTCCCACAGCTCGACCTTGTCCCACTTCCTCTCTGCACATCAATCACAAGGGTCAGGACTCACTTATGTGCAGCTGGGTGCCCCTCGAGGACGTGCACGGCATACCAGGTGCATTGCGCAGTCCCGATTACACCAGTTTCTCCATTGGCAATTGCCTCAGCACTTGGGAAACGGAAAAAACAGACGAGCGCTTCTACATCGCGTGACCTCCTGCTCCCGCTCACGTGATCCGAAACCTCATTCACGTGTTGCGATTGCGCGTCACGTGACCAGGAAGCAGCGAGTACTAAAGCGTTGATTGGCTTTACGGTCATCGATTCACAGCTGTTTATCGGAACTCTGTTTGGCGTCGCTTATCTGCTCTCAAACCAGCGCACAGGCACAAACACGACCGCCACAAGAAAGCAGGCGGTAGCGTCTCTGCGGCTGTAAGAAATGTGCGCCAAAAGGTGCGCCAACAAATAGCACCTATATACTGCCATGATGAATGTCCTATACTGTGTCCCTCCAGGACAAATGACGTGCAAAGGGGTACCCACAAACACGGACACCCGCTGACAAAAAATACGTCTGCGTGTATACCGGGGTGCGCGGGAAGTCTCACACGCGATTTCAGCAGGGTACGTGTATTTCAGGGGTTCGCCTGGGGGAGCATGCTACGTGTATTACAGGGGTTCGCGTGAAGTTTTTCACGCGATCGGGCCTGGGGGAGCGGGCTATGTGTATTACAGGGGTTCGCGTGAACTTTCTCACGCGATCGGGCCTGGGGGAGCGGGCTACGTGTATTACAGGGGCTCGCGTGAAGTTTCTCACGCGATCGGGCCTGGGGGAGCGGGCTACGTGTATTTCAGGGGTTCGCGTGAAGTTTCTCACGCGATCGGGCCTGGGGGAGCGGGCTACGTGTATTACAGGGGTTCGCGTGAAGTTTTTCACGCGATCGGGCCTGGGGGAGCGGGCTACGTGTATTACAGGGGTTCGCGTGAAGTTTTTCACGCGATCGGGCCTGGGGGAGCGGGATACGTGTATTACAGGGGTTCGCGTGAACTTTCTCACGCGATCGGGCCTGGGGGAGCGGGCTACGTGTATTTCAGGGGTTCGCGTGAAGTTTCTCACGCGATCGGGCCTGGGGGAGCGGGCTACGTGTATTACAGGGGTTCGCGTGAAGTTTCTCACGTGATCGGGCCTGGGGGAGCGGGGTACCACTCACCGTCTGCCTTGCGTGTAGAAGAATGCGCAGCCAACACCCGCTGTGAAGTAATAGCGTGTGAACCCCAACGGATGGAAAACACACGCACCGCACGAAAAGCACGTACAGAACATAAAGGCACGCAAGATCACCAAGCCCTGCCAGGGCAACGCCCGTGCGCAAAACGTCACAGATGCGCTTACGCTGTAAGGGCCTTTGGTCCAATGAAATCGCGTACGAGTGCTGACGCGCTTACGCGCTAAGGGCCTTTCCTCGATTTTCACACTGACGTGCAGGATTTTCATGTGCCAAATCACTCCGTATCAAGCTGGCCACGCGAAAACACACGGAAGACCACGCTCCTGCCCAGAAGGCCGAATTACTGCCCCCCAGTGCCCCGAGCAGCCTCCCACATGCTATCTGCTGCTGCCTGCCTGCCTGCCTGCTGCCACCGTGCCCTGCCATTTGGTGCCTGCACATCAGCCATCTGCAGGTGTCCAGTTGCTGTGTCCACCCCTGCTGGAACAGAAGACTCCCGACTCGGATAACATCGCTCCACAGCCCAGCCCCAGGACCCAGTTGCCCATCCACTCCTGCCCCTGGGGTTGCCATGTCGGGCACATCAACATCTGGCACCAGTGGCAACCCCTGGCCAGAGGGGCAGAGGGGCACCAGCTTCACTGCCACCGAAGTTGGTGTCCTGGTGGAGCAAGTCCTGGGGCAGTATGATGCCCTCTTCGGATCGTCCCGCGCCAACAAGGAAGGACGGGAGAGGATCTGGGCCGACTGTGTGGTTGCCATCAACGCGGAGGGGGTGGCAACCCGCACCATCCAGAAGGTCAAGAAAAGCTGGGAAGACTTGAGGTCCAGGACCCTCATGAAGGCCCGGCGCCTCGTGGAGGGGGGCCGGGGCCACATGAGTTCCATCCAGTTGAGGGTCCTGGAACGCGCACACCCAGCGCTCCACGCCCAGGTCCTTGAGAGGGAGACCCGTCTGGAGTTGAGCGGTAAGTGGCCAAGCATTGCTGTGTGAGACAGGGCATGTTGCAGTGTGCTGGTTGTCTGATACTTGCCTGCATGTGTGACATAGGCCATGTACGCATGTATGTGTGCAGGGACATCATGGGAATGCATGTGCGACCTGCAATGTGTGAACCGCACGGTTGTTGCATGTGTTTGAATGCGACATGGGGAGCCTTGTGCAGATTGCACACATGAGAGCATGGCAGTCTCTGTTCCTGGACATGGGTGGGGGCGAGGGATGGGTGCTGATGCCAGATACATATGTGGTATCCATGTCTGTGTGCCTGACCTGCGTGTCTGTGACTTGTGAGTGCCATGGATGCATGACACATGTCTGTGACAATGTACAGATTCACTGATGCAGCCTAGTCATCCTTGTATGCACTGTGATTGGGGTGTACGGGGCCAGATGGATGTGACTGAGGTGAAGTGTGTGCATGTGATAGGCATGACCCATGATGCATGTGAGTCCCATTACATTGTATGATTCGAGAGTCCATTGGACATGCATTGAAATGCCCATGGCACGCACCATGACTGTCACTGTGTGTGTTTTGCCTGGACTGACACATGTGTTGTGGTGTGACATGATGGAAGTGTACTTTGACAGTGGCACTCATCTGCTATTGCTTCCTGTCTAGGGGACCATTGTACAGTACCCTGATGCTTGTGTTCTATGTCTCCCTCTACGCAGCGGCTAGTGAAGGAGAGGGCGGAGACGGCGCTGTGGAGCAAGGCGGCGGGGATGCCCCCACGGCTGCAGCGGAAGGGGTGGGTGAGCCCCCACAGGGGCCTGCTACGGCGGTAGACGGCGAGGAGCCATCCAGGTTGGTGGTTTCCACAGAGGAGGAGGAGGCCGCCACTGAGGCGCACATGGGGCCTGGTGGGGGCATCCCTGCTGGTGCAAGTGGTGCAGTCCAGGGGCAGGGGCAGGAGGCAGCACAGGTCACCGTGGAGGGGCCTGTGCATGTCGCTGTCCCTGAACCTGTGGGTGCACCACCTTGCACCAGCAGGGATGCCCCGTCCCAGGCCCGTCCGCAGGTAGAGGGGATGTCCATGTCATCTGACTCCCCTCCACCTGCGGACGAGGGGACCCCTGGCCGTGTGCAGAAGGTCCTGATTGGGGTCGCGATGCGCACGGCTGTGATTCGTGATGCCATGCGTGCTTCCCAGGAGGAGCACGCACGTCATCACGAAGAGCACCGTGCCGACGTGGCCCAATTGGGATCGGCCATGTTCGGGGTTTCCTGCATGTGTCGGCCAATCTGGCGGCCCTCTCCTCCTCTGTGGAGACTATACGCCAGTCGTTCTCCTTGCCGTCTTCCGGCCCAGATGCCACCAGGGCCCCCTGTGGACCTGCCCTGACCAATGCAGCCAGCTCGGTGGGGATCCCATCCCTGCCACAGTCGGGAGTCAGAGGTCCAGCAGGGGTGGACAACACAGCAACTGGAACCCAGCAGATGGAGGATGTGACGGCATCATCGGGCAGGGCACGTGCACGACGGCGTCGGTGGTTTCCATCATCCTGGATGCCGTCGTGCTGGCAGAGGCAGTGGCGTCGGAGGCATCAGCAGGCTCGACGTGGGAGGCATCATGGCTCGTGGCCATCAAGATCAGAGGGGCAGGCATCGGCCGGAGGGCAGGAGAACCCTGGGATGGTAGTGTCTTCCGTGTGGGAGCAGTTGGTCCAGCGGATAGGTGCGGAGCGGCAGCGGGCGGAAGAGGAGCGGCTCACCATGGTCAGGGCGGAGTTCTCCATGCGTCGGGCGTTGAGGCGGGCTGAGTGCGTCGAGGAAGCTCGCAGGGAGTTTGAGGTGAACATGGGGTTATCCCTGCGAGACCTCGGGGCCAGGACAGAGTCCCGCCTCCAGGACATCGACATGGAGTTCGATGATGCCCTGGCCGGCAACATCACAGAGTGAGCCGCAGGACTTGCCCGCTGCCATTGTATATAGTTCTTTAGTTAGTTAGTGTTAGGTTTCCTTTATTTTTTGAGATTTCTTTGGACCGCTCGGACAATGGCCACTTTTCTGATTATATAGTTTTTTTATTAGGTAGTAGTAGGTTTCATTTATAGTGTTGGGCTCATGGACCCTGGAATATTCTTGTGTATAGTTGGATTTTTTAATATACATTTTTTTGATTTATATTTGTGTTCACCATGAGGCAATGGTTTTTCCTTCTTTTTTTCACCATGATTTTGCTTTGGACAACATTAGTTTTTGGATTCCTTTGTTTTTTGTATTTTTACATTACTTATCGGACATGGACAATTTATTTTGTTATCCCCATTGTTGTATGTTTGATTAGTTTACTTCATTTTCTTCGAGAATACATGTTTTTATAACTTTCTTTTGTGGTATTTTCTCATTGGTTTCATGCATGTCATGATATGGGTTTTGACATTCACTTGCACCCATTGTGTATGTGTGTGTGACGGACATGTGTTCATTTACATACTTGCCATTGGGGTTGTATCATGTAATTGCATTTGCTATGTGGGTGGATGCAATCCTTGGCTGGGTGTTTGTGCTGGGTATGCTGCCCATTACTGCCATGATTGTGTATCGTCAGGACCTGGGGGCAGGGGGACATGGTTGGGGGCCTGCTGGCAGGTGCCCCACAGTGCTGGGGGGTGGGGGTGGTGGGGAACATGAGTTGGACATGGGTGGGGGCCTGCTGGCAGGTGCCCCACAGTGCTGGGGGGTGGGGGTGGTGGGGAACATGAGTTGGACATGGGTGGGGGCCTGCTGGCAGGTGCCCCACAGTGCTGGGGGGTGGGGGTGGTGGGGAACATGAGTTGGACATGGGTGGGGGCCTGCTGGCAGGTGCCCCACAGTGCTGGGGGGTGGGGGTGGTGGGGAACATGAGTTGGACATGGGTGGGGGCCTGCTGGCAGGTGCCCCACAGTGCTGGGGGGTGGGGGTGGTGGGAGACATGAGTGGGGGCCTGGTGGAGGGTGCCCATGCACTGCTGGGGGTTGGGGGTGCAGGGGGACATGAGTGGGGGCCTGGTGGGGGCTGCCCATGGTGGCTGGGGGGTGGGGGTGGGTGGGAGACATGAGTGGGGGCCTGGTGGGGGCTGCCCATTGTGGCTGGGGGGTGGGGGTGGGTGGGAGACATGAGTGGGGGCCTGGTGGAGGGTGCCCATGCACTGCTGGGGGGTGGGGGTGGTGGGAGACATGAGTGGGGGCCTGGTGGAGGGTGCCCCTGGTGGCTGGGGGGTGGGGGTGGTGGGAGACATGAGTGCGGGCCTGGTGGAGGGTGCCCCTGGTGGCTGGGTGGTGGGGGTGGTGGGACATGAGTGGGGGCCTGGTGGAGGGTGCCCCTGGTGGCTGGGGGGTGGGGGTGGTGGGAGACATGAGTGGGGGCCTGGTGGAGGGTGCCCCTGGTGGCTGGGTGGTGGGGGTGGTGGGAGACATGAGTGGGGGCCTGGTGGAGGGTGCCCCTGGTGGCTGGGTGGTGTGGGTGGTGGGAGACATGAGTGGGGGCCTGGTGGAGGGTGTCCATGCACTGCTGGGGGGTGGGGGTGCAGGGGGACATGAGTGGGGGCCTGGTGGGGGCTGCCCCTGGTGGCTGGGTGGTGGGGGTGGTGGGAGACATGAGTGGGGGCCTGGTGGAGGGTGCCACTGGTGGCTGGGTGGTGGGGGTGGTGGGAGACATGAGTGGGGGCCTGGTGGAGGGTGCCCCTGCACTGCTTGGGGGTGGGGTGGTGGGAGACATGAGTGGGGGCCTGGTGGAGGATGCCCCTGGTGGCTGGGGGGTGGGGGTGGTGGGAGACATGAGTGGGGGCCTGGTGGAGGGTGCCCCTGGTGGCTGGGTGGTGGGGGTGGTGGGACATGAGTGGGGGCCTGGTGGAGGGTGCCCCTGGTGGCTGGGGGGTGGGGGTGGTGGGAGACATGAGTGGGGGCCTGGTGGAGGGTGCCCCTGGTGGCTGGGTGGTGGGGGTGGTGGGAGACATGAGTGGGGGCCTGGTGGAGGGTGCCCCTGGTGGCTGGGTGGTGTGGGTGGTGGGAGACATGAGTGGGGGCCTGGTGGAGGGTGCCCCTGCACTGCTGGGGGATGGGGGTGGTGGGAGACATGCATTGTTGATCAGTAGTGCAAGGTGACATGTGGGTTGGCTGGAGGGCATGCCCATGGTGGATGGGCTGCCTGCGGGACATGAGCAGGGGTGCAGGGTAGTCCCCCGTGGTGTGGGCTGCCTGCAGGGGCCGTGGAGGTTGTGGAGCGTACACCTGGGAGGACCCACACGGCCAATTCACGTGTAGTACTCCCCAGAACCCCTGAAATACACATACCCTGCTGAAATTGCGTGTGGAACTTCCCGCGGAATACACGTACCCTGCTCGCACTGGGCCAATCGCGTGTGGAACTTCCCGCGCACCCCTGAAATACACGTACCCTGCTTGCACGGGGCCAATCGCGTGTGGAACTTCCCGCGCACCCCTGAAATACACGTACCCTGCTTGCACGGGGCCAATCGCGTGTGGAACTTCCCGTGCACCCCTGGAATACACGTACCCTGCTGAAATCGCGTGTGGAACTTCCCGCGCACCCCTGGAATACACGTACCCTGCTTGCACGGGGCCAATCGCGTGAGAAACTTCACGCGAACCCCTGAAATACACGTAGCCCGCTCCCCCAGGCCCGATCGCGTGAGAAAGTTCATGCGAACCCCTGAAATACACGTAGCCCGCTCCCCCAGGCCCGATCGCGTGAAGAACTTCACGCGAACCCCTGTAATACACGTAGCACGCTCCCCCAGGCCCGATCGCGTGAGAAACTTCACGCGAACCCCTGAAATACACATAGCCCGCTCCCCCAAGCCCGATCGCGTGAGAAAGTTCACGCGAACCCCTGTAATACACGTAGCCCGGTCCCCCAGGCCCGATCGCGTGAAAAACTTCACGCGAACCCCTGTAATACACGTAGCACGCTCCCCCAGGCCCGATCGCGTGAGAAACTTCACGCGAACCCCTGAAATACACGTACCCTGCTGAAATCGCGTGTGGAACTTCCCGCGCACCCCTGAAATACACAGACCTTGCTCGCACTGGGCCAATCGCATGTGGAACTTCCCGCGCACCCCTGAAATACACGTTCCCCGCTTGGCGTTTGCTGTTTGCCAGCCCGGTGAACTGGTCCAGGGTTAGCGCAGCCCTTTGCGATGATTTAGCGATTTTGATGGCTTTTCCTTGCGCGAGGGCGTTCTTCGGGGCGTTACTGGCGCTGCTGCAGGGTCGCTGCGATTCTCTGCGCCACGGCTGGTTTGGGAGCCTAAAATCCATGAATACGCTGTGCGCGGAAATCAGTTTTAGCGCACGTGCCTGGCGCAGACAATCGCACGCGGACACTCTGCGCCAGCCGCTTGCGACACTTTTCTGCGAAATTCTATGAATTACCCTGTATGTCTATGATCACTGAGGGGAGCAAGATCAACTATGAGAACGGGATGGCAATTACACTGCGGGAACCAAGGGGGGATGGGGCAGTGTTGTTCTGGGGCAAAAATGTTGTATAAATACCAATAAAAATAATGTTAAAAAAATGCTTATGAATTGTGATGGACTAGATAAAATGAAATACGGACTGCATAAAACACTTTTTTTCAAGATTTGTGGGGTGTCAGGGCTCATGATTCTGCACCAGTATAACTTAAAAATGTTCTGAGTTTTCATATGGTTTCAAACAATAAATACATTCTTGGCTCATTCTGGACTTTCTGAATTCTCCTTCTCACATAACGTCTCTCAGTTTAGCATGGGCTTTAAACTAAGTTTCCCAGCGTGCAGTGTTTCATGTAATGATAAGTTTCCTAGTTCATGCAGACCATTTAGAATCACTTTTCCTAGGATGCAGTATTCTAATGAACATTTTCTCAGTTACCTTGGTTTCCCAGTACACAGCATATCCAGTAGAGAATCAGTTCTCAATATCTTCTGGAAATTTAGGCTCAGGTCTGCAGCATGCAGTGTATTAAGCAATTAATAGCGCTTCAGTTAATCCTGGACTTTCCCATCATAGAGCAACTCATTGTGTAATAAATTATACTATGTGCCTATAATAAAAACAGGTCAAAAATCCCAGCCAGGCCACATAATCCGGTAGCCACAAATTAAACATTCCTAATACCTTTTGCAGGGATGCATTTAAAAAATGTCCATTCAGTCCTATTGTACTTGTCAGCCGTCTCTACTCTACCACAAATGTAATTAAACAGAGCATTAAAGAAGCTGTCAGAAGTCATGACAAGGTTAGTGTGTTCACTGGAAGCCACAAAATAGCTTGGTGTGTTGAAAAAAGCATATTTTTATTACTATGTAAAAAGCACAAGATAAGAGCGTGACTAAGCAAAAAACCTTCTCTTTTAACCTTGTCCCTTTTGAAGATTGTTTTTCGAAACAAATGTGATATTGTAGCATATCTTTAATGAGTGCCTGGTCACATTATGAGTATTGTTATTAAAATGTAGGGGCATTGTATGTACCAACTTGCTCGCATTATTATTAAAACTTAACTGAAGAGAGCACAAGAAATCAAAAACAAATGCGATGTTTTTTTAAAAAAGAACTTATTTGGAAAAGACTTAATTGCAAAACATGATGTCAACAATGTTATGAATAAAGCACTGACGTCTTCCATCATTTGGCAAAGGCCCATCTTGTTCAGACATGCTAGTTCTTACGTAAGCAACAGATAATGACAGATTGACGTCTGTTCAAATATAAACAAACAAGAGGTTCTGTTCTACTGTTCCTTCTGGACACATGAATGATACTGTTTTCTGTTAGAAGGTGATTGGCTGAGAGGGAAACAGGTGTGGGGCTTAGCCTTCATAAGCAGCTTTTCCAGACAGTAGGGATGCTCTTCTGAAATTTCACAGAAGTCTGCAAGACTCTAAATCCTGAAGGAGCAGGGCCCTGCAGACACACACAATCTTGACCTGCCTGAGTGAAGTAGCTAGCATAAACCTTGATGACTAGGCCAAGGCTGTAGTTCTAGTCTTTTGGACTAGAAATTGGCCCTTTGACAATGTTTCCAAATTCTGATTTGTAATGCTTTCTTCAGTAATTTGGAGAAAGAGCTAAGTTACAAAGCTTAACTGCCATATAAATACGCAGCAAATAGCTTTCAAATGCCTTCATCCGAAGAGAGTAAACTGCCCATGGAGCTACAAATTGGCACTTTGTCAAGTTGTTCAAATTCTAATTTATTTTTACTGTTTGGGCATTTGGGGTGCTAAAATAAGTCTTCTTTACCAATTTTCTTTCAACATATGTTTCACCTTTTCATGCAAGAACTATTAAGAGATACCATGTTGCATTTTGTTAAGTTAGCCTTTCAGCTGGCCCTGCACTGGTTAAACACTGAGATTTGACACCGTTTCACCTCACTGATGAGGCCCAACAAGGCTGAAACACGTGTTTGGGGTTGCTGGTGGTACTCTTGTTCAGAGAGGAATTGCCACAGCAATTCGGTGCTGACTCCCCATGTGGGCGGGACAAAGACTGATATGCAAATGGATATTTCCCATCTGTGAAAGGTACAGTGAGCAAAAAGCGTGTGCTGCAAACTCTCATCTCAGAACAGGATATCATGCCATGTTCTTTCTGGAGAGGAGCGCCTGCTACCTTTTTTAAAACAGTTTACATATATGACTGCACGCTTATTTTGCCCGGATAAAGGACGCCCTTGAAGCACAGGAGAAAGGTGAGAGAAATCCTTTTTAGGGGCGTTAAAAATACTTTACCTGTAACCTTTTTTGATTCATGGCTATAGAGGCTTCTATGTGGGTCTTAGTTAACTACCCATAGAAGCCTTGGAGTTTTTGACAGAGTTTTAACCCTTTCCACCTACTGGGTTATCCAGAGGTTGGTCTGTATAACCTTGCCTGTGCCCTGGCTTGCCAGTCCACAGCATCACACTTGTGAGTATGATTGTACGTTTTACTGGGCCACAATGGTTACATACACATTGCTGATTAGTTGTTGGTAGTTTTAACATTTTAGAAGTGAAGATTAGAGTAGGATGTTGGGTATCTACTCAACTGCTTTATTGCTAATATTAGGAACTATATATTGTTTGACTATTCTATTTTAATGCTCATATATGATCTCTGCAAGAGAAAACATACATAAATGCTAAAAAAGCAAGTGAAAGGATTGTTAATGTGTTTCTGTTTGAGTATAAGTACAAAATATTGCAAGTGCAAACACTTGGTTTAGTGATAAAAACTGTGAAGGCAAAAGGTATTTATAGTGTCTAATGTTTATCACACACAAAAGGGTAATAGCAGGGAAACATAGATTCACTCAGAAGGTAGACCCACCACAATTTGGTTGTCCAATAGTAAGCCTGTCAAGTGCACAGGGGTAGTTTCTCTCTTGCACTAATTCACAGAGATACAGCTTTCTCCCGAGCTTTGCTTCAGGCACCACACTTTTCTCTGCTGTCAAACCTGCCACATCCTCAGGGGGGCATTTGGACTGCCTTTGGACTGGGATTTAGGATGTGGCATGCATGGTATGATGTAAATGGTGACAAAGAAAGGAATCATTAATCAGTGTGTTGCGGCCTTACATATTCATTCTCCCAGCATACAGCACTTTCAAATAATGAAGAATGGGTCAGTTCGCTCTGGGTTAACACTCACTTTCCAAGTGTGATGCATTTCAGGCAATGAATAATAATTAAGTTTTCCCAGGATTTACAGACTCACTTTGCTAGCATGCAGAATCTCAGGAAATGAATAAAGATTCGCCCATTTTGACTCACTTTCCCAGTTTCAGCGTTTCTGGTAATGAATAAGGGCTCAGTTTGCTATGGGCTTTAAGACTCACTCTCCCAGCATGCA
The DNA here is from genome assembly GCF_040938575.1 of Ambystoma mexicanum. Taxonomy (NCBI): domain Eukaryota; kingdom Metazoa; phylum Chordata; class Amphibia; order Caudata; family Ambystomatidae; genus Ambystoma; species Ambystoma mexicanum. The sequence continues at coordinate 1,047,079,392 of NC_090921.1, read as the reverse complement.
GCCTTTCAGACAATAGTAAATGATTCAATTTTCTCTGGGCTAAAAGACTACATTTCCCAACTTGGATCTTTTCAAGCAGTCGATAATGGCCCAGTTCACTGTGACCTTTACAATTCACTTTCTGACTGATGACTGAACTTGTTCTGTTCATCCTTGTTCTCTCCCTCCCTCAGTCCTTATCTTCATTGCACTCCTCCTTCAGTTATGATTCTTGTACCCTTCCTATAATTAACAAGGTTAAGTCGTTAGATATCTTGTATACACTGCTCACTAGAGTTTCCTTTTCAAGTTAACCAAATCGTTTGCAGTACGTCTTATTAGCTCCATAATTCACTCTATGCTCGCCTTCTCAAATCACTCTGTCACAAACAACATATCGGTCATGTAGATGTTAGACAAAGTTTGCATGCAGTACCCTCTGCGAACAATACAAACAGCTCTGACTACAGGTATTGGAAACCCAACCTTTGGTATAAGCTTGTACTACACAGTTTTGGTAGCGTGTTGAGCAGCCAGGCTTATCTCAAGAGGGGTCAATGTGAGCTGTAGTGGAGTAACACAGAGATTTACAGTTACAAGTATTCAAATAAACTCTTACACTCAAGCTTTCTTGAATAAACAATTATTAATTTATTTATCAGTCAGTTAGAGTAAGCCTTCTTCAGAAGGGAGCAATACAAAAGTATCACTCAAATAAACTTCATGAAATACACACTCTTAATATCTCTAAATCAGTAGATACCCTTTTGGGATGGCGCACAGACACTACCTACACCCTCAGGTGACTTCAATTGCTAGGGTGGTGGGGACATTAATATATCACTGTTGCATTTAGAATCATATAGTAATAAGTCAAAGGAAAAGATTATTTAGAACCTACAAGAGACCACAAATATTCTTAAGCAGGCAAATACTTTTGGATCCCCCAAGAAGAGTCATTCAGTACAATAGGCTAAGCCAAAGTCAGTATGCAAAAGTCCTATGCAGCACTTCTGGTAGGTAAGTAGAAACGTATTTGCACAATGTTTTAGGAGTCTTTGAAGAAAAGAAGAATCAAATGTAGGGCCACAAGCTGATTAGACTTGTGAGTAATAGAAGATGCAAACAACTCTACAGCAAGAGGTAAGTTCTCTCAGACATTTTTACAGTACCTTTATATTGAAGAAAAAGTGCAGCAGATGACTTCTGTTCCTGTCCAGCTCTGCAGATCTCACTATTCCTGGGCCTCAGTCATGTGGACAAGAGGGAGGACTTCTGGGGACTCCTGCACTGCAATGGGACGGTCACCGCTCGCAACCGGCAATCTTCAATTCAATGGCTGTTCAGTGTTGCAGCTCCTCGCATTTACCGTAAATAGCAACACTGCGGTTCCTGGCTGTCAAGATGGACTTTTCTTGCTTCTGGGGTCCGGTACTCTGTTGAGGGGGCTCAGGCTCAGCCAGTCCTGCTTCCTGGGAGTCCAGAGGATTTTCCTGGAGCTTTAGGCCAGCTTAAAAGTAACACACACATTCTTGTGTTCCTCTCCCTGGCTATACGGTTTCCAGCAGCAACTCTGTGGAAATTCAACCAGCTCCGAGATGGTTGTCCAGGTGGCTTAATTTGGGGTTGATTGGTCCCACCAACTCAAGGGGAGAAGTCATCCTTGCAGGGGCTTCTTTGTCAATACGAATTTGGAGTTTTAGCACAACAGCAGGGCTTTACCGGGCAAACCAACGGTCCAGGAGTTGCAGCAGGCGTCCTCTTCAAGTTCTTCCTCGGTTCCTTCGTCCAGTGGTCGACTCTGCCTTCCAAGCCAAAAGCCTCGCCTTTTATTCAGTTCTCTCCCATCCATTACAGCCTAGCTGTCAGTCACCCAGCAGGGTGGCTGCCATTGCCAGACAGTCAGCCGGCCAATCACTACAGAGTGCATTTGGGTCTTTTAGGAGACTAAGCACAAGGAGTTTCGGGCCCCTCCCTCACTTCCTGCCTACCCCAGATACCCTGGAGCCAGAGGCAGGCTTCACTCGTGAATCCCGTCAAAGGCAAAGTGAACAATTGGACCAAACCTGGTTTGGCATGCAGAATAAATGTCAAGAAGGGCCTTTCCACAAAGAAATGGCAAAAAAGAAGACCGGGGCCATTTTGAACAAAAATGGCACCCTTGGGTGCTTTATTGCAACTGCGAACGCAGCCCACAGTAATTGCACACCATGGTAGTTAAAACAAAAGCACTGGCACCGGCCATTCAGTGAGGAAAGGGTAACATACAAATGTTACAAGAGAAGCTAGACTAAGGGGATACCTCCAGCAGTAAGATAGTGTGTGCTGGGTCTAGAAAGTTACAAATGTAAGTAAAGTCAATTTCACTTTTCGGCTCTTGGAAACAGTAGTTTAACCAAGAGAAGGTATTCAAACCTTTGGGAAATCTGAGAGACTCCCCTGTGCCACTGCACTTAAGGTGCTGTGTGACACAATGTAAAAGATGATGCCTATGGAGTTTGTCAGATTCCACAACCAAAAGAAACACGTAAAAATACTTGAGAGAGTGGGAAAAAGGCTCTCACTCTCTCCAGGTTAAAAAAATCAAGTCCTCAGAATCCAGCTAAGTTGCCGGGGGTCTCTAAGGTGGAGGGAATTAGCAAATTTCTGAGAATTCTCCCTAACAGTAGAGAAGGACCTAAGTACTCCCACCTTAATCACCTCGCCCATTTTGCCTATATGTTGGGAACCAGAGTGTGAGACACGTGTGGTACCAGTGAAAATACTGATCCCAAGGAAAATCCTGGAAGCAAGGTTCCCATTGAGAAAACCATACCTGCATACGAGATAGTACGATGGCCATTTGAATGAAATCCCGGAAGATGCAGGACCAATGAATGGCCAAATCGAATGGTGACGTCACACAGAGTCACGTGCATAGAAGAGATGCAGAGACTAGAGAATGCAGTTATTCTATAAGGCATCAAGAAAGTAGCAAAGATAAGTGAAATCTTGGGATCAAGATGAAGAAATGTATGCTACAGAAATGAAGATGTCAAGCTGTTTTACACGTGTACAGATGCAAAGAAACACAAGCAGACAAAGCATTCTTGAGGCTAGCTTTATAGTAAATTAGTAAATAGATTGCGGCATTCGCCAACATATACCTATATATATATATATATATATATATATATATATTCAGTAAAAAAAACGTTGTTAAAGGGATGTTATGGTTAAGTTGCGCTACTAAAAACCTATGAAATTCAGTGAAAAAACTTTGTTAAAGGGACATTATGGTTCAAAGTAAAACCGAAAAACCCCTGAAATTTGGCAGTTATGGTAAGATAAGCAACCATAACTCGCGCCGCCACCGTGCACTTCTAAAGTTTTTTTACTGAATTTCATAGCTTTTTAGTAGCGCAACTTAACCATAACGTCCCTTTAACAAAGTTTTTCACTGAATTTCATAGGTTTTTAGTAGCACAACTTAACCATAATATCCCTGAATTCATATACATGTAACATAGAACATACTAACCCCCTCGTAGTGATTTTCATGTCCGCAGACTACCGCCATGTCCACGTACATATCGAAAATCTGAGCGTGGTGAATGTAAATTTAAATATTTTGCCCAATTTCCCCTTTGAAGTTGGCTCTGAAAAGAGCCATTTTTTTTTTACAGATGCTTGACACACACCTGTTATTTTGTATTTTTTTTCTTGTTTTTTTTTCTTACTTTACTCCTAAAATCTTTACATAACCTTCTCCAAAGCAATGTAACGCTCACCTGATTCCCACGGAGGCGACAACCTGTTCTGGACTGCTATGACCTCTTCTAAGGTGATGCGCAGGACTCGGAAGACGGACTGGACCGGACCCCCAAACCTCGCCTGTCTGGCCCGTAGAAGAATCCTTCTGTAGATGGAAAAGGGGATTAACTGTCTGCTGGATAATGTGTCGGATTCCCCCCTTCTCCCTCTCACACTCCTCGAACCCCCTCCGCGATTCCCCGTAGAGTCTCACCTTAGAGTCTGAAAGGACGAGCTCTCCATCCTGCTTCCGATGCAGGGGCACGTTGATTTCCAGTTACTTCACTGGATCTCGGGTTTGGTGAGTATTCAACTCCGCTTGACTTTTCCGATATGAGGCCGTAAGTATTCAGTTGCAAAAGTTAAAGCCTTAATTGTCCGTTGTCCTTTTCTCTATTTCAGATGCAGGATGAAGAATCCGCGTTGAGGAATGGATTCGCCAAAGGTAAACTCTGGTGAGTCTTTTTGATGGATGGTTCCCTTAGTGATCTTGTTTTCACCCACTAATGCGTGTGTCTTTTTCCCCTTAGGGGCCGGGGTACTGAAGTGCCAAAGAAGCGGCGCCGACCTGAGGTGAGGAAAGATTGTCCCAACAATAATCAGGTAAGTCTTAAGGTGGAAGAATCAGGCCTTCCTCAATCTGTTCCTTCGCTCACCTTTGTTTTGTCTCTTTTTTTCCTTAGGCGCTGAAAGGCGACGGATGGTGCCAATGGTCGCTGAAGAGCCCGAGGGCGCCTCGTGAAGGTGAGTGGAACTCGGCGCTGCAGCGAGCGATGCGATGCGCTTCTAAAAATAATGTCTTTTCTCAGGATCGTCGGAGTGATGGTTCCGGACTCCGGATGGAGATAGGTAAAGTTCAATTATTCACCTTTCTCTCCTTTCCTTCCTTTTCAGGTGTTCCAGGGTGCAGGCGGGCGTGGCTGGAGCCAGGATGCAGGAGCAGACATGGTGAGCGTCCAGCTGCTAGATGCAGAACAACGCGAAGCGTGAGCTGCTGTCTGGGCATGGTTTAAATAGCCCCCAAAGTAGTTCCAGGTAAGTATTCTTCCTCAGCCACGCCCGAGTGGTAAAATAGTCCCATAGGTAAAATAGTCCCTTTCAGACCTCAAGGAGGTCTGGATCCGGCAGCATGGTCTGCATCAGGTAAGTCCATCCAAGCACTCCCATAATGAGCCTGGCGCCTATGGTGCCAGGACTGATGCCTTCTATGAGACTGGCGCCAAAGGCGCCAGGACAATGTCCAAAGAGCCCCTATAAGGGGTTGCTGGGTCCCTCCCTGGGGACATGATGTCTGCTTTCGGGGACGCTGGTCCTGAACTGGCTTCCCGGGAGTAGGCATCATGACAAGCAACCCTTACATTACAAAATAGAAAGGCATTTCCCGTAAAAGATAAATTTATTTATTTATTTATTTTATTTATTTAAATTTGTATAGCGCGCAAGCAGCCCAGGGGCAGTGAGGCGCTGTTACTTGCATGAGCTTAGTTACAGGCATGGTATCAACAAGAGGCATATTACAGAAAGGAACAAGCACAGTTATCATTGCAGATTATGCGGTTGGTAAATACAACTTAAGCAGTGGGTCCTATGGTTGGTATTCATGCTGCTGTGAGGGACCTTATGAGAAGAGGGTGGTTTTCAATGCTTTGCAGAAGGCTAGGAGGGAGGGCTCACTGCGGATGGTGGGAGGTAGGGCATTCCAATGAGTGGGTGCGAGATAGGGGAAGCTGGATCCACCTGCTCTGGATGTTTTTACTAGTGGCACAGAGAGCATGTTGGTGTAGGGTGATCTTGTTGGCCTTGTAGAGGCGACGGGGTGGATTCTTTGTGAGAGGTAGTCGGGGGCAGTGAGATGGATGCATTTGTGTGTCAGTGTGAGAGTTTTGAAAATGATTCTCTCCTTTATTGGGAGCCAGTGGGCTAGTTTTCTGGCTTCTGAGATGTGGTCCCTTTTGGCAATACCTTGGGCTGCTCGGAGAGCATTATTCTGGATGATTTGTAGCCTCTCCAAGTTTCTATTAGAGGTTCCTAGGAAGAGTATGTTACAGTAGTCTAGCCTGGAGCCGGTGATGGCTCTGGCTATGTTTGTGCAGTTCTCTTTGGAGAGGAAAGGCCTGACTGCGTTGATCAGTTTAGCATGATATGCGGCTGAGGAGGCAATGGCGTTGACTTGTCTGTCCATGGAAAGGTTAGAGTCTAGATAGACTCCAAGAGTTTTGACTGAGTCTGATACAGGTATTTTGATGGTGTCCATGGTGAAGTGACTGCATTGGGAGTCAAGTTTTTTTAGCGTTTCGGGGGAACCTATCAGTAGGAGTTCTGTCTTGTCAGAGTTGAGGCATAGTCCATTGTCTGCCATCCAGGCTTGGATGGTGTTGTAGAGGTTGTTAAGGGTCATGGCGTCAGTGTCGTAGCTGCCTGTGAGTATCGTCTGCGTAGTTAGTGTAGGATATACCCATAGCGTCGAGGATGAGGAAGAGGGGTCGTGTGAAAATGTTGTAGAGTGTGGGGGAGAGGCATGAGCCTTGGGGCACGCCAAAGAGTATGGTAGTGGGTGAGGCAGAGGCTAGGTCGGAGAATACTTGCATGGTTCTGTCTTGTAGGAAGGATGTGATCCATGCTGTGGCGTCAGGGGAGAACTTGGCAGTGGAGGAGAGATGATGGCAAAGGACGTCATGATCTACGAGATCGAACGCTGCAGATAAGTCAAGGAGTAGGAGAAGAGCTGGTTTGCCCATGTCTCTGGCATCGTCCATTTGGTTTTTCAGGTCCAGTAATGCGGTTTCAGTCCCATGTCTGGGGCGGAAGCCAGATTGGCGGAGTCCCAGGAGTTTGTTTTCTTCGATGAAGTGCTGAACCTGCAGATAGGCTGCTTTGTCGAGTATTTTGAGGAGGAAAGGGACAGTGGTTATGGGTCTATAGTTGTTGGGGGAGGTGGGATCGAGAGTTGGTTTTTTTAAGAGGGGGCGGACCCATGCTTCCTTGAGGGAGGTGGGGGCCTTCCCTGTTGCGAAGGAGGCATTAACAAATGCTGTCAGGAAGGGAGCAAGCGCTTCAGTGCAGTCCTTGATGAGAGTGGCTGGGCAGGCATCACCTTTACAGTTGGATGCTTTGATGTTCTTCATTATGTTAATGATGTCCTTTTCCTGTATGGATTTGAAGGAGAAGGGTTGGGGAGGGTCTTGGGCTGGTGGTGGGACAGGGATATGATAGCTTTTTTGTACTCCGTAGAGCAGGCTTTAAAGAGCAGCTTGTCTTTGTCAGTGTGGGACGTTTGCCACTGAGTAAGTGCTGCCTTTTTCTCATTTCGGAGTGCGAGCAAGTCTGGGGTGAACCAAGAGTTAGAGTGGGTGGTGGGTTTGTATTTACGGAGTTTAAGTGGGGCAATGGAGTTGATAGCTGCTTTAATGGCAGCATCGTAGGTTGATGCAAGAGTTTCTGGGTCTGTGGAAAAAGGTGGTCTGAAGGCTGGGCCTTGGAGGAAGGGCAGTAGTCTTTCCTTAGTAAGCTGGCGGGAGCTTCTTGTGAGGCAAGATGGTAGGGGTTGGGGTGGCGGGGTAGAAGAGCTAGTGGTGAGGATGCTAAATGTGATGATATGGTGGTCAGACCATGGGGTGGGAGTGTTTCCAGTGATGATGAGTGGGCAGTTGTGCTGAGCAATCCAGTCGAGTGTTCTGCCCTGAGTGTGCGTTGGGCTAAAGATGGTGTTCTTATAGCCTAGTGTTGTTAGGGCTGAGTCAAAGGATTTAGCTGCTGGGTCCTTTTTATCCTGTAGGCCTAGGTTGACGTCACCAAGGAGAATGGCTTTCGAATGTTTTTTGAGGTTGTCAGATAGGAGATGGATGAGGGAGGCTTGGAAGTCTTCTATTGGGCCAGGAGGGCGATAGACAATATGAGCGGTAATGGTGCAGTTGGGGGAGAGGACAATTTTGACTTGGAGGTAGTCGTTGTTGCTGTGTAGGGATTTATCTATCTTTCTAATACTATAGCAGTCCTTAGCGATGATTGCGACACCTCCACCTTTAGAGGGGCGATCTTGTCTGGTGATGGAGTAGCCAGAAGGGAGTGCCAGGGAGAGCGCAGGGCCAGAGGCCTCGTGTAGCCAGGTTTCAGATATCATGAGCAGGTCAAGGTCATGGGTGGTTATGAGGTTGTGAATGTCTAGAGAGTGGGCGCTGATGGATCTGGCATTGATCACACATTTGAGGTGGGGTTCTGTGACGACTAGGGAGGGGTCTGTGGGAGGAGGGGGTGAGATGATGGGTATGGTCGGTGTGGGGCTGGGGGCTCCAGTGGTGTTGTGGTGGGGGGCAGCAGAGGAATTGCATATCATGTATTTTGCACTGGGGGGCGCAGTTTCAGTGGTGGTGGGCACAGGTGAGATCACATTTGGCACAATAGCATTCACAATGGGGGTAGAAGAATTGCATATCACACATTTTGCACTGGGGGGCGCAGTTTCAGTGGTGGTGGGCACAGGTGAGATCACATTTGGCACAATAGCATTCACAATGGGGGTAGAAGAATTGCATATCACACATTTTGCACTGGGGGCGCAGTTTCAGTGGTGGTGGGCATGGATGGGGAGAAATTGCGGGTAGAGGTGGTACAGTTAGGTGTGGGGTGGAGTGTATCATTTGCTACTGTATAGGGGGTAATTGAGAAGGCTTTAGGCTTTGTGGTTAACCGCCTGAGTATGGCCATGTAGGTGGGTGGGGTGGGTTGTGAGATACGGGAGCATAGCCGCGTATTGCGGATGTTGGTGGGAAGGGGATTGGAGCTGATGGTGGGTTCTATGGTGCAAGCGCGTAGTCTGGAGCTCCTGGTGGACAAGTCTTGGTGTAGGAAGAGGCAGTGGGCGAGCTCCTTACCTCTGTGATGTTGCATGGCAGCCGAGCAGCGAAGAGCTGCAAAGAGGAGTGCAGGCCTTGTCCTCTGGCCTTCTCCTCGCGGCTTCGCCTGGCGGTGAGCCCCGTCTCCCTTTATGGTGGGGGGGGTGGAGCCGGCAGGGCGGGAAGTATCAGGCTGCGGGCTGCGGGCGGGAAGCGGCATCGGAGATTCGAAAGTGGCGGGAGATTCAAAAGAGATTGCCTTTGTAGTATGCGCGGGACGCGCTGGATCAGCTCGGGCTCCGAAAAGGAGATGGAAGTCAGCAGACAGCTGATCGAGCACAGCTGATGGAGGCACTCGCAGCGGAGCTGCAAAGAGGAGTGCAGGCCTTGTCCTCTGGCCTTCTCCTTGACTTTCACGGTGAGCGCAGTACAAAACACCACCTCGTAGGGCCCTTGGAACCAAGGGTTATTTAATCTGCGCACGAAATTGCAGATGTAAAAGAGGTCCCCAGGCTGCAGTGCTTTTTTGGTTTTACGTTCAAGATCTGTCACTGTAGTAGTCTCAACATCTGGTGTCTCTGTCGTCACAATCCTGGGAGGTGCAATAATGTATTTCTGAAATAAATGGGCCTCGCCACGGATCTGGTCAGGTTTTAGACTGGACTCTGGTCTGGTCTCTGCACTTCACAGTGATCTGGGTCAGCTCTGTTCTGCTGGTCTGGTCTGGGTCACTCTGGTTCTGGATATTGATAGATTTGAAGTCTGGATCTTTCTGCACAGCTTTCTCTAGAGATTGATGGAGGTAATGTATGGATTTTCCCGGCAGAGCGTCCCGCAGCAAATGGATTTGAAAGAAATGCCATCTTCTTTAAAATTAACAGCATTACTGGCATCAATATTCTCATTGTTACAGAAGAACATATCAGCTCTAAGCATGAAGGCACACATGCCTCGGGTGATGACACACCTAGCAATGTTTTGCTGAGGACAAAAAACTGAACTATTGTCCCATATTGCCCTAGGTAGTAATCCAGAAAAAATTACTTTCATTACGGCTTGAACAAAGCGTTCCAAATCAGCCAACAAAGTAGGGGCACTGACGTTGCCCAAATGGAAAGCACCATAGTTCAAAACTACCACATGCGGACTGTTCATCGTGGCCATATCCTCACAAACTTGTACAATTCCCTGTACATTGCAATCAGGCACAGTGCTCCACACCACCTCCACTCCTTTCACATCAAAGTTCTTTGCAACATGCCTGCATTTAGCGTACTGCTGTAAACCATGCACAAACATATCTCCGAGCACCAACAGCCTGACTTTCTCCACTTCTGCCATCTTCACCACACACAGTCTCTTTCAACACAAATCCACAACCTCGACATCTGATTGGCTGATCCGTACAGTCTTCTTTCCATGTTGGATTTCCTGGAAAAACCCGGATGTAGCATGCCCTGTCCACGAACAGCCGCGGTGTCCGCGGACGGCGTCCACTTTACTCTCTGTGCCATTCCCTCATTGCATACAGCTAAGCAATCACACAATACGAATAACGTCCTCAGAACACCCCCATTTTGTGAATTCAGGACAATTATCATTTCATTATTCAATATATTAACATTACAAATATTATACTTTCATCTTGTACTCTGCACACAATGCTATGTTTCTCCATTAGTAGCTCAGTATACTAGATAGAATCCCATAATAAAATGCTATTTATATCAATGCATCGTTCAAAGCACTAATAACGGTATGATATTTATTGCAATATCCTTGACACTTTTTTCGCAATTATAATAAAAATCCCTAGTACACAAATTCCATGAAAAGTACATACACATGTGATGTCATCAGTGATTTCATCAATGACATTTGCGATGTCATCTTTGATGTCCTGGGTGTTAGTCTTAGCAGTGCACGGTGGTGGCGCGAGTTATTTTTCATAGCTTACCATAACTTGCGATTTTCAGGGGTCTTTCGGCTGTACTTAAAACCATAACGTCCTTTAAACAAACTTTTTTAATATCACGCAAAAAATATACAAACATGGCGTGCAAAAACCAACTTCTACAGATGGCTTTACACAGAATGTTGCAAAGTAAGAATTTATGCTCGTTCACAGTGAAGGTCAGCTGCTTCCATTTTTTTCTCAGGCCCCGGAGAGGCTCACGAAGCAGACTATAAGGTTGTATTGTGTTTTGACCTTGACAGACAGAGATTGTGATGAAAGACTTCTCTTGAAGGAGTGTTGCTAAAACGTAAGAGAAGATAAGGATGAAATTCATGAAACGAAACCACTTTTATATATTATATCACTATGCGAAAGATCGTTGGCACACGCGGAGTCGTATTTTGGGACTGCACCACTCGTAGACAATGGAAATTGCAATTTTACCGTAAGTAACCCTTTAGATTATTTTATACCAAATATAATTACAATAGCGTAGCATTAAAGACCGCTAAAGTTGAACTTGTTGGTTGAAAGTGGCATAATGTTTTCTACCGTGCACTATCACCGCCGAATTGATCCCCTGTTGTTTAGAGGGCTCTGAAAAAGGCAGACGACACAGAGTGGGTTAATAGAAATAATTTAACCGGTCTATAGGCGGTCAAGCGCTCTACTCGCTGTGCCACTTCACTGTAGCCTGTCAAATGGCACAGCGAGTACAACGCTTGCTTTGACATCCGTGCACAGCTTGCTAACGCAAGTTTGAATCCCGGCAAGGCCAAACCCAGCATTTCATCCTTCCGTGGTCGATAAATGAGCACCACACACCGTGGTTAATAATAAGCACCGCTTAGATACCTCACGGTTCTTAGCGCTATATGAATGGGAAAATATTATTATTTTATTATTAACATACTCCATTGCACTATCTTTGATATCAAATAGTTTCACGCCCTAATAAATAAAATGATGATTTTTAATGAAGATCGGCTGGTGAGACTAATTTATGTTTTTTAAAACAGGTATGTGGCCCCATTTTGCCTATGTCACGATGTACAGACTCCAGCGGATGGGGTCTTCAACTGCCAGGTGCAGGTCCAAATATGCAACTTCATGACCCTCACCATTTTACGGGACAATCGCCAAGGACCAATATGCCCTTACGCAGTACTAGCGGCTACAAACAACATACCAACCAATAGGGTGGTCTAATGGCGTCTAATGGCTCGTTTTTGGAGCAACCTTCCGATTATCAGAGCGACCATTTACTGCTTTTATCATAAACCAACAGCCTATCTACCGCAAAGGAACAACGCGTGGCTCCAAATAAACTTTTGTTGATCGACAGCAGAGACAATAGCAAATCGCTGAATATTCACTAAACATTTCATGTGAAATAAATGTACTTTACCAAATGTACAATCCTACTGTTTACTTTTAAACCACAGTTTCATATTCCGAATTGTGGCGCACTGAGTTGTAAGCTGATCTGTGTTGTTTTCCGGGTTCTGTGTAAAGTCGCATACGACTGGAGACGACTGGGCGCATTTGGCTACGCACCCTGTAACGTCACGGAGAGAGACGAGGAATATGAATGCTTTGCTCGCAAAAGCAGGTCAGCCAGGTCGATGGAGCCACTTCACTTCATATATATGTATATATGTATAAGCAAGAATGGATTTTTCCACTACATGTTGTAGGAGAGCTGGGCTAAAAAAGGAAGGCCTTGTTTCCAGTGTGTCGCGGATGGAAAAACAGGTGAATTACAAAGTGAATCTCAGAAAGGTGAGACTGGATGAGTGAGCAGACATTGGATACAAATCGTGTGAAAGAACAAAGCTCCTGTTCAGGGGGCATGAACAAAACAAGGAAGACGTCAGAGGTCTATTAGAAAATAGTATTTTAAATACACAAGAAGCTCGATTTTGTGGTCTTCAGTCACCTGGAAGGATGAAGTTGGACGAACATGATGGTCACACCTACGCATGAGGGCAGAGCATGCCTTCACTCCCCTGAATTCTCCAGAGCAAAGAGCACTCCCAAGGACAAGTTCAAAGCCATAATTGACAGCAGACCACTGAGGTGATGATGGATGATTATGCTAATTGGTGGGAAGCTATGGTTGAAGACTAGCTCACCAGCACCTGGGAGCCCAGTCTGCGTGCTGCAAGTAGTAGGTGGAAAAGTACCGATGGAGGTTAGAGCGCCAAACCAATGGTAGAGGGCTGCATGAGTAAGGGTCCTATAGTTTGTGTAGCCAATAGGACGTTATGTATTTAGTGAAGTTCATAGTGACCTGTTTTAGGGGAGGGCTTAGTTGCCCCACCTGATGTTAAGAAACAAATCACTTTCTTTCACTTCCTTAGACGAGTATAGATCATATACTTAGATATTCCCTTACACCCTATCACACTTGCCACTAGGTTTTTGTAGTTTGCCACATAGGATGACATTAGCAATACGTAGGTTGACGTCACCTATGATGATTTTATTTATTTTTTAAACTTTTTTATTTGCATTTTCAACATAAAACATTACAAATAACCATTTAAACAACAACACACACAACACATCTACTGACACTTTTGTTGGAGTTCTTATTTTCCTTAGCTGCCCGATTCATGGCAGGGCCCTTTTGCCACCGTACACAATATTCCTACACCATCTCGTACATTCTACCCTGGTGCGAATGGGCCAACCTCCTCTCTCTCGACTCCTCTTCATTCGTGGTCTCGGAGCCTCCTCTGTCGTCCTTTAGTTCTCGGCCCGGCTACCTGACTCGCTCATGCTGTCTCTTTCATTGCTTCCGAACAATTCCTGGACGAGTGCGTTCCATGCTAGTATTTTGGCCCCACTATTGCCTCCCTCCTCTGCATCACCCTTGTCTACACTGATGTCTCGGCTATTGCCCATTTGTTCAGATCCGCCCACCACCCCTCCATCTATGCAGCGTTTTGCCAGTATTGTCATCTTGTCTTTCATTTTTGCCAGGTGTGTTCTCTGCTTATTTCCTCTCGGGAACAGACCTAGCAGATAGGAGGCTGACGACCATACTTGCATCTGGATACCTCCCTTCTGCGCTCTTTCCTTGATAGTGTCCCAGAAATGAGTTATTCTCTGGCATGACCAGAACATGTGCACCATATCTGCCAGCTCCTCCGTACTGCGCGGGCAGCTCTGAATCTGGTTGCTCCCCATTCTCGGCATTACCTTTGGCATCAAGTATGCTCTGTGTTTGAGATAGAGCTGCATCTGTATGAACCTTGCGTTCTTAGACACTTTCTTTGGATACCTGTGTGCCCTGTACCATTCCTCATCTGTGAAAGGTCTATGAAGTTCTTCCTCCCATTTCACTCCTGCTCATAATTCCCTGCTGTTGTTGGCGCCTAATAGTTGTTCGTAGAGCCTGGACACTGTGTGTCCCCTTCAGAAACATTGTACCATGAGTCCAGTTCCTCCCCTCTGTCATCATCCTCCGGTAGGGTCACCCTCCTTTTCCTTATCGTCTGGACAATATTATTATACCGTACGAATTGGCTCTTGTGAATGCCATGTTCTTCCACCAGGGTCTGAAAGTCTACCCAATGCCCATTTCGGCACAGAGCAGGGGTCTTTTATGTCCTGGATTTTCCATGCCCTTTTCCATAGGGCTCGGCCCAGCTTTACCATATTGGGGAGAGTTTTGGCTGAGGCCATGTCCATCCACAGGAGCTATCTCAGGTAATATTGCTGCAGCGACAATCGAAATAGTATCGAGTCTGTGGATATGTCCTCGCCCATCCACTGCACCACGAACTGGAGTTGAGCTGCAAAGTAGTACCTCTCAAAGTCCGGAAGCCTGAGTCCCCCCCATTTGTAGTCTTTGTAATGTAGTCAGTGCCACCCTGTTTCTCCCTCTATCCCACAAAAACTCCCTTGCCATGGTGTGTGACTGCTTAAAAAAGGTCCCAGGAATGTTGTAAGGAATATTCGTGAAGTAGTAAAGAAGGCGGGGTAGGACTGTCATCTTTAACAAGGCCGCCCTTCCTATCATCCCCGAAGGCAGTGTCCGCCAAAACTGCATGGGCTTCCCTATTTTGTCCAGGGCCACCTGTGTATTACCGTTATGTTCTCTTTAGTATCGTGGTATATATCCACTCTTAGATATCTAAAGGTGCGTGGGGTCCCTGTAAGGCCTAATCCGGTAATTGTTCTGGTGTCTTGCCTCTCAGGCCAGCCAATGGAAACAACAAGGACTTCCCTTTGTTGACAGTAATCCCCGATAGCCTGCCAAATGCTCCCAGGGCTTCAAGCAGGCCTGGCAGGTGTGTTCGTGGATTTTGTGCATAAAGCAGCATATCATCTACATAGATTGATATTTGGTGTACCTCTCTGTCTATCACTATTCCTGTGTCCTTGTACTTCCCCCTTAGGAAGGATTCAAATGGTTCCAGGGCCAGGATATACAACATCGGGGACAGCGGGCATCCCTGCTTCGTACTCTGTGCTATGCTCCACTCCTCCAAGACTTTGGATCCTTATATAAGAGCTTAATCCAACGTATGTACCCCTCCCCTATCCCAAAGTTGGCCAGCACTCCCATAAGCCAATCCCAGTCAATCCCAGTTCACCGAGTCAAATGCCTTTACGGCGTCCAAAGATGCCACTGCACATTCCCCCTCTTCCTGGTTTGTCTTGTCTATAACATGGTGGAGTCTACGGAGATTCCACGTTGTATTCCTTGCCGGCACATACCCCGTTTGGTCTGGGTGCACCAGTGTGGGTATAACCCTTTTGAGCCGGTTGGCCAGGGCCGCTGTAAGGATCTTGGAGTCCTGCTTTATCAAGGAGATTGGTTTTCAGGACCCAAACTCCAGAGGTGATTTCTGGGGTTTTGGTATTGGTACTATTACCAATTCCGACATACTGCTCGGAACCCTCCCCCTCTCGTATGCCTCCTCCAGTGTTTCTAGCAGCCTTGGGGCCAGGGTATCCTTATATTTCTTATAGAATTCACCTGGTAACCCGTCGGGCCCTGGGGATTTGCCAGTCGGGAGCTGTGCTATGATTGCTGACAGCTCATCCACTGTGAGGGGCGCATCCAACAAACGGGCCTGTTCCTCCGTTAGTCGGGGGAGTGTAAGTTCCACTAGGGCGTCCGCTATATCTTCTTCTTCTGCCCCATGGACCCGGGAACATAGTTTCTCATAGAATCTCGAGAAGACTGTGTTAATACCTTCCAGGGTCCTAGTCACCTCTCCCTGTTCATCTTTAATGGCATTTATCGGCTCTCGCTTAACCTCCTGCCTGGTTAGCCAAGCCAGGAGCCTGCTGGGCTTGTCCCCTTCTGCGTGCAGCCTCTATATATATTTCCCGTAATCCTGTTTCCCCAGTCTCTCCCAGCCTGCCATACACTTCTGCCTCATGGTAGCGAGATCTGCCTGTTCTGTTCCCATCTCGCCTGCTTGTGTTACCGCTCTTCCAAGCTCCCTTTCTATTCCTTCTAACTCAGCCAGAATCTCCCCCCTGAGCCTCCCGCCTTCCCTATTGCCGCTCCCCTTGCCATCACCTTGAATGCCTTCCAGGCCATCCCGGTACTATCAACGCTCCCCACATTATGCACAAAATAATCGTCTATCGTACTCTGGATGTGCTCCTGGAATTCCTCATCTAACAATGCTTCTGCCTTCAATCTCCATGTGGGTATGGGGCTCTCCTGTATATGTGTGCCAATGTCACCCATAGCGGCGCATGGTCAGATAGCGTTTGTGCATGTATGTGTGCCCCGCTAAATTCTCCCAGTGTCTCCCTGCCCATGAGTAGGTAGTCTATTAGGGTAAATGTCCGATGTGGGGTGCTATAATGCATTTTTGCCCTGCTGCCCACATGTACCTTTCTCCAGATGTCCTCTGGCTTGAGCTGCTCCAGTATCTTCCGTAGCGCTCTGGCCGGCGGCGCTGGTTTCTTATGCTTGGTGTCTGACCTGTCCAGCTGGGGGTACAGTGTATAGTTGAAGTCACCAGCCCAAGATATTGTTGGGCTAGTTGGGGCGTGTGTGTCCTAATAAAACTCTGTTGCATCGTGGTTAGGGGCGTACATGTTCACCAGGCACACCTCCCTGTTTTCCAGCATTCCCTGTATGATCAGGACTCTGCCCTCCACGTCTCTTTCTTGTTTTATAAGCTGGAACGGGGTCCCCAGGGCAATCCATGTCACCACTGCCTTTGCGTAGTTCGAGTACGGTGAACTGTATACTTTTGCCTTATTCAACTAGTCATAGACCCTCAACCTTTTGACGTATGCGTTTAGTCCCCTAACATTCCATGTGAGTACATTTAATACTTTCTGGCCCATGTATTCACTGTGTTCGGTGTCCCATACATTCCCATGGACTCGTGGGCTGTTATCCGTGCAATGTCTGGTGCTTCTGGGCCTGTCCCTATGTTCCCGAATCCATTGGGATGGTTTTGGTACTTCCCCTCCCTGGTATCCGCCTCCCATGGCTGTCGTGTGTGGACCCTCGTCCTCGGTGTGTTTCTTTGATTCCATGCGTTTGGGCGCAGCTCAGTCCACTCTTTCTCTCCTCCTCTGCCATATTCTGGTCGTTTCATGCTTCTTGCTCCTCTAGTACATTCTCCTAATCTAACTAACCATGGAACTCCTATAACTGTAAACAAACGCCAAGCCTCCCCCACCCTGCTCTGGCTCCTCCGCTTTCGAGGTGCTACCCTCCCTCCCGTGGGTGAACTTGCTGCGGTGTGGTACCTTGAAACTGGCATCATAAACTCTGTTCTCCTGCAAGGTCTCTTCCGTAGGGCTTGGCGGCCTGCTCCAGGGACTGTGGGCCCCCGCGTCTAACTAACTGCTGGTTTAAGTCTCTGAACTGTTGCTCTTTTATCTGGTGCGTGTCTTCCTGGGTCATCGGGGGGGATTTCGGTTGTCCCGCTCATCTATGTCTCTCAATTGTGGGATCCCTTGCTGGTCCATCCAATCCTGGGCCTCTGTCATAGTCTCAAAAAAGTATGTCATGCCATTATGTAGCACTTTCAATTTAGCCGGGTATAGTAGCATACATCGTACCTTGGCAGCCCTGAGGCTGTCCTTTGTTGGCCAGAATTGTACTCTGCGCTATTGTACTTGCGCCATATACTCTGGATACATAGTTATTCTAGTAGCATTTCTTGTTATCACCCCTCGCGCTCTCAGAAATGTCAAGATCTTTTCTCTGTCCTTAAAGTTCATGATCTTTGCTATCATGGGTCTTGGAGGCGCCCCTGGGCTAGGTTTCCGAGTTAGGGCCCTGTGCGCTCTCTCCACCATGAAACCCTGGGATAGGTTCCCTGCACCCACCTCCTGAAGCAGTAGGTTCTCTATCCTGTGGGGTTCCTGCCTTCTTCTCCCTCCTGCAGTCCCACTATGCGCACATTATTACATCTGGCCCTTCCCTCTGCATCCTCAGCCCTTTGCTCCAGGGTTCATATTCGGCCCAGCACCTCCATCATTTGGCTCTGGGTGGCAGTTATGGTCGCTGTGTTAGTCTGCACCTGCTGTTCAGCTGTGCCGACCCTTTCTGACAGGTTCCTCACTTCCTGCCGTAGGAGGCCCACGTCCACTATCACTGCATCCATCTTGAATTCAAGTGAAGTTTTCATCGCCGCTATGGCCTCTAAAACGCATTCCTCTTATTTTTCCTTCTCAGTCTGTGCAGTTTCCGTTGTGCTGGAGCCAGCTTCCGGAGCTTCCACCTGGGGCGCTTCTGTTTTCTGGGCAAACGCCTCCATGCTTGTTTGTTTTCCCTTCCCCCCTTTCTGCTTTTCCGACATATCTGTATTTGGGGTGCCTCGTCCCTTACATCGGGGCCCCAGTCTCACCTACTTGGCGCCGCCACAGGGCCATCTGCCTCCGTATAGCTGTGCCTTCATCTGTGTCTTTAATGCAGGGCACCCGCCTCTCTTATTTGTGGATGATTAATCTTGAGGCCTCCCCGTAATTTCCATTTGATGCCATACACTGCTGCCTCCAGCTTGTGGCACCGGTGGACGCACAATGCCTGCCCCTCTAGCATTGCCAGATGAACTCCTGCATTTCTGTAGCTTAGCCCACCTTGTCCCTCTCAGCCGCCGGTGTGAGTTGGGGGCTACTATGTCCCAGCGGGGGAATGTGCTCTGTTGTCCCCTCAGATGGCCCTTTCCACTAACCGGTGGTAATAATAATAGGGCAGACCCTCTTTTTTGAAGGGGGCGTGACTCAGGAGGGTAAACGGTATAGAGAGAAGGGGGGAGAGTCAAAAGCTACCCTGACCAAAGGCGTGACATGGGGTCACCATATTTTGCAGTGGAGCTAGGTAAATACTAACTCAAAGAGGACAGACAACAAAAACCCAAGAGTGTTGAGAGTAACAAAACAGAGGGGTTTTGTTTATTTTACATTAACAAAGAACAAAAACAGTTTAACACACTGCGCCTCGGCGCTGGGAAAAGAAAAGTAGCATTACTAGACACATAGTAATCGACAATACTTGTGGATTAGTAAGCATAGTGATTAACAGTGTAAGTTTTTTGTATTGTTTAAAGTTGAAATACATTTAACATGGTTTAACATTATTTTTCCTATGTATTGTTAAGAGTGGCAATACATTTAACATTGTCTGGCATCGTCGACACACAATGTTTGTGTTTCTGGTCCGGTATTTAATTGCTGGTGGCAGTGGCTGTTTAGGCTTGGACAGCGCTGCTGAGATGTTACCGGACGGTCATCAGGACAGATGGTTAAAGTCAGGTCGATGTTGAGACGTGGGTGTCCACCATGAGCGAGCGATTTTTCGCCTGGTCGTAGAAAGATGTGTTCCAGTCACTGATTTGTCTGGATTGGCAGTCTGCAAGCGTCAGAGGCCAAGCGCGGATAAATGCATGCGCGGGTGGACAGGGCCAGCTACTCCGGTCTCCGTCAGGAGAGCTGTGTGTCCTGACAGTGACCGGAGTAGCGACCTGACTTTAACCATCTGTCTTGATGACCGTCAGGTAACATCTCAGCAGCGCTGTCCAAACCTAAAAAGCCACTGCCACCAGCAATTAAATACCGGACCAGAAACACAAACATCGTGTGTCGACGATGCCAGACAATGTCAAATGTATTGCCACTCTTAACAATACATAGGAAAAATAATGTTAAACCATGTTAAATGTATTGCAACTTCAAACAATACAAAAAATGTACACTGTTAATCACGATGCTTACTAATCCACAAGTATTGTCGATTACTATGTGTCTAGTAATGCTACTTTTCTTTTCCCAGCGCCGAGGCGCAGTGTGTTAAACTGTTTTTGTTCTTTGTTAATGTAAAATAAACAAAACCCCCCTGTTTTGTTACTCTCGACACTCTTGGGTTTTTGTTCTCTGTCCTCTTTGAGTTAGTATTTACCTAGCTCCACTGCACAATATGGTGACCCCATGTCACGCCTTTGGTCAGGGTAGCTTTTGACTCTCCCCCGCTTCTCTCTATACCTTTCCACTAACCTCCAGGGTAGTGCCCTAAGGACTCGCCTCCAAATGCTGTCCCCCAGCCAGTGCCAGTGTCTGTTGTGGCCCCTGGTATGCAGAGGCTGTGTCTTCCCTCTTAGGCCCGTTATGCCTCTTCAGGCTAGTCTGAACTGTCTATTGATGCGGCCCAAAGCTGTGTGCTGAATCCTGTGTGACTGCCGTTCGCGGGACCCCTTGCTCCCGTCTCGGCATCATTGTTGTTATCCAGGTGACCTGGATTAGTCCACGTTCATGGGCTGTTTCCATTCGGCCTATGCGTAGCCGTGTGCCGGTGGGCTGTGGCCGCCTTTGTGGGTCCGCTTGCCTTGCAATAGTGATCCTCCCAACCTGCTGGTGTGTGCCCTTGGAATGTGTGTTAGTTGCTTTGACCGTGCTCTTCGGGCCTCCTTGCTGATATGGCCCCCCTGCCTGCGCCTGAAATGCCAGGTGGCCTTAGTCTCTGTGTTCCTTTTTCGCTGTGTAAACCGCACTGGTACTGTCCAGCCCGTTGTCCTCCTTCGTATGCCTTCCTTATAAGTTTTCTTGCCAGTTAAATGCGTGGTTAAGGCCTGTGGACTGTGGCCTCCAACGTAGCATTGTATTGCCTCGCCACACTCATTCTTCAAGGAACCACGTTGTTAGCCAAAAAGGTTGTGGCTGTGCCTTTGTTCGGGGTGCCCCCCCTCCACTCCAGCGGTCCCTGCTGGCTCACACGTCGCTAGCGGTCGGCCAGATAACTTTCTTGGTTATTGTCACAAGCTATCTTATAGGGCGTCTTATGCCCACTCTGCCTTCTTCTCCCCCTGGGGGTGCTAATGGTTCCCAGGGGACCCGCCACCAATGACGCACTTACTTGCGCTAGCGTTTCCGTTTGGGCCCAGGCCGAGGCTCCTGGTCTCTCTGCGCAGTCTCCCCTGCACGGCCGTGCCCTGCCTGTCCTCCTCAGCACGGGGGGTCCCCTCGCTCAACCGCCTGCCGCAGCTGCTGTCCTCTCTTCTTCCGCCGAGGGCCTCTGCTCTTCTTCCAGGGGCCCGCCTCCTGTCCTCGCAGCGTCTCCCCGCCTCACGGGTCGTTCTCTGATGTCCCGCTGCCCGGACCGCTGCGTCCGGTCGCAGTGCCCAAGCGACCAGGAGTAGTCCACCCACGGCCTGCAAGTCCTTGACCTCTGGTGGCCGCCTGCGGGTTCGCAGCCCCGCAGAGTAGAAAGTCTTCCTCTGCATCCTGGGTGCATCGCAGGGTCCTCCGGCTGCCTCTGCAAAAGTCCCTGGTGCTCTCCTGCTGGGGTGTACGCCTCACCGGCCTCCTTCTGCGCTGCTGTCGCACACTGTATGTGGTGGTGTCTGCGCGGTCCTCTGCTCTCCTCTCGCTGCTGGCTGGCTCCGCTCCACAGTCCCCAGCTGCTACTGGAAGCCGCGCCTGGCCATGGGATGGCCCACCAACTGGTTCACCCCTTCCTCCGCACTCCATAACTGCCGAGGGCCATGTCTTGTTGGCAGTGCCCCGCCTCTGGCCTGGGCTGCCGCACCCACCATTTTGTGTGCCGGTGTTGTGGTTTCTTCCGTCCTCCTTCACAGCCGGTCCCAGTCCGGTTTTCTTTGGGACTGCGGCCTGCTGTTCCCCACACCTTCCGACACCTCTCCTGTTCTTTATGTGCAGTTTGTCACATTCGTTCTTCCAGCTTCATCACATCTGCGGTCGGATCATGCGGGAGCCTGGGGATTCCGCTCTTCAACGCATGGCCGCCAAGCCACGCCCACCTATGACGATTTTATGTTATAAAATAATGCTTTTTTCAAGATGCATTGAGAAACCTTACTCTGAGACGTCCGTTGTTGTCTGTTGTACTCCCTGTTTTAGATAATTGATATCAAAACAGTTATCCTTTTGTCAACTACCTGAGTCGTTTCGACTATTGATGTTTGAGTAACTTCTGCATCCCCATCTATCTCAAGGGTATTGCTAACTCATCTTAAAGGGCTAGAAGACTCCAGTTCAGTCACAACAAGACCGCAAGAATTGTATTGACCCTCCCTTTTCATGCTCACATTACTCCCGCTCTGTGACAATTGCATTGCCTGCAACTTCCAGCTAGGACCTCATTCAAAACAATTAACGTGGTTTATAATAGCCCCTGTGGTAAGGCCCCAAAATACTTAGCAAGCAGATTACTTTGTGACCTTTCCAACCGACCTCCCCATGCCTCTACTTCAATACAATGAACCCTTGCAGATTTAAACTAATCTCGGGTCGAGGGAAGACGTTTTTCTGTTTCTGGCTTAAACCTCTGGAATGAACTTCATGCTTCCCTTTGAACTGAACGTAATTCATGTAAATTTAGGAAAGCCTTTAAAACCTTTGTCTTTTATCAATCTCTGTCAGAGTAATTATCTGGCTATACCTTATATTTATTGTACTAAACAACTCTCTCTTGCTCTCAAGTTTGAACGGGTTATAAATGAATAACTTTCGCAGCATGCAACATTTCAGATAATGAATAATGGTTCCTGCGGAGTTCTATGGCTCACTTTCCCAGCATGCTGCATTCACACACACTTTAAAAACACGGTACTGGATTGTTTTTGTCAAGGATTGTCAGTAATCTCCTCCAAACCCTGATGTGGAGATTTTACATCTTTACTTCCGCTGACGCTGTTTCTGCATTTTGTGGCCTTATTCAATTTTTTCTCTCAGACTTTGAATTTCAGCTCCTGGGACGTTCCCCTCAACCTCTGTGGGTAAGTGGGCAATACTAATACCCTCAGCATGCGCCCTAGCTGTGTCTTGTGGGTGGTAGTGAGTTTCCCAGCTCCAGATTGTTTGTTTCTGATGTTTTGTGCAATGTATTCATACATTACAGTCGAAAACAATCTTTTTGTTCCCCTCAGTAGGGCTAATCACCTTCTCTGAAACCAAACGAATTGACGTCAAGGCGCTTCTTCCCACCCACGTACCCCACTTCATTGACTCTTTCTGCTCCATCAGATAACCGGGTTTGCACATCCTCTCTGTTTGTTAATACTGCTGCTGGCCCTCCTCCCCTGAACTGTCCGGCCTCAAAACCGGTGGACGAAGACCCGGCCCTCACTCCAATCTAAACATGTTGAGGCAGCTGTGGTGCCACTCTATTTCCGAGATGACGGCACCAATGTAAAAAGGCTCCTCAGAGCTGACTCCTGAGTGAGCTTGTGAACTTGATTTATCATGGAGCCTAGCAACATGGACACTGCATTACATATGTACATGCATGCCTATAGCTTTTATAACAAAGCTCCTAACGGGCACTTTCCACCCTTCAGGTATTCCAATATGAGAGGATGAATTTGAGTAGTATTTACGCCCTGATGTATCAAACAAGCCACTTAGTGCCTCCAGCAATGGAATGAAAGACCACAATACAAAAAGGAATTCTCACATTTGCATTTGTTATTTTGAATTCCCCATCACATTTTACGGCTGGACCCTACACCACCCCACCTTCCTGCTGAAGGGTGCACAATTGTGAAGGCTTAACATCTTCACATCTTACAGAAATGCCCTCTGGGAAAGATTTGGGGGTTTCAGTTGTTGTGTTGGCAAACACAGTCCTGTAACCAAGACAACAACAATCAGAAAGCAACCAGACATGGCGTATTAATGTAGAGCAATCTCCAGACAATGAACATCAGTTAAAGGCATATGTTAAAGATGGGACAACTCCTATGAATCAGGCTCTGGCCTAGGAAAAAGACATGTATAGCAATGCACATCTATCACCATGGTCATGGAACAGTTTTCGTAAACAGGCCCAATTATTAGTGATGGGCTTAGACCATTAGATTGCTTGTGGTCATGAGGTGGAAAGGTATGGGAGAATCAATGAGATAGTTGCAACAAGGCATCTTGTTTGTCTTTACAATAAAATGTAAGCTCTTTAAACAAGTTAAGGATAGAAGAAACAACCTTGTTAATAGGATCTGGGTTCATCTCAGTCCAGAATTGTTAAAGAATCCTCAAAAGACAACAGGTAATGTCTGCTGGATTCCAGTGGATGTCCTATTTAAAGAATACATATGCATGGTCATTTCAAGTGCAGCACACAAATGGCTGGATCTAAAATTACTGGCAGAGATATGCATTCCACCAGTAAAATATGATTAATTCTATTTCCATTGCCTGTACTTCCTCCTCTAGCTGATCTGTAATCCAAATACACTTGAAATGCAATTGCTTTGGATTCCAACTGTCTTTTTACATGTGTAAAAAACTGTCAGAACCAATAGGGATTCATGTCAATACCATCCGTCATGCACATGCATAGCAGACAGTATTAATGATTTTTTCGTTCAGGGTTTAAAAAACACAGAAGTGCTGGACCACCTGGATTTCCATGTTTTAAGCAGACCAATACCGAAAAAAACCATCAAATGTCATTAAGGTGCTGTAGACACATAGTACCTGATTCATGGATTATTTGCATGGAAAAAAATGGGATTTGTGCGCCATTCTGCCTGCAAATCCCTGTTTAACGAATGGGGATTTGCGGGCAGAATGGCGCCCAAATCCTGTTTTTTTTCCACGCAAATAATCAATGAATTATCCCCATTCTCTCTGGGCAATGTATGCCACTTATAAAATGACTGCATATCCTCTCGTTTTAACTCAGTGTGATGGGATTCACCAATCAAGAACGTTCAAGCAAGTCCCATTTAGCAATTGGCTTTATTCTTTCACCAACATGTTTTGTCTTCCATGAGAGAAGCTTGGGAATTTCAAACTTAGAAATGGACAATATTCCTTTTGAGAAGAGGATTTCAGGAGATTTTTAGGTTTCACTGGAAAAAAGTCAAACATTTCCCTTGTGGAAACTAAATATTAACAGGCTGATTCATGGAATTTTTGCGCCGGAAAACAGGGATTTGTGCACCATTTTGCCCGCAAATCCCCATTTGTTAAACAGGGATTTGCGGGCAGAATGGCACACAAATCCCAGTTTTTCGGTGCACAAATTCCATGAATCAGCCCCTAAGTGTGTGCCAATGGCAAGTGGCAAGTTTGTCATTCTCAGTTTTGGGAAAGTGGAAAAGACCCTATGCACGACCTCTATCCAGAAATCCATTGCTTTGCGTAGAATATTATTTTTTGCAATCCGAAACAAATGAAAGCCCTAGTTTGCTTGTTAAAAACTGAAAAACATTTCAAAATGTAGTTATACACATATACAAAAAAGTCTTTATGTTATTATCTTCTTCTATTTTGGAATTTCTAAAAGTTATCATAACTAGGAAACATGTGGTGGTGCAATTTGAAAAAACTTTTTTAATAAAAAAAAATGCACACATGCCTTGTTTGGCATATTTTGGTTAATTTGTTAAAACACATCCATATTCGTTGGGTGCCTTTTTGTTTAATGGATGACCATGAAACACACACATGACTTTTGCCTGAGTATCATTTATAACACACGACGTGTGGTGTTTAATTGTGAAAATCTGAACATTTGAAAAAGCTCTTAGAAAAGGATATTTAAAAGCATTAGCACTTAAACAGGTCTTCAAAATCAAAACGTAAAAGGTACTTACATCTGTCCACCCAAGTAACTTTTCAGAAATGTGCCTGTCACTTCTGAAGAATTCAATATTTAATAAATCTTCTACAAACTGCTTTGTTGAAATCTCTAGGGTCTAATATGGGAGAATAATCAAATATACAACAACAGTTGAATAACCCGTACTCAGCAATGTATTCATTGAAAATATATTCAAAATTTAGATGTAAACAGCAAGCGTCTATTATTTGTTAATGATATATGGAAACATAAGAAACCAATATTGGCAAAGTCATCACATATGATTTTATTTAATAGCACATGCAGCCTCCTATTCCAAGCGCCTGTCATCATGTGTCCAGCGACAGCCTCAGATGGGTTTATGGTCATTGCATCGAATTCTTTGCATCGGCATGCATTAGCATCACATTTTTTCCATCTAAAAAATGTGCATCAAATGCATTTTTTTTGTTTTTTGGTGGGTCCCCATACCCCTGTTTTTTACCCTTTAAAATACACTTTTAAAAGAATTAACCATTTACCCCCCAAAAATATGCATTAGATGGAAATTCTTTAGATGGAAATATTTCGATGGAATGGCATTCACTGGAATGGCATTAGATGCAATGATCAGATACCCCTCAGATGCAGAGGCATTGCCATTATATGGCAGGACACCCTCAAATGTCAATGTACTGCCACATTTGCCAGGTAGTTCCATGATATGCCTAATAAAACCAACCACATGCCAGAATACACACCCCTTCACTTGGCACTTAGGCCCCAAGTAGGTACAATTCAAAGGTTTTATAACAGATGGTTAACCATATTTTAAGGTTTTCTGCACATTTCTATTAATGTGTAATGTTGTAGCCATGCCTACCAGTCACTTTGCTCTGGGCACGGCTTTTTCCTAAGGCCCAAAGTCGCTTTAAGTTTTTTAGAACATTTTCATTTTATACCCACCAGGTTGTATACACAGAATCCATAGCTACTTTGGTAATTTTCTTTACTATCGAGGGGCATAGCCCATTCCTTTGGGTAAGGACAAACCCCAGGATACTGGAATATGCTCCTTCGAAAAGAAAAATCAGCACACAGTCCAATTATCTAAAATGGAGGCCAGGCTAAAATTGTCAGTTCTGCATTTACCAATCAAATTTCTGTATGTAGATTTGAATTTCGATCTGCATACTATTCATAGGCCAATCGACCATATATCGCTATGGATTTGTAACCCACATTTGGGATTTTTGAAAAACGATTGGACACATTATTCCGAAACCAAAAAGGATTTCCATTTGGTATAGATGCCAGCTACTAGTGCATGTTTGGTGTAAAGCTGTCCAGCGGCAGGTGAGAGCAAAAATACTCTAAGGGAAGTTAAATGAAAAATGAAACTTTTAGGGCCCCTTAGAACTATGGCCCGCCTGGAAGGAACGTTATAGGACCTTTATAATAAGTCTGAGATGGAGGTGTCTTCTTGTGAAAAGTTTTGTGCAGCTTGTTCTAACAGCAACAACTTTATAGTGACCATAAAAAGTTCTCCTCCCATGTGGAGTTCAATTTGACTCCAACTACAGAGTTGCTATTAATGCTTCTGTAACGCATATATATTATGCTGTTGTATCAACATGATAGTTGACACATTATTTAAGAAACTGAAAATGAATATTTCTTTGTAACTTTTGACCTCGTACATATAACCTCACCAAATTAGGTCTACATTAAGTTTTGGGCGCTAGAGTAAACATGCCAAATTTTGTGAAGTTTGATTAATGATGACATGGTTTAAAATAGGATATAAAATGCCAAAATGTCTCTTTTGGTAGAATGGGGGCTTCTAGGGCGACCAAAAGAAACATGCTGTCCTGACAAATATCTCCAAATTGTTTGCTTAAATTTTTGTGATGCACCTTGCCTCATCAGAAATTGGTACAAACCAAAACATAAGAAAATTAATTTAGTCAATTCTGAGACTACAAATTTGAAATTTTGAAACGTATCTAAATTTTGGGCATATGCAGAAGGATCTTTTATAATAATGAAACTCACAAAGAATCGAAAACTCAATAGGCTTCTTTTCCCAAAACCCTGGAGTGCAAAAAGTAGTGCAAAAGACTTGCGTAAAAGTCTTACCCCAACCTTAACACCACTTTTTCAGCTCCAGGGCACTTCTTTTAGTTTTTTGAGGAGCGGAGGGGGCACAGCCTGGAATCAAGTGTCTGACATGCTTCCCTGCTCTCTTGAATGCACTCCTAAGGGGCATGGAGCCCAGGTATTTCAAAAAAGCTTACAAATGATACTGTCCACGCCAATGGTTTGGACTCATGTAACGTGTTCAAATCAATTTCATGCATTAAATATTGCAAATAATACGCATTCGGAATATCACACACAGGTTCAAATTTCATAAAACATGATTATTCTTTGAACTAGATGTTGAATGCCAATCTTGCATTTACATCACAACCATACTTTGAAAAGATAATACGGTATAATACAATTTTGTATGTTCATATACATTTTCCGCTTTTACAAAAAACTTGTACATGAAACAATCACATGTATTTGTGTATCTCCTAACACACTTCAGTGATAGTACTAGTATTGCCAATGCTTTCAGATAATCATATCCTTCTTCAGGGCCATGGAGTGCATATATTCCTAGGCTTGATACAACATTATTTTTGACAATGCATCTACAAAATAATACAAAAAAGCACATGTCAGTAGGAGAATCTTCACTAGTACTGTAGTGGTTCAAAAATCAAATCTGTCAGTCACTAAACTCATTGCCATCTCCTTTAGACGCTCAAGATCTCACTGAGAAACCAAAAAGTGCAAAGAGAATAAAGGTAAATCACTCAACGTGTAGGTCCTGTACTCAAATGCATGTCAAATGACTGACAGCCCACTTACCCGACACACATCTAGTGGTGTGGGTCAGTTCAATCTGGTCCAACAAACAATTTTCACACAATCCGACGTACTGTAAACAGAGAGAGGGAATATTGAAAAACTCGAGCAGCCCGCGTTACTCTACATAAAGAGACAGGAACTACTATCTGACATTGCGGGAAAAGATGAACTGGTAGAGAGACAGACTCTTCTGACACCAAAATCATCTGAAAAACAAGAATCCTTAGTCTATGTCACGAAACATTCGGTTCTGAGTCTCATTATTAAGAAGATCATTAAGAAAAACTGGCCGATGTTGCAAATGGATCCACAGCTTCAACCACTATTCCGCCAATTACCCACTTTTGCACATCATAATAACAGAGCGCTTCATGTTCAGTACTGTACCAACTGCTCTTGTCTCTACGTTATGCACACATATGCTTTGGGGTCTATTGACAACCCCCTCTGTACAACAGCAGTTTTTAACCCTTCTTTTTCTACTCCTTATGAGTGATTAATCAACTTTTTACATATGTTAATGTGATTTGACAACACATTTGAATTAAATGCACTCGCTCAACTGACATTTGTTTTGAGTTTAGAGACACCAGTCTTTTGGCCCCATTGCCATCCCCACTAGCGCTCACACACGATTTATGACCTTGTTACCCCGTACTCTCTTGGAGGTTGTTGGGGCACCCGACCAGATTTACCGATCTGCATTTGGTGCTCCTACTTCCGACTATGTTTCCAGTATGGTTTACGATATGGTACGTGATGTTATGCAAAACCAATTCCTCAATATGTTAATGTGACTCTACAATGCATTTGATTTCAATGCACTCGCTCAACTGACACTTGTTTTGAGTGTAGGTACTCCGGTCCGTTGTCCCCATTGCCACTTCCATTGGCACTCTCTCACCTTTTATGTCCTTGTTACCATGTACTCACTTGGAGGTTTTTGGGGCACCCAACTGGATTTAGAAATCTGGATTTGGTGCTCCTTCCTCCTACATCATTTTGCGATATGGTACGCGATGGTATGCGATTCCAAGGTACCTCATACTCCTCATACTATCATATGAGTTTATTGATAGCGCCAGCACCTGTGTAAGTCGTATTTTTCTAGTAATACGGGTCACTATGACAATGGGGAGCTTTGCCCCTACCAATATGGCCGTCACTTGTTACAGAGACCGCATGCGCAAGGGTTTCCTAGTGACGCCACATACAGTCTGAGTGTGATCGAGTAGCGATCAGCACTCTGCATACAGCTAAACTGCAACCAGCACCGCTGGGTGAGTACTACTAGTCATTTACCGGCGTTTACCTCTTAACTAACATTATGACACAAGTGGATTGTTTTGCAAGAGTTGAACATGACTTTTACTTGAATCCTCCATTATGCACGCAGCGAGGAGCTGAGTTTGTTCGGCCGTTGCTAATTCAGATATACTTTTGGTTACTGGGGCTGAGCAGCTCCTTCTGATGGTCTTACAGTATGGGCTATGCTGCATATGAGTTAGCGGTATTGAAGTTGCGATATAGAGGCAGTTATGATGTAGGTCATTATAACGATTAATATCACGTATTTATGTATATTAACGCGGGCTGCTCGAGTTTTTGAATATTCCCTCTCTCTGTTTACAGTACGTCGGATTGTGTGAAAATTGTTTGTTGGACCAAATTGAACTGATCCACACCACTAGATGCGTGTCGGGTAAGTGGGCTGTTAGTCATTTGACATGCATTTGAGTACAGGACCTACACGTTGAGTGATTTACCTTTATTCTCTTTGCACTTTTTGGTTTCTCAGTGAGATCTTGAGCGTCTAAAGGAGATGGCAATGAGGTTAGTGACTGACAGATTTGGTTTTGAACCACTACAGTACTAGTGAAGATTCTCCAACTGACATATGCTTTTTTGTATTATTTTGTAGATGCATTGTCAAAAATAATGTTGTATCAAGTCTGGGAATATATGCACTCCATGGCCCTGAAGAAGGATATGATTATCTGAAACGCGTTGGCAATACTAGCACCATCATTGAAGTGTGTTAGGAGATACACTAATACATGTGATTAATTGTTTCATGTACAAGTTTTTTGTAAAGACGGAAAATGTATATGAACATAAAACATTGTATTATACCGTATTATCTTTTCAAATTATTTTTGTGATGTAAATTCAAGGTTGGCATTCAACATCCAGTTATAAGAATAATAATTTTTTATGAAATTTGGACCTGTGTGTGATATTCCATACAGACAGGGCAACTTTGTTGTATCCGAATATGTATTATTTGCAATATTTAATGCATGAAATTGATTTGAACAAGTTACATGAGTCCAAACCATTGGCGTGGACAGTAGCATTTGTAAGCTTTTTTGAAATACCTGGGTTCATAACCCTTAGGAGTGCATTCAGGGGTGCTGGTTGGCAAAAACTGGCTTTTGGTTGCTTTTTTATTTTCCAGTCTCAGGTGGCCTTGAGACTTTTTTTCCCCCACATGCACCTGAAATATTAAAGACTGCTCATCTGCAAGATTAATTGTTATTTATACTCTAACCTATCCGTCTGTAACACGTAGTGCCCCCCCCTCCTCCTTTTTTCTTAATCTTCCCTGCTCTGCTTTCAAAAATCAGATGGATTAATGGCAGTATGATAGTTTCAAGCCGGTGTAAAATCAATGAATTCCTACCGATTCCGAGTTTACTAAAAGCAGACCAATTCCATTGCAGTCGTTAGTAATTGCCAAAGCGCAAAACAATGTGTTGCCTGTTTTAACCGTTTTGTTTTTTCAAATTATTCAAATTGCTCCGGATGTGGGTGAATTGCACGAAAGTTAACCCATGCTACAATTTACGATTTAAAAAGAAAATAAAGGAGGCTGAGTGTGTTCTATCGTCCAGTTTCCATCCGCCCGGAAAGGTGAAAGAACGCTACGGACTCCTGACGATGTCATAGCTTCCCTTACCACATGTGTTCCATCTTCGATTACAAAGTTACAGGTTTGGAGTTGAAATCTTACCGTGTCATGAGGTTCCACTGGTGCATGTTTTTTTGTTTGCCCGTGTTAGGGATATTTTTTCACAGCCCTCTGGCGAGGGATTTAAAAGCATCTAAAGCAATGGCAAGGCAGAAGTTCTAACCAAAAGATAGAGCACACTCTCTCAGGGTAACAGTGGCAGAGCAGCATTCATAGGTAGGCGTGGTCTGTGGTACAATTAGTCCCAAAAGTTATCCCCAGAGAATGCACTGGACTACTATACTGCAAAAACCCACTTAATTATAAAATTAGAGAGTAAATGTGAATTGAAATAAGTACTTTCATTTAAACAGCACAGATAGTCAAACTCAGAACATGTATAAATACAGTAAAAAGCCATAGGCAGAGTATTCTTACTCCTAAACTAAAGGTACGACTATTACCTGGTGGTAAGCCCCTTACCGATAAGGCTAAGGGGTGGGAGAACCCCATGGTGACGAAATGACTACTGCAAGGATGTGTAGAGGCTAAACCGTGCACTGAGCCCTTAGACTGCTGCAAACTGACAGTGATCCTAATCAAATAGCTGAAATAGGCACTGTAAAGAGATATACCGCCTTCATATTTTGCAGTCACTTTGGGCGAGGGCAGGCTATACTAGAGGGATGTGAATGTGATGACAGTAGGAACCAAACCAGCAATAGCATAACTATCCAAAATAAAGGAATGTCCAAACAAGGCTATATAAAAATATATATATGCTCATATATACATATTCATTAAACACACCAATTGTCAAATAACTGACTACAAACTCTAACAAAATCCACCCCTGTGGAAAGAACACAGAAAATGCAAAATATGGATATGTAGATTCTCTGGGTACTGTAGAAGGGGTGAAGAGCAGGACATTGCATCAATGTCCCTTTGTAAAAGAATATGGCCCTCATTATAGGTTTGGTGGTATCCCGCCAGTAGATCCGGCGGGATACCATGAAACGGTAATACCGTTACCAGTGCCTTATCTTCAGGAATTACTAGCAGATTACAGGTGCTGTTAAGGGTATGTTAATACCCATTGCAGGACTTCATGGTTTGGGGGATTGTGCCAGTAATGCCAGCTGTTTTTTGCTGGTGGGGTGCCTGACTTAACTCCAGCTCTTAGCTGGTAGTAAATCAGGCCACCACACTGGCAAACTTGTACTCTGACGGTCCATAGTTGTGCCCGTAAACGGAAATACCAGCACGTTAATTCTGGAACTGCTGGGTCAAAATGAGGGCCTATGTCTTTGAAACAGGTCCAAAAGGGTAGCTTAGCAGTCAATGGGGTCCCTAAAATGGACATGGGGAATTTTGGTCTTGCCAAAGTACCTAATTTGTGGTTGGTAGTCCAACAGCGTTGTACTGGGTTTCTCAGCACTGTGCATGTGGGTCGAGCTGGGTTCAAACACAGTGAGTCATGGTGATCCAGGTGGCAAGTCAGCAAGTTGGGTTGGATGTGAAGCTTCTTGCAGTTCGATGCAGCATCTGAATGGTCAGGTTAGAAGAGTCCACCAGCTTAGGTTCAACAGTCAAACCAGTTTGATGCAATGGTTACCGTTGGGTTGAGTCGTCAGGCAAAACAATGCTTCCAGTGGTTTAAACTGAGATCCGGGTCAGTTCAATGCGATGATCCTGTTGTTTGAAGTGCTGTTCAAGGACCAAGTGGTTCGAAGACTTCCACAGCTGTCTGTTTCTTGTTCGAGCCAGAGCAGGTGACGTATTCTGTTGGTGCAATGCCGTGGCAAAGTGGTTTGATGCACCAACATAGCGATTTGAGTTTCGGAGAGAGTACCAAAGTCCAGAATAGTTTGAATATGTTTTAATGCAGTTGACACAGGCTCAAGGATGGTTTGAAACAGCAAACACAAGAATCCAGCTGCTTAGGCTTCTCTTTTGCTGTAAATCCCAATCCAGGGACTCAAAGACAAGATTTGTCCTTTTTCTCCTCTATTCCAGTGAGGGGAGGCCTGCTGGCACCTGCGGTAGTCCTTCACCTCCAGTGAGGAGCCTTTGTACTGATGCAGCTGGCAGAGAGTGCAGGTCTTGATCCAAAAGCAGTCATTGCTGATGTGCACTTGGGATGGTTAGTGGACAGAGGTTTCCTCTTCATTGGAACACCTGTCGTCACCTCTGACAGAGTGTTTTTGAAAAGACTGCTCTTCCATCAGGATCCAAATGAATTACTCTGTTCTTCTTGAAAGTCCAACATTTATCAAAGAAGGGGTGGGAGATCCCTTCCTTATAAATGCAAAAGGGCACATGCGATTGGACAACAGCAAGTCTACTGTAATAGGTCCAATCCCTGTCACTGTGACAGTGGCCCTTGCCTCCTTGCATAATACCCAGAGTACTTTGTTCTGCAAGAAATGGAGGTGACAGGAAGGAGAGAGAATCCCAAAGAAAACCAATATGGTGAAACCCTTCTCTGACCTTTCTGGCTACTCTAACTGTCTACCCTTCACAAGCCTGCAATTTCAAAGGCACCCTGGTATTGTTATGGGTGTACCTCTTTGAAGCAGGGTTCCTAGGAGCTCTCCTGCTTAGAGATTCCTGAGCTGGAGTAGAGGTGTTACCCACCTCCCAGATGATCAAAGAAGCAGATTTCCTGCTCATTGACATGGTTTCTAAAGGAAGGACAGGCAGTCTGGCCTTAATCCACATAGGCTTTCAATGGCTGGCCTGAGAGTATGATACCAATTTGATGTGGCTTTTAGAAGTCTATGCAGTCACCATACCAAAGAATGAGATTATCCTGTCACCAGACAGGTAGGTTCACAATTATTTTGTTTCTGGATCATATGTGCAGGAGTTAAATGCAACCTTGCAATAATCCTGTGTACAGCAGCTGTCAAACAGGGCACATGTGAACCAGCTCTGTGCAGTAGCAGGGCATGTGCTGCAGATGAGGAGACTGGACACATATGTACTATGCTTTGGGCATGGCGTTTTATTAAAGGGAGGGTCTGATTAGCAGACCACCCTTTCTATCATTTAACAAAAATCAAATAAGCCAGGGCTTCTACACCTTTACCAGATGGCAATTCTTCACACCTAGAATGTGATAAAAATAAGTATATTTTCATGATCAGGATCAACAAATGTTAGTACATGACCAGGTTCTGTATCCCACACCACCTCTAGTTCATAGCAAACACAGGATACACACAAGTAGAGCATATGCCATGTTTAAAACATAGAAGGCTAGGAGCTAACAATTCACAATACAGCCCAGAGGACCATCAAACGTCAGAACAGAGTTAGGGTCATACTACCCAACCTGAATGGTCTCATTACACTCGAGGAAATAAAGTGAAACAAAACACTGCCTGTTGTACATTGTAACTCATTTTCCTAGAAAGGAGGGCAATGTAATGATTTAAAAATATATATTAGAAGAGTCGTTTTGGCTACAATTCTAATTCTTACCATGGAACTCCCGAGACCTGAGTGGCACCAAAGAAAAATGGCAATGTCTAGGTAAGCATCCTTAAAAGTCACTTTGTCGAAGTTTGGGAGTTGCAGAGAAGTTTCCCATAGGCTAAAACAGGACAAAGTAAATAGCAGTGGGTGTTTATGGGATGCAGACAATTGAGCATGTGTTCTTCCCCACAGGTGCGAACAAAGGAACGGCCACCCAGAGAGGACATCAGAGGTGATCCCCTCTAAGAGCTCTAATTCCAGGAGTATCTAGGAAGGAAGCAGAGGTCGATTTGAGCCAATAGAAGTCAATGGCCTACTTCAGTAGGAGGGGGACCTCCAAATCCCCCTACTCCAGGACCCAAGTAGTGGGGATATTCCTCAAATGTGGATCCCGAGGAATATACCAGGACCCCAGCACCTGGAAGCAAGAACTTACAGTGACATATCTGACGACTTGGTTCAGAGAAGGTGGGAGACCCCGGCAAGTACAGGGATTCCCTTACAGGGCTAGGGCAATGCTTTGTCACCCAGAGACTTGCACCCCAGATCACTGCTGGTACAGGTGATTGAAAAAAGAATCATTGTCCTTCCCTGGAGGGGGCCAACCAGCCAGAAGCAGAAGAAACTACATAGAAGGCATCAGGAAGATGTAGGAACCCGACCAATTGGGACTGAATTAGCTTGAGGGACAAGTCGGGGGAACCAACCAGCAAGGACCAGTCGAATGATGGAGGGGGGAAGTTGGAAGAGCTCCAGGGGATCCAGGATAGAGCTGAGAGACAGTGTGGAATTTCCACCAGTTCTATGGACACCAAAACCTTCCTACCTTGAAACGCTAGGTTAAGGAGGGTAAAGTGGAAAGACAGTGTTAAACAGCTCATAAATTACCCCACCATAGGATGTCGGGTGATGCCAATGAGGAGGACCAACAGGAGGATGAGGAGCAGCCCAGGAAGGACGACCAGCAGCTAAAAGAAGAAACCAGCGCTAAGGACAAAGGACACACAGCCCAGCAAGTATGGCCAAACTTGGTCCTAGGTAATCAGAATCCCATCGTCATGGCAAATTGTCCACCAATTCAGGTAACAATCAGCAGATGTGAGAAATGCACATGTTCATTCTTACATGTACACACTTACGGGATGGCCAAAGCCAACCCTCCAGTCACACACCAGGCAGAGACACAAAGGTGTTGGTAGACATCCAATCATGCTGGCCCTAAAATACTCAGAACTTTCAGGTCACCCACTCAATTTGTGCTTTTGGGATGTCTGGGGAAGGAAGATGGTTTAAACTAGTCCAAACCACTGCAGATAGTGGTGGGCTGTGCTCAGGTTGAGCACATGTGTGCAAAACTGCCATTTTAGGTCTGCCTCATGGTTCCCACAAACAAAGGGATGGCCCAAAACAAAAGGGCCAAAAGTCGGACTTTGCATTATTACCCCAATGGCTACCACAATTGTGCATTGGGCTACTAATGTGGTATAATTTGCTGCACCGCTGACAGAGCAAAAGAACAAATTACTTACCCCTCATGATGTTCTT
The DNA here is from genome assembly GCF_040938575.1 of Ambystoma mexicanum. Taxonomy (NCBI): domain Eukaryota; kingdom Metazoa; phylum Chordata; class Amphibia; order Caudata; family Ambystomatidae; genus Ambystoma; species Ambystoma mexicanum. The sequence continues at coordinate 1,047,042,913 of NC_090921.1, read as the reverse complement.
TCTACAGGATGTTCCTCCTATGGACTCAAGGCGCTGCGCAGCATCAAGTCAATGTCCCTCGACAGTTATCATTCCAGTGTCTGTACGTAACTTCGATTATAGTATAAATAGCACAAACTGTGCCTGTTGCCCCAGTTCTTAATTTTTTCCTCTTTCTGCACAGCCGACTTGCAGATTATATAACCTGCATGGGTGTTGAAAGAGAGAGGTATGTTAACAAATGCACCAACAGTTAGAGGGGTAGGCTGAGAAAGTGAGACTTGAGCCGGATCGCCTCAAGTTTCCAGAAGCTCCTCAAGACCTTCCTCTTCTCCTCCTCCTTCCCCCCTTCCCCTTCCTTGTTAATGTCCCCCCGCTGTTACAACTGGTTGCCTGGTCCCTCTGAGTCATATAGGGATCAGGCCCACCCTCAACTAGTTTGCCTCAGCACCCGCACTTGCCTTCGGGCACCCTGCCCTGATCAGACTACTGAGTCTGGTCCACCCCCAATCCTCCTTGCACTTCCTTACCTGACCCCATCCCCAGAGCACTTGCCCTAAAGTCGTCAACTAGCACTTTCCCCCCAGGCACACAGCATCTTCTGCCCCCCTCCAGCATTCCCCTTGCCCCTTCTTGACCCCCCCACCCCTGCACTTCCTGTTGCTGCACTTGCAGAGTCCCAATGTCAGAAGGCCTAGTAGGACCGTTTATTGTTGTTTATCCTCCTCTGTTCCCTTTCCCCCTCAGTCTTGTGGTGCCTGGAAGCGCTTTTTGTTGTATAGGCACCATACGAATGTTCAATAAATGAAAAATAAAAACATCCATCGGAAAGAAAATTACCAAAGGTAAATAATGTGTTCTTCTAATGGATTGCGTCCTTCCACGGATTCCTCATCTTAGATAGACTCCCATAGCAGTGTTTGGAGATGGCGGTAGGAAAAGTGGATTTTTTTTGTCACTATTGGTTGATGCTGGACAGAACCGCTCTTCCAAAATGAGCGTTCTGTCCCGACTGAGCATCTAAGCAGTAATGCTTAGAGAAAGTGTGTGGTGAGGACAATGTAGCAGCATCACAAATGTCCTGCACCGGTACACCTCTTGGAAGAGCCGACGTGATAGCCACTCCTCTGGTGGAATGGACTGTCAGGTTGTCAGGGACATTCTTTCCCCCAAAGGAGTAGCACTCTGAAATGCAGAAGATAATGTAACGGGATAAAGTGTGTTTGGTCACTGCTTCACCATGCCTGTGGCCTGTATTACCAATAAATAGTTGGTCATCTTGCCTGACATTTTCCATCCTAGAACTATAGAAGCTAAAAGCCCTTTAAGGGTCTAGCCTATGTAGCCTCCCTTCATCCTTAGAAGGGTGAGGAGGTGGATAGAAAGCGGGTAGCTTTATTTTCTGTGTCAGATGGAATTTAGACACAACTTTGGTAAGGAAGGAGGGCAGAACTCTCAAGACTACCTTCTCCTTGGGAAATTATGTGAAATGATGTTTAAATGACAGGGCTTGTAGCTCGCCCACTCTGGAAGCACATTTGATGGATACCAAAAAGATTGTTTACAAGATTAGTAACAAGAATGGAGAGTTCAAATGGAGCTCCCATTCAGAATGTTAATACCATATTTGGGTCCGAAGACGGAACCAGAAAGGGGACCGGTGGGAAAGCTTTAGTCAATCCCTTGAGGAATTCAATGAAAGTTGGCATCTTAAAGTAAGAGCCTCGTTCTGGCATGCGTTTAATGATGGATAGCTCCACTAGGTAACTCTTGACAGTAGCCACTTGCAGTCCCTGATGGGCTACATGCAGCAAAAAAGAAAGCACTGTAGGCATATCGCAAATAAAAGGATAAATATTTTTAGTTCTACACCATCTCCGAAACTTGTTACAACAGCAGCAGTATAGTGCTTTTGTTGCTGGCCTTCTGCCGAAAACAACACCTCCAACACGTCTTCCGGGAGGTCCCAATCTTTGTATCTTAACCTCTAAGAAACCAGGCGTGAAGGTTCAAAGTTCTGTTATCTGGTGAAGAAAATGGCCTTCCGCTTCTGAGAGTAGTACCACTCTCTGGGCAAGACAGAATGGAGGGCATGTGGAAATGTCTAGAAGGTCTGGGTACCACATCTCATGGCCCAATCTGTAGCAATTAGGATCATGGGCTTCTAGAACTTACTCAAACTCCTGATGATATGAGGAATGGCGTGGACTGGTGGGAAGGCATACAGGAGTGGAAATTCCCAGTCCACTAAGAACACGTCCCCCTGAGCTCCTTTCTAAGGAAATTCCCTGCAATTCCTATTGATACCGGACACAAACAGATCCACATGAGGGATTTCCCAAAGGTTGAAAATCTCTAGAACTTCCTGAGCCAACTTACACTCGTGGGAGACTGTGCTCTGCCTGCTCAGATCATCCGCCATTGCGTTCTTTTCTCTATCTAGGTGAACATCTGACAGAGAGATCATGTTTTGTAGTGCCCAAAACCAGAGCTATGTTGCCTCCTTGCCCAGTGGTAGTGACCCTACACCTCCTTTTTATTTGAGATAATGCATGGCCACTGTGTTGTTCATCATTATCAAGATGTTCTTCCCCTAAATGGCTCTTAGAAAGGCTATCAGCGCCAGTCTGATTGCCCTCAGTTCTAAAAGGTTTGTGTAATCTGGATTCTGATGGGGACCAAAGTCTGTTGATCGTAAAATTGCGCATGTGAGCTCCCCAATCATGAGGGAAGAATCTGGGACTACTGTTATCTCCAGCCACGGTTCCCAAAAGGGTTCCCCTATCATTACTTTCTCCTCGCAGGCCACCACATTTGTAGGGACCTCATCCTTAGGCGGGCCTCCAGTTGATGTTGGGCATTCTGAATCTCTGAACCATCTGCAAGATATGTTGAGCCCTCAGCTAGGGAGGCGAAGACTTCCCTGAGTAAGAGTCCCGGACTGCTCCAATGAATTGCACCTTTTGAGAAGGTGTCCCTTGGGACTTCTTGAAGTTGTGGGAGAAGCCCAGTTTATGGAGTAAGTGGTGGGTGCTGTTGAGATGTTCCAGAACCTGTTTGGGAGAACAGACTCTGATCAGCCAATAGTCTAGATAGGGAAAGATGTGAATTTCTCTCCTCCTTAGATTCGCTGCCACCACCGCCATCAACTTGTTGAAGACCCTCGGGCAGAGGTCAGCCCGAAAGGCAGTACTTTAAGTTTATAGTGAGACCTCCAATGGCGAACCTCAGGTACTTTCTGTGCTTGGGCTGGCACATGAAAGTAAGCATCCTGAAGATCAAGTGACAACATCCAATATTCTGCAGCTGAAGGGCCTGGAGGATCAAGGAAAGAGTGACGATTTTGAATCTGTCCTTCCTGAGGAACTTGTTCAAGCGTCTCAAGTCCACAATGGGTTGCAATCCTCCATCTTTCTTGGGTTCTCTGGAACTAGAAAATAGGTGGAGTACCAACCGTGTTATTGTTCCGCTACAGGTTCCCTTTCCATGACACATTTCTCCAACAGGGAACACATCTCCTGTAGAAGGAGCGGATCTGGTTAATGAAGAGATTGCTCGCTTGGGGGAGAATCTGGAGGTCTTTGTAAGAAACGGGAGACAGTACCCTTGAGCCACTGTCTTGAGCCCCATATGCAGTCATGCACTGGCATTCTTTCAGATACTGGGTCAATATGCCTCCCACCAGAGACCTGTGCACAAAGTGCTCAGAGAGGTTTTGGGGCTGTGGCTGTGACAGAGTGAAAAGAGGTGGGGCTGCATGGGCAGTCCTTCCCCCATAGTCCCTAGGGGCATATGTGTATCTCCTCTGTCCTCTTTGGGTATCTTGGCTCCTTCCTCTTTGGCCAAAACAGGAGTAATATTGAAAGGAACGCCCTCTACAAGATTGCAAAGGCGAGTGTTGCTATTGCGGCTGAAGGGTATCCGCCCCCAAATATTTTGCAGCAGTTTAAGAATCTTTCAGGTTCTCTAAGCTGTCATCAGCGGTTTATAGTGACATTTTTGAACGTCACATTTTTGAAAATGCCATTTATTTTTCGACACCAAAATGGCGAAAACACATTTTTCTAATGTTTTTTTTTATTTTCTTTTTTAAATGGGGGGAGGGGGGGGTTTCCCTCCAACCCTCTGTTTTTTTTTATTGACACTTTTTTTTACTAACAAAACAAAAATAAAACATAAAATAAAAAAAAATTCAGAATTTTTTTGGCAATTTTGTTTCGACAAAATGGCATTTGGAAAATGTGTTGTATAAAATTTGACTGGATACTGTCATCAGCCTTTGGATCGAAAAGACTGGACCGATGAAAGGGCATGTCCAGTAGCATTGATTGGACATCAGAGGCAAATCCAGACTTGCATAGCATCTGATTACCGCACTGAGCCCATACACCGACCAACGCAGTCTGGTGCATCAAGCCCTTATTGGAGGGATTGGAAAGAAGCCTCCTTGCCATCATTAAGGATATTGTTAATAACATCCCCCATTTCACCGCCAGGAATGTTTTCTGCTGTCTGGGAAACTACATTCCAGAGGGTATGCGTATATTTGGCTAGGACATAAGATGCATTAATGGTATTAAGTGCCATGCTTCCCACATTGTCCTGATATCTGGTGGGATGGCCAGATAAACTGCAGCTCTTCAAATGGAAGTAGCTGCCTGCGCCACGAAATTCTCCGTAGCAGGGTGTCTGGAGAGAAAATCAGGTTCCACAGATGAAGGCCTGTATTCTTTTGCCAGTTCTCTAAAATGTTTTTTTTAGATCTCTGGGAAAAGGTAGCACAGGACCTGTATCCAGGATGTCCGTAAGGTCTTCTTGAGTTATGTCCTTTGCAGGATGCCCCCAACTCAAATATTCTACCACCCTATGCATCATAGTTCCATATGCCGCATTAGGGTGAGCATTTACATCAGGCCTATCAAAATCCACCTCTGGTGACATATCTAGCCCACTGGTATCTTTAAGGCAAGCAGCTAGATCCTGAAAACAAGACTGCTCAGAGATCAATTCTTCTGGAACAGTAGGTGTTCCAAAACATTAATACCTGAAGGGAATGACATCATCATCATCATCTTCTTTTTTTTCGAAGATGGCTCTAAAGGACTTGAAAAAATCCTTTTTGGATTGTGGTTTAAAATTTGCAATTGATTCCTTGGAGAAAAAAGTCCCTGAAGCTTTGGGATTCAATGAAGTCTCTGTCGTCAATACCTTCAACGCTACTCGAGACGAGATCTCTGAGGACTTCTGACTCTGGCTTTTGGGCATGCAGTTCAAAGCCTTTGTCGATTCTCTGCCAGTACTGGAAGGAGATCGCTAGCCTTCTTCAGCTCTTTCGAAGGACCAGAGGGGCTGCCTTTGAAAAAACATCCATTATCTTTTGACAGAACCTTTCCCTTTCGGCCACCGGGATGGAGTTATTGTGAAAACTTACATGACGCTTGTCGGGTGAGGAGTTGGAAGACGAGGACTGATGCCGTTGTTTCTTCTACTTCTTTCTTGAAGAGGAAGACAAAGAGTGAAGGGAATCGCTCATAGATGTTAAATGCTTGGAATGTGTGGAGCATTTCTTGGGCCTTTCTGGAGACTTGTCACCAATAGAGCTCCTACTTTCAGATGATTTTCTCTTCAAAGGAGTAGATACTGACCAACCTAGGGTAAGTTTTGACCGTCCCCACTTTAAGGCCTTACTAGTCAGCAACTGGCAGGAGCTGCACTCAATGAATTCATGCTCCTTGCCGAGGCAGCAGAGACATATTCTGTGCAGAGCCTGTCTTTGGAGTAGACATTTTTGAAATGTACTAATGAAGTAGAATCTCTGAGATGAGTCAAATCATTTTGAGAGCGTGCTGTGCATGCGGAAAAATGGAACTGAGGCAACAAGCTATTTATACTATTTATACTATCATCGACGTCATCGACGTCACGTCCGGACCCTGAAATGGTAGCCATCAAGCGATATTGTCTCAATGCTGCACAGTGCCCTCTGCTGTCGAAAAAATGTTTTTGAGTCACCAAAGCAGGATATGGATATATCTAAGATGAGGAATCTGTGGGAGGACACAGTCCATTAGAAACTAAAATACAGCTGACTTCAGCCTCCTCCACAACACATGTTCATGGTGCTGTAATCGCAATCACTTTAGGGCCACAAGGGGGTGCTTAAAAGCATCACTGTCCTAGGAACCATATGGGATACCATAGTAGAGCAAAGGAAAATGTGTTGCAGTGGAAGTGGAACTTCAATGGAAGTTCCCGTGACAACAAAAATAAGATAAACGATCCATAAAAATTAAAAGGAAAAAGCAAAGGTAGATGACCCACAAATGGGATTCTGCCCTAACAGCCACATTTGTGTGCAGCTAGAAATGTAATATATTTAAAGTTACACAAATTAAAATGGAATAGTGTTTAAAAATGCACATTTTAGTGACATACAAAGTTTGCACTGCATGGTGATGGCTTTCACGCAAACCGGTGGCCCATGATGGGTACATGGAAGTGTACAGGAGACTGCATCATGCATAATTGTGCCCACTACAATGAAAATAGGAATTTATCATGACTGTGTTGTTATGCGATGTTTACCAAAATGGTTGTTAACACACGTCAGTTCCTTGGGCTGTCAGATGCAGCACTCTGGCAAAGCCTTAACTAGTGCTGCAGAAACAAATGCTGGAGGAAAAAGCAAATACATATTTTAAAGGTGTGTCTCTAATGATTCAGCCAGAGAAATAAAATCTATCTCTTGCATCTGTATCCAGGATCTGTATGGTTCAGCTCAATGCAGACATACATTGGGGATGGGGCATGTTGGGTGAAAAGAATGCTGTTTCCATTGGAGATGAAAGATAAGGCAAAGAGGCCCTGCCTTTCAAACTGGGGAGTACCATACGTTTCACAATCTGCCACATCCATATACTATCTCCATGTCGCACGCAGGACTGCCTAACTATTGGCGTAGGTTTTTATGTGTGACTGACTTGAGCTTCTCTAACATGGAGAAAACGTGTATTCTTTCCAACTAATTTGCACATCCTCAGGCATTATCAGTGGCTCAGGAATGAAGGTGAACCTCCAGGGACGACCACTGGGTGGCGCTGTGGCATGCGCGCTTGCTAGTTGAAATGGCCTATTCTACTCTCGCATCACATTTTAGGCACAAGCCTTTTTGTTCATACATTTGTTAAATACATCATCTCGGAGCACTCATTTTGCCCACTGTCTTCTGGCCAGCCAATCAGGATGACAGCAGATGTTCACCCATTGATAGAATTCTTGTGATGTGCAAAATTAGAAACAACATATGATTTGGCTAGGTGTGGCATAGTTTTTCGGATGTTCTCTGGCACCAAAGAATAATGCCACTGAAATTGCATTTCTGTCAGTCGTCCTTCTGAAATATATCAGATGATTTGCCATCTCTGTGAACTCTGAATCGATTAAAACCTATGCCCGTCTTGTACTCGCAAACGCAGGAGAACACCATATTTCTTACTGCTAAGATCATATGGTGGACAAATAGAAGAGAAAGGCCACCTTTTGCAATATTCTAAGTATAAGAATACGAAATACTCCCTTTTCCCCAGGCTTTCCTGGGCAGTGAAGGCTTGCTACCCTCCAATAGATTCCTGGCAGTACCTATCATCAACTGTTGAAAAATAATCTGACACGCTGTGTCCCTTTTTGATGTCCCTAAAGAACACATAACTGCACATGTCTGCAGTGCCGATGGTGTGGTCTAGGCAGACAGCACACTGCCCCAGAACAGGGATGTGTCCCAGCTCAGTGCACGGAGACATATGTTGATGTGGTATCACACATCTATGCTTCTGTAGGGGTCACTCACACAGAGCTGGATTGTCAAGTGGAACAATCATGAGAGCTGGGTGCGAATACCACCCGCACCAACACCCTTTTAAAAATTGGCCTGGTATTATTTTATTTGTTATTGGATTACAGCATTGAAATGCGTAGACTCCTTATTAAAATGTGCACTTGTGGTTTGCATGGCCGAGGCGAAAGATGGGGCGATTAGTACATTCTTGACATTATTTGCCACGTTTCGACACCCCTTTTTTTTAGTTCATAGTCGCACAATTTGGTTAGAATAAGCAGACCTTTTCATTAAATGCACTCCTTATTGGTAAATGCTCTAATGTATGCGTTTCCAGCGCAGTGCGGTAAGGCTGCCCCTTTAAAATGCAGGTTTTATCTATTCATTTAGTCATTTGTAAAGCGCACTAAACCCGAGGGCATCAGGGTGCTGGTTACAGAAAGCGCAGATAGCTTAAACATAGTGCAGGTTCAACGATAATCAGTTAGTTTGGAGTCTTCCAGAGAGAAAAGCATGGTGGAGGTTATACATCTTGGGCGAAGAGCCAAGTTTGAAGGCCTTTGAGAAAGAACCAGAGGGAAGTCTCGGCTCTTAGGTGAGGAGGTAGGGCATTCCAATATTGTCCTGCTACTAAGGGGAAACTGCGGCCCTCTGGTTTTTGTAATTTGAATCTCGGGTTGACAGTAGGTGGGAGCAAGACGGCCCTAGTTGGTCTGTTCTATTGGGATTTCTTGAATTTGTTGAAAGGTATTTGGGGGCATTGTATGCCTAACATTTATGTGTGAGGGTGAGAGTTTTGAAGTGGATTCAAGTGTCAAGTTTGTTTAGATATTTTTGAGATCTGATGATCAGCACTCAGTTTTCATATCCTTAAGGTACCACGAATGCATGGCCATGCAGGCCTAGATTCATTGGTATATTGTGTTCAGTGAATTAGTGTCAGTGTCGTAGTTGCCTGTGATGGGAAGAAGAATTTGGGTATTGTCCACATAGTTAGTGTAGAAGATACCCAACGAGTCGAGGCAGTCGAAGAGGGGCTTCGTGAAGATGTTGTATAATGTCGGTGAGACGCAGGAGCCTTTGCAGACACCACAGGAGACCGGGGGTGGGGGTGCCGATGCTGATGGAGAGAAGACTCTCGTGGTCCTGTTGGACAAGAATGATTCAATCAAAGTCATTGCCTTAGGGGAGAAGTAGGCTGCTGAGGCAAGGTGATGGCATAAGGGTTAATGATCCACCAGACTGAATGCAGCTGAGAGGTCGAGCATGAGGAGTAGGGCTAGTTTGCTATTATCTTTGAATTTCTCTGTTTGTATTTTTAGATCAAGGAGAGCAATTTCGGTTCCGTGGCCAGGACGGACGTCAGATTGGTGCAATCCTAGAAAATTGTAGGTTTCAAGCTATTTGTGGATCTGTAAGTACGCTGCTCTGTCCAGAATTTTAGGAAGAAAGGGGACTGTTGTAATGAGGCGATAGTTAGTGGGGATGCTAGAGTTGAGTGTTGGCTTTTTGTGGAGGGGGAGGACCCATGCATCTTTTAGGTTGGTGGGCCCCGTGCTGGTGGTTAATTAGGTGTTGATGAGCGAGGCGATGAACGGGGCTAGCTCGGTGGTGCAGTCTTTGATGATGGAGGCCGGGCAGATGTCGCCTTGACCATCTGGAGGGTTTTAGGCCTGTGATGATTTTAGTAACTTCAAGTTCTGAAACCAGGGAGAATTCAAATGGCTGGGTAAGATAGTAAATGGGCGCTAGGCTTAGTGCTGGAAGTGTTCCATTGGTCATACATTTTTTTTGCTAAGATTTTAGTTTGGATTGAGAATATCTTGTCCAATAGTGCATTTTGGACATTTGCACACTAGGTACTGTCTTTGAGGCAGTTAACAGGAGGGGCAACTGAAGTTTGCACTGTATAGCAAAAAGCTCTCTAGAGCTTGACTGTGCATTATCAATCCTTTCGTTGTAAGAGGCCTTTTTCACTTGGAATACAGCCTGTTTGTAGGTTTTAGATAGGGTGGTGAAGTGGGCTTTGTTGGTGTCTGCGGGATCCTTTTTCCAGGTTGTTTCAGCTGCTCGCCTCATGGAGCAAATTGTTTTGAGACTTGTCGTGAACCAGGTGTTCATGTGAGCTGGGGGTTTAGGTTTACGCTGGCTCAGAGGGACCACTTTGTCTATGACTTGGAGGAGAGAGTGGTTGTATAAGTCAACCAATGCTGTAGCATCATAGGTGGAGGGTTGGAAGGCTGTGCGGGGCTTCAGTAGCGGGAGGATGGTGGCGGGAATGATGTTCTAGACCTTACTCATAAGGGTGACTGTAAGTATTGCGGCTACCTGCGAGGGTGGGTTACTCACAGAGATAGAGAATGAGATCACATTGTGGTCTGACCAAGGGCATGGCAGACTGAAGAATAACCTAAAGATACTGTTGCATTCAGCAAGCCAATCTAGTCTGTGGCCTTTGTTATGGGTGGGCTCCAAGATGCATTGGGAGAAGCCCAAGGCTTCTATAGACTTTGCTAATGAGAGTGTGTGGGTATCTGTAGTATTCATTAAAGCCTAAGTTTAACTCACCCAAGAGAGCGATTTTGGAGTAAGTCTTGGTCTCCAGTGAGAGGAGTAGTGAGATGTCTTCCTCGACAGAAAGAATAGGCCTGCATGCCTGTAGATGAGGTGAAGGTTAAGGGTGGCTGTGTGGGAGACAGTTAATTTAATAGACAGGAGTTTACCAGATTGGAACACTGGGTTACTTATTTCTCTATTTCTTGTAGCGATAAAGGCTACCCCCACCCCTTTGGTTGTTGGTCTATCTTTCCTGCAGATAGTGTAGTTGTCTCGGAGGGCCAAGGATAGAGAGGGACCGGCTGCATGATGTATCCAGGTGTCTGTGATGGCCAGAATGTCTTAGTGGTTGGAAGTGATAAGGTCAAAGATATCTAATGCATGTGCCAGTAGTGACCTAGCATTAATTAGTGCTCCTTTTAGGGATGCTGGAATGAGTGAGTCAGGGCTAGGGAGTCCGGTTGCCTTGGCACTGGTCACATCTGCTGTAGGGGCAGTATAGTTAGGATTAGACCGCTTAATCACAGTCGGTGAGATGGCCTTGTGATAAGAACTGGTCACTGTGCTGTTGGTGGGTGGTGGCAGCCATTGCTTCCTCCAGGCACGAGCAGGTCAAGAGAAATACAGGTGTGACAGCAGGACTACTTATTTTAGAGGGGGAACATGCTGCATAGTTTGCTGAGTGGACAATAGTGCAGTCTAAGGGCAAAGCATTGGCATTGTTAACATTGGTAACACTGGTAGAGGGTCAGCTAATTGATACGGCATCCGATACAGTTAAGCATGTTAAAGTGCAGTCTAGGGACAAGGCATTGGCATTGTTAACATTAGTAATACTGGCACAGGGTGCAGCAGTCACTATGACATCAGATACATTTGTAGTACACCCAGCATGAGTATTAGCCACTCACTGCCAAAGCAGGTATAACAGATAAGGTAATGGCCTCATAATCGCTGGTGTGAGAGATATTATGTATCTTAATAGAGGTATTGCTGATGAGTGGTAGGTGGCATGCAGGGGGTGAGAAAATGAAGTTAGCAGCTGGTTTTGAGGCCCGGGCGACTGGTACACAGTTTGCTTGAAAGATCTTTGTGTTCGGGTGTCAGGACTTGTGGAGGTATTTGCTGGCAGAATTGTGGTGAGGCCTACTAAGTTGTGTAGACGAGGAGCATAGTTCATAAGGCATTCAAGCTCTGTCAGGTTAGTGTTAGACCCAGGTTCTGTGCGTGTGGTTCTGGTGGCTGGCACTGCGTGATTGATGGTGGATTTAGGATTGGGGTGGCAGTAGACTGGTTGAGGTGAGCCTAACCAATCATCTCTCTGGTGCATAGGCATAGGTGCGGTGTGCTCCATATTATGCCTCGTGAGGTGCATATGAAGGCGCTTGTTTCGGGCCCATTGACGGCAAGCACAGTGGGTAGGAAGAAGGAAGGTGGGATTCTCTCACCGTCAGAGAGTTTGTTGGCCATGCTGATTCTCATCATATGGGCCGGTAGGGTATGTGGAACAGGATCAGTTGCACCCAGATGCCAGCCTAGTCCTGGTAAGGCCCTTTGAGGTCAGGGTGTAGGTGTGACATGGCGAGTGCCTCGGTGTGGGCAGATTATGAATAAAAGGAGCACCGAACTTAGATTGGAATGTCATGGCAGGATTGGGTTTGGGGGATTCAGCTAAAGTAGGGGCCCTTTCTTCAAGTATTGGCCTGTGGGAACATAACCCTTCTGTATGCCAAGGTGCTTACCTTCCGTTCTGGCTGATGTAGGCTGGCTGAACCAGATGCGGGTAGTAGTGGGTGACCTGGCCAGACCAGCAGAGACGCTGCTAGTCAACTCCCCTGGCCTTAATCTTGCTGCAGATTGCCTGCCACTATCTTTGGTCACTTGCAACATGTTTGCATCTTTTCACATGGGTGAATTCAATTTTCCCCTGGTTTAAGAAATTCAATAGGCCATGATTAAGGTGCCATAGCTTGATGATTGTGCATAACATTGCACATTACCCAGCCTCCAACAGTTCTACCTCATTCAAAAGGAAACATTCTGGAGAGGACCTTACAGTTATGTTTTGTACTTTGTAACTACCTAAGTACTAGTCTTTTGTACTTTACCTGCCCCCTGTACATATGCAGTCCCTCCAATGACTGAATACATGATCTAAGAGATGCGTAAATGTATCAGCACAGTGTTGAGCGCCACGCTCGGAAAGCATTTTAACGCTGGGTAACCCGTTACTGAAATCCAGCATGGCTGATCTCTCTTGGCATTTCACTCAAGCTGTCTGGCATTTATTACCATACCTTTGGAGAAGTGTACTCACAGAAAAGGATAATCAAGTATCAAGATGAGTCAGTGCTGTACAGCTTGATTTTGCTATACTCATTGGTCGAAGTAACATATATTGGATGTTTCATTGGAATTGTCTTGACTAAATAAGATAAATAAAATATTAAATAATTGAAAATGTAGGGTTTAGCGCATTCTTGATCAGTCACCCTTGCACTGCCTCGGGGCCTACAACGCACTTAGGGGCTGTAACTGTAACCCTACAGTACCTTGTTCTCCTTGCACTACCCAGAGCTGTGCTGCCTTGGCTGCACTTACACAGAACATTGTTTTCCATCTCCTCTCCCTTGCACCCCCCCTCCATTTCCCCTTGCACTTCTCATTCTCACACTTGCATGATCTGAATGGCACAAGGCCTAGTAAGATCCACTGTCTTGTCCTCCCTCTGTCTTCCCTCCCTTGTCACTCCCTTGTCACTCCTAGAAACACTTGTGTACAGGCGCGTTATAAATGACTTATCATGATGGCCACCAGAGGGCACGGAGATGCAGTGGTCTCCATGATCAGCTCCTCTTCGCAGGGCCGTATTGAGGGTCGAGCCCCCCTCAAGAAGCCCCCATTGGAGAACGCGACATCCCCTATAGGCCGTGCCAAACCTAGGTGCACCCCCCCCCCGGTCCAATTCACGGGTCGGTGGGTTCAGGGAAGCGGAAGATAGGACCTCTGAGCACCACAGTGTGGAGTGACGCAGGCCGAGGCAGCGACGTGCTCCAGGAGGCACAAACTCTACTGCGCGGGCTGAAAGTGGCTCAGCTGGCCTGTGCCGTTTGATGGGGCCCCCGAATAGCAGGAGGCCACCAAAGAGGCCGCAGCCAACTCCCTCATCCCTCCATTCGAGGGGGGTGATTTGAAGGCCACCTGCGGAGAGGTGAGCAGCCTGCTAGCTCACCCCCTCACGCATTGGAGAAGTCGCGGGGGGCACTCGTGAGCCTCCATTGCACCATTAGAGGCACAAACAGTGCAGGGCTTCCACGCCAACCCAGCAGGGACTGCCATTGCTACCATGGAGCCATCGTGCTGCCCGCACAGTATGTGGCATCTCCCTCTGGCCACACAGCGCAGGACAGCAGAAATCGCACCCGGAGCGGAGCGGCAGAGTCCAGCTTCCAGGTGCAGAGGCCAGGGAGACGAGAGGTTTAACATAGGGGGAGGAGCAGTGTAAACCCCCTTGGGGGTTGCATAATAACTCTTCCAACACTGATAACTCCCATGAGACGAGTGACACAGGCTGTAGGGACCACCAGCATGCACGGAGGGGAGCTAGAAGCCATACTGAAGGGCGAGTCTGGAAGAGGGGCTGGACTTCAAGGGGTGAGGTGCGGATCCTCTGGGATCGCACAGGGGTGTGAGCCCATCCCACCTTGACCCAAGTGAATCAGGACACTCTCAGTGCCCCGGGTGGAGTGTCAACAGGGTTGCAGCTGGGATAAGAAGGGGCCGCACCCGGGGTCACTGCATCCAGGGGCCCCCAACTGGAGGGAAGTCCAACCAGACAGAGGAGGCGGGCTGTGGGCCTCCCCGGGCCGGTACAGGGGCGTGTTCCCACCCTGCCCCCAACAGATACGAATCTGGCATGTGAAGGCCCAGAGGGGTTTATTTGGACGACAGACGTCACCTCCTGGTCTGGTGTTGGTGCCCTGGGGGCCTGCAGGAGCGAGCCACAACCAAGTAAAAAAAAATGGATTCTTATGAGCTCAGCATATGGGCCTCTCCTCTCGGAATCACCTAAGGTAGTAACACAGAAGCTTGAGCCGCATATCAGGGCCCCGGACCTGCGAGCCCCCGATCTTCTGCCAGACAGACCAATCAGCTACTGGGGCGCAGTAACACCTAACGGAGGATGGACTGACCTACGTACCGGACAGCACAGTCAAGGAGAGAGGTCGATGTACATGAACGCAAGGGCGAGACTGGCCCCCTTCGAATACACCCCATGAATCCCAGACGAAGGTACGCCTGATCGAGGCAACAGGTCAATGATGGTAGAAGATGCAGGCGCCACGAAAAAGGAGATTAAAAGCATGAGGGAGGACACAGGAGGGATAGTTGACAAAATCATCCACATAATTGATAAAATGGAGGAAAGACTGGAGGAGGTGGAACATAACCAGTCCTCCCTGGACACGATGGAGACCCAAATTGAAGTGTGTCTGATGGAGGTAGAAAGTAGGGAGGAGGAAATCCTCCTGAAGATGGATGACCTAGAGAATCGTGAGAGGCGCAATAACCTCTGGTTATTTGGGAACCCTGAGAAAGATGTGGAGACTGAGAAAGACTTGCGAAGGGAAGGGGAAGGGAAGCAGTCTAGGAAGGAGGTGGAGAAATACGGGTGATCTAAGAGGATGGTTTGCGCTGTTCAGAGGGTGTCTTTGGAGTAGGGGGAGGGGGGAACGAGGGGCCTAAAAGTAGATTGTTCACCTGACAGGGGTCTCAGAACTCGAGTGAAGAAGGAGTAAGCAGTACCACAGGGAAGAGAGGGGTGTGTTATGGATGGGGCGTGGAAGAAAAACAAGGAGTTGATGGGGGTTTTCTCTTTTCTTTTCTCTTTTCGAATCTGTAATGTTGTAATGTCACACTCTTCTGCAAAACAAAACAAAACCAAATGTGAAAGAAAAAAAATGACATCATGAAGTGGCAACGTGCTCGCCTTGGAAGCAAGATGACACGAAGCAACACAAGTTCGATCTCCGGGTCTGCGCTTTGAAACCTCAGGGTATTAAGCGTGTTATAAATAACCTATCATTTCATATCAATATCATATCAGTATGATGCATTGCCACAATGTAATGCTACAGGATGCTCTGTGCTTTAAAATAAAATACAATGTACATATGAATGCACCTCTCTCCACCTTGCCCCAGTTACCCACTCTTCCTAACCCCAATAAACCGCACCCCACTCACCCAATGTAACTCACCACTCTCTACCTCACCAGAAGAATAGGAAGGCTCGCCTTTTTCGTCCCATCCATCAAAGTTGACTCTGTTACACCAATGTTCAAAGGTGACCGTGCATCCATGCATGCATTTAAACAGTATGCATGCCATATGTGACAGGGTCAGGCACTTGACCGTGTCAACAGGGATAGTGAGGCCTTTAAACCTGGTGCAGGAGAGACCCTGTCATCTTACACAAAGGTCTGAACACAAGATTATTTCATGGAATTAATCCGACTCAGCATTGTTTGAAAACCTCTTCAACACAGATATTTTTGGAGTTTGACGAAAGAAAACATGACCGAAATTGAAGTGCATTTCCTCCTGATGAAGGCATATGTATTCCCGAAACACGTAGAGCTCCTTTTATTATGAATTTGTGGACTTATTGTACCCATTAAAACATGATTATATGTAATCTACGATTTGTTACAACCAATGAAAAAAAACTTGGATTAGTGAATTGACTGATTGAATTTGTCCCACTGTAAGCATTCTTGTATTTAAAGCACAGTACATTCTACTACCTTCAGAAATCTTGAGACTGGTTCTTACCAGTACGAAGGGTGTGCAGGGGATGGGAGTGTCCATCAATTGAGGACACTTTATCTTTTGCATTTACTTCGACGACTTTTAGTGTCAGAGCCGTTTTATCTCCCCTGCACCTTTAAGTACATTGAAAGCATCCTAAATATCTAATTGAAAACATTACCTTTTATGAAACAATGTGTGCGTCATCTTGTCTTTTTCTGTTCACTGCCTGGGTTTTCACCAGAGCCATTCCTGCCCCAGAGGTGGGATGAGGGAGTTGGGAGGCCCCCAGTCTCTGTCCCCTCTGTGCCATGTTGCATGTGGAAGGTACCATTGTCAGTCACCCAATGCCTGCTGTACCCTATTCTGGCCAGAATTCTATTTGTTTTGTTTTAAGGACTACCTGTCCAAGAAGGCCATGCAGGAGATGAAAGTCACTGCGCTCTGCTGAGTGAAACCACTGGTGTCACAAACAGATGGGAAACACCAGCACTGGTCCAGCGAGTCGCTCTAACCTCAAGGAAAGCCTTACTACTTACCTGCAATGGCAGCATAGCCTTCGGAACCCATACTGGAAAGACTGACCTAGGTGGTATGCAAAACAAGCATTGGCGATGCCAACAGTTTGGGATTTTGTGTAGGCATGGGAAAGGCACTTGCCAGGCACTGCCATAGTGGTATTAACAGGCTATAGAGGGTTGCAGGTGCAAAATGGTGTGAGTGCCTGGGCCTCTAATAGCAGTACCTGGCAAATGCCTAATGCTTATACACAAGCCAAAACTGTTGCCTTTGCCAATGCTTATTTTTAACAGAACTTCATTGAAGGACACGCATAGTGCTTATAAATCGAGTAGATGCAGGCACATCTGGTTAAGACATTTTTATTACACCAGTAGCAGGTTTACAGCTCCAATGAAGTCATTAACTCTCAGAAGATTGCTTAAAGAAAACATTAGCAGGTACTATGAGTGAAACGTTTGATGGCAGGCATGGTTAAAGTGAGCTCTAAGAGTTCCGATGAGGATGTGTTTTGGGTGGTGAGGGATAGGAACTTGGTGGGAGTGCCCAAAGGGTTTAGCATGGCATTGGGCAGTCAATGGGAGGGGGGGGATAACAGTGAGGACACAGCACTGCTAAACTAGACAGATAATTTCCAGATTCATATTTGGGTTAGGTAAGGGTGTATTTTGGCATCAGCTTTTTTTTAGCTTTTTCTTTGATGGAGCAGCATATTAAATGATAGTTTTGAAAGTAGATGCTCCAAAATTGAATATTGTTTATTGGTCGATTTTCATATATGCCAATGTTGCTGTCTTCATTGTGTGCACTTACAAAGCTATTAAAGAACTTTGAACGTTTTTGCAATTTTATTTAAAGAAGTTGGGATTAGGAGGTAGCTGAAAAGACATTGGTCCTCTTTACGAGTATGGTGGTATGGGTAAAAATTGCAATAAAATGGCCGATTTACTGCCTTTTTGCCACCACTTTCCTGCACCACCATACTACATGTTTTCAGGTAAAGTGGAGGCTTTACCTTCATCATATGGTTGGAGGTAAATCCTCCACTTCAACCCCAGAAATGTGTGGATTTACTTTTGTGGAATTACCTACCACTCACAGTAATGCCCAAAAAATCCTTATGGAGTACCTATCGACTCCAAAAAGAGGGATTAACATTGCCTTGCCACCACTTGTAATCCTGTAGGTATTCCACAGGTGCAAGTGGTGGTAATAGTAAATTATGTTGGTGGTAATTCTGTGGACCACCAAACTCGTAATGAGGCTCATTATAGGGTAAAAACTGTAGATTAGATGAGGTGAAATTCTATGAGTATTTAGGAGTGAGGTTTGCTGCAAATAAATATTGGAGAAGGCAGATAGAAAGACCAGGAACTTCTTTTTCTCATGTTATGGGCGCACTGTAAAGGCTCCATATTATTATTATTAATATTATTTTTATTGTATTTATTGAGTGTGCACCTAGCTTCGAGAAGCAACTGAGCGCTTTCCAGAGGTATACAACAATAGAGATACACAATGTGGCGCTTTATAGAGGTCTACAACAGTACAGATGCATAAAGGAGCACTTTCAGAGGTAAACAACAGTACAGATGCATAACAGAGTGCTTTTCAGAGGTAAACAACAGTACAGATGCATAACGGAGTGCTTTTCAGAGGTAAACAACAGTACAGATGCATAACGGAGTGCTTTTCAGAGGTAAACAACAGTATAGATGCATAACGGGGCGAGGTAAACAACAGTACAGATGCATAACCGAGTGCTTTTCAGAGGTAAACAACAGTAAAGATGCATAACGGAGTGAGGTAAACAACAGTACAGATGCATAACAAAGTGCTTTTCAGAGGTAAACAACAGTACAGATGCATAACAAAGTGCTTTTCAGAGGTAAACAACAGTACAGATGCATAACGGAGTGCTTTTCAGAGGCAAACAACAGTATAGATGTGTAATGGAATGCTTTTCAGAGGTAACAACAGAACAGATATACAGCGGGGCGTAGGATACAGAGGGGCACAGAGAAGGGTCCAGCTGTAAAGGGTGGCAGGGAGGACGGCATCTAGCGAGTCAGGTGGCGCGGAGGGCGACGTGATGTCACAGGTGTTAAGGAATATTGTAACATACACTTCCAGAGTTGTATATTTCACAGAACTTCAACGTAATAAGGGAAGCACTTATAAACATATACAACGGAGGTGGCAACCATGAAGCTGTATTTCCATAGTGCTCTTGTGGAAAAAGTGGTGCCTGCTTCTCTGAAAACCTATCAGGGCAAGGCAGTACTAGTTGCCTTGTATTGTGCAGAGTTGTAGGGTATGTGTGGAATTAATGCCATGACTATTACTGAAAATACATTTTTGAAATGTTAAGTGCCTCCCCCTAAATCACGATCGACACATTTGATAATGGCTTAGTTATCACATCACCTTTCCAAATTCCTGGCTGCTTTGAATTCAGTCCTATTTTGGATCTGTACATGCGTTAGGCCATGAGATGATCCATATAGACAACAATAATCAGAGGTTTTTAGCCTCTCTAATGTGGACACACCTCCTTGTCTTTGTGGAATGAGACTACAGGAACATTGGGCAACCCCATCTATTATTAAATGTGGTTACTAAACAGGTAGCGAAGGAGGTTTATTGGAATGTATTGAATGAGCCTGCTTGGGGGGACTTCCCAGGCTTTGAACAATACTTGGATGTGATGTACCCGAATCAATGTCATGCTCTTTTTTGAAACCCAGTGTGCAGATCCCATGCAGGATTGCAACACTGAGGGCCTCATTACACGGAAGGCGGAGGACCAATCTGCTATTAGAACCTTGGTCCATGCCAGTAAAATACCGGCACCGCCTTGGTGGAAAGGGGAATTACCGCCCCATTCCAAGGTTGGCGGGCGGTAATTCCCCCTTCCACCACTGCCCTTCCCCATTTCCATTTTTGCCCCATAGGGCATAATGGGAATGGGGAAGGTGCTAATTACGGCACCGCAATTTTGCACCGGAGACCCAAAGTGAAAGCCACAGCAGGCAGAAACACACGCGGTTATGTTTACATGCCGCGTAGTGTTTCTACCTGCAGCTGATTTCCCATTTGGGCCTCTCGGGCTCCCTTTGGGGAGCCCGAGAGACCCAAATGGGAAATGCTAAATGCTGCGTTGTCTGCCTAAATATGCTTTCCCATTTGGGGCTCTCGGGCTCCCCGTGGGGAGCCCGAGAGCCCCAAATGGGAAAGCAGATTCAGGTAGAAACAACGCGGTTGTTTTCCGCAATGTCG
Source organism: Ambystoma mexicanum (assembly GCF_040938575.1). NCBI lineage: Eukaryota > Metazoa > Chordata > Amphibia > Caudata > Ambystomatidae > Ambystoma > Ambystoma mexicanum. Next base: position 1,047,022,936 of record NC_090921.1, on the reverse strand, counting down.
CGTTGTTTCTGCCTGAATCTGCTTTACCATTTGGGGCTCTCGGGCTCCCTGTGGGGAGCCCGAGAGCCCCAAATGGTAAAGCAGATTCAGGCAGAAACAACGCGGTTGTTTTCCGCAATGCCGCGTTGTTTCTGCCTGAATCTGCTTTACCATTTGGGGCTCTTGGGCTCCCCACGGGGAGCCCGAGAGCCCCAAATGGGAAATCAGCTGCAGGTAGAAACACTACGCGGCATGTAAACATAACCACGTGTGTTTCTGCCTGCTGTGGCTTTCACTTTGGGTCTCCGGTGCTCCCCAAGGAGCACCGGAGACCCAAAGTGATAGCCACAGCAGGCAGAAACACACGCGGTTGTGTTGGAAAACGCTGCGGTTTTTCTTTCCAAGTTTCTCAGGCTCCTCCGAACCGGAGGAGCCTGAGAAACTTGGAAAGAAAAACTGCAGCGTTTTCCAACACAATAACGTTGTATTTATGTTTGCGGTCGCTTCAAAAGCGACCGCAAACATAAATACAACGTTTTTAAAGCTGCGTTTTTATTTCTAAGTTTTCTGGGCTCCTCCAGCCCGGAAAACTTAGAAAAAAAAAACGCAGTTAGTGCTTATATTAAAAAAATAAATAAATAGCACTTACCGAGATTCAGCTGCAGCTTTCCTGGTCTGGTCTCCGGTCCCCGTCCTCCGCCTACAGCACTAATGAAGGGAAAGCCACCCAGCGGTAGCCTTTGTTTACTACAGCTGGCTAGCTTTTCCTTCATTAGTGCCGCAAAACCAAAAGCCAGCACAGGAGGGCCTCCATTTCACAAAATGGATGCGCCCATGTGCTTGCTTTTGCGAATTTTGAGCTTGAATAGCTCAAAATTTTACATAGGTAGTTTTA